>NC_069658.1:44724500-45395500 GCF_027244095.1 Hemicordylus capensis
GTTGACAAATGCCCTACCATTGTCCATCTATCTATTCCCCAAGATTGGCACTTTTTAAAGCTACAGATATCTGTCAAAAATAGAACCCTGAAAGTGTTTTAAGAAGCATTCTTTGGTGCCTACCTGGCTCAAGTTTGCTTTGCTCACAACTGGATTTGTGGGAAGGGGAGGTTGATAGTGAAACACTGGTTGCAAAACTATGCTTGCTTCATTCCCAAGACTTCTGAATTCCTTTCCACACTGACTCACTCTTTTGGGGAAAGCTGATTGGCCGAAGCCTTGGACCTGACTGATATGTTTCCTGCCAAGCCATGAGCAAAGAGGTCGCACTGAGAAGTCTGGAAAGGCAAGGTTAGGTGAGATAGCATTTTTCCCCTCTAAAATGAAGTCACATTAACCTAGGGCCAGAGTACAGAAGGGCTCTATGAATGGAAACGTCTGATTACGGGGTTAGTGTCTCGGTTAATGTTTAGCACATATATTTGGTGACAAAACATTGCCAAACCCTACTGATAGCTTTAGGATTTCTTCAAGTCATAGCAGATGTTTGCAAAAGCCAATTTCAACTAGAAGTCTCTCTCTCTCTCATTTATTTTTTACATCTATGATTAACATCAGTTCCCATGACTTACAGGTATGGGAATGAGCAATACTTTCCTAAAATTCTTTAGAGCAGGGCTGCAAAACCTCAGCCCTCCAGCTGTTGTTGGACCACAACATCTCCCATCATCCCTGACTATTGACCACTGTGGCTGGGGATGGTAGGAGCAGTAGCGGATGGTGAGCACTGCTCCAGGGAGGGTGGGAACATTCCACTTCAAACAGTGACAAATGTACCCACCACCCATCCCCAAAATGCTCTACAAGGTGTAGGCCGGGCAACCTGGCATCCCTCGGGCAAGTTGCCCCGCCCCTTCTGCTCAGTTGGCCTCTGTGCATGCAGGGAGGCCAACTGAATAGTGGGGGTGGCACAACCTGCGTGCGGGATGCTGCTGGGCCAGGCATTGCCACTCTGGAGAGCATTTTGAGGATGGCCGGAGGGCAAGTTTGAAGCTCTTTAAAGTTGTATTTCCTGCCCTCGCCACCCCCATCCCCAAGTGGCACTCACCAGCCCCTACTGGGTGGGAGTGGGAGTGCAGCAGCACCTGGAGGCCTAACATTGTGCACTGCTGGTTTAGAGCAAGTGTTTAAAACATAAGGACCGGGGTTGTTATCAGGCCCTCTGGGACCCCCAGTAGTATCAACTGCATCCCTACCCCTACTTCACAGGTAGTCTTCAAGGTCTAGAAGCAACAAATTGTGGCATATTGATTTCCATCAGGGACTGGTATATTTACTTCACTGCTGAAATGGCCCCAACTTGTTTTCATATCTGTTCCCTAAGGGCTCTGCATATTGCTAACTCTTGCTAACTTGGCAAAGAGAACCCTTTCTAACTTGGCAAAGAGGCACCTTTTAACGTGGTGATTCTCTTTATTTAGCAGGGGGAGAGTAACTGGCCCTGTCCACCCCCAGCACAGTACCTCCAGTGACTGTTGCTGGTGTCTATCTTATGTTTCTTTCTAGATTGTGAGCCCTTTGGGGACAGGGATCCATCTTATTTATTTATTATTTCTCTGTGTAAACCACCCTGAGCCATTTTTGGAAGGGCGGTATAGAAATTGAATTATTATTAATAATAATAATCAGCATCAGCATCAGCATCATCCTTGTCTGCATGCATCCTTCATTGCTTAGGGTCACATTCCATGATGTTTAGCAGCCTACACAAGTGCGAGGAAATCCTCAGAACTGGGAATCTGACAGCACTGTTGCAGAAGAGTGTTGTGTTCAGTGGTGAAGAGTTTGTGAGGAGGAGCAGCAGCAGCAGTGTGTGTCTTCAGTGAGTCTTTGTCTGGGTGAGGAGGAATGGGTACACTTGACCTGGTCTAGGTCAAGGCTGCTCAATTTCAGCCCTCTCGCAGATACTGGCCTACAATTCCCATCATATCTCACTCTTGTTTACTGTGACTGGGGATGATGGTGATCAAAAAACAGCTGGTGCGCCAAAGTTGTGCACTCTGGGTCTAGGTTTTAGAGCCTGCACTTCTCACTTTATTTTCTCATTGTTATCAGTCACTTTTTAAATAATCAAACATAATACAAATTTTTGAACTGCACAAATTATCTTTTAGAATGGCACTTATTTTTTTACAAAAGAATTGCATATTTTGTGTCTGGCTGCATGTTTGTCTGTTTTTCAAGCCCTGGTTTTATATGCCCTGAATGGGCTCTGATCCAATCTGCTGACAAGGTCTGCAGCCACCCACCTTCCTTGAGTCATCTTTAGCATCAGGTACTCTCTTGGTTCTGCTCTCGGTAAATTAATGTTCTTTGCAAACGAGAAGAAGAGGCAGAAACACATTAGGGATGTGTGAGCTGGCCATTTAGCCGGTTCTGTTCTAATCTGTACTGGATTTGAACTGACCTGGCCCGGTCTGTTTAGCTGGTTTGAATCCAGACCAGATTAAAAACTGACCAGTCTGACTTCAGGTTTGGCTGAAACAGGTCCACTCCTGTTTGGCCATCGACCAGACGTTTGACGAGTTTGGCCATCCTTGAGGAGTCCTCTTTACAAGTATCCCCAAATAGCCCATAAACTGGTTCTTAGAACTGGGGCCAGTCCAGTTTGAACTCAGACTGGCCAAACCAGGCCAGCTCAATTCAAACCTTGGTTCAGATTAAGCCAGTGCACTCATTCCTAAAAGACATTCAGCAATTGAGTTTGAGAAGGGATCTTCTCTCAAGCTCTTCTTTCTCACCTGCTCTTGTCATGTTTTCCAGCCTGATATACTTCAGGAAGTGAAGTACTTTCAGTGAGTGATCAATTCAACCTCAATTTGATTAACATCTTTCAGACTTGTTTCCTGGATGTCACTCACTACTTTCAGTGAGTGAGTGACATCCAGGAAAGAAGTCTGAAAGGTGTTAATCAAATTGAGGTTGAATTGATATTTTGGTGGAAAATATTGTGGGTATCTGCTCTTGGATATCTACTCTGTGGAAAAACAATTCCACTCATTTGGCTTTTACACTTCTGACTGAAAACATCATTACATTAAATCTAGGATTCAAATTATAAACAAATTGCTTTGATCGAACTAATAGAAATCACTAAGGAGAAACTTGAACAGTATCAAGACAAAATCTAGAAAATCCCTTATGGCCTCTAGTGATGTCCAGCTCTTACATAATTCCTTTCATAACCAAGGCCCATTCATGTTATGTTAAACATGTGTACACATGTACAGTCATTCACATGTTATGCTGAACATAGGTACATAAGTACACTTCCTATCTATACCATGCATTTGAGGGGCTTATATCCAGGTTCACTTCTAAAATGAACATACATGTGTTCAGAAGATGGTGCAAGCCCAATTCAAACATTACGCTGTACAAGTGTACAGATGTCTGCACACCCGTACATGTGTTTGTGTGAATGACTGTACCTGTGTCCATTTTAAAAGTGAACCTGGATACCAGCTTTTCAAATGCATGGTACAGATAGGAAGTGTACTTCTGTACCTGAATTGAACATAACATTAATGGTTGTACCTGTTTACAGATTTTTACCTGTATACACTGAACACTCATTGCACGAGTGTTGACCATAATGTGTGAATGGGCCTATAGTCATTCACACACACAGACACATGTATGAGTGTACAGACATCTGTACACTTGTACAGCATAACGTCTGAATCAGGCTCCAATGTTACCCATTTCCTTTAGTGGAAATGGACATCTATCTAGCTTTGAATGTCTCTTCCTCATGCTTCATCCATGCTCTGCAAGGAGTGTGAGGAGGGCACTCCTTGTCAAGATTGTAAGGGTTGGAACAGTCTCAAAGAGCTGCTCCAACGACAGCAATGGAGGGCTCTGGCTCTCCAATAACCACCCTGCTGGCTCTCCAATAACCAGCCACCAGAGGCTACCACCTCACCTTGCCCCAAGAAAGTGCCACCCCTGTATGTACCCCAGAAAGCAGACTTGGTCTCACCCCAAGACCATCCCACCCCCATTCTATCTGGATCGGATATGATGCAATAGGAACTTCTAGAAGTATCCTACAAATAGTCTATTGTTAATAGTCACTGGTTGAATGCTTTGCCTGGTTGTGTGGAAAAGGCAGCAACGATCTCTACAGCAAGCCAGACTCGAAGGCAAAAAGTGGACTCATGACTTCAGAATGATGATGAACTACAGATATGGAGGCATATAGCGGGGGAAGGGAAGTAAGAGTTTGTGAACTTTCCGGTGTAGTTATTTACTGCACTAGCTTTGTTACAGAGGATGCCTTTAATACCTCACAACTTTACTGTAGATTTCAAAGAAGCGCTTACAGGGTCTCAAGATTTCTCAACAACCCACTAAGAGAGGAGATTTCCATCTTTTGCCATTTGTGCAGGGAATTTCAATAAAATGAATTTCATTCAAATGCAAAGTTCAAGGGGTAAAGAAACAGAGTGTGGGGAGGGCTTTTCAGTAAGGCGCAGAAGGAAACATGAGGTGACATCCTCATAACTCTTGCCTGCATAAATGGCATTGCCTTAATTTCAAGCGAGTCTTCCACAGTCTTGTCCTTCACCCTGACATCTTTATACTGAACATCTGTTGCTGATACGGCATTACAAGTCCCTCTTGTTTACAGTATGTTGTTGAATACATATAATGACAGGAATTTGCAAAATGGACAGACTGATCCATCTTCCAAGCCGTCCACACACACTTGCAGCCCGAGGTGATGTGCGGCTTCTGCCAGGAGATGGATCATATTCAGAGCTAGGCTTCAAAGACCAGGACTTCAGCAGCCAAATAGTTTGGGTTAGAGGCTTAACAAGGTCTAGCAAGGCATTTCCACGCAATTGGATGTCTTCATACAGGGATTTGACTAATGTGTCTCCTGGATGATGCTAAGTATGTGATTTGTGCTTATGCATTTATTTTTCATACATTAAAAAAAAGAATCTTATTATACATATATTTTTAGATTTCATGTAAAAAATAATAAAGTATACTATAGTTCTCCTTCAGATTGATTGGCCCAATTTGAAGATTTAGGCTCAGCACCAAAGAAAACCACAGGGCTCTGTGGGCATGAGGAGTCGAAATCAACTTGACGACACACTTTACCTTTACCTTTACACATGATTATGATGGGGTGCCTCTTGGCTCATCCCTTTGTCTCATGGGAGGGCTGTTAATCCAAATTGGCACCTCTACCCATGCTCCAGAAACTAGTTTACACAAGTACTTGAGGGCATGTATAGTGGTCATTTGAATGGACAGACCCCCATGTTGTAAAGAGATGCAGGAGGAAGGTGTTGGGACCACTGTGGAGGATATCCCCACGGCCACACTCTCAGAACACTCTCTTCATTGATCCATATGCTAGGGGCTGTATTGTCTGAACTGGCCCATAGTTATTACAGGAACATAAGGGAAGAATTATCCAAACACGGGGGATATATTTTACTGGGACAGAAACTACCCACCCTCAGCACAGTACCTCCAGTGACTGTTGCTGGTGTCTATCTTGTGTTTCTTTTTAGATTGTGAGCCCTTTGGGGACATGGGATCCATCTTATTTGTTTGTTATTTCTCTATGTAAACCACCCTGAGCCATTTTTGGAAGGGCAGTATAGAAATTGAATGAATGAATGAATCTATCTGAAAAGTGGGTGACATTCTGTGCAAAAATTCTACGCACGTTGTATTGCAGTTGCACTGTACTTCCGTGCATGCCGTTGCACAAGTGTGCTCTTGCTCAGTGCAAAAATGGCACAAACGAGGTAAGGCATGATAATACGGACATTGGAAGTAATTACTATATTATCATGCAACTCCGTTTGCACAATTTATGCATTTGTACAAGGGCACACTTGCACAATAGTGTGCATGTTACATTACAACGGGCACTAATATTTTCACAGTATGTCACCAGGAAGTCCAGAATTTTAAAAAAACTGTTCTAGCTTGCTTCTAAACTAGCATTTTCTCTTAAAATCTAAATTGCAGAATTCATGTATCCAGCTTTGGACCACTGAGGGTTTTTTGTCTTTCTGTTAAAGCCTTGATCATTTTTCCACTACTGGTAAGGGCTATAGTTTAGTGGCAGAGCATCTGCTTTGCATCCAGGAAGTCCCAGTTAAAGTCCCTGTCATCTCCATGTAGGGCTAGGAAAGACTCCCTTTGGAAATAGTGGAGAGCTGCTGCCAGTCAGAGTAGAAAAGACTAAGCTAGAAGGATCAATGGTCTGACTCAGTATATGGCAGCTTACTATGTACATGTATGTATTCAGCTAAAATTTCTAGCATTTGGTTAAAGCCCAAGTCAACTGATGATCGGAAGGAATGTTTGTATCTAGTCATTCTGTCAAGTAGCTCAGGGCATCATGCATGGGCTGCCCCATTTTCATAACCACCTGGGTGGTAATAGTTTCCAAAAACAACCCAGTTTCTCCACATTTTCTTTCTTTTTTCCCCCTCAGGCAAATGGGCACCAAAAGGTTAATGTCACAGGTCATTTTTGGCTATGCCTTGATCTCTCCCTCCCATTTTTCAAGGGTTGCCAGCCTTCTGACATCAGCAGGCCATGCCTCAGAAATTTCAGGGTTCGGCCAGCATCTGGCCTGGCAAGCCAATGTGTGGGAAGATCCTAAGCTTCTCCCACCTCTTTCCAGGAAGATTGTGCCAACACAAGGAAGATTGTGAAACCATGCGTGCCCTCTAGTTACTTGATCAGGTGACTGGGAAATCAATACTACAACTCTGAGTTCAGGGTCCGTCTCCAGTTGCCTGATAGGGATGGGTAGGTAGAAGTCCTTTATTGCAAATCCAAAAGATGTTCAGATCAGAACATGATCTGTGATCAGCAGAAATGAAAGTCTGAGGATATTCGCATTTAGTTATTCTATTCGCATTTTTCTGATGGTCACATTTCTATAATGTTAAACAAAAAAAAGTCTTCCCCCCAACCCCAGCACAAATTATTGCTCCTAGCATAAAGAAATGATAATTTTCAAAACCTCCACTAAGCCATTTCTCTTTCCTTCCTCAAGGACATTCCCATAAATTCATTGTTAGTGGAGACTCTGTACATTATAGCATTTTGATAATTTCTTAAAAGAGCTATTCACAGCTATATATGTAGCTGTGATAACACATATACTGAATATGTGCTGTCATACATCATATGTGAAAGGTGAAGAATCAGTAAAAATATTAATATTTCCACTCTCAGAATGTTCAGAGTAAGGCAAGTGTATTCTCTCTTTGGTCTCAGTATGCAGCTCCACAACTAATCATCCTATTCACAGATCCCATCTGTTCATATGAGGGGTGTTTAAAAAAAATAAAAATTCTCTGTATCCATGAGAGCATGCCACACACAAAAACACTGGGTTTTTGTTTGTTTTTTGCAGGAACTGCCCACATATTTTCAAACATGTGTTCACTAACATAAGGACTAGAAACCTGAAACTTTGTTACTTTTTTTTAAAATGCTAGCTCTGGGGCAGCCCTTTCATGAGGCAGGATGAGGGGGATGCCTAAGGCACAGATACAGGGAGGGGTGCAGGGGATAGCAAGTGCTGAGCCTCAGCTCCCACCCCACCCCCACGGTCCACTGCTGCTGCTCTTCCTTGCCCTACTGGGGCACACTGTTTATTTGCCCTCCGTGCCAATTCTTTCTCCCCTCATTCCTGACTTGAGTTAGGAATACCGTTGCCACCACTGTCTGGCTTGCTGGCATAAGCCCCATTCGCATGTTATGTTCAACACTCATACGAGTGTACAGTGTACACTGGTACAGTCATTCCCACGTTATGCTGAACACAGATACAGCAGTGTACTTCCTTTCTGTATCATGCATTTGAGGGGCTTGTACACAGGTGCACGTTCAACATGAACACAGTAATTCACACAAACACATGTACACGTATACAGATATCTGCACACTTGTACAGCATAATGTCTGAATAGGGCTTTGGTCCTGAGAGTGCTTGTGGGCCCACCACTGCTTCAGCAGCAGGGCCTGGGAATGTGGAACACCCACTTGCAGATGGGGCAGGAGCATCCTGTTGTCCTTTGCCTCAGGCAGCAAAATGTTGGACTGCTCCTGTCGCCCAAGGCATTCAGAGCCTTAATTCTGTAGGATCCTTCTCTCAAGGAGCTACACCATTAACGCTTTCTGTGCCAGAGACCAGGATCCCTGCTAAATTCTATGAATATGAGCCAACCAATGACAAGTTCCTGGACACCATTCTGTAGTTACCTGGATCCAAAATTAGTTTTCTTCCAAGTTCTTTCATGTTAGAAACTGGGGCATCATCCTAAATTCAGAGTCCTCTTCCCTTTAAGTCAATGCCGGTATAGCCTGTATTTAACCTGTATCTTTTAAAGGGATTGTCTTAAATTTAAGGTCATCTTATATTAAGGTTTTTTTTTCAATTCCTTCATGTTAGAAATTGGGCTTCAGAGTCCTCTTCCGTTTGGGTCAATGCAGGTATAAACTGTGTCTTTTAAGGGGGTCATCCTAAATTTGGGGTCATCTTATATTTGGGGTGTGTTCCCAAATGTAATAGTATGTTCAAGATCCTTCCCTGGCACTTTCCATAAGCTACCAGATTTGAAGGCATCCCTCTCCACCCTGCTCCCAATATGGGTTTTAGTTTCTCAGTGGTTCACAGTTGCTAGGAGTTCTTGACCGTTCCACTACAAAAAGGGAAGCCAATCCATTGAGTTGGAGATTGTGATTGAGCTGGGCAAGGACATCACTAGGTTGCTGCATTGCATACAATGAGGCACGGAAACCAGTGTTCCTGCAGGGCTGCACAGCTTCAGTCCTCCTGCAGGTGATGGCCTACAACTCCCATCATCCCTGACTACTGGTCAGTGTGGCTGGGGATGATGGGAGTTGTATTCCAAAACAGTTGGATGGCTGAAGCTGTGCAGCCCTGCGATTACTGCAACAGCTGGATAATATAGACCACAGCCTCGGAATACACTTCTGCTATATTCATTTACCCTTTGGTGCTTAGAACTGTATGCTATTTTGTCACTAGCTCTTGGCCTACCACAATAAAAGATCTTTTGCAAATAGCCTGAGATGCTCTGTCCCGACGTATGATTGTTTTAAACTCAAACAATACGATTGCATTGTCGGCATGGGGAATCCAGTTCCTTTGGTTACAGATACAAGAAACTTACAGTAATCTGTCTATACGGCTTTTAGATATGTTCTGGTAAGGCAAGTGACAGTTACAGGAAAGCACGTTGAGGCTTAAGCCTCTACCCCCAGGAGCCGTTCAGAATAGCTATCAGTATGGCAAAGGAGACAGGCTTATCAGCTGACTCATAGCCTACGACCGGCTCTTGAATGAGCCCAGTGCAAGAATGCTTGTAAAAGAACAGGGTCAGCAGAACAGCATCTAGAGCTAGGCAGGGCCGGTCAAACGTGGCAAGTCATACAATCAGCAAACCAGCAATCAAGTGTTTCAACAATACCGAGCTCGTTGCATCAGGCAAGGGCAAGGTGGAGATCATCACATATTTCTGTGGAAAAGCCCTCCGAGGATGAAGTCATCAGTGCAGGGAAAGAACCTTTCCTTCACTGACTACAATGTCTGGAGTTCCTTCCTGTCTCTCACACAGGGGCATAAGCTACGCAGCACCTCAGCTGCTGCGGTTCGCACTGCTAGCCTGGTTTCATCTCTAGTCAGTGCGACTCCCAGCTGTCTTCTGACGTGTGATTTTTCAGGGGTTGTTGCAATGTAGTGAGCAGGCAGCTCAGCAACGCAATCAGCACACAGAACAGCCCTTAACATTAGAAACAAAAACAAACACACACAAAAAACCCCACTCTCTATTATGCACCTCAGGACATTTACATTGGCACAACATAACGTGCTACCTTCGACTTTACAAGATAACTATGTCCCTTTTAGTGAGAGAATTTGTTCTAATGCTGTTGAATCAGTCTGCCATGTGCCTTTATACTGGTCTTCTTATTTTGATATAGACAATATTTGTATTTCCCCTATTATTGCAAAATATCTTGGCAGATCTAATGGGCTCTTAATTTCTTTGCTTTTATCAGCTCAAGATTGGTTAATTACTGAATAAGTAGCAAAATACATTTCTGCCGCTATCTGTGCTCGTCATAAAATATTTGCATTTTGCACACCCCAAGCCATGTTTCTTGTACTTAAGGTTTGCTTCTTCTTTTCTATATTGATGCTGCTAACTGAGCAAAGAGACACCTTCTTAAAGTAGTGATTCACTTACATTTAGCAGGGGAAGAGCAACTGGCCCTATCCAACCTCAGCACAGCATTCCTCCAGTGGCTGAGCCTGTTGCTGGTATCTGCTTTATGGTTGTTGCTGGTGTTGGTGTTGTTTTGTTTTAGACTGTGAGCCCTTTGAAGACAGGGGACCATCTTATTTATGTATTTACTTTTCTATGTAAACTGCTTTGAGAACTTTGGTTGAAGAGTGGTATATAAATATTCACAATAGTAGTAGTTGTTGTTGTAGCTGCTTTGGTTCACATATGACATATGAAGTTGCCTTGTACAGAGTCAGACCACTAGTCCATCTAGCCAAGTGTTTCAGCAGCTCTCCAGGGTCTCAGAAAGTGATGTATGTGTGTATGTTCGAGAGGAGAGCTGGTCTTGTGGTAGCAAGCATGACTTGTCCCCATAGCTACGCAGGGTCTGCCCTGGTTGCATATGAATGGGAGACTTGATGTGTGAGCACTGCAAGATATTCCCCTCAGGGGATGAAGCCGCTCTGGGAAGAGCAGAAGGTTTCAAGTCCCTTCCCTGGCTTCTCCAAGATAGGGCTGAGAGAGATTCCTGCCTGCAACCTTGGAGAAGCCGCTGCCAGTCTGTGAAGACAATACTGAGCGAGATAGACCAATGGTCTGACTCAGTATATGGCAGTTTCCTATGTTCCTATGTATTTTACTTATTTGTTTGTTTATTTAACATTTATATCCCACTCTTCCTCCAAGGAGCCCAGAGTACATGGTTATGTTTCTCCTCACAACAAACCTGTGAGGTAATTTAGGCTGAGCGATACATGACTGGCCCAGAGTCACCCAGTGAGTTTCGTGGTTGAATGGGGATTCGAACTCGGGTCTTCCCGGTCCTAGTCCAACACTCTAACCACTATGCTATGCTGGCTCAAGTGATGCTTGCTCATCACTTGATCCTTTCAGTTGAAGATGCCAGGAGACTGAACAGGGGCATGCCTCCCGTGAGGCAAAGTGAAGCAGTCACTTCAAGTGGTAGAGTTTTGGGAGGCACAGGAGTAGCAAGATTGTCCCCCCATTGGATCACCTGCCCTCTCTGCCACCTGCTGCCTACTGCCATCTGAGTGGATCTTTGCCAAATGCCAGCACTCAACCGACATAATGAGATGGTCCTCTGCCACTTTCTCCTCCTCCTTCTTGCCCAGCGTACACCTTCCTACCTTCCTTGCCAGGTTTGTAAAGAAGGAAGTGGAAGAGGGTGTGCACAGAATACAATTTCGAATTCAAACCAAATTCAGTTCAGTTCGAATTCAAACCAAATTCGAACCGAACCCTGGGTTCGAGAACTGGTTTGATCAAACCGACCACTGGTCCAGTTTGAATGTGGATCGAATTCAAACCAGTTAGAGCTGTTTAAATTATAGGGAATAATGGGGGATTCAGACCACCTCCTTATTTCCCATGGCTAATGCCTAGGGACACCAAAACGGGTTGGGTGGAAGAGCATGACTGGTGCTATCTACCAACCAACCTACAAAACAATCAGGCAATTGGATGATTTTTAATGAATTTTCTCTGGGTCAGTAGGACAACCCTATCTTAGGACAACTCTAACTTTGGGTTCATCTACTGGCCTAGAAAAAATTCAAAAACCTATTAAATATCACCCGGTTGCCCAATTGTTTTGCTGGTTGTATGCTAGGTAGCACCCATCATTCCCTACCACCCAACCTGCTTTGGTGTCCCTAGGGACTACCCCGGGGAATAAGGGTATGGGGTGGTTCAAGTTCCCCCTTATTCCCTATGGGAAAAACAACACAGCACAAAAAGGGAATCACCCAGCACAGAACACAACACATGGTGCACAAAACACAGTCCAAAAATGAATCACTGACCCAGACTCTGCCAGCCACAGTGCGCCAGGTGCCCACGCTGCAGCATTGGCACAAGTTGCTCTCTCACACACTGACACACACAGTTATGATTCCATTGAAACCGCAGCGGCACCATAAGCTAAGCTCAACTAGAACAACCTCTTCAGCATCAGCCACATTTGACTGAGTACACCTGACCTTGCAATGCAGAATGCAGATTGCAGAAAGAGCAGACCACCAGAGAGCAACTCCCAGCCACATAAAGTAGTGCACCAATTCCAATGCAGAATCAGATTGCAGAGCAGAGTCACCAGAGCAGTTAGGCCAGACATGGAACTTGCAGCAGTCACCAAGACATCTCACACACAGAGAGTTGCCACTGCCCATTAGGGGTGTGCATGGAACCGGCTGGCCTGGTTCGGTTTGAGTCCAAACTGAACCTGAACCAGACTGGGCCTGTTCGGTCCAGCACCCCCTCGAACCCACCCACCCCCAGTTTGGTTTGGCCCAGGGGGGTTCGTGATCCCCCCCCAAATAATGTTTTAATCACCTACTCCCTCCGATGGACTTCCTCTTGGTGGTGTTGGGGTTCGCGGGGGTTCCCCCTTCCCCCGCCAGCCTCCTTGCCACCCTAACCTGGGTCATCGCAGGCCATTCAGAGGCCCATTGAGCAGGTGCGGCGGCCTCTAAAATGGCCACCATGCCGGAGGGGGAAGGCTCAAAGCAGGGAGGCCAGCAGTGGGGGAGGGAACCCCCACGGATACACATTCCCGCCACCTAGAGGAAGTCCCTCTAGGTGGTAAGTGATTAAAAAATGAGGGGATCGCGAATCCCCAGTGGGTTTCAGTCCGAAGTCGGACTGAACAGGGAGTGATTCGGTTTGACCCCCAACGGTCGAACTGAACTGTTTCGACATCGAAGATGTTTGACGTCGAACCTGTTTGCACACCACTACTGCCCATTTCTCACCATCTCCTCTCACAAACCCAACCAACACAACTCATGTAAGGCAGGCATCCAAAGTTCTGCCTTTCTCCATCTGAGATCCAGCAAAACCAGGTAGTCAGCAATAGGGTCGCAAGCCTATTGTAAACCGTGCTGAGAAAAGGAAATCACATACTTCCCTCTGACTAGAAGTCTTCTTTCTTCTCTTCATGTCTGGATAATGCTGGCCTCAGAATATTTGCCGGGCTCCGGCTGTGCTGACAGCTTGCCTGCCTGACACATGTTAGGGCACCAGTCCATCCACCTAATCATCATGGTCTGACTGTGCCGCTTGGAGAAGAAATGTTAGCAGCAACACACAATAACTTAACAGTAACAAAGGCACAAAAAACCAACTTCCTCCCACTTCCACCATGGCCTCCAGCTGGTGCTGGGCCTCAGGGCACCAGTCCATCATCATCCCAGGTGGTAGGCTGTACACATGCGTGATATATGTGTGTGTGTGTGTGTGTGTGTGTGTGTGTGTGTGTGTGTGTGAGTGTGAGCTGCACTAACAGGCAGATTTTGACATATCTGATTCGGCGGTTGGCCAGGGTGAGCTGACAGTGTTGTTGCAGTGGGTGGGGATGACTATGAGTCACTCACCCTCCACAGCCAGGTCAGGATAGCCCAGCAGTGAGAGGCTGGCCTTGAGGAAGACCAGCTGCTCCACCAAGCCACCATCCAGGCATGAGTGGTGGGGTGTCACCCTGGCCGTGGAGAACACCCTCTCGCTCTGGGCACTGCTGCAGAGCATGGTTGGTGCCTCCTGTACTCCTGGCAAGGTGCCAGGGCACCCCCCCATTTGAACCACAGGCTGGAATGCACAGTGGAAGTGCTGGCTGCGTTGGCGCTGCGAGGGACACCACCCTGCTGAACTGGGAAGCAGTGCTGACGTTGCTGCTGGATGTGCTCCGGCTCCCTCCTCCTGATTCAGACCCAGCCTCCTCTCTTCTGCCAGCCTAACCTCTTGAACCAGGAGCGCCCTCTACCTAGGCAGCTCACCATAGGTGAGGTGACAGCATTGCCCTTCACAGTTGGGTCACTCAGGCAGGCCAAAACATGGTCTGCTGGTTGACCCAACTTGCTCCTTGAAGTAGGCTGCTATCATGTGGCACTTCTCCACAAGAGCAGCCGTGGTAGCAGCAGGCAGAGATCTGCCTTACCTTGCTGCATTGCTGCTGCTGCCTTGCCTTGCCCTGCTGCTGCCCTGCTTTTGCTGGACCCCCACTCTGCTGGAGCCCTGGCTCTGCTCATCCATGACTTCCACTCTGCTGGAGCCCTGGCTCTGCTCGACCCCCGCTCTGCAGGATTTTCTTGCTGCTGGACCCCAGCTGTTTCATGCCAGGGTGTGCTGCTCAGCCTGGTTGCCCGAGCTCCCTCCGGTCAGACTCCAGCTGAAGATGTTGGTTTGGTAACCCACCCACCCCAAGTTTGGTTTTAGGTTTTGTACTTTGGGCTTGGTTTTAGGTTTAGAGTTTGCTTATAGGTGAGAGTACTTTCTTTTAGATAGGGCCTAGTTTGGGGGAAGGGATGTCTTCTAGGAGGGTGCTGGGCAGAGCTAGGAGCAGGGTAGGAAGGGTGATGCTGCTGATGCATTCAGCAACTCATTCCCATTTCTCCCTCCCTGTATCGTACAGAGGCAACAATACATAAAGGGGAAACTCTGATAAAACCTCCATTGGGAAGGAAGAGGCTCAAGGATGAATCCTGCTATCTTTGGATGGAGCCAAAGTTGATGGCCCTTCAAGCTTTAGATGCTGATTAGGGTAGAAATGTCTAGAGGTCCATTCCAGTTATCATGACTCCATGTTTGAAGAACTTTTGCTGCACCAGAATCCGGAGCAGTCCTAACCCAGGTTTTTCTTGCCCAGTTCTTCTCCATAGTCATGTCCTCAAAAATATTAGTCCATGAGCCAGACCCACAAATGTTGACCATCGTTACCATCTCAGGGGATGAATGCTCATAGTGATTTTTGGCATCGACTGTCCCCCAGAGATGGAAAATAGGTGATAGCACTATTTAGGTGATAGCACTACCAAGCCAGCATCCAGACATGAGTGATGGGGTGTCACCCTGGCCATGGAGAACACCCTCTCGCTCTGGGCACTGCTGCAGAGCATGGTTGGTGCCTCCTGTACTCCTGGCAAGGTGCCAAGGCACCCCCCCATTTGAACCACAGGCTGGAACGCACAATGGAAAGGCTGGCTGTGTTGGCGCTACGAGGGACACCACACTGCTGAACTGGGAAGCAGTGCTGATGCTGACACTGGATGTGTCCTGCACACTCAAAGGAGGTGTTCTAGCCCCCTCCTCCTGATTCAGACCCAGCCTCCTCTCCTCTGCCAGCCTAACCTCTTGAACCACTTACAGCTTTCTGGGTGTTGTAGCCTCTTCTTTATCCCTCCCACCAAATCATTAGGGTAAAATTGTGGTCATTTTTCCACAGAGGAAAGGGTTAGGGTCAGAGTTCGAGTAATACTAAATGAATTGTTGTACTCCATATCTCTCGGAGAAGAGAGCTGGTCTTGTGGTAGCAAGAATGACTTGTCCACTTAGCTAAGCAGGGTCTGCCCTGGTTGCATATGAATGGGAGACTTGATGTATGAGCACTGTCAGATATTCCCCTCAGAGAATAGAGCCACTCTGGGAAGAGCAGAAGGTTTCAAGTTCCCTCCTTGGCATCTCCAAGATATGGCTGAGAGAGACTCCTGCCTACAACCTTGGAGAAGCCGCTGCCAGTCTGTGAAGACAATACTGAGCTAGATGGACCAATGGTCTGACTCAGTATATGGCAGCTCCCTATGTTCTCCATGGAGTAATATTTGGAGGACATTTCTGCCCAGTTGCATTTCCATTCGTCTGATAACACTGATACAATTTTATAGTAGTTCTTGTGTTTTTAAAACCTTTTTAAATGGCAATCCTTTAGAATCTTTTTCAATAGGCCTGATGGTCAGGACAATAAAAACATGATAAAACAGGGAAAGCTGCAAGTATTTCGATGCTACCATTTATTTTCCATCTCTACAAGTGCAGAGCTTGTCAAAAGCCACAATGAGCATTTGTTTCCCCAGATGGTTCCGACCACTCTGGGTGGTTCACGTATGATGTGTTGGACCCTTTTCTGAGAAGCAGGCATAAACATTACTACTGAGAACCAGTCAGAATGCTGTACGAACTAGATTAGTACAAAGCTACCATTTTATCACCTACTGTAGGTGGGTTGCCTCATTATTTTGTCTAACATTTTGAGCAATGAGCCAAGGAAGGGCTTTTCCCTGCTGAAAGGTTAAAGCCATCGAGATCCATCTGCAATATAGAAGAGACACTTTAATTTAGATAATGTTTGAAAAACAGCAGCAAAGCAGAGATAACTAGGAGTTGGATGCAGGCAAAGTTGCTTTTAGTGTTTGCAAACGCGAAGCAGTAAAAGGTCTCTCCATCTCTAATTGAATTGTTCTGCATTGTGCTAATCTACCTAATGCTCTGTTTGTAGGTATTGTATCATATTAAAGCGCATTGTGTCATGAGGCTAACATTCAAATTATGGTCTTTATTGCATTTGTGCATTTTGTAATTAAATGAGTAGGGCATGAGAAAATGGTAATGGCTTTATATTCAGATTCATTCCCTATTTATAGCTGAATTCTTTTTTACTGGTACACCCTTACCTAGGTACCTCTTGTCTGTCTGTCTGTTTGTCTGTCTGTTTGTTATTTCTGTACCATTTTGCCCAACAACCTCAAGGAAATGTATAACATGATTAAAACACATTTAAAATGTACTATACAAACAATAAACACAATTAAAACACAATGAGGCTGTTCAACAAAACATCTATAGCATAATTCTCCAAAACATCATATCCAACATATTAAAGGTAAAGTGTGCCATCGAGTCGGTGTCAACTCCTGGCGGCCACAGAGCCCTGTGTTTGTCTTTGGTAGAATACAGGAGGGGTTTATCACTGCCACCTCCTGCGCAGTATGAGATGATACCTTTCAGCATCTTCCTATATCGCTGCTGCCTGATACAGGTGTTTCCCATAATCTGGGAAACATACTAGCAGGGATTCAAACCAACAACCTCTGGCTTGCTAGTCAAGTCATTTGCCCATTGCACCAACATATAAACCCCGCAAAGAAGCTGTCTTAAAGGTCTTTATATTGCTGAAATTCAAAAGATGTTTTATACCATGCTGTATAGCAAGCTGTATGCACATTAAAAAATACCTGTCAACCTAAGGCATACTGAATGATTAGTAGAATCCTGTTCATCTATTTTGTATGTTTATTGCCTATCATTCATTAAACATGTCCCCTGATGCTCAAACGGACATCAACAAGCTGCTTCTTCTTCTTCTTCTTCTTCTTCTTCTTCTTCTTCTTCTTCTTCTTCTTCTTCTTCTTCTTCTTCTTCTTCTTCTTCTTCTTCTTAACAGCTTCATGCAGGCTCAAACATCAGGGTTAGATGTCATCATAAACGGGAGCTTTCACAATCTATACCTACCTATAAAGGAGTGAGGCAGGGATGTATCCCTGCCCCCTCACTTTTTAATTTATTATCTCAATGACTTGGCCCCTTGTTTAACTGATTCCAGCCTACATTCGCCATCTGCAGCAGGTGTGTGAATTCCTCTTGTTCTTTATGCAGACAATGCTGCTATTTTAGCTAGGACTCCGGTGGGCCGGAGGCGAGCATTGGAAAGATTGGCCCTCTACTGTAGAGCCAATTATCTTTTGATCAATTACTCAAAATCCAAAGTAATGATTTTGCAAGGAGACCTAGGCAGTTAAGATGGTTGATTGAGGATCAACAGCTAGAACAGGTCTATACATATAGATATTTAGGTGTGACCCTGCATGCAAGGGGTTCATGGAAGGCTCATATAGATCAAGTTATTCTTACGGCACAGAGAAGCTCTCTGGCTATCAGGAGACTTTTCTATTCTAAAGGAGGTGAGATCATTTTGGCCGCCTTGAAATTATTTGCGGCCAAAGTTAGGAGCCAGCTATTATATGGGGCGCAACTTGGTCCTTCATACAAGTCTATGGATGTGGTTCAAAATGACTTCGTTAGGGCTCTACTTAGAGTACTTAGATGTGTCCCCAATGTATTATTAAGGTTTGAGTTGGGTGTTCTGAAGATTGAGGTCTGGGCCTGGTTGTCTATTTTGACCTATTGGCTTAAAGTCAGATCTGCCCCCCCCCCACCCCAAGGATGGATTTCTCTTATCTTGGCTGATGTATTCCAGCCCACTTGGACCCAGGCTATTCAGGACAAAATTGTGTTCTCGGGTCTAGACTCTTGGACTTTGAACTCCAACAAGAACTCTCCCGAATCCCTGATTGTACTAAAAGGAGGCTGGGTTTGAGCAGTTCTAGTTGGGGCCCTGCTGCTTGTTTGAATGCCTTGAGCATGACGTGCTACCTGAGGGCCTTATTCAGAGCAAGACATGATATGTTACCTTCAGCGGTGCTCTTGGGGAGGTTTCTGGGGATTCCTAGGGAGGAGATAGATTATGCCCATGTGGTATGGGGCAAGTCGAATCCATCCAACATGTTTTGTTGCGCTGTCCATTATATAGAGATTTAAAATGTAGGGGTGTGCACGGAACCGCAGAGCTGCGGTCCGGCACTGGGGTGGGGGGTTCCACACAAAATGGGGGGGGCTTTACTCACCCCTTCCATTAAACTGTCGTATTTTTTCTAGTAATCCGGCGGCAGGGTGCCGCCCGCTTCAATCTACTCTCAGTGGTCCTCTTATCCATAATCGGGGCGGCAGGATTGCTCCCAGTCCCTGCCGCCCCTTCAAGCTGTCCCCCTCGGCTGGCGGCCGCCCCCTGAAGCTTCCCAGAGGTCCCCCGCCGCCCCCTTCTTTCAAAATCTGCCCCATTATAAAGAGGACGGCAGGAGAACTCCCTGCCGTCCCCTTCCCCCTTGCCGGCTAGGCTGCAAATGGCTTCTAGGAAGCCTTTCGCGCGCCTGCGCGAAAGGCTTCCTAGAAGCCATTTGCAGCCTAGCCGGCAAGGCAAGCAGACAGCAGGGAGTTCTCCCGCCGCCCGCTCGCTAAAGTAAAGTAAGCGCTTACTTTACTTTAGCGAGCGGGCGGCGGGAGAACTCCCTGCTGTCTGCTTGCCTTGCCGGCTAGGCTGCAAATGGCTTCTAGGAAGCCTTTCGCGCAGGCGCGCGAAAGGCTTCCTAGAAGCCATTTGCAGCCTAGCCGGCAAGGGGGAAGGGGACAGCAGGGAGTTCTCCTGCCGTCCTCTTTATAATGGGGCAGATTTTGAAAGAAGGGGGCGGCGGGGGACCTCTGGGAAGCTTCAGGGGGCGGCCGCCAGCCGAGGGGGACAGCTTGAAGGGGCGGCAGGGACTGGGAGCGATCCTGCCGCCCCGATTATGGATAAGAGGACCACTGAGAGTAGATTGAAGCGGGCGGCACCCTGCCGCCAGATTACTAGAAAAAATATGACAGTTTAATGGAAGGGGTGAGTAAAGCCCCCCCTGTTTTGTGTGGAACCCCCCACCCGAACCAAAACCACCCCGTGCCCGGACCGGTCTGGAGGCCTTTAGAATGGCCTCTGAACCGGTCCGTGCACATGACTATTAAAATGTTCCTTATTAACTCCTCTTCTGACACCCTTTCCAGGTTGCTCAGGAGATTTTTATGTTTCCTATCTTCTTGCGGATGGAACTTTAGATGTCACCTTTAAGGTGGCCAAATTCTGTTCTATTGCAGTATTGTTATGGCAGCAACCTTTTCTTTGATTAATTTTAAAATTTTACTGATTATTTATTCGTGGATATTTATCTATATATTTACAGATTTCATTTTTCCAATTGTATCTTTCTATGTTATGAGATGTTTTGTTTATGTTATGTTATGCTGACCTTGGTTCGCAAATAAAGAACTTGTCCCCTGATGCTTTATCCGGCTTTGTTGATTTACTTGTCAGAGTTGTGACTTAGTGAATTTTATTGGATAAATGTAATTCCAGAATACATTCATGTAATAGAATCAGAGCCAAAGACTCTACTCATCAGGTCAGCAGGAAGGGAAGGGGGGTATCCATATGTGAGAGATACACAAACCACTCTTAAAAGGATTTCTGGATTGGGGTCTCTATACAGAATATGGCTGATCTGCAGGATCGGGGCCCAGGAGTGACTCAGCAGTCCCTGCTTTCCATCTGGCTAGGGTGGTCATCTCTGGGCCTATAAAGGGACACTGCTTGTGGTGGCGGGCCTGCCACTGGTGGGGTCACCACCAAAGGGTCAACACCAAAGGGGGTCACCCCTTTGGGGGAGCCACTTCAGTGAAGGCGAGAGCCAGGTTTCTTGACCCAAGAATTCACATGTGGGTGGGTATTTAATGTGGCTTCTGTTTTATTTAGTCCTGGGTGATCTTGTTTTAATTCTGTTTGTAAATGTGTCTGGTCTTATCTGGAGATAGGGAAACAGGGAACGTATTAGGGATGTGCAAAAAATTTCGGGCACAGAACGATCTGTGCCCGAAATGAACAATTTCGGGTGATTCGGGGATGAACCGAATCACCCCCGATGTCCCCCGAATTTTTTCGGGCATGAGCCGAATCACCCGAATTTCGGGCACAAAAAATTCGGGTGATTCGGTTCATGGTTGATTTTTGGCGATTTTTTAAAGTTTTAGTGACTTTGGGGCAGTTCGGGGGCATAGCATGGGATCTGGGCAAAAGGAGTGGTGTGGGGTGGTAGTACCTAATGGGTGCGGGCTACCACCCCAATTTCAGGGGGATTGGGCAAAGGGCTGATTTTTGGTAAATTTCTGAAATTTTCATGTCTTTGGGGCAGATTGGGGCATATTGGGGCAGAAAGTGGGGCCTGGGGCAGAATAGTGGGGTGGGGTGGTAGTGCCTAATGGGTGCAGGCTAATGGGTGCAGGCCACCCCAATTTCAGGGGGTTTGGACAAAGGGGTGATTTTTTGAGAATTTTTGAAGTTTTGGTGACTTTGGGGCAGTTTGGGGGCAGAAAGTGGATCTGCCCCAAAAGAGTGGGGTATAGTGGTAGTGCCTAATGGGTGGAGGCTACCACACCAATTTCAGGGGGATTGGGCAGAGGGCTGATTTTTTGAGAATCTTTTGATCATCTCTGAGAATCTTTGAGAAAAAATCTCATTTGCTATGATAGAATGAGAATTCACACCTCAGAAGTTGTTTCTGAGGTGTGAATTCTCATTCTATCATAGCAAATGAGATATTTTTCAATTAAACAACTCTCATGACCCCACTTTCACTTTTTCACACTTTCCTTTACTATGAATAATATGAGGAAGTAATCAATTTAGCACACTTCACCTTATGAAGACAAACCTCATAAAAATAAATTCACCAAAATTCCCCCCTCTGCCCAATCACTCTTAAATTGGGGATGGGTGGTAGCCTCCAGCCATTAGGCACAATCTACCAGCCCACCCCACTCCTTTGGGGCAGATCCACTTTCTGCCCCCAATCTGCCCCAAAGACACCCAAACTTCAAAAATTCTCAAAAAATCAGCCCTCTGCCCAATCCCCCTGAAATTGGTGTGGTAGCCTCCACCCATTAGGCACTACCACTACACCCCACTCTTTTGGGGCAGATCCACTTTCTGCCCCCAAACTGCCCCAAAGTCACCAAAACTTCAAAAATTCTCAAAAAATCACCCCTTTGTCCAAACCCCCTGAAATTGGGGTGGTAGCCTGCACCCATTAGGCACTACCACACCACACCACTATTCTGCCCCAGTCCCCACTTTCTGCCCCAATATGCCCCAATCTGCCCCAAAGACATGAAAATTTCAGTAATTTACCAAAAATCAGCCCTTTGCCCAATCCCCCTGAAATTGGGGTGGTAGCCTGCACCCATTAGACACTACCACCCCACCCCACTCCTTTTGCCCAAATCCCATGCTATGCCCCAGAACTGCCCCAAAGTCACTAAAACTTTAAAAATTCACAAAAAATCAGGACTTTGCCCAATGCCCCTGAAATTGGGGTGGTAGACTCTACCCATTGGGCACTACCACCCCACCCCAAAATTTTGCCCCTGGGCCCCTTTTTACCCCCCCGAATCGATTCAGATTCAGATTCGGATTAAATCCAAACCCAAACCGAATCAAGGGTGATTCGGGTGACCCAGATTCGGGCACAAAACAGAACGGGGGTGATTCGGCTCGGGTCCGAGACGAATCACCCAAAAATCCAAATTGCACACCCCTAGAACGTATCCACTGATCATGGGGCAGCAATGGTGGTGGTGGGGAACAGAAGAAGTAACATTGGCAGGTCAGCAGGCCATTACAGGGGAAGGGGATTTGGAAACCTAATAGCTGTTTCCCCTTCCGGCTGTCCTGCCAGCTCTTTGACCTTGGGGAGCAGTGCCAACCACCATTGGAACCTCACCTTGCTCCTTTGTAATGCCAAGTCGGTCCAGAACAAATCAGAAACCGCCGGCCTGGTATGTATTACAGAGACCTGGCTGGGGGAGGCTGGGGACACAGTGTGATCCCAGCTTCTCCCTCCAGGGTACTCTGTTGAGGAGCGGGTATGGTGACCATGGGCAGGTAGGTGGAGTGGGAAAGAATAACCTTTCCCTTAGCAGGATCCCTGTTAAAGTGTCAGACCATATCCAATGTGTGTACTTAAGTTTGGGGACCAGGGATAGACTGGGACTTCTGTTGGTGTACTGATCGCTCTGCTGCTCAGCTGAGTCCCTAACTGAGCTGATGGACTTGGTCTTGGACTTGGTGGAGTCACTTAGGTTTGTGGTGCTGGGAGACTTCAGTGTTCATTTCGGGACCAGTTTGTCCGGGGCAGCTCAGGAGTTCATAGTGGCCATGACAACTATGGGCCTATCTCAAGTGGTCTCAGGACTGATGCACACTGCTGGTCACACACTTGATCTGGTCTTTCACTCTGATCAGGGTGGCATTCTGTGGGTGGGGAATCCAGTGATTTCCCCATTGACATGGATGGTCCGCCATCTGGTTAAGGTTGGACTCACAATCACTTCCCACCTTTGCAGGGGTGAGGGACCTATTAGGATGGTCCACCTGAGAAGGTTATTGAATCCAATAGGATTTCAAGAAGCCTTGGAGGGAATTAGTGTCGGCTCTGCCCATGATCCTGTTGATGCCCTGGTGGAGAATTGGAACAGCAAATTCACCAGGGCAGTAGACATGATTGCTCCTAAGCATCCTCTCCGATCTGCTTAAAAACTGGCTTCTTGGTATATAGAAGAACTATGAGTGCTGAAGTGGCGAGGTAGACGACAGGAGCGTAAGTGCAGAAAGACTCAGCTTGAATCAAACAGAATCAAACATAGAGCTCATTTATGCTCAGGCAATATGTGTGGCAAAGAAGCAATTCTTTTCTGCTCATATTACATACACAAGTTCACGTCCAGCGGAGTTGTTCAGGGTTGCAAGAGGGCTAGTATGTGCCCCTCTTCCCTTGAATCAGAATCTGGAACATCAATTACCCATTGTGATGTGTTTAATGAATTTTTTGTGGGGGGAAATCTCTCATATTCGGGCCGACCTAGACTCCATCTCCACAATTACTTCAGTGTCTCATGTGGAAGTGTCCAGCAACTCCTCTTGTTTGATCAGGTTGGATTAGTTCCAGTTTGTGACTCCTGAGGATGTAGACAAGCTGATTGGAACAGTGTGGCCTACCACTTGTTCTCTTGACCCTTGCCCAACATGGTTTATACTATCTGGCAGGGGGTTCTTGTAGAAGGCCTGGTAGATATTATAAATGAGTCTCTGATGGAAGTTTGGATGCCTCCTTGTCTTAAGGAGGCAATTATTAGACCACTTCTGAAGAATCCACCTTGGATCCCTCAGATATCAGCAACTACAGGTCTGTCTCCAACCTTCCGTGTCTGGGCAAGGTAACTGAGATAGTGGTAGCTTCCCAGCTCCAGACAGTCTTGGAGGAAACTGATTATCTTGACCCATTTCAAACTGTCTTTCGGGCTGGCTGGGTGGGGAATGTCGTGGTTGGCCTAATGGATGATCTCCAATTGGGAATTGATAGAGGAAGTGTGACTCTGTTGGACCTTTTGGACTTCTCAATGGCTTTCAATACTATCAAACATAGTACCCTTCTGGAGTGTCTGAAGGGGTTGGGAGTAGGAGGCACAGCTTTGCAGCGGTTCCGCTCCTACTTCTTGGGCAGATTCCAGATGGTGTCCCTTGGAGACTGATCTTCTTCAAAATCTGAACTTTTGTATTGTGTGCCTCAGGGCTCCATATTGTCTCCGATGTTGTTTAACATCTACATGAAACTGCTGGGAGAGATCATCAGGAGATTTGGTGCAGGGTGCTATCAGTATGCTGATGACACCCAAATCTATTTCTCCATGTCAGCATCATCAGGAGAAGGCATAACCTCCCTCAAAGCCTGCCTGGAGTTGGTGATGGGCTGGATGAGGGGTAGCAAACTGAGATTGAATCCAGATAAGATGGGGGTACTCATTGTGCAGGCTCAAAACTCGAGAGACAATTTTGATCTGCCTTTTCCTGGATGGGGTCACACATCCCCAGAAGGAATAGGTACACAGTCTAGGGGTGCTTCTGGAGCCAAGCCTCTCCCTGTTATCCCAGGTTGAGGCATTGGCCAGAAGTGCCTTCTATCAGCTTTGGCTGATACGCCACCTGTGTCCATTTCTTGAGATGAACGACCTCAAAACAGTGGTACATCTGCTGGTAACCTCCAGACTGGATTACCGTAATGTGCTCTAAATGGGGCTACCCTTGTATGTAGCCAGGAAACTACAGTTGATCCAGAATGTGGCAGCCAGGTTGGTCTCTGGGTCATCTCGGAGAGACCATATTACTCCTGTATTGAAGGAGCTACACTGGCTGCTGTTAAGTTTCCGGGCAAAATACAAGGTGTTGGTTATAACAGCTTAGGCCCTGGGTATTTAAGAGATCATCTTTGTCATGAACCCCACTGCCCATTGAGATCATCAGAAGAGGTCTGTCTGTAATTGCCACCGGCTCGTCTGGTGGCTACTCAGGGACGGGCCTTTTCTGCTACTTCCCCAAGGCTTTGGAATGCACTCCCTAGTGAAATAAGAGCCTTCCCATCTCTGACGGATTTTTAAAAGTCTTAAGACGCATCTGTTCACCCAGGCATTTAATTAATATTGTTTTAATGGTTTTAATGCTGTTTTAAAATATTGTTTTAAAATTATTAAATTGTTGTAATGTTTTAAACCTTTTGTTTTTGTTTTAACTAATGTTTTACTTTTTCTGTTTTTATTTTGTTGTAAACCACCCAGAGACATAAATTTTGGGTGGTATAAAAATATGTTAAACAAATAAAATAAATAAATAAATATTTGTTGTAGGCTGCAATTTCTTTTTAAGCAATATGTTTTTATTGCCGAAGTACTAACATTTTTATTGAGTCATTCATGTGTTATTTAGGATGTTTATTATCTTGCTCCAGATAAAGCAATATCTTTGAGTTTAATATATACAGTATTATCGTCCGAATAGATAATCTTGCCATGAAGGTAAGGCAGACAATTGCAGAGGGATCATCCAAACGAAAAGATTGTATCATTCTTTGTCTTCTTCTAAATGCTATAAGTCTGCCAAGGAAAACCCACTTAAATCTAAAATTTGCAGCATGAAAGCATTTTTCAAAACAAGTCCAATTTTGTTATAAACTATGTGGAGAGGTTAAATTGCTTTGGAGAGCCTTGATCCACTTCTCCACTTTGACAATCAGAGGGCTGAGCTGAAATCAAAGGAGCAGCATTTTAAAACTCAGGTGGCTACATGATGAATCAGATGTAGTACTTTTCAGTCAGAAGTAACTATGTGAGACTTCAGATGAAATGTGGCACTTAGAAAAAAAGAAAAAAGCAACTTCTCTTAATATGACAATACCTCAACTCTGAGTAACCTATGAGAACTGCTGCCTTCTCTCTGAGAATTACAGATCCACAAAACGTATGGATCTATTATGCTAGGTTTCAAGCACATAAGAATAGCCCTGCTGGATCAGACCTAAGGCCCATCTAGTCCAGCATCCTGTTTCACACAGTGGCTCACCAGATGCCTCTGAGAAGCCCACAGGCAAGAGTTGAGAGTGTATCCTCTCTCCTACTGTTACTCCCCTGCAACTGCTATTTAGAGGCATCTTGCCTCTTAAGTTGGAGGTGGCCTATAGCCCTCAGACTAGTAGGCATTGATCAGCCTGTACTCCATGAATTTATCTAAACCCTTGTTATAGCCATCCAGGCTGGTGGCGGTCACCACATCCCGTGGCAGAGAATTTGATAGGTTCATTACGCATTGTGTGAAAAAGTACTTCATTTTGTCAGTCCTAAATTTCTTGGCAATCAGTTTCATGGGATGACCCCTGGTTCTACTGTGAGGAGAGAGAAGAAGAAATTTCTCTCTCTTTCCACTCTCTCCACACCATGCATAATTTTATAGACCTCTATCATGTCACCCCATAGTCATCTTTTTTCTAAACTAAAAAGCTCCAAGTGTTGTAGTCTTACTTCATAAGGAAAATGCTCTAGGCCCCTTATCATCTTGGTTGCCCTCTTCTGCACCTTCTCCAGTTCTATAATGTCCTTTTTGAAGTATAGTGACTAGAACTGTACACAATACTGCAAATGTGGCTGCACCATAGATTTGTATAAGGGCATTATAATATTAGCAGTTTTATTTTCAAAAGGCATGGAACTGGCCTTTTTCACAGCTGCCACACATTGAGTCAATAATTTCAACAAGCTGTCCACTACTACCCCAAGATCTCTCTCCTGGTCAGTCACCGGAAGCTCAGACCCCATTAGCATATATGTGAAGTTGCGGGGTGGGCGGTTTGCCCCAATATGCATCACTTTACACTTGCTGACACTGAACCGCATCTGCCATTTTGTTGTCCACTCCCCCAGTTTGGAGAGATCCTTTTGGAGCTCCTCACAATCTCTTGGATTTCACTACCCTAAATAGTTTGGTGTCATCTGCGGATTTGGCTACCTTGCTGCTTGCCCCTACTTCTAGGCAGGTCATTTATGAATACATTTATTTTTATTGTTGCATTTATATACCGCCTTTCATTAAAATCAATCAAAAGGCAGTTTACAAAAGTTAAAAAACATACAATAAAATGACAATAAAAGTATTAAGCTAAAAATATAAAAACAAACCAAATTTAAAATCTATAAAATACAAGCATAAAAACAATACACCTATAAAAACACATAGAAGGTGCAATAAAACAATTATGTAAAAGCCTGGATAAAAAGCCAAGATCTGACAAGCTTCTAAAAGCTGTAATGGAGTCATTTAAAAATACTGAACCCAGTACAAATCCTTGGGGGACCCCACTTCTTACTTACTTCCATTTAGAGAACTGTCCGTTATATACTATGTCAACTGGATCACCTTTATCCACATGCTGTTCACACTCTTGAAGAACTCCAAAAGGCTGGTGAGACAAGATTTACCTTTGCAGAAGCCATGCGTTCTTAAAATATTCAGTGTATATATGTCAAATCAATCTATAAGGGTGAAGAATTATTTATTCATTTAAAATACTTTAAATAAAGTATTTTATATAATACTTCAGTTTTATAAAAATTTCAAGATAGCTTACACCATCTAAAAAGGTTCAATACATTAAATTACAATATAAAATTAGAACACAAAATCATCTAAAACCATTTTCTAAGCGGTTTCTGGGGAAGCAGTGAAAGCAAAGGGCTCACTAAGAATAAGAAAATAAGTGTTTTTGAACTGAGCAGAGTATTGAAATAGAGGACCTCCCAGGTTTCTTCCTATTCGATGACTGAGATGGTGTGCCGCATTACAGAGCAGCAACATTGTGCCAAGGAGCGGCTACAAAGACAGCCTTAATGCTGTTAAGGACGAGCAGATGCACACTCAGCACTACCACAGTTTCCCCCATTTGCAACAGTGGGGAAAACTGCTTAGCAGCCACCCATTTTTACCAGGCAATTGGGGCTAGGGTTGTCCGAGCCAGCTGAGTTTGAGCCGGGCTTGACATCAAGCTGGCTCATCTTGTCAGGTTCAGGGTTGAGCCGAACCAGGCGCGGTTCAAACCAATCCAGCTCAGAGCTACACTGATAAAGGGGAAGCTGATGAGGATTCCCCTTTGCCAGTACAGGCAGGGGCAGGGGGGCTTTCCTAAGTATGGAGGAGGCAGGAGGGGAGTAAATTTGTATTAACAGGTATAAGTGCTGCCACAGGGTAGGGTGGTGAGGCTGCAGCGCCCCCCACCCCCACCCCCACCAGCCTCCCCCTGAGTAGCCCTGGCCAGCAGTAGCCCAGTTCAGACCTTCTCTGGCCTGGTTTAGCACTTAGCAATAGCAATAGCAATAGCACTTACATTTATATACCGCTCTATAGCCAGAGCTCTCTAAGCGGTTTACAATGATTTAGCATATTGCCCCCAACATTCTGGGTACTCATTTTACTGACCTCGGAAGGATGGAAGGCTGAGTCAACCTTGAGCCCCTGGTCAGGATCGAACTTGTAACCTTCTGGTTACAGGGCGGCAGTTTTACCACTGCGCCACCAGGGGCTCATCACATGTGCAGAGGCCATTTTACTGACTCCTGTGCATGTGCAGAGGCCAGTTGCATGACCTCTTGCATGGATTCCCCTTTGCCAGTATAGCTTCGAGCCAGTATAGCTTCGAGCCAGTCAAGCCAGTTCAGTTTGAACTTGAACCAGGTCTGGCTCAACTGGGCCAATACCAAGCCAGGCCGGGTTGGCCCGAATCCAGTTCAGATTTGAGCCTAACTGGCAAATCTGGCTTTGTGCACAACCCTGTTTCGGGCTAATTTCTGACTCTGCAGCAGTTCTAGGGTATAGTGTTACTGCATTGTGTCAGTCTATATGATTCTGTGTCTAAGATTCTAGTCAGTCAGTCAGTCAAAATGTATGATGGTCTAATGACCAACAGCATCAATAAAAAACCTTAAATACAAGAGACATGGCTTGGGCTGTGCAAAATTCAAATATTTTATGATGAGTACAGATAGCTGCAGAAGTGTATTTTGCTACTTATTCAGTAATTAACCAATCTTCATCTGATAAATGCAAAGAAATTAAAAACTCATTAGATCTGCCAAGATATTTTACAATAATAGGAAAAATTAAATTAGTGTGTATATCAAAATAAGAACAGTATAAAGGTACATAGCAGACTGATTCAAAGGCATTAGAACAAATTTGCTCACTATAAGGGACATTGTTATCTTTCCCTTTTAGTAAAGTCAAAGGTAGCACATTGTGTTGTGCCAATGTAAATGTTCTACAGTATTTCAAAACTGGGAGATTCTGAAAATAAGTGGCTGATCTCTTACCTTGAAAAACATAAAGAGATTTTTAAAATGTGAATGCGTCAAATATTTATATACTGCTTTGCAACAACAGTTCCCAAAGCGGTTTACATAGATATAAATAAATGGTGAAATGGAGCCTAAGACTCTAAGAGCAGAGGATGATGGTGGACGAAGAGATGGGCTTCTGGTACAGCACTGACCTGCAATAAGCATATCTTTACTTTGGAACTTGTGTGGCAAGTTATTTTGTGGTCATCTGAATTTATTTTATTTTATTTTATTTTATTTTATTTTATTTTATTTTATTTTATTTATATACCACCCTTCCCAAAATGGCTCAGGATGGTTAACATCAAAACAAAAATAAAACAATTAAAATAAAAACTAAAATAAACAAACTCATTTAAACATTAAAATCATTAACATTAAAATCATTTAAAACCAACATTAAAAATGTAAAACCATAAATCTTATGTGCTTGTTATTTCTCTATGTAAACTGTCCTGAGCCATTTTTGGAGGGGTGGTATAGAAATCAAATTATTATTAATTAATAATCCTCTCTAATAAAACGCTTGGTGTCCGTCCGTGGACGGCCACCAAGCGTGCGTTCGTGCCTGGGCTGTTCTGGGCATGCGCGAAGCGCATGGCCAGAACAGGGCAAGGGAGGCACGAAAGGCAGGAACCGACGGCCATCTTGGGCGGCCAGAAGCGGCCGCCCCGAAGAAGCCGGAGAAGCGGCGGCGGGGGAAACTGACCGATGTGGCAGCAGAGCCACCGCCTCGGCCGAAAGAGACGGAGGCTGGGGGCGGAGCGGAGGCCATGCAACTTTTAAAAAAATTGCTCCCGCCGCCGACGCCGCCGACCGCCCACCCTCCCTCCCAGCTGCTGAGTCCTCCTTACCCTGGCCGACTGCTGTCGGCTGAAGACAGCCCTTAATTTAAGAGGCAGAGAGGAGCTCGCAAGCAGAGCTCCTCTCTGTGCAAAGCCTCTTGCCGAACTGCCGCTTTGGGCGCTTGCGTCCCTTGCGCCCAAAGCGGCAGTTCGGCAAGAGGCTTTGAACAGAGAGGAGCTCTGCTTGCGAGCTCCTCTCTGCCTCTTAAATTAAGGACTTCCTTTGGCCGACAGCAGCCGGCCAGGGTAAGGGGGACTCGGCAGCTGGGAGGGAGGGTCGTCGGCGTCGGCCGCAGAAGCAATTTTTTTAAAAGTTACATGGCCTCCACTCCGCCCCCGGTCCCAGCCTCCGTCTCCCCTGCCTGGCGGGGGCAAGTCCCTGGGCCGATTTGGCCCTTAAAGGTAGGGGGGGACACAAAGGAGCTGGGAGGGCGGCCGGACGGCAGAGGGAGGGGGAATGGCGGCGGGGGGGCCAGGAGCGCCGTTACTAGCGCCCGTTATTCAACGGGCCAAAATTCACTTGTGAATAATAAATCTAATTAAAAGCCTGGGTGAATAAATGTGTCTTCAGTGCCTTTTAAAAAGTTGCCTTTTAAAAAGTTGCTTTTTAAAAAGTTTAAAACTCTTATTGCAATAGGGAGCCAGTTCCAAACTCCAGGGGCAGCAATGGAGAAGGCCCGTTTCCGAGTAGCCACCAAAGAGTTTGCAGCAACCACAGACAAACCTCTCCAGATGATCTTAACAGGCGGTGGGGCCCATGGTGAAGAAGACATTCTCTTAAATACCCAGCGCCTAAGCTGTTTAGGGCTTTATAGGCAATAACCAGCACCTTGTATTTTGCCCAGGAAGTATCAGCAGCCATTTAGTTCTTTCAACACAGGAGTAATATGGACTCTCCTAGATGACCCAGAGACCAACCTGACTTCCACATTCTGAACCAACTGTAGTTTCCAGACTATGTACAAAGGCAGCCCCACACAGAGCGCATTGCAGTAATCCAGCCTAGAGGTTACCAGCACATGTAGCACTGTATTGAAGTCGTTCATCTCAAGAAACGGATGCAGCTGGCGTATCAGCTGAAGCTGATAAAAAGCACCTCTGGCCACCGCCTCAACCTGGGACAACAGGGAGAGGTTCCGATCCAGAAGCACCCCTGGACTGTGCACCTCTTCCTTCCGGGGGAGCGTGACCCCATCCAGAACTGGCAGATCAAAATTGTCTCCTGAGTTTTGATCCCACACAATAAGTGTGGGTTCAGCCTGTTTGTTATCCCTCATCCAGCCCATTACTGCCTCCAGGCAGGCATTTAGGGAGGTTATGCCCTCTCTTGATGATGCTGACATGGAGAAATAGATTTGAGTGTCATCAAAATATTGATAACACCCCGCACCAAATCTCCTGATGATTTCTCCCAGTGGTTTCATGTAGATGTTAAACAACATCGGAGACAATATGGAGCCCTGAGGCACACCATACAAAAGTTCAGATTTTGAAGAACAGTCTCCAATGGACACCATCTGGAATCTGCCTGTGAGATAGGAGAAGAACCACTCAAAGCATTGCCTCCCACCCCCAATCCCCTCAGATGTTCCAGAAGAATACTATGTTCAATAGTATCGAAAGTCACCAAGAGATCCAAAAGGATCTCTCCTGAAAGGTGAGAGTGCAAATTTGCACCTGAAATCTAGTAAAGTGAATATTAGGAGGACACAGGAAACTGGTGCTTTGTCTGAATTATGCAAGTGAAGATGTCCTGCAGGAATTCAGTAATGTATCTGACAAAAATTGTTCCATTAAGGACATGCAATGTTTGTTTCAAACTAAAGCAACCTCAACTGTTGCTTCCAATGACTTTGTTTGTTTGTTTGTTTGATTGATTGATTTCTATACCGCCCTTCCAAAAATGGCTTAGGGCGGTTTACACAGAGAAATAATAAACAAATAAGATGGCTCTCTGTCCCCAAAGGGCTCACAATCTAAAAAGAAACATAAGGCAGACACCAGCAAGCAGCAACAGTCACTGGAGGTACTGTGCTGGGAGTAGATAGGGCCAGTTACTCTCCCCCTGCAAAATAAAGAGAATCACCACGTTAAAAGGTGCCTCTTTGCCAAGTTAGCAGGGTTATTTCAGTTTGTAATAGGAGATGGATGTTCAAGAGCACCAATGGTGAATTCAAGACTTTTACACAAAGCTATTGAACCAACAAACTGGGTAAGTCCAAAGGAAGATATAAGGAAAAGTCAAACAAAGTAATCAGAATATGCTTAGGTTTAAAAGAGCATAAGGGAGTAAGTGAGACAGAAGCCCTCAAATAAGGACACGTCTTTTGTGTGCACTGGTAATACCAGAAAATCTTGTCAGTGCCTGACATAACTCTGCAGCCATATTTAGTAGTACTTTGTCATTATTGCCTACAGCTATAGTTCCTAAACTTCAGGCTTCAGCAGTGAATTTCAGGTAGGCATTCAGTTCTTGGTCGGATGGTGAGTGATATTGCCACCTGGCTAGTTACTTTTTATGTCCAATCTCTATTTTAACTGTCTCTTCCTTATGGTTTGGTTTGTCTGTTTGTTTGTTTTAAAGTTTGTAACTATAGCTACAAGAAGCACTGAGGACCACAGCATACACTTTGATACAAAGGCCAAGTAGACTATTCAAGGAAAGGCTTCGTTCTGACAAGGAAGCCTTTATCCCCAGGGAAGTCACCAGTGCCCAACCAGAGGAGTCATGGAACAGCCCTAACCAGGCAGGAATTGAGGCAGAACAAAGCCTTCTGTTGAGGAAGCCAGTTCAAAATTCCTCCATTGCCTCAGTAATAATACCAGGTCTGAGTGACAGATCATTCTGATGTGGCCCATGGAAAAAGATCTCTGCATGAGGAACAGAGTAATGTTATCTTTTGGCTCCTGTCCTTGTTTACTTGCTACTACATTACTGCTTACTACATTAATTACTGCTTATTTCTGTAGTGCATTTAACCCAACAATTAAAAACCTTTCATGTCTTTGGAGGCCCAGAAGTGACTAACCTGAATGACTAAGACTCAGTCTAGAAAAATGGGTGATTGCGAGGTAGACTGTTATTTATGGCTGTGCCCCTTCAAACTGCTGATAGAGAGCTGCATGCTTGAATGATCTCTCATGGGGGAGCCAACTCTTCACATAAGCCCTATACAGACATTATCCAAAAAGGTGCTGTACATGGTTACAGTGCTGAAAGTGGGTCTGGAAATCCAGCATGTCACTCAACCCCTTCACCATGCTGCTCATGGTTATGGTGGCATTTGTTTTAAGAGGCAAACGCCCCAGGCTGTCAGTCATCGAATTTCTTACCATCACGGTTATGGCATTGCCTCTTCATGAAGCGAGCTGAGACAGGACTTCTGGACCTGCTTTCAACACTGTAATTGTATACAGAGCCTTTGTGGATAACGTCTATATAGGGCTACATAAAATTAGCATGTCAGGCCAAAGGCTAGCCTAGAACCCATCTCTCTAATGTCTGGTATTCTGTGGGTATTGTTTTTGTTTGTAAAAGGCAGGGGTGGGATCTCCCACCTAATGTATGAACAGTTTTACTCATGATCTGGTTATGTAGCCTTGGAGTGAGAAATATAATGGGGGTCAGGTGTGAAGGTCAGGACTTCAAGCATATGCTTGAAGAGGGTGCAGTTCTGCCCTTGGACTGAACAACATTTGAATGGATTAACACATGTTTCAAGAAGACTGGTTTTTCTCAAAATATTACTAATTAACAAAGAAGTTAAATTGTCAGTATGATTAATCAACTTAAGCTTTCATTGCAGGTTTAAAAATCGTACTAGTTAATCAGGCATGCCATTAACCTTGTGGAACAGACTTCTTTTGTACTTGGAAAAGGCCTTGGCTTGGGCAGAGACAGAGTTCAGATGAGGAAAACTTGGAGCAATTTCTCTTTCACCTTATCCAGCCAAAGAACAAAAGGAGGGCTAAACCCATGAACAATCCTTATCAAATCCAAGAATTCATTCCACAACATTCATCTAGATGATGATCAGTGGCCAAGCAGAAATATAAGTGATTCTGATCCACTGTTTCCACTAATAAAGTAGCATCCAATAAATTATCTGCACAGTATGTGAACAACTATTTCTGAACCTGGAGGTAGCCTGTAGCCATCAAGAGTAGTAGCCACTGATAGACTTGTCCTCCATGAATTTTCCTTTTTTTCAGCTATCTAAGCTATTGGCCATCATCAGATCCTGTGGCAGACAATTACATAGATTAATTATGTGCTGTGTGAGAAACAATGCAGCTGACATACTGCGCACCATTCCATCTGCCTTGCAATGGAGCATTTCTGCAGTTGGGCTCTTGCACAAGACTGCAGAATTATGCAAATGCAGTTGTGCAACAGAAGGACATTGAACACAATAGTAGGGATGTGCACAAACTCGGTTTGCCCGGTTCAGTTCGAATTCGAACCAAGTTCAAACCAGGAGGGGGAGGTTCGGTTTTGGTTTTGCTCAAACCTCCCCCTGGTTCGGTTCAAATTTGAACCATTTTAAACCAGTTCAAACTGGTTTGAACTGGTTTGAGCCTTCAAAAGTGGGTGGGTTGGTAGCTGTCAACCATGGGTACCTACCACCCAAACCCCAAAGCAATTGGACACTCGTACAATATTTTATGAATTTTTGAAATTTATTTTTCCCCTCATAGGGTATAATGGTACTAGAACCAGCCCATTATTCCCTATTGTGGAGCACTCATGGGTGCCAATAACCACCCAAACCCCAAAGCAATCGTACACTCCTACAATTTTTAATGAATAATTGAAATATTTTTAATTATTTTTTCTCATAGGGTATAATGGGACCTGAATCAGCCCATTATCCCCAATTGTGGAGCACCTAGGGGTACAAAAGTGGGGTGGGTGGTAGGAACCCAGAGGTTCCTACCACTCAGAAAACCCCAAAGCAATCGGACACTCCTCCAATTATTGGTGAATTTTTAAAGTATTTTTGAATTCCTCGTAGGGAATAATGAGGATTGCAGCAAATGTATAGCTTCACGTTGGGGGGAAAGGGGTGTCCTAGAGCAGAGTGTGGTGGGTGGTAGTTCCCAAGGTGAGCAAGGAAGCTATCAGAATTATTTGAAAGGAACTGGGCAAAAGGCTGATTTGTACATGATTTTTGTAGATTACACGTCTTTAAGGTTTTTCTCCATAAGCATGGAGATGGACCTAATGTTGCTGCTGCAGCAGCAACCACAAATACCCCATCAGTCCCCTGATGAGCAAGCAATGAGGCAGAGGTTGCTCTTCCTCCTGAAAGGCACACCTTTGTGAAAAGGGGTCAGTTTGCCAGAGGATTATTTTAGAGCAGGGTTGCATAACTTCAGCCCTCCCACTGTTTTTGGACTACAACTCCCATCATCCCCAGCCACTGTGGTCAATAGCCCAAGATGATGGGAGTTGTGCATCTGCAGGAGGGCTGAAGTTGTGCAGCCTTGTTTTAGACCAACACACTCATTCCCTTGAGGCAACAGCCAGCAGAAACAGGAAGTCAGTCAGTCACCAATTATAAAATGTGCTCCAAGATCCACTCTCATTGCGGTGGTGCAGGAGTCTGCATTTTCCGGGGCTATGACCAGACCAGAGTGGTGTCCCCTGAGGCTCCAGGTAAAGCCTCAGGGCAGAACACCACAGTTTAGCTTCACTGGATTTCAGAGACTGACGTGGTTTCCAAAGTACGGTTTTAGTTGCAAATAAAAAGGTCCTTTAAAATAAATTTTAAACAGTGTGCCTGCGTCACAACGAATATGTCTTCAGTTTCTTTCATGGTAAGCTTTGTATGTTCTTTTGACGCAAGAAAAACCACAGCTCAAGTTTAAGGGTAAGCCACAACTCAGGCTGTTTACAGTGCTCTATTGCGGAGTTATTTTCCATCGGCCTTTTCCTGGAGGTGGTGTGGCAAACATTTAATTGTATCTATATGCTGCTAGAAGAAATGTCCTTCTGTCTGCCCCTGTCTTTCTTCTTTTGTGAAGAACTTTCTTGACTAGAAGAAGATGGAGATCATAAAAACAATGATGAGCTGACTTTCAGAAATACATGAGAAGCTGTTACATATTTTGGCAGATAACATGCGTTTTCAAAGCACCTCAGTCAAAATCTGTTCTGCTTACCAATAGCTGGCTAAAAGGGGATTCACGTTAGGGGTGTGAAGGATTTTTGTTCCATTATTCCATTTGTTTTTTGTTATTCTTAATTATTGATTTGTTAAAGTCAAATGATCTTTCATAATGGATGTCATTTTTATCCCAACTGATAAGTGATGGAGGACCTTGCAGCATCCTTCTTTGTTTTTTAACTAGTTGAAGTAAAAAAGAAGTAGCTGAAGACCTTTTGGTGACTGTCTTTGGTGGCAGCCGTTTCCCCAAAATGCCCTGGTTCAGAGATTCGATCGCAGACCAAACTGGGGGCAGTTTGATCCATGATTGAAGCAAAGTCCGGTTCAGACAGACTGATTCAGTGTCAAATGGGCAGCCAGGGGGTGGCGAGAGAGGTATTTTAAAAATTGGCTTACCCACCAAGTGCGTTGCCCACACCACTGCTTCCCACCCCCAAGTGTGGCCCATAGCTAAAGCACATGCAATTGTCCCTCCTTTACCAAACTGCCCACTTGGTGGTGGCTTGATTCCAGTGTCCACACAGGCGTGGATGCCAGAACTGAACCGCAGCCAAGTGGGCAGCTTAATAAAGGAGGGAGGATAGTGCACACTTTAGCTGTGGTCTACACCGGAGGGGCGGGGACCACAGTGGCGCAGACAGCATGCTTGGTGCAGGGGCGTAGCAAGGTTGTAGTGGGTCCAGAGACAAGATTTTAAAATGCCCGCCTCACTGAAGCTCAGCTCATGAAGTAAAGAAATCTTAAATGAGGCTGAATAGGGGTAACAAATTATTTTTTTAAAGGTTTTGTAAATTGTGGACAATGCAAGTCATTTAATAGTACTAGAGAAAGACATGCTGTTCTGGTAGTTCCAGGTCTTAACACTCACATCAATTTCAGAGGATGAATACAACTGAAGGAAGTCCGGGCGGGTGCGCAGCTGGGGGAGTCAGTCACTGCCCCAAGGCAGTGGGCCCCCAGATAACTGTCTCCCCTTGCCCTATTATAGTTATGCCCCTGGCTTGGTGGGTAAGCAGACACTTTAAATACCTCTCTCACCACCCACCCCTTCACAGGAACCAGGGTCATAAGAACATACGAACAGCCCTGCTGGATCGGGCCCAAGGCCCATCTAGTCCAGCATCCTGTTTCACACAGTGGCCCCATAGATGCTGCTGGAAGACTACTGGCAGGAGTTGAGGGCATGCCCTCCCTCCTGCTGTTACTCCCCTGAAACTGGGTCCCCCACCCCTTTACTTGTAAAGGGGACTCCTCACTGGATTCCCCTTTACAAGGATGAACTGATGAGCTGGTGAACTGGTTCAGGCAAATGGACCAGACCAGCCAGTCAGTTCGACTGAGCTAGTTTGATAGCATGTAGTTCAGCTCGAATTCGATTTGGATTCCAGCCAAAACCCAATGTTTGGTTCACGCACACCCCTAATCTGTGGTTCACATGTTACAAGTTTATACATTATGTTGTGATTACTTTTATCCCTTATTGGAATCCTCTGTGCACAAAAGCAATCTTGTGTGTGAGTCAGTAACAAAGGGATACCATTATCATTAATCCCTGACTCTCCAAAATATACAAGAGTGCTTCAGAAGGCAGCAGCAAAAAAGGCTGACCAAGCTTTATGTCAAAAATTGATGGTGCATTCTGAAATGTTCTCGTGCACTGGAAATCGGGAAGTCTGCTCTGGCTGAGGTCTGGAGGCAGATCTGGTATTTCTATAGCAGCAACAGCAGCTTGGCCATATTGCTCCAAACACTGGAGTATGTTTTAAACAGTTGTCTCTAATTTCCCATTCTCTTCAAGCATAAACTTTCTTCTGTCAGCAATAAGGTCTCATTAATTCCCAAGGTCTTAAATGATGACATCCAGCCAATTTTTTTCTTTTAAATGGGAAGAAAGCACACAAATTTATGCCTTTACACAGAACTGAAGCTAGGCCCAGATGCTGCGGATCAGGTGAATAAGTCCACATAAACGTTTGCCAAGCAGTGGGATAAAACAAAAAACAAAAAACAAGAAATACAAAACCAACTGTTGATGCTCAAGCAACACATAATTTTAAAGATATATAATCTATGAGAGAATTTCTGGGGGCGGGGGAGACTATAGTTGTAAACACCACACCTCCACTTTCTCCTCAGGCAGTACAGAAGGAAAATGCTAAGATACAGTAGACAACACTGTAACACTGTGCTTGTGCAAGGGCATTGTGCTAACTCAAGGCTACCTTGTGCTACATAGTTGAGCTAGATCTTGAGCTTGCATTCCAGAATAGTGTAGTGCTAGTGCAAACAGGGTTGTGCTTGTGCCATAAGGTGCTGCACAACCTGTGGCATGCCCCATATTTTGCAGGGAACATTTGCACAATAGCACAATTCCAAAAATCCTTAAGACACACTACAGCGATGTGGTCTTCTTGCACTAGCAAGAAGTGCAGCATTAGTCAGGATGTTGGCCACTGCTTTCCACATAGCCTACCCTCTACACCACACCATCCCATCAGCTGCTGACTCTATGTTTGATTAGTTTTGTCAAGACTGAGACTACTAGGAGTGTGAATGAACTAAAAATTGCAGTTCAGTTCAAATTAGGACCAAATTCAAACCGAACTGCTTGTCCCAGGACCAGTTCGGTTGAACAGACTGGCCAGTCTGGTCCATCCGACCAAACCAGTTAAGCAGTTTGAGGGGCTATACTTGTAAAGGGGAATCCAGTGAGGATTCCCCTTTACAAGCAATGGGGTGGGGGAATTCTTGAAAACTTTTCTAAAGGACAGCCAGGGGAGGCAGTGAGAGAAGTAGATTACGATTCTTACTAGCCCGGCAGCTGCCGTTGGTGTCATCACTCGCCCCCAGGGGCCAGTGCTACCATTAGGCTAACTAGGCTGCCACCTAGGGCGCAGACCTCAGAGGGGCGCAGAGTATATCAAATCAATGAAAATGTTTTGTGTGCCAAAAATATTTGCTTTTGTATTTGAGAAAGGTAATCAAAAATTAATGTATTACGTATTCTTGCGATTTAAAATAAATTTAGCAGTTTCAAGTTTTGTGCATTTTTTCTAGAAAACAATTGTTTTTGAAAATCTAAATTGAAACTTTTGGGGGGAGGGATGCAAGTATTTAGCCTGGCTTAGGGTGCAAAATAGTCTGGCACCATCCTGCTCTCCCCCCCCCCCCAGCACAGTCCAAGTATGTGGAGCTCCCTCTTCAGCAACCCACCTGTGCGACGGTGGCGTGGTTCTGGCCTCTGTGGGTAACAGAGGCATCCACGGAGGACTGAACCATGCCACTGCCATGTGGGTGAGCAGGTTAGTGAAGAGGGAGCAGCACATACTTGAGCTGCGACAGGGGGTGGGCGGGTCAGTGGTGCCAGGCTGGAAAGAACCATAATCTACTTCTCTCGCCACCTCCACCACCCCCAGTCACACTTTAGATCATTTTTCAGGAATTCCACCACCCCTTTGCTTGCAATGGGGAGTCCTCACTAGATTCCCCTTTTCATTATCATAGCTCCTCGATCCCGAACCAGTCCTTCCTAACCAAGCTTGGTTCAGTTCAATCGTGGACTGAACCACCTCCAGTCTGGTTCACGATCGAACCCTCGAACCGTCCCAGTTTGAGGCAAATCGATTTGGGATTGAACGGTTTGTGCGAACCCCTGGAGTTTACAGGCTATTTTAACTGAAGAAGAAGAAGAGGGGGGAGGTATAGACCAGGGGTAGACAACCTTTGCTCTCTAGCTGTTATTGATTTGCCGTAACTGGGGGATGATTGGAGTTGTAGTTCAACTACAGCTGGAGAGCCAAGGTTGCCCACACTGATGAAAATAACTGAGGTAAAATAAAGCAAGTGGGTTGAGAAGAGAGGATTTATGGTGTCCAGGTTGTATTTTTATGCGGGGCACTATCCAGAATAGTAACTATTGTGTCTTGAGAGGATGATGCGAGGGGGAAGCCTCCCTTGTCCACTCTTCAATCACCATATAGATCCAGAACGTTTTGCCAGATGCACAACATGACAAGACATTGACCAATGGATATGTTGTCTTCTAAATTTGACATTGCACAGGCAGGTAGCATATATCACATAGAGAGGGAATGTGAGACATGCGAAAGTGTGGAGTAAGGCATGCACACTGGTCCATTGCTCCATCTCACTACCATCTCGCACGTTAAGTTGCTTCTGTTAATGAACTATTCCTCTGAGTGAAAAGTGTAGCCCAGGCTAACAGATATACTTGCTTTAAGATGTTGGTCCTGCCTTGCTGAGAGCTCGTGGACAAGGCATCACAGCTGTTGGTTTACATTATGTGCCTGAACAGAAGCATGAATAGACTTCAAATTCCCCTCCACATTTTAGACTTTCCTACCCTAACCGGCTCCCTGTTTCCAAAAGGCTCACAATCTAAAAAAGAAATATGATAGACACCAGCAACAGCCACTGAAGGGATGCTGTCCTGGGGATGGATATGGCCAGTTGCTCTCCTCCTGCTAAATAAGAATCACCACTTTTAAAAGGTGCCTCTTTGCTCAGTTAGCAGGGAAATTGTCCAATATCTCACAACTTCTCCAATATCTTACAAAAGTATCTCGTTTGTAAGAACATTTAATTTAGATATGCATGTCCATTAGAAATCTTGCAAGTACATCTGATGTGGAATATGAATGCAAAAAGGGTGAACATTGATTTGCAGCTGGTGTGATTGTAAGGGCACATGTGTTTAGCTAAAGGGATTTTTTTTTTTTTTTTGCAAAGCTTCCTCTAAATTGTGCAGTCCGTGTAGCATATTGGTAGTGTGATAGACAGTTCCTCCTCAATACCCTGGGTTTATTAAGGCAGCTCTGAATAGAGGAAAAAGTAAGAGGCTTACTTCTGTGGTCTGAATGCTTTCCTTTCCTTTATGTTGTCTTGGAAAGAAGAGAAAATCACTTCTGGGCATAGTGCAAGGCAATTTTTGCACAATTTGCTTTTGATCTGTGTGTCTGCAGGAGAGCAGTATAAGATGAAGAAGCAATAAGTGCAAATGAGTTTAGCAAATTGACACACCATTGAGAGTCCACTTGATGTTTCAGACCCAAGTCTGAAGCAGAGTACTGTAATTGCTCCCTTCAGAGGACCTTACTTGCTGCTGGATCTAAATTGCTGCCTTTATATGACCAGGCACTGGGACATTTTCTCTTCCTATTGATTTCATCGTTTTAACTGGAAAATCCACATTCTTTCAAGTTGCCCCCTTCATCTGTAGAAAGAAAAAAAGACCTTGATAGTTTCTGTTTGTCTTTTCCCATTTACTATTTTATTTTATATTTAAAAAACAGCAGCAATCTGGACTACACACACACAATACACTGAAGCAGGTTTCCAGGTCACACTATGACTGTGATATGGCCAAGGGCAGACAATTGGGCTTTATCTGCTATGAATCCACTGCTATTTAAGTCAGTTGGGTGGCATCTCTTGAAGTTAGCAGCTCCTCTGTGTGCCCTAGTCTGGTAGTTCTGATGCTTTGCTAACGTCCACACTTCCCTTCTAGATGCCTGAGATTAATTTTGTTGAAATAAAAAGAAAAAGCAGTAACATAATTGAAGTTGCATAGCATATCATACCATAAAGAACTATGGAACATGCAACAGTTATGCCACATATTTCTGACAACGGTTGAGACATCGTTTTGATAGGAAAGGGGCCTCATTCAAATAAAGTTGACTCAGGATGCATCTTGGTGCTGCATGGTCCCAAGTCAGTGCTAGTGCCAAGTTGACTCTGGACTCCATCCAGAACTGGAGAAGAGGCTCTCCTGCCTGAGAAAGGCACATGCATGCCTCTAAAGCAGACCTATATAATGTGAGATCTACCCAGCTGGACAAAGTCCACCAATCGTGGATTGTGGTGGCTTGCCAGAGGTTCAGTGAGCCTCCTTGTTCTGCTTCCTGACCAGACTTGTAAAATAAAGATGTGAGGAAGGAGGAAATTCAAAGCTCCTACAGGCCTCCAAACATGGCTGGTGGACAGTGTTTGACCTGGTGGCTGTATTCGCACATAATGTGGAATTTGAGTTGCTTGGGGCAGAGATTTCCCTGCCATTATGTGGTAATGGTCTCACTCTGGTCCCACTCCTCCAGCAACCCAAGGTTTCACTCGGCAGACTCCAGTTTGAACCTTCAGTTTGTAGTGAGTTCCACTGCTCATAACTGGGCTTCCATGCTACCTCCAGTACATCTGAATGCAGCACTGGAGGCTGCATTCTGTGGGATCAGAGTTGAGGGAGGAACCTCCTCCCTCCCTCTGTGCATGATTGGTTGTGCCGGCTGTCCTTCATGCAAGAAAGAAACCTGCACAGCCAGTTACCCCTCCTCTCTGCAGTCTCGCTGACTGCAGAGAGGGAGCTCTCTGCTTTCCCAAATTCGGATAGGAGAGTGCGGGGTGGGGGGGGAGCAGAACCTCAGGTCCATTGGACCCACAGTTCTGCATCACGTAAAAATGTGGCCAGTGAGACACAAGTTATTCAGGCCTGCTCTAGGAACATTCCTAAATTATTTCTATGTTCTAAAGGTTTGAGAGGGAGCGGCTTTTGCTTGAAGAAGGTCCCAGGTTTAATCCTTGTATTTATTGTGGTTGAGCTAGGAAAGACATGTGTTTGAAACACTGGGTGGCCACTTTCCATCTGTCAGTCTGTGTAGACAATATTGTATAGACTAGGAAATGGTCAAATGATCTGATTCAGTGAAGCTATTCACATGATTGATCAAATCCAGGCTACCAGAGGCCAGCCCAGTTTTGTTCAATTGTGGGAACCACTGGGCTCACAGGCAAGGCCGGTAGTTCCGTGGTGGCTAGCTCACCTAACAAACCCTCCCCTTAAACAAGGTTAACAAAGCGAGCACTCCATTAACCTCGTTTTTTTATCGTGTGTCAGCCACGGCTGCTTGCAGCCGTGGCTGGCACACTCGGGGGGCAGGGAGAGGGGAGGAGGGACCCCAGGAAGGCATTGCGCACTCACATGGTTCCTTCCTGGGGTTCGGGAGGCCGGGGCACTGAGCAGCGGCACTCCTTTCCCCCCAATCCCCAGAGCTCCCAGCGGAGCTGCGGCAGGGCACGGGAGCTCCCAGTTGGAGCAGCCACTTGTCTGGGCAGCCGGATCAGCAATGAACGACTGCTCGTGTGCGGGGAGAGCAGACTAAGCCCATACTTCCTGCACTGACCCTCCCGGCGCTTCACACCAATTGTGTGAAGCACCTGAGCATATAAGACAAACAAAACAAAATGATCAAAAGTGAACAAAAAGGTCTTCACCTGAAATCTAAAGGAACAAAGTGATGAAGCCAGGCAATCCTCACTGGTGAGGCTATTCCATAAATGAGATACAACCACTGAAAAGGCCCTCTTGCTAGTAGCCACCAGCCCCACCTCATTTGGCAGGGGCACTCAGAGGAAGGAATCCAAACATCTTAAGGTCTGAGTTGAGACATATGGGGCAATGCGCTCTCTCAAGTAACCCGGCCCAAAGCTATCTATCTATCTATCTATCTATCTATCTATCTATCTATCTATCTATCTGATTTGTACATCACCCCAAACTTCCATCTCTGGCGGTTAACAATAACATAAAAACAAATTAAAAACAAGTTAAAAACATACACAAAAGCTTAAAACAATTTAAAACAATTTATAATCAAACACAGATTAAAACCCTAAACAATTTAAAAAGCTTAAAAAGCTTGGATGAAGAAGTGGGTTTTCAAATGCTTTTTAAAAATTGTAAGAGATGGGGAGGATTGTATTTCAGTAGGGAGCACATGCCACAATCTCAGGGCAGCAACGGAGAAGGCCCACCCCAGTGTGGCCACCAGGCGAACTGGCGGCAACTGGAGACGGACCTCTCCAAACGACCTCAATGGGCGGTGGGACTCATAATGAAGAAGACATTCTCTTAAATACCCAGGGCCAAAGCCATTTAGGGCTTTATAACTAACACCTTGTATTTTGCCCAGAAACATATTGGCAGCCAGTGTAGCTCTATCAGCAAAAGACTAATAGTCTGATATCTAGACTGATAGACTGATGTGGTCTCTCTGAGATGACCCAGAGACCAACCTGGCCACCTCATTCTGTACCAACTGAAGTTTCTAGACCATGTACAAAGGCAGCCCCATGTAGAGCGCATTACAAAAGTCAAGTCTGGAGGTTACCAAAAATGTACCACTGTTTTGAGGTCGTTCATCTCAAGAAAAAATTGTAGCTGGAGTATCAGCCGAAGCTGATAGAAAGCCCCTCTGGCCACCGCCTCAACCTGAGATACCAGGGAGAGGTGTGGATCCAGAAGTACTCCCAGACTGCGTACCTGTTCCTTTTGGAGAAGTGTGATCCCATCCAGAACAGGTAGAATTGTCTCTGGATTTCTGACCCGGCACAATAAGTACCTCCATCTTATCTGGATTCAGTCTGAGTTTATTCTCCCTCATCCAGCCCATTATTGCTTCCAGGAATGCATTTATGGAGGTTATGCCATCTCCTGATGACGATGACATGGAGAAGTAGATCTGGGTGTCATCAGCATACTGATAACATCCCACACCAAATCCCCTGATGATCTCTCCCAGCTGTTTCATGTAGATGTTAAAAAGCATTGCAGACAGTATGGAACCCTGAGGGATTCAGGTTTGACCATTCCAGTCAAACCACAGAAGAGGAGTTGCTGGATACTTCCAATTCAGACATCACAGTAATCGTGGAGTCTCCATCTAAGTTGGCCTGAATACAAGAGATTTTATCTGCAAAGAATTCATTAAACATCACAGCAGATAACTGATGGCTCCAAATTCTGAGGCACATACTAGTCCCCTCACAACTCTGGACTACTCCGCTGGCCATGAACTTGCAGATGCAATACGGACAGAAAAGAACCGCTTCTTTGCCACACATATAGCCTGGGCATAGATCTTTAAATGTGCTCTACTATGTTGTAATCTGTCGGATTCGAGTCGAGTCTTTCTCCACTTGCACTCCAGTTGCCTACCTTGCCCCTTCTGCCCCCATAGATCTTCCATATACCAAAGGGCCAATTTTGAAGCAGATCGGAGGGGATGCTTGGGAGCAATTGTGTCTACTGCCCTGGTGAGCATGTTGTTCCAGTTCTCCAACAGGGCATCAACAGGATCACTAGCAGAGCCAACATTAAATCCCTCCAAGGCCTTTTGGAATCCTGTTGGGTCCAATAACCTCTTTGGGTGGACCATTCTAATAGGTCCCTTACCCCTGCGGAAGTGGGAAGTGGTTGTAAGCCTAACCTTAACCAGATGTTGATCCATCCATGACAATGGGGAACACCACCCTGATCAGAGTAAAAGACCAAATCAAGTGTGTGACCTGCAATGTGTGTCGGTTCAGAGACCACTTAGGATAGGCCCATAGTAGTCATGGCCACTATAAACTCCTGAGCTGCCCCGGACAAGTTGGTCCTGAAATGAACACTGAAGTCCCCCAGCACCAAAAGTCTGGGAGACACCAAAGCAAGTTCTGCAACCAAGTCCATGAGCTCAGTAAGGGATTCTGTTGGGCAGCGAGGTGATCGGTATACCAACAGAAGTCCCAATTTATCCCTAGTCCCCAAACTTAAGTACACACATTCAATATGGTCAGATACCCCGACAGGGACACTGGTAAAGGAGATGTTATCCTTATAGACCACAGCCACTCCACATCCCCACCCATGTCCCTTCACCTGCTCCTCTACAGAATACCCTGGTGGGAGAGGCCGTGACCAGACTGGGCCACTAGCCTCCCCTAACCAGGTCTTGGTGATATACACCAGGTTGGCCCATTCATCCACAATCAAATAATGGATGAGTTTGGATTTATTCTGGGCTTTAAAGGTTAAAATCAGCACTTTTCCGTGGGCTCAGAAACAGACCGGGAGCTAGTGTAGCTGACGAAGCATTGGGGTAGTATGATCAAAATGTCCAGTCCCAGTCAATAACCTTGCAGCCCTGTTTTGTACCAACTGCAGTGTCCGGGCCATTTTCAAAGGCAGCCCCATGAAAAATGCATGCAGTAATCTAAGCGAAAGGTTTCCAGAGCATGAGTAACTGTGGCCAAGTTATCTCTCTCCAGCTAAGGTCACAGTGGGTGTGTCAGCCAAAGGTGATAAAAGGTGCTCCAAGCCACAGAGGCCACTTGAGCCTCTGAATCAATGAGCACCTCCAAACTGAAAACCTGGTCCTTCAGTGGGAGTGCAACCTCATCTAGAACAGGCTAAACATTATTCACATGGGCAGAGGAACCACCGACCAGCTGTACATCTGTCTTGTCTGGATTGAGTCTCGACTTGTTTACCCGCATCCAGTCCATTACTGCATCCAGACACTGATTCAGGACAACAACCTCACCTGCGTCTGATGAAAAAGAGAGATACAACTGAGTGTCATCAGCATACTGATGAGATCTCAGGACAAATTTCTTGATAACCTCTCCCAGTGGCTTCGTGTTGATGTTAAACAACATTAGGGAAAGAATGGAACTCTGCAGAACCCCAAAACGTAACTGACAAGGCATTGGGCAGTAACCCCCCAGCACCACCTTTTGGAAATGGGCCTCAAGGTAGGAGTGGAATCACCTCCAAGCAACTCAGTCAACCTCCACACCCAACTCGGCCAACCTAGCCAAAAGAATACTATGGTCAATGGTACTGAAAACCACTGAGAGACAAGAGAATTAATAGGGTTGCACTCCCCCTCCCCCCGCTCTCTCTGCATAGGTCATCCCACAAGGCGACCAAAGCAGTTTCTGTTCCAAAGCCAAGCCTGAAGCCCTATTGAAATGGATCTAGAGAGTCCATCTCCTCCAAGAGTGTCTGGAGCTGGTCAGCCAATAAATGCTCAAGCACTTTGCCCAGGAATAGAATATTGGCCACAAGCCTATAGTTGTTTACATCCTCTGAGTCCAGACTGGGTTTCTTTAGGAGTGGTTGAATAATAGCTTCCTTCATTGGAGCTGGGACCACTCCCTCTCTCAATGAGGCATTTAGAACCTGCTGGACCCAGTTAAAAATTCACTCCCTACTAGATTTAACAAGCCACGAGGGGAAAGAGTCAAGCATGCGCATGACTAAACACCTTGTCCACATCCTCAGGGACCAATGATAGGTTTTCATGTGCAGAGGACTTTTTTTTTAACATAAAGGTAACATCCAATCGTGTTATCCTTTCTGAATTAGGATTTTCTGAACTAGTATTGCCCCAGGAGGCCTGTACCAAGTGCTTTTTCCTGATGGATAAGTTGGGCTCTGAAACCAATGTTCACCTGATGCCCCTCTTCCCATGTGAATGTTGGGAATTCTCTCTGGTAAGAGAATCCATTTTTTATTATAGCAGAGTGCACAGAGGCACAACACAGCGGAATTTGGTTAGGCATGCGTGTGTACTGAGAGTTAGGGATGTGCACAAAACCGGTTCACCCAGTTCAGTTCGAATTCAAACCGGGTTCGAACCGGGAGGGAGTGGTTCAGTTTTGGTTTTGTTCGAAACACCCCCCGGTTTGGTTTGAATTCAAACCGGTTCAAATTCAAACCAAACTGGTTTGAACTTCAAAAAGTAGGTAGGATGAAAGGTAACCTTGGGTGCCACCTACCACCCAAACCTCAAATCGATTGGACCTCCCTATGATTTTATACAAATTTTTAAAATATTTTCAAGTTTTGCCCATAACTCCCTATGTGGAGCATTTAGGGGCAAAAAGCTGGGGTGGGTGGTAGGCACCCATGGGTGTCCTCCACTCCAAAAATCCCAAGGCAATTGGTTGCTCCTAGTATTATTGGTGAATTTTTTTGGGGGAAATCCCATTGGATATAATGGGGACTTGGGGCAGCCCCAAACCCGCCTCTGTGGGGTGGCAGCACCCCCAAAGTGGGTCTGGGGCCATGGCAAAAATGGCCTCAGTCCCTCCTAAGCATCCCCGGATTGATAGGAGTTATGGTTTTCTTTATTAGGATTTTCTAAGGCATTAAATAATATCTAATTGGAAAGAATGGAACGTGTGTCAGTGGGTGAAAGTAAAGCCAGCAAGAGATATATATTTAATGCCTTAGAAAATCCTAATTAAAAAAACCATCACTCCTATCAATCTGGGGATGCTTGGGAGGGACTGAGGCCATTTTTGCCATGGCCCCAGACCCACTTTGGGGGTGCTGCCACCCCACAGAGGCGGGTTTGGGGCTGCCCCAAATCCCCATTATATCCAATGGGATTTTTTTCTTCTTCAAAAATTCACCAGCAATACTAGTGGCACCCATCAATTGCCAGCCCAGCTTTTTTGCCCCTATCTGGGCGCCCTAACACATAACATCACCCAGTCAGTCCACCTTACCTTACCTACCCACGCAACTAAGATGACACACAGACAGACATCAACTATTGACTCTCTGATCTAACAAAAGGCCACTGCTGCTGCTGCCTGCCACCTGCTGCTCTGCATGATGGATGATGTGATGCCCAAAGAAACCACCGCCTCAGTGCCTGCCACTGAGGCCACCACAGACAGACAGAAGCCCGCCTGCTCTGCTCTGCTGCTCCTCTCCTCCATGGATGATGCACACACACCCTACATCTGAGTTCTGATTCTTCTGAGACTGAAAAGGCCAAGAAGGTGTCCAGGCAGGCCAGAGGACCGATCCAAACCAGACCAAGCGGAGAGTCAGCACAGGCCAGCAGCCAGCAACAACAACTACGGCTACTACCACCTAGTGCTACATCAACATTGCCAGTCACACGCACCACCATAGCCTGAGCATAGCAGCACACAGCCAACAGCTGCTGCCAGCCAGTGCCTACAAGTAAGCCAAGCCAACAAGAGCTAAGTAGATGGCGCACACCAACCCGTTATGATGCAACTGCAAGGGGAGGGCACAATTACAGGCAGGAGGAGGCGAGGCAATTCTAGTACAGATTTGAAAGTTGAAATCAAGAACTACCACCAGACTAGTGTGTCTGTCTACATAGTGCAATGAGTGCAGCTGACTGAGCTGAGCTATGTGTGAGAAAGGATGATAGTTAGTTGGAGCAGACTCAGAGCATTGAGCATTGGCAAGCAACACAACACTCACCTGCTGGTTCAGTAGTACTACACTACAGTTCTCTCTCAACTAGTAGTTGTCTTGTCCACACTAGTAGTGTCTTCATTTCTTCGTGTGTGCAGTGAGTGCATGCCTTTTGCCTTACTTGGGGAAAGAAATGGTTCTCTGGTCCACCACATATTTGCTCTAGGACACAGAGAGGCCGAAGGCAGGTGGTGGTGGTGGCACCAGTGTGAGTGCATGCGTGTTTGTGTTTGCCAGGTGTTGTGTGTGTGCTGCTAGCTAGGAGGGGGGAGGGAGGGAGGGAAGGGGGGTGAGGGGAGGGAGGGGGAGGGGGATGTACCAGAGGGGATTGAAGGGGGAGGAGGGTCTGGCTCAGAGTTGGTCGTATGCTGCCACATGTATGCACACATGTGATGTGTGTGCTTCGGTGGGAGACCAGATTCTTCGGTGGGAGACCAGATTCTGGGAGGATGGAGGGTTATGAAGAGGAAGGAGGGAGGATGAGGGGAGGGATGGAGGGATGAGCGGGGGAAGGGAGGGTTGGAGGGGGGAGGGGAAAAACATGTAGACACACAGCACAGAGAAGACAGCACACTACAGCAAGCATCCACACACAGAGACAGTGCTAACATCCATCCACACACACAGACAGACAGACACAACAGAAAGAAACAGCCTGCACCACAGTCCACACACACACACACACACACACACACACACACACACACACCTTTCTTTAAGCAGCAGCACAAGCGCACAGACACACAGAGACCCAATTCCCTCCCCTCCCCCCAAATAACCCAGACAATCAAGCAATAATCATCAATCAATATGTTGTGTTGACAGCCAGTTCATTTCTGTTATGATGGTTTGGGGGGTTTTGCCATCAGAGTCAACATCAACAGTGACCATAATCAACAACATAAGATAAGAATTCATTCAGGAAGGAACCATTAAAAATTCATTAAACTCATTTTGCATGTAAACCAACCCCCCACACATGATTTCTTAGGTAACATTTTTTAGAAAATCAATCCATTCTGCAGTCATATATTATTTCCTTTGTTACCAGTATGATTTGTAATATTTTTTGAGGGTTGATTTTAACATGACATTTTTTTCAAATTTTATTTACATATTTATTTACATATTTACAGAACGTATACTCGCCACTGCCGCTGAAAGTCTAGTACTATTAGGGCTGTGCTACTTTAGGTGTGTGTGCCGTGCCCATGCCAGGTCCCCAAATGCTGACAGGTGGAGATAAGGGGCTTGTGGTCAGCATTGGGTTTCTTTTTAGGTGGGCGTGGGCATGGTATAAATGTTTGGCCAGTCACAGCACTACTACTACTTGAACTTGTGGTGTGTGGGCACTGCACGCTGCGACTTGGCTGGCACGGCTCAGCATCCGTCATGTCAGCTCAGCTAGAGGTGGAAGAGGGGAGGGGAGGGATGAGTGCAGAGGATGAGCCAGACAGGTGACCAACCATGGGGCAACCACGGTAATCACTCACCCAGCTCAACTTCCAGCTCGGGATAGCCAAGCAGGGGGAGGTTGATCTTGAGAAAGACCAACTGCTCCACCAGACCAGCGTCCAAGCGGGAGCGAGAGGGTGTCACCACATCCCTGGAACGTGAGAACACCCACTCGCTCTGGACACTGAGAGGAGAGGAGGCGCACAGCAACCACTGCCAGGTCCGGCCAGACTTGGCGGTGGGTCGCCCAGAACTCTGCGCAGTCCAAGCTGTCTTCCTCCACAGGCGGCTCCTCCAAGTACTGCGCAACGCATTGCTCAGCACTGGAGGGGGAGCTGGCAGGTCGAGCCTCCCGCAAACCAGGCAAGGCGCCAAGGCACACCCGCTGAAACCACTGGGCGGATTTCACGGCAGAAGCAAGTGGCTGCTGTGTTGGCGCTGCCTGGGATGCCACGCTGCTTGACTGGGAAGAGGAAGGGGAAGGGGAAGCTGACACCGGCTGGCTGCCCACGCTGCTGCTGGGTGCGGGTCGGGCGGCGGGGGCTGCGCCCGCACCACTACCAACCTCCTGGTCTCTCGAGGCCCTAGTGGCCTCCTCCTCCCTCACCTTGTGTACCAGGAGGTCCCTCCACCCGGGCAAGTCACCGGCACTAATGACATTGCCCTTGATGGCTGGGTTGCAGAGACAAGCGAGGACATACTCCTCCCTGCTTCCCAGCTCACTAACCAGCCGCTTGGCCACCCCAGACTTCAGCCTCCCAGCCAGAGCACGACCCTCTGGCGTGGTCAGAGAAGCCTGGAGTTTGCCCATTAGCTTCTCCAGACCCAGAGCTGTGGGCAGTGCCTGGCTCAAGGGAGTGGTGTCGGCACAGAAGCCCTTTGTGGCAAGCTGGAAGGGCTCGAGTGCCAACACCGCCTCGGACATCTGCTTCCACTCTGCATGCGAGAGGTCACAGATGGCCAAGGTCCCTCACCAGGGCGCCAAGGACTCTCTCCTGCTCCAACAGGCACTGGAACAGGAGGAAGGTGGAGTTCCACTGCGTCTCCACATTCGTAGGGATGAGATGGCGAGGAAGCCCAAGGTCATCCTGCTTCACGTGAAGCAGTCTCCTGGACTTCTCGCTGCGGTGGAAGTGGGCAGCCAGCTTGCGAGCCTTCTCGACAAGCATGGCCGTGGCAGCAACAGCACCTTGGGGGGGGGGGGGGCCTGGGCCGCCTTCAGCTCCTTAAGGCCGAGGGCGTCCCTCACAGTAAAATGGAGCATGTGTGCCATGCACCGTATGTTCACACAGCCCATGACAGTCTCAACAGCGGCGGTAACATTGGATCCATTGTCAGTGACAATGAATCCCCTGGAGAGGTGTGGACACCCACCAATCCACTCCTCTATCTGGCGGTTGAGTACGGCCACCATCTCCTCCATGGTGTGCCTCGTGTCCATCGTTTCCACGTGCAGAACAGCCCACCTGTGCTGTAGTGCAGCGGGAGCTGCACCGGACCTGGAAGCATCGCCCAAGGAGGTTCCCTCACTCTCCGGGCCCCACCAGTGGGCAGTGAGGGCCAGGAAAGCAGTGTGCATCCCACTGACACTGGTCCAGAGGTCAGTCATGAAATGCACGCTGGTGCCAGCCGGAGCCGCACGCAGCCCGGCCGACACAAGCTCCCTGCACCGGCGGTACAGGGAGGGGACCACGTTCCGGCTGAACGTGTCCTTGAGGGCAGGGCCGGACTGGGGGCACTGAAAGGGTGGTGGAATATATGTGGGGAGGGGGCAGGTTTTAAGCAGAATGGGTAATTAAGGGTGGGAGTTGGGGCGCAGGGGTGGGGCGGGGCACACCAGGTGGGGTGGGGTGCAGCAGGTGGGGTGGGGCAGGTGGGGCACACCGGGAATATGCCCTGTTGCCCTAAGGGCAGTCTGAGCCTATTTCTCACGACCAATCGGAAGGAGAGGAGGTGGGGCTCTCCGGACAGGGAGAGGGGGAAAGGGGAGTCGGGCAGCTGGCACGGGGAGAGCCCAGCAAGCGCAGGAGGGTGCATCAGGCGAGGGTGCACCAGGAAAATGCCTTGCTGCTCAGTGAGCAAGTCCGAGCCTGCTTGAGGGGATGATGTTGTCGGGCACAAGGTATTGGAGTATCCGGCGGAAGCTGGAGTTCTCGACCACCTGAAACGGCTGGTCATCGGTGGAAATCATCTCCCCTATGAGGTGGGTGAGGTGATGATGATCCACACGAACAGTCCGCTTGCTGCCCGACACCTGTGTCCACCGCTGGACTGGCAGTGTAGCCTGGTTTTTGGCTGGCGCAGGCACGCTGCCCTTGTCCGCCCTAGTGGCAGGTGCACAAGGCGCACTAGCGCTGCCAGCCTGGCCAAGGAGACCTGGGTGGTGACGCGCCATGTGCCTCCACATGGGTGTCGTACCCAGGTGCCTTGCATCCTTGCCACGGCTGACCTGCACCCTGCAGTGGACACAGCGGGCATGGTTTGGGGCATTTTCTGGGATCTCAAAATGCTCCCAGACACCGCTGCCCTTGACTCCTGCGCCCTGGGCACTTTCTTGGGCCTCTTTTTGCTGGGTGGCTGCACTCCTGGGGTGGGGTGGCTGCCGCTGCCTGCCCACAGCTGCCACCCAACCTGCCCCTTCCACCCTCCATGCGAGAGGAAGGGCCTGGCTCCACTGGCAGAGGAGAGGTAGGCCCCTCCTCCACCACCTCGGCAGACCCTTCCTCGGAGTGGTGGACTTCATGAGGGGGGGACCCACTGAGCGGCGAAAGGATAGGGGGAAGGGCCCCAAGAGGGAGGGAGAACCTGGCTGCATCACTGCCAGCCGTAAGATCCTCACCGCCCTCTGCCTGCTCTCCCGAACCAGCAGTCTCCTCCACCACCACTGGCGGTGCCCCAGCAGCACCTTGCACCGCCGAGGGACCTGCCACAGGCCTAGTGCCTCTGGCTCTGCCTCTGCCACCACGATTGCCGGCAGCAGGCTGGGGAAAATCGAGCCTGCGGACAAACCCCTCAGCTGGGGCAAAGAATTGTGCAATGGGGAGGACCGGGGTATCCTCAGGCTCCCCGTGTCCTCTCCCTCCTCTCTGCGCCACAGCCGCCGCAGGCACAGCCTGCACCTGGCCTCTCCCACCTCTGCCTGCCAACCTTTTGTGAGGCCTGGCCGCAACACGGCGCTCGCATTGGTCAGACATGGTAAACTTTTTCTAAAGGTGGGAGACTGTATGAGGAAGGCCAGAAAGGGGCAAAAAAATAATTTGGAGGGGGGAGGGGCAAAAAAGCCAATTAATTGGGAGGCGGCGGGAGGGAAATTTGATGGGGGAAAGCCAATTGGGGGAAGGGAAGACTTTTTGCTGTGGGGGGGAAGCCAATTGGGGATGGGGATGGGTGTTTAAATTTGGACCCCTGGGTGGGTGGGTGGGTGGCACGGGCAGTTACTAGGTGGAATAGTTGGGGGGGCAAGTCTTTTTAGTGTGGGGGAAATGGAAGATGGGTGGAGGGCACAGCACCTACCGGGAGGGATGCAGTCAAAGCTTGGGGTGGAAGAACCTGATAATCAAATGAAACCCTTCTTTAGTGAACAGTGTGTGGATTGGGTTGGGGGGGTATTTTAAGTAATACTGCGGTACAAACAACCTTGCCTAAAATAGCACTTTAACAAAACCCACCCACTCCACCCAAAGCAAGCAAGCAAGCAAAAAACAAAAACATCATATATCAATATAATAATATCATAACAAAAATAACCTGGTGGGGGGACATGTTAAAACAAGAAACAACCTGCAAGAAAAGCAACACAACAACAATTGCTTCAGCAACACAACAGTACATCTCAAAGTGTCCCTCCCCACACCCAAATGCATTTCAAAAAACAGGTGTCCCATTTAAAACTGCCAACTAGGGAAAGGGGACAACAAAAGGTGCACACACGCGCATGATGCACACTCACCCCTCTTCTTTCGGTCCTTCTCCTGCCGCACACTGCTGGTCACAGACGCGCCAACCAGCCACCCCTGGGCTGGGACACAGACAGGGCGGCCGCCACCACAGGGCACAGGCAGCCGGGGTGGGTCAAGGACGTTTGGAGGGGCAGAAATGAGGAGCCAACACTATCTGTGTGACTCAACTCACCCCAAGCAGAGACAAATAAAATAAAATACTTTGGGGGGAAACCAAAAACCGATGGCAGGGACCAGTGAGGTCGGTGGTACTGTGTGGCTGCAGCTGTGGGAAGAAGGGGTGAATGAAAGAAGGAGAGAGAGAGAGAAGCAGAGAACGAGAGAGAGCAAAGTCAGAGAGAGTGAAGAGGTGGAGACTCAGAGAGAGAGAGAAAATAAGAGAGAGAGAGAGAGAGAGAGAGAGAGAGAGAGAGAGAGAGAGAGCGCAGCATGGAGGGCAGGCGGTGTGATGTAGCAGGGAGGGCGGATTCAGGGGGACAGCAGCAGCAGCAGGCCCAAGAGCCGAGGCCCAAGAGCGGGGGGGTGGGGGTGTTGGGGGTATTAGTGTCAAGGGGAGGGGAGTGTGTGGAGGGGCAGGGGACAGCAGGCCCAAGAGCACAGAGAGGGGGGTGTTGGGGGTATTAGTGTCAAGGGGAGGGGAGTGTGTGGAGGGGCAGGGGGCAGCAGGCCCAAGAGAACAGAGAGGGGGGTGCTGGGGGTATTAGTGTCAAGGGGAGGGGAGTGTGTGGAGGGGCAGGGGGCAGCAGGCCCAAGAGAACAGAGAGGGGGGTGCTGGGGGTATTAGTGTCAAGGGGAGGGGAGTGTGTGGAGGGGCAGGGGACAGCAGGCCCAAGAGCACAGAGAGGGGGGTGTTGGGGGTATTAGTGTCAAGGGGAGGGGAGTGTGTGGAGGGGGCAGGGGGCAGCAGGCCCATGAGAACAGAGAGGGGGGTGTTGGGGGTATTAGTGTCAAGGGGAGGGGAGTGTGTGGAGGGGCAGGGGACAGCAGGCCCGAGTGAACAGAGAGGGGGGGTGTTGGGGGTATTAGTGTCAAGGGGAGGGGAGTGTGTGGAGGGGGGCAGGGAGCAGCAGGAGTGGGGTGGGGATCAGGAGGACCCAAGGGGCATGAGCAACAACAAGCGGGCAGGCAGGAAGCAACACAAGACAAACCAACCAGATATAAAACCAAGAAAATGATAATGAGTGCAAACAGGGTTTAAGGATCAAAGCGGGGGACAGGGGCAACAGAACAACACACACCAAGAACTCTTACAAACCAAAAATTGAAAAAAAGTTTAAAGCACAGCAGCAGCAACACAAAATCCTAAACAAAACCAGGCTCGGGCAGGCAGCAGCAACAGAGGGTGGGTGGAGGTTGAGTGGGGGTGGGGAATCTGGAGGGGAGGGGGAGGGTGGGAGCAGCAGTGGTTTGGGGTGGGGATCAGGAGGACCCAAGGGGCACACAAATCAATAATTAAATCACACAGCAATAATATAAATATATAAATTAACAGCAGCAAGAACAACAAGACAATAATCAGGAATCAAATCAATCCAAACAATATATAATCAAGTCAATGAAATAAAACCTGGACACAGCAGCAGAAGAAAAACAGAGGGCAGAGGGGCAGATGTGTGGCACACAGGAGGAGGAGGGTGGGTGGGTCACAGGGCAGGGAGACCAGGCCGGGCTGCAGGGCCTGGGCCCCGAGCCAGGGACTGGCCTGGCCTGGGAGGGATAGGATGGGTATTGGATAGGAGATGGGATGGCAGCAGGAACAGGGAGAGACTAGAGGCAAAAGGCAAAAACAACAATAATTTTTTTAAAAGCTGAACAACAAAGCACGGATAAAAGTAAATGAAACCAATGCAGATGGATGGAGGTGGGGGTGGGGTGGGGGGACCAAATGATAAAGGACGAGGAATGAAAGAATAAAATGGATGAGGAAAAAAGGAGGACAACAGAACAACAAGAATATGGGAAAAGAAGAGTAAGTAGTAACAGAGACAGACACAGGGAGAGTGGATGGACAAAAGAAAGACAAGACAAGAGCAGCAGGAGGTAGGAGGACACACAGTCAAGGGACTCACAAGCAGACACCAGCAGCGAAGCAAGGTCCAGAGATGATAATCCCACAACTGCAGCCAAAGAGAATTTTCCAGGCAAGAGGCTTGGCTTAAATAGGTTTGAAACTCCCTCCTTTGGGAGCCCCCACCTTTGCACTCCCCCCCCACCCCGGCCATTAGGGTGCCAGCTCTCAAACAGTGGCACAGCCAACAGCCTACCAGAGCACAAGACTCATTCTGGCCAATCAAAGGATCAATAGCCCAGCCAATGCAATGCCTGAAAAACAGCCTCACAAAATGGAGGCCAGGAGCAAAAGTTGAGAAAAGGAGCCACAAAATGGAGGACACACAATTCTATCAATAAAGACCCTATAGCGCCCTATGGCACATCCGAACTGGTTCGAACCGGTTCAGATTCGGTTCGAAAAGAGCCCGGTCTAGTTCGAATTCGAACCACTGAACTGAACCAGTTCGAATTCGAACCGGTTCGCACATCCCTACTGAGAGTAAAGTAACTTGGAGCCAGTTCATAGTTTCAAATCAATATATATGGCATTTATTAAAGAACTCCATTCTAGATAGGAAAGTGAGGAGTTAGGGTCTCTAATCTAGCTAGCTAGCTGGATGCAGTTGGATTCTGCATCTCTGCACACATGGTGCAGGGAGAGGAGCTTGCATGTTGCAAGGTAGAAGGAACAGGAAGAGAAGGAGAAGAGGAAGTGCAAAGCAGGAAGGAAGGGGAAGAGGAAGTGCAAAGCAGGAAGGAAGTTAGTTAGTCCCTAAGAGTAGCAATCTACATTCCAAAGGGATAGTGTCAGAGCAGTAGAGAAGGGATGACCAATGTCTTGACCCTCTAGCCGTCTGACTCACTAGTCTGTCCTCCTATGTCACTGAGACAAGAGCCAGCACAAAGTCCTTCACTTCAACAGTGAAGGCTATCAAAGAGCCTTTATCTGCTCCATTTATCAGGAATCCCATGCTTCAGGGGTTCCCAACCTTGAGTTCCCAGATGTTGTTGCACTGCAACTCCCATCGTCCCCAGCCACTATGGCCTTTATTTAGTTAGTCATTGTTCGTTTTATATACCGCTTTTCATTAAAATAATCTCAAAGTGGTTTACAATACAATTAAAACAATGCATAGTTAAAATACAAAAGGTACAGATAATATAAATATAAAAATAATATCTCTAGTGAAAAAATTAATAACCCATTAAAAATAACGCATAAAACATAAAGTAGCTGCAAAAACAATACTTTCATTCAAAAGCCTGGGAGAAGAGCCACATCTTTACTTTTTCCCTAAAAACTGTCCTGGAGACTGAGGAGGAGCTGATTCTGCCTGGGAGAGCATTCCAAAGCTTGGGGCAATGACTGAGAAGGCCTTGTCTCACACGCTTGACAACCGAGGCTCTCTCACCATTGACACCTGGAGCAGAGCCCCCTCAGATGACCTCACCAAGTGGGCAGCAACCCTTGGGAGCAGGCGGTCCTTCAGATATCCAGGCCCCAAACCATTAAGGACTTTAAAGGTCAAAAACAGCACATTGAATTTGACCTGGAAACAAACTGGTAGCCAGTGCAGCTCTTTCAGAATGGATGTAATATGATCCCAATGGGCAGTTCCCGATGCAATCCTAGCGGCTGCATTTTGCACTAGCTGCAGTTTCCAAATATTCTTCAAGGGCAGCCCCACATAGAAAGTGTTACAGCAATCCAGCTGTGATGTGACTAGGACATGGGTAACTGTGGCCAGATCTGCCTTCTCAAGAAAGGGACGCAGCTCACGCATTAGCAGAAGCCCCTCTGGCCACCGCCTCCACCTGAGCTTCCAAAAGCAGAGCTGGGTTCAGCAGTACTCCCAAGCTATGCACTTGCTCTTTCAAGGGGAGTGCAACCCCATCCAGAACGGGCTCTCCTACTGGCCTTTGGCATATCTTGCATGCAGCACCTGGATGTCAGTCCTGCATATCCCTAGTGGCAGCAGCACGGGTGTGCAGACAATGAATGAAGTTGGAGAAATGCATGTGGGAAGGAGGTTTTAAGTGTTCTGCCTGCAGAGTGAATTCCTTACTGACCGTCCCATGGAGGCTCTAAACTTGAAATCAGCCCTGAGACTCCAGGAGTGGGAATTAGATTAGATTACAGTCAATGCTGCAGATCTCAAATACGTTCAGAGTTGCCCAAGCATATGCCTGAGCAATTCAAAGAAATATATCTTAAATTTACAGACTTACCTTGAGCTGAGCAGTTGTTATAACTGAGGAGGCGGTACTCACATACTGCCTCTGAAAATGCACTGGAAGCCCCACCAGGAAATATCACACACACACACTCACAGCCCTGGCAGCTCAGTCATGCTCACAGCCTTCATCTGAAGCGGTGAAGGCTGTAAGCATGATGACGGGCACTTCCCTTGATTGCCAGCTTGGCATACCTTGTGTGTAGTCTTTTTCCACCAGGTTTATAGGGCAGAAGTGACTGGTTTGCTGCAACAGGCTTCTTTTTTCAACAAGCAAAACCAAAATAACTCTCCACTCACAAGATCGAGAAACCCAGACAAACTCCACCCACACTTTTCTGGAGGGAAACCAGAGGGTTGTACACTTTCGTAGAGGGAAAGTGACCATATGCCCCATCCCCACTCTTTGCTCTGTGATTGCAATTATTCTCATTAGCTGAACACCAGATACATGACATTCCATCAAAGGCAGGTCCTTCTCACTGCCCCATAGAAAAGTCATGCAGTCGAGAAGGCAGCCTCCCTGTTCGGTCACTCCTAGCTGGAATGGGACGGCTCAGTGGCTGTCTGTAACTCTGCACCCCAAGTCAGCATTTGGAGGCTCTAAATCCACCAACATGTCTCTGCTTGGTGAAAAGGGAGCTGACACTGGTGAAGTGACAGCTTTATTTTTTCTCAGATATCTCCTGTTCCTTTGATATTGACCACTGTTGAGCTCAGGGGCGTAGGAAGGTTGGAGTGGGCCCAGAGACAAGATTTTAAAATGCCCCCGCCCACTGAAGCTCAGCTCATGAAGTAAAGACATCTTAAATGAGGCTGAATAGTGGTAACAAAAAGTGTGTGTGTGTATGTGTATACACACACACACAGACACACACAAACACACTTTTTGTTACCACTATTCAGTGGTGTGTGTGTATACACACACACACACACACGTACATACATACACACTATGTGCCACAATAGAACATCATCCTAAATTATTTTTTAAAAAGCTTTTGTAATCTGTGGACAATGCAAGTCATTTAATGGTACTAGAGAAAGACATGCTGTTCTTGTAGCTCCAGGTCTTAACACTCACATCAATTTCAGAGGATGAATACAACTGAAGGAAGCCCGGGTGGGTGTGTGGCTGGGGGAGTCAGTCATGTGACTTGCCTCTGCCCCTCTCCAAGGCTATGGGCCCCCAGACAACTGTCTCCCCTTGCCCTATTATAGTTACGCCCGCTCACGCTAGGGTATCATTAGGAAGAGGACTGAAAACAAAACAGTTAATATTATTATGCTATTATACAAACCTATGAGGCAGCCACATTTGGAATACAGTGTACAATTGCAGTCACCAGAAGTATCCCAAAGGGATATTGTAGATCTGGAAAAGATGTAGAACAGGGCAACCAAGATGATTGGGGGTCTAAAGCACCTTCTTTACAATCCAAAGCTCCAACATTTGGGGCTTTTTAGCTTAGAAAAAAGGCAATTCAGGGGAGACATGATAGAGATCTATAAAATTATGCATGGTGTGGATCTTCTCCCCTTCTCACAACTCTGGAGACGTCATCCCATGAAACTGATGGCCAGGAAATTTAGGACTGACAAAAGGAAGTACTTTTTCATACAGTGCTAATTAATCAATGGGATTCTCTGCCACTGGATGTGGTGATGGCCACCAGCTTGCATGGATTTTAAAGGGGCTTAGACAAATTCATGGAGGACAAGTCCATCAGTGGCCACTAGCCTCAATGGCTATAGACTACCTCCAGGTTCAGAGGCAGGATGCCTCCAAATACCAGTTGCCGGGGTGCAACAGCAGGAGAGGGGACCTGTTTGTGGGCTTTCCAGAGGCATCTGGTGGGGCCACTGCGGGAAAAAGGATGCTGGACTTGATGGGCCTTGGGCTTGGGCTTGATCCAGCAAGGCTCTTCTTATGTTCATCAGTACATGAACCAAAGCCTCTAACCTTGCATCTGGAGATTCATATTTGTGACTCAGCTGTAAACCTTACCCAGGCAAGGATTCCAAGTATTGCCTTTCTCCAGCAGTGTGACTTTTCTTAAACAGTCTGATTATCTGCCACTCTAGTTTACAGCAACAATGAGAGAGCAGTTAACACCCCTTGATGGGCCTAACATGCATTCCTAGGACAAAGAGAGACCTGAAACAAGCCACCTTTGTCTGTGAAAGATAAAACAGAATTTCCTTCTAAAAGTCTCTTTTGTTGGAGCTTTAAAAAGCTCTGTGCCAGGGTAGGGTAGTGATAAAACAGTCTAAGAGTCATTTTTTTAAAAAAAGAGTCCAAAGATCTCCTTTCAAGTTATAAAACCAACTCATGCTATTTGCCCTAATTTTTTCCAACTAGTATTATGAACTACGCTTCATTCTTGGAAAGTGGGGGGATTAAGCTGGACTCCATTCAGGGCATCAACAGAAAGTCTTTAAGTTCACAAATGGACCGCTCTGTAAGAGGTGAAACAAAAGACCCACCCTGGGGCAGTTTTTCAATGCTGAAAGATCGAATATAATTAGACAGTAAGATATTCACTTGGATTGTCTTGCACAGTGATTAATGTGCTGTGCTCTTTTAACCCAATGGATTTACTTTTTGGAGTCAAATAAACTCAGTATGCCTGACTTCTAAACACTGAAAGAGTGCTGATGGTGTTTATTCATTCTTATTAATTACCCAGTAAAATGGAGATGCATCCCTGGCAGGGCAGAAAGCATTAGTACACAGTGTTTATCAGTATGGATAATAATTAATTGGTGCAATAAATTAAGTAATCACACAGATTAAAAAGCAGAGCAACTTTCTAGTAGGAGTCTAATCAGGGCTTTTGTAAACCCAAGCAGCAGTTCTATGCCCACTTATGAGGAAGTTAAGTCTCGTTGGGAAGCAATTTAGCATCTTGTGTTGCATTATCACAGGAAGGATACAACAGCAGCCTCAAGCAGATGGGCTATATGAACATATAGAGCTGTCTTACACTGTTAGACCATTAGTATTGTCGACCCTAGCTGGCAGCAGACTAGCTTAATATTGTCTACACTGACTGGCATCAACTCTTTTTGGTTTCACACAGGTGTCTTTTCCAGTTCCACCTAGAGTTGCCAGGAATTGAACCTTTCTGTATGCCTGTGTTGTATGTCTGTGTACGTAAGTCTGTGTTGTAAAATGACCAACAGACCCATGTGGATTTGAACATAAGCTTCATGCAGACCCTTAGTCTATCTGGCTCAGTACTACTGATAACATTGATTTTTATGTTTATTTTATTTATTTTACATTTAATTTAATTTAATTTAATTTTTATTTATTTATTTATTTAATTCGATTTCTATTCTACCCTTCCAAAAATGGCTCAGAGCGGTTCATATAGAGAAATAATAAATAAAAATAAGATGGACCCCTGTCCCCAAAGGGCTCACAATCTAAAAGAAACATAAGACAGACACCAGCAACAGTCACTGGAAGTACTGTGCTGGGGGTGGATAGGGCCAGTTACTCTCCCCCTGCTCAATAAAGAGAATCACCACATTAAAAGGTGCCTCGTTGCCAAGTTAGCAGAGGTTAGCAGAGGTCAAAGGAGCCCAGAGCAGTGTACTACATACTTAAGTTTCTCCTCACAACAACCCTGTGAAGTAGGTTAGGCTGGGAAAGACGTGACTGGCCCAGTGTCACCCAGCAAGTATCATGGCTGAATGGGGATTTAAACTTGGGTCTCCCCAGTCCTAGTCCAGCACTCTAACCACTACACCACACTGGTTCTCCAGGGGTTCAGCGGGGTGTTTTCCAGATCTATTTGGAGATGCTAGGGTTTGTACCTGAGACATTCTACATGTCAAGCAGTGCACTGAGCTACAGCCATGCCTTCTTCTTTCACTGCTTTGCCGTCACTTCTAAACACGGAGTTCATCTGTGGAGTCCAATAGTCTCAGAGACGTCCAAAACATCTAGAACAACCAAAAACTCACATATGGAGTTAGCTGACATGAGGATATGTCAGATGGAAAGATGCATGCATTCCGACAACCAGGGATTGTGAAAAGCTCAGAAAAATCATATAAGAGCAGATCCAATAGATTTAGACAGATATGGTTTGATATTAATATTAATTCATATTAAAATATATCTTTTCAACAACCAAAAAGTTCTCAAAGCAGTTCATACATCAAAAGGAATAGTAAAATGATTCCTTGTCCTAAAGGGGTGCATGCAGTCCAAAAAAAGTATGTTGTACATTGACTTAAATGTTAACTGTTATGTTATGTAAATGTTAAATGTTATGTTGTACATTGACTTAAATGTTGCCCCTGCTAGCTGGGCAAAGAGGCACCTTTTACCGTGGTGATTCTCTTTATTTAGCAGGGGGAGAGTAACTGGCCCTATCCACCCCCAGCACAGTACCTCCAGTGACTGTTGCTAGTGTGTGTCCTATGTTTCTTTTTAGAATGTGAGCCCTTTGGGGACAGAGAGCCATCTTATTTGTTTTATTTCTTTTTGTAAACCGCCCTGAGCAATTTTTGGAAGGGCAGTATAGAAATCGAATTACTACTACTACTAATAATAATAATAATGGCTTATATATTTATCAGGTAACTAACACCTGCTGTTTATTTTGAAGAGGAGACAATACCTGCATGCAATGCACAAGCCAGTTCAACTGGGTGAAGAAGACGCTTATTTATTTATTTACTTATTTATTTCTCTGCATAAACCACCCTGAGCCATTTTTGGAAGGGCGGTATAGAAATTGAAGAAAGAGAGAGAGACAGAGACAGAGAGAGAGAGAATGTTACACATGTTACACAGAAAGAAAGAAATGTCACAAATATTTCATGCACATGAGGGAGGCAATTGTCACCAATCTCCCTTCACTCTGTTGCCCCCGATGTCTCCCGAAAATCATCCCTGAAAGCCCCCTCAGCCTTCAGGGACATATCTTCAGGAGGCATTGGAGGGCCCTGCATCAGAATCGGCAGCAGAGAGAATGGGGGTTTGGTAAAACTTGCCTCATCTCCACAGTGTACATGAAATGTTCTTAGGTGCACGTGAAGTGAGTAAGTCCATATGTGAGCAACCTGTCTTTTCCTTTGTACAAAACTCATCCAGCATCCCAGTGGATCGCCTTTCTCTGGCAGCTTGAAAGGCAAGTTGCTCTATTATTTATTCAGCTGCTAAGCAGATAGTCACATAAACCCCACATGAATGGTCAGAGCAAAAGTTCGATTTTGCCTTCAGGCAGAGCAGCCTTTCCAGATGTACCTTCCTTTCTGACAACTTGTGCTTCCTTTTCCAAAAATGCCTTGCATATTTAGAGCAGGGTGGACTTGCCTGGTAACTTTGGCTGCTGCACAGAAGTATATTTTCCCTATTTTCCATTTGGCATCTAACTTCTATTCCATCTTACAGTGGGTACAGGACAAGCAGGGGCTTGAAATGCAGTGGCTAATGCTACAACTTCTGAGGGGATTATTAGTTTAAAATAACACATATTTGATTCATTGGTTTATTTGGCATAATTCTTCTTCCTTGTCTTTCAGTCATCAGAAGAACATAAGAACAGCCCTGCTGGATCAGGCACAAGGCCCATCTAGTCCAGCATTCTGCTTCACACAGTGGCCCACTAGATGCCTCTGGGGAGCTCACGGGAAGAGGTATGTGCCTTCCCTCTCTCCTGCTGTTGTTCCCCTGCAACTGGTATTGAGAGGCATTGTGCCTCTGAGGCTGGAGATGGCCCACAGCCATCAGACTAGTAGCCATTGATAGACCTGTCCCCCATGAATCTGTCTAAGCCCCTTTTAAAGCCATTCAAGTCCACTTGACCCCACCCATCCACCCAAACATGGCTAACACTATCAAGGGGAGAATAGAAACCATCTAAAAATAACACAAGCTAAAAAAACACTCACACATAAAAATATTACCAGCAATTCAGCAACAAAAATTCACAAAATTAGCCAGTATAAAGCCCAAATTCTCATTGGGGAAGCCAAGGCCCTGAGTTTTAGCCTCATGGGAGGCAGGGAGAGGCAGGGGCGTATCTAGGGTAGGGCAGGCAGGGCATATGCCCCGGCCGCCACTTGAAGGGGGGCACCATTTTTTTAAATGAAAAAAAAAATTAAATAGCCACCGAAAACAAAATGGCCACCACGCATGCTCAAATGGCCTCTGTACGGCCCTAGTATCTGCGGAAAGTCAAATTCTCCATTTATTTTTAACACTTATGTAATAGTGATGCTACAATGCATAGTAGAGAATTAGCCAGGCACTTCTGTTTAGTTTTCCAAGTACACCTCCATATAGTATTTGGGTATTTCATGAGCCCCAACATACTGAAATTTGTAGTTTTCCAGCATTTTTTGGTCTGGCTATGTCCACTGCTAAATAGTTTTTGAAATATTAAAAGATTAACGAGCTTAACTTGTATTTTTCAGCTGATATTATGGTAAAGTTATCTGAAAGATGGGTGTCAGATGTTTGGACAGGGGGCGCAATTTCAGTGCTTGCCCTAGGCGCTATTTTCCCTAGATACACCTCTGGGGAGAGGATCCCTATCATTATTTTCATACCCTGAAAGGCCTTGGATGCATAGACCACGGGATACGAGACACTAAATAATGGGCCTGTAGAAAAGGTGATGAGATACAAAAAGAAAACCGCAGGAGATGAGTAATTTGGGCATAGCTGGGAATTTCTGAAGGACAAACACTTGTTCTGAGGGACAAAACTCTAGCAAATGATTGGGGAAAAGTGACTCAGGAGGTAAGGGATGGTGTTCTGCTTATGGCAAGAGAGGCAGCATTATGCCTTTGCAATGGGCAACTCTATGCATGGTACTGTCTTTCCTTGCCCTTAGTTCAATCAGATGACTCCCTGAAGAATGAAATTTGATTGTCTGCATCTCTCCGTGTGAGAGAGATACATGTATATTGTATGTGAGGCCACCCTTAGGGAAAATAAAGTACATAATTACTACAATGTTTCCTGCCTTTGTTTGTAGTCCAGAAACTCCAATTAGCTTTCTCCTAGGCCTATACACTATTGAAAATATCATATTGCATACAATACAATAAGATATGGTAGGCATCGGTATCGAATCTCTGAGACCTTTAAAATATCATTATTGGTATCATTATTGCATTTCTAATTGGAAATCCAACAAAAAATATCAGTACAACTCCACATAGAAGTCTACCGGGAAATTTAAAAAAAAAATCAGCTGGGGGATATGGCTGGGCAGAGAGCTCTGAAATTGGGCAAACACATAGTGGAGGGCAGCAGGACTCTGTATTTAATTTAAATCAAATCTGTCCATCCATTGATTTTCTTTTCTTTTTTTTTTTTAGAAATTGTATTCAAATTGAGAATCATGGCAGAAAAGTGATTTCACATCCAAGATTCTACCACTTGGTTTAACATTGGTAAGCAAATTAAATTGCCTAAATGATTCTTTTAAAATGCACAGGTGGGAAGGCAGGCAATCAGGCAGATGGCAGAAGATGGCAACTTGGGAGGGGGGGGCATGGATTGCTGCAACTGCCAAACGTTTCAGATGCCATTTTAAATTTCTGCCGCCATTTTGTCTTCTGATTGGCCAATATATTTTACAATATTTTCCCAATATTTCTGAGATCTTATTGAATAATTCTGATCTGATATAGGCCTCTGAATATTGGATTTGAATTATTTCCAATTATGTCCAATAACGACAATACCATATATCCGATGCACAGGCCTACTTTCCCCCCGTCACAGTGCCTCATGCAGTGTTGCAGCAGCATCTGGCTAAGGAGAGAGGGCCAACAGAGGTCACCTTGCCAAGGGCTACCTCCAACCTGGAGCTGCCCTAGTGGTAGGACTCACAAAAAAATAGTAAAAATAAAATTCAAAGAACAAGCATTTTTATTTATTTATTTATTTATCATATTTCTATACCATCTGATATAGACATTTCTAGGCGATGTAACAAGTTAAAACATAACAAATGTGAAAACAATATTTAAAAGTTAAAATTAGTAAAAAAGATAAAAATCATCTCAGTAAATAAAAACATTAAAATTAAAATTTCAGTTAGACGCCTGGGAAAACAGAAATGTCTTGAGGGTCTTCCTAAAAGCAAGCAGAGAAGGAGATTATTTCAAAAGGGAGTTGAGCCCTGGGGCAGCTACAGAGAAGGCCTGGTTTTTAGTAGCCACCAAACAAGCTGGCAGTAACCATAGCCAGATCTCCCCAGATGTTCTTAATAGGCAACAAGGTTCATGACAGAGAAGGCTCTCTCTTAAGTACCCTGGACCTAAGCCATTGAGAGCTTTACAAGTAATAACCAGCACTTCATATTTCATTCTGAAAGACATTGGCAGTCAGTGCAATTCTTTCAAAATGTTAAATGGTACCTTTGGGTTGACCCAGAGACCAATCTGGCACACTACCAGATTTTGGCTGATATCCAGACTAAGATTTCACTAGTAGAAGAAACAAAGATACACACATTCAATTAGGTCATGTAGCTAAGCAGATGTTCAAGTTAGGCACTCTCTTGTGGTAGTGTGCTTGTACAACAATGACAATGGGTGGTTTTACATAATTATGTGCAATGTATTTGCACCGAGAAAGATGTTTTAGATCATCATTTAGATTACTACAGGTTCCACAAGTACACTCTTGCACTGGTGCAACATTAATCTGGAAGGCAAGCTCCCGATTTAGTAGAACTAGCTAGTAGGCCTGTGCACATTCAGAAAATTTGGATTCAGATTTGACCTGATCTGACTTCAACAATTTTGGATTTTGATTCTATGGGCTCTGTTGATGTCAGATATCAGATCAGATTCAGAATCTGAATCCGAATTTCAAATTAAATTTGGATTTTTCCCCACAGTGGTCAATGAGGGTTTTTTTTAAAAAAATCACCAAAAACCACCAGTTGGTCCTGGAGCCTTGGAACTTGCAACAAAGTGGGGAAGGGGTTTAGGAACCACCACCCCCAGCAAATTTTAAGATAATTGGCTGATTCCATTATTTTCAGAGAATTTTTGACACTTTTGTTAAAAATGGCTAAAAATTGTGAAATCTGCCAGAACTTTAAGACAGAACTTTACACAAACTTCTGAAACTGAAGACCCTTCTTGGACCACCATTCCACCAGGATATGGAAGAATTTGCCCTTTGCCTTCATGGAAAGAGGTAACAGCATGCCCCTTTTGCTTCTCCCTTTTATAGCTCCTGAATGGATGGGCATACAGTATGAAATCTGGCACACATCAAGTCCACATTGGCAGGAGTGTGTGTGTGTGTGTGTGTGTGTGTATTCAAGGCTATAGGTAGCTTCTCTGATTTGGGGGGGAAATTTAGGGGGGGAATTAAAAATAGGAAAAAGGACTAAAACCGGTGTGTTTCAAGCCAGAACTTTTCAAAAGGTTCTGGATCTGAAGGCCCCCCCCAGGACCATCATTACACGCCCCCATGTAGAGGGAAAGGGACATTCCTTTGATTTTATATTAAATGTTGAGTTCCCCATTGCAAAGGCACACAGTCAGAAACAGTGAAAGTAGTTTGAATGTTTCTCTTTTTGTGGTTAGAAAGTATTTCTCATTTTCCCTTCTAGCTATTAAGGGATTAAAAAGTGTGAAGTCCTTTTAATCCCTTTTAAAAGATCTGCCTGTTCCTGCAATGTGGAAGGGAAATAATAATAAAAACAAAGGGATGTCCTTTTTCCCTCCACATAGGGGTGAAATGATGGTCCAAGGAGGGGCTTCAGTTCCAGTAGTTTTTGTTAAGTTGTTTGAAACAAGCCAGATGTCACCATTTTTAATTTGTTCTCAAAAATTCACCAATTTTGGGAGGGGAAATAACCCGAAGTCCTGCTAGTGTGAACTTCATGTGTGCCCAGTTTCATAATGGTATGCCCTTCCATTCCAGAAATATAAAAGGAGGGGCAAAGGGGGCATGCTTTCCGTGCAAAATACAAAATACATATGTTTCCAGGCAAGATACAAAGTGCTGGTTATTACCTTTAAAGGCCTGAACAGCTTAGGCCCGAGTTACCTTAGAGAGTACCTTCTTCTGTGTGATCCCCACTGCACATTAAGGTCATCTGAGGAGGTTCGTCTCCAGTTACCACCAGCTCGTCTGGTGGCAACTCAGAGGTGGGCCTTCTCTATAGCTGCTCTGGGGCTGTGGAATGTGCTCCCTGCAGAAATCTGCAATTTGAATTCTCTATTAGTCTTCAGGAAAGCCTTTGAAACGAATTTGTTTGGCCTGGCTTTCCAGGGTTTTTAATCAGTTTTCATATTCTAACCTGATTTTGGGGCTTTTAGTTCACTGTAGTTGTTTAATTGTTGTTTTAAAATGTGTTTACATTGTTAATTGTTGTTATATTGTTTTTAATTTGTTTTATCTCTTTACTTTTAGTGGCTTGTTTTAATTGTAAACTGCCCTGAGCCATTTTGGAAGGGCGGTATGCAAATCAAATAAATAAAACAAAATAAATAAATAAATGCTGGCAAAGGGCAGATTTCTCCACATCCTAGTGGAATGATGGTCCAAGGAAGGTCCTCCATTTCAGAGGCTTTTGTAAAAGTTGTAAAGTTCCAGCTTGAAACAAGTCAGGTTTTGCCATTTTTAACAATAATTTCAAAAATTCACTAAAATTACCAGTTGAGCAATTCACTACTGGGGACCTTGACCTCCATCCCCAGTTGTGTGGCAAGTTTTAAGGCTCTGATACCAACTAGTGATTTCCCGATTTCTCCATTCACCTGGTGGGGGGGAATGGTGCCATTACACGAATTCTGAAGTATTTCCAGAATTAATTTTGATATTTGGGAATTAATTCCGACTTTATCAATCCAATTTTCAGGGGTAATTGGATTTGAATTTTACCAATTTCTTCCCATTTTAGGCAATTGGCATTTTGCATCCAGATGTCTGTGCACATGTACATGTGTTTGTGTGAATGATTGTACATGCCTAGAGTGCATTGTGGGACTCTTGGAGGCCGGGAAAATGAGCCTTGGCCTCCAGAGATCCCTGCTAAATGGAGCAAGGCAGATGGTGTGGGTGCACGATGGCGCACTGAAGCAGACATCGCCAGTCATCTGGGGGGGGGGGGAGGTAGGTCCATCCCTGCCTTCCCCCTGCCCACGCTCCACATCCCTATTATGATTGTGAAAATGACCTTAACTGTATGAGTGTGCAGATTTGGGAGTTCAGCACATATGCCATTGTACAAAGATGGCACACTTTGAACAAAATGGTTGAATTGGGCTGAAGACTGATGACATTCAAATCACACTTTTAGGCAATACGGCTGAATAAACTAAGGCAAACAACAACTTTCTAGAGATGGTGAACTAAAGACAACATATCTGGGATATTTCCCTGTACAGCTGTCATGATGCATCATTTCATAATTTGAATCTGTTTCACTTGAAATACTGAAGAGGTAAGCAGATGTTTTGGAAGAACTGAACAATACTTTGCAAAATATGATTGATGTTTTAACAGAATAAAGGAAAAAATAAGTAGCTGAGAATTGTTTGGCAATATACATTGCTGAATTAACGTTCAAGAAGGTCATCAATATAAATGTTTTTTACATTATTAAAATTAAAAGCTTTTAAAATGACACACTTTTGGAAGATTAATGCAGCACGTTACGTTTGCAATAATTTTCAGATGCTTACTTTTCCTTTTAAAACATCAATCATGCTTTCCAAATTATTGTTCATCTCTTCAAGTGCTTCTGTTTGCCTTTTGAGTATTTCAGGCAAAGCAGATTCAAATTTGAGATGATACTTCTTGACATTTGTATGTGGTACATTCTCATATAGGTTTCTTGCATCCATCATCTCAAAAAAGTTTGTTCTTAAAAGTTTTATTTTAAATGTTTGGGTTTTTTTATGGCAGGAAATAATTGTAATTGAAAAATGGAGAGAGACAAACAAGGGGAAAGGGTATTAATGGTGCAATTAGCTTTTAAAATAACAACCCACACTGCTATGTGGTCTAAATCACCCGGCAATGGTGCTGAGCCAAAGGCCAGTACCAGTATGCCGACTCCTACACAATCACACATCATGTGCTGCTTCCATTATTCCCAATGGAAGTAGCATGTGATGTGTGATCATGCAAGAGTCAGCAGTACCAGTACTGCCCTTTTGTGTGCAGCGCCATTGCTGGGTGACACTTGTGAGCCCTTCAGCAGGACTAGCGATTCTATACTGCCCACATTGTACTGCAGGACACATCAGCTCATCTTCCAAGCTTTTTTCAGTCCTGGAAACCCAGAAAGGACAGATCAGACTATATTGCACTGACTTACCTTTGGCTCCAGAGCAGAAGGAGCTGAAGTTGGTTACATTGCTGACAGGTAAAGCTCTACAGGTCACAGAACAGAGGCTTATGGGCTGCAAATAGGGGTGTGCATAGAACTGGTTTGGCCAGTTGAATCCAAACCGGATTCGAACAGACCCAACCCAGTCTGGTTCCGGGTCCACCCGAACCAGGTCCAGCCATCAAACTGGGATGAACCAGTTCATGGGCCAGTTCCAGTGAGGATTCCCCTTTACAAGTACAGAGGGTGGGGGGCCCTTCAGGAAGTAAGGGGCAGCCCGGCGGGGGCGGCGAAAGATGTAAAGAGCTGCTCACCCTGCCAGCACGGCTGCTGGCACCACCACTGGCCAACCCAACATGCTCCCACATGTACAGAGACCAGAATCAACATGCTCCATGCATGTAGGGAGGCCAGAACCAAGCAGGCACCAAGCCAGCAGCTTGGTCAAAGGAGGAGGGAGCGTGCTTAGGGCAGCCAGCAGCAGCATGAGTAGCCACATCAGCAGTATAAGCAGCTCTTTAAATCTTTTGCTGCCCCCACCCAGCTGCTCCTTACTGTGCAGAACCAGTTCACCCCAACCAGGCCTGGTTTGGTTCGGTCACAGAGGTGGCTTGGTCCACCACCAAACCTTCGATTTGGCCCCAATTCAAGGTGAACCAGTTCTGCACAAACCATTCATGCACACCCCTAACTGCAAAGAGCCCAAAGCCCTGAAATATCCTACCCAGGCCTGTGCGTAGTGACTCTAATTGTGTCCCATGTCAGAATTCCACTTGCCACAGCAGGAAAAATAGATTAGCGGAAAATTCACAAAGGAACGGGCTTCATGTGCTTGATTCTCTAGCTGATTCGACACCAGCCTATGCATTTTCTAAACTGTGCCAGCTGGTAATGGGCCCCAAGGAACTTCCCTATGGCTGGGGATAACTAGAGCATAATTACCACAATGTAATCCATCTGCCAGGATGGCAGATTTTGCAGCGAGACCACTGGGGCTGGTGACAACAGACCACAGAGAGATTTCTTCAGCCCTTGGGAATTCAGAGCAGCACAACACAGGCTGTGTCTAAATTCTCTGTGCCAGCCCATCCTGTTCCAGTTTCTCCAATCACTCTCATTATTTGCTCCATGCTTCCTCACATTTCTCTATAGGGCTTATTCCCTGATGATGCTGATGGAGGAGGAGGAGGAGGAGACTGAAACCAAGCCCCGCCCCCCTCCCAGAAATCCAACCTGCAACATTTTATACTTATCTGCTTCAGAGGCATTGGAGACAGCTCAGTCTGTTTTATTCTTAACTGTCTTACACTGCACCTCTGCAGGCAGTGGTCGATTCAGCAGCAGTTGAAGCACTGGTAAGTTGTGCAAGTGCAAGATGTGCAAGCATAAAGCCATTATTTCCAACGAGCTTATTCTTGTGTGACATCATTTGCACAGCTTGTGTGCATGCAAAGTTGCTAGGCTGACATACTATTGCACAGTATGTGGGCCAGATACTCCACAGGCTGCACAAGGATGCTTCCAGGGCTGCCTGTGCCTCTGCTTGCCACTATATTGAATGTTGCTGATACATCATTCAATAACTGACCTTAGGCCTTTTTATTATAAAGAACAATCGGTCATTGATTTTTTTGTTTCCAGCTGCTTATAGCATTTTTAATCCAGCGGACTTTGCTCCCAAGTCCAGGGGGGCAATGCATTTTGCATCCTCTCTCTGATAAGAAATCTTATCAATCAAGAGTTTTTTGAAGAAGCAAGTCAATCACACTGAATGGGCTGCTTTTATCAGCTTTTATTGATCTCTGGGTGGTTGTTTTTCCCCTTTAAGAGAGCTATTGTGACTGGGAAATGTGGACACCTGCTTCTGCACAGGTGCACTGACTACAGAAGGCGCAAGGCTTTGAAGAATAAGGTCATCTGTCTTGAATTAGATACTCCAGAAGGTGAATGAGTCCATGGGGCTATGGAGGTTGAAATGTTTATAGTGCTAACACACATACACATTTTCAGGTTGAAGCTCACATTTCTCAGAATGGCAGACACTCCAAAATAGCACAGTCCAAAATAACTAGAAATAAAAGCAAAACCGAGTCTCCATTGCTAAACTTTCAAATGCCCAGGTTCTGCATCTAGACAGGTTAAGCTGTACAATTCAAATACAATGCAAAATTCAATTCAAACATAGGCACCTAATTATGTTTTGTTATGATTCTGGTGTTGGTGGGGATTTGTTTCTTCTTGTAAGCAGCCTTGGGGCACCGTTGGCAAGAAAGACAAGGTAAAAATAAATAAATACAAATAAAATATAGTGGTTGACATATCCAGCACTATAACGCAGGTGATGCAGGCCTGTCTGTACTGCTGTGGGCCTCCAACATCCACATAGGCGAGTCTCACGATCGGTGAGACTTGCCCAGAGCAGGTTTGCAGGAAGAGCGGGCTTAGCCCTCTCCCCCCGCTGATGACTGGAGGGGGAGCCCTGGGCAGCTGGATCGGCCACCCACACAACTGCCGGCTCCATCATGGAGCCAGCAGGGGCTTTTTAGCCTCCTGGTCGGGGGTCTCCTTGTGAGTTGCCGTGCTGCGGAGCCGCGCCAACACATGATCCAGAAACCCCATTTAGCAGAGCACTGGCTCCGCTAACCTGGGCTAAGGGGAGGGCTTCGCAAACAGTTTACCCGCTTTGAGGCAACCGGGCTCGCCTGCGAGCCCGGTGGTTCTCACGTTCTGCTAAAATTGGGCTAGGCTCCCCTAGCCCAATTTTAGCCAATCGTGAGAATAGCCTCATAGTGACATTGCTGCACAAGAGGCCTTTTCTGATAGACCTCACCCTCATGTCATCACAGATAGCATGTTACTTGCATTATCAGGATTCTCCTTAGAGAACCCTGGGGAGCCTGGCATATGAGCACGTGTGGGGGCCCCTTCAATTTAATTTTGATGGGGGTTATAAGATTGGGGCCTGGGGCAGTTGCCCTGCCTGCCCTACCCTAACGACAGCCCTGTACATTATTCCCAGCACAAAATGGAACATACTCCCCATGGATATAAGACTATCTTCCTTGGAGGCCTCCAGGAGAGCCTTAAAGAAGACCTATCTTTTTAGCCTGGCTTTTAATCATATCTAGTTCAGATTTTAATTTTAATGAGTTTTAATCTGGTTTAAATGTTTTCTGATTTTAATTGTTTTATTATGTGTTTGTGATTTCAATGTAAACCTCCCTGAGCCATTTTAGGAAGGGCGGCATATAAAATGAATGAATGAATGAATGAATGAATGAATGAATGAATAAAATCAGATAACTAGAAGTGCCATGTATCCAGCACCCCTACCATTTAATGAGGCTATTCTCACAGTCATACAAAATCAGGCTAGGCTCCTTTAGCCTGATTTTGTATGACCATGAGAACCACTGGGCTTGCAGCTGAGCCCAGTCTAACAAAAGCAGGTAACCCGCTGAAATGCCCCTCCTCCTAGCCGAGGTTAGTGGAGCGAGTGCTCCGCTAACCCGGGCTTTTCTATCGTGTGTTGCTGCGGTGCCAGTCCACACTGCGGCAACACATGAGTAGATCCCCGACTGGAAGGCTTAAAAGCAGCCTCCTGGCTCAGGGGTCCCTCCAGCGTGCGCGTGCTCGTGCAGGGCATGCTGGAGCTTCCGGGGGCCGCATGCCCCCGATCCCCCCAGCCCCCACCAGCTCCATAATGGAGCCGGCAGTCGTGTGGGCGACTGATCTGGCCTCCCAGGGCTGCCTCCCTGCTCATCTGCGGGGAGAGTGGGCTAAGCCCACTCTCCCTGCTAACCCTCTCGAGGCGGGTCTCATGATCGTAAGACCCGCCTCAATAATCGCAAGACCCGCCTCAATGACTGCTGATGAAGCAAAAACATTACATAAACCAAGGCAATTCATAGCCAGCAAATCAAGTGGCCAGTACTAGGCATTAACTCCAGTTATTAGAAGCAACTGGAAACCAAATGGCACAGTCAAGAACAAGCAGGCATCCCTTCAGGGCCAGTGAGCTTAGCTGCTAGTAATTTGGAAGTAAATCATGGTAAAATCCTAGTCATCCAGATGGGAAATCGGGTTAATCCACTAAGAAGAATTGTATAGAAAAATTGGAAAAGGAGAAACTAGATTGAATATACAATGTGGGAATTGCCAGAATTAAGAACATAAGGCTCAGAATTAATAACAGAACTCTACGCAGCCTGTTAGGAAAGATCATTTTTGTTGTCTTATTCTAACACTGTAAGAACTATCAAAAAATGAGCTCTAAACATCTATATTGTAGGAACAAAAGGGGACAATTCTAAGATACTCTCAAAAGTCTTCAATGAAAAATCACCAACATGTTTTGTGCCAAATGGCTCTTCATACAGGAATGACAAAGCCACAAAGAACATAATCCTGTGGGCAAGGTTGCTTTCACCCAAAGGGATGAAGTCTTAAGGGCTATCTTACCTTGCTAAAAGTCCTCCATGAAATCTCTGTATGTGGGTACATACCTATGTACAAAAAGGTTTGCTTGTGCTAAGTGGACACTACCTTAGCAAGCCAGCAGCCATCTCCGTGACAGCTGCACTTTCTCCAAGGCGTCTACATGGCAAGGAACAAGGCTCCAGCATCCTTCCCAGCTCCCTGTTTTCCTCGTGGCTCCAGTTCCCTGTCTCTTCCTGGCCTAATGCTAATTTTGATGCATTTCCTTCCCACGGCTGCCTTTTGTTCACCATTCTTTAGCAAAACTAAACAAAAACCCCAAATGCCAAACTGTTGAATTTTAAATCTTGAAAGCACAATAAATAATATGAAGCCTGACATCCTGATTGGTGTTGAGCAACAACACTTGTCTAGTGCAAGGCTGGTTGTGCTAAGTCATAGGAACACAGGAAGCTACCTTCTACCGAGTCGGACCATTGGTCCATCTAGCTCAACCTTGTCTACACAGACTGGCAGCGGCTTCTCGAAGGGTACAGGCAGGAGTCTCTCTCAACCCTATCTTGGAGATGCCAGGGTGGGAATTTGGAACCTTCTGCATGCAAGCATGCAGATGCTCTTCCCAGAGCAGCCTCATCCCCTGAGGGGAATGTCTTACAGCACTCACACATAGTCTCCCATCCAAATGCAAACCAGGGCAGACCCTGCTTAGCAAAGGGGTGCTTGCTACTACAAGACCAGCTCTCATGGTCTTGTGTACATGGTCAGGTGCATGTGTTCCAATCTAGTGTTGCGCTAGCAGAAACCTGTGCAATAAGATGCACACCCTGTGACGTATTTCATATGCTTTGCAAGGAACTATTGTGTCGGACTAGGACAGGCCTGGTCAACAAACATCTTTGGCCCTCCTGCAGATGTTGGCCTATAACTCCCATAGTCCCTGGCTATAGGCCTCTATGCCTGGGGATTATGGGAGTTGTAGTCCAAAACCAGCTGGGGGCCTGTGTTGAGCAGGCCTGGACTACGACCAGGGAGACCTAAGTTCAAATCCATTCAGGCGTGAAACTCACTGGGTGATTCTGGGCTAGTCACTTCTCTCTCAGCCTAACCTACCTCACAGGGCTGGTGTGAGGATAAACATTACCATGTATATCACTTAGGGCTCCTTGGAGGAAGAGCAGGATATAAATGTAAAAATACATACATACATACATACATACATACATACATACGAGCACAATTCTGAAAATCCCTGTGATTTAACAGCTATGCAATCTCCTTCCACTAGTGTAACTTTGTTTGTTGTGCAAGCGCAGCATTAATCAGGATGCCAGCTGCCTAAATATATGCAAATGTACCCAAATATTTTGCGTATTCAGTTTCTGAGCCCAAACATTGGTATCCCGGGGGCCAATTTTTAATTTGGTTAGTAGTGATCACCAATAGGTAAGACTGTAAATAAAGAGTAACTGGAAACTCTTACATTCACAAATGTAATAATGCCATTATCTTTATTATTTCTTTAACGTGGGGGATATTTTAAAAGTGGCAAATTGCATAAGTGTAATATCCACTTTGTACAAATCTCTTAAGAAGTCACCAATATGTTGTCATATATTTGTGTGAATCTGTTGCAAATTATTTAGCAACCTGTACTCAGGGACTATAGATGGTTGAGGTCATGGATACAGTACTAATATTAGGCTCCCCAAACAATGTGTAATCCAGCTAGGGCTGGCTGAACCCAGCTTCAGGAACATGAGATGGCTGCATGGTTTCCAGAAATCACCCTTGCTGGGCGATTCTCCAGACGGCTTGTACTCAGTAGGAAATGCGAGAATTAGCTCTAAGTGAGGATGTGTCACTGATGTAGCTTCTTGTTAGACTTCTAAAAATCTGACAGGGTTCTTCTTATTTCTGAAACTCACACTAGTTTGCCAACACAGAAAGTCCATCACTCACTTCTCCCCCACAGCCCACCCTCAACAATGTGGTCAAATGAGCATGTTTTCCTTATCTCCTGAGGATATAAACTTTCATTCAGAGTGGTAAAAATGTGGTTACTGTTAAGAACACTGGCTCTGTGCCTTGATGTTAGTGTGCAAAAGATTCTGGGTGAAGTTTCTGAAAGGGAAATGGATGTTTGGCTGTTATCTATCAAATCACAACCAGTAACAACTATCGCCACCCAAAATGCCATCCATACAGCAAAGGTTTCAGGGACAGGAAGTCAGTGGCTGACATACTGCACAGTCAGTGTCCTGCAGGCACTGTGAGCACCACAGGAACTGCTCATGCTAGTAAAAAGGGCTGCCCCTTTTACCTGAAGTGGCCAACAGTTGGCTGATGAGTGGCCTTGGCTCTCTTTTTAGAATGAAGCAGTGTTTGCTTTCTTTTGAGGTTGTTTTCTTACCTCGCTGTTAAACACCTTGGGGTCATAGGAAGAAGGGCAGTATAAAAATAGGAAAAAAACCAAACAAACCTGCCTTGACACAGTCGCACAAGAGGATAACTCTCATGCAACAACAGCATAAAATTGAGCAAATGCACATAATTATGCAACTGTAGATGTGTGATGGGTGGCCATCCTTTCCAATGGTCATGCATTGCACAATTCTGTTCATGCAATTCTGCGTGGTTTCACAAGAGCCCTCAAGTGCAAACATATCCATGCAGTTTTATGAACATGCAGGAGTCCCCACAGTGCTCACAATGCCTGGGGGACACTACAAGGTATGTCAAGTCGATTATTGTTGTTCTTAAAAAGAGGATGCAAAAGAAATGAAATTGATTGCCAGGAAATTGCCAACAAAAGGAAGTACTTTTTCACACAATGCATAATCAACCTGTGGAATTCTCTGTCACAAGATGTGGTGACAACCAACAACGTGGATGGCTTTAAGAGGGGCTTGGATAACTTCGTGGAGGAGAGGTCTATCAACAGCTACTAGTCAGAGGGCTATAGGCCAGCTCCAGCCTCAGAGGATAGATGCCTCTGATTACCAGTTGCAGGGGAGCAACAGCAGGAGAGAAGGCAAGCCCTCAACTCCTGCCTGCAGCTTCCAGCGTCATCTGGTGGGCCACTGTGTGAAACAGGATGCTGGACTAGATGGGCCTTGGGCCTGATCCAGAGGGGCTGTTCTTATGTTCTTAAATGGAGAATCAATTTCAGATGGATCTCAGCCATAAATTAAACCTACTTCTTAAAAATTAAATATAGCAATAGCACTTACATTTATATACCGCTCTATAGCTGGAAGCTCTCTAAGCAGTTTACAATGATTTAGCATATTGCCCCCCAACATTCTGGGTACTCATTTTACCGACCTCGGAAGGATGGAAGGCTGAGTCAACCTTGAGCCCCTGGTCAGGATCAAACTTGTAACCTTCTGGTTACAGGGCGGCAGTTTTACTACTGCGCCACCCAGGGCTTATATTCATACAATACATGTTTCACAGATATGAATAGTTCTAACTTTCCCTGGGTACATGCTTGAATAGTCAACTGTCACTTGTGAGTCTGGCAGTTACTGACATGGTCAGCAGCAATGCCCCTGATTTTTTAAAAAGCAGTTTGCTTTGTAGCACAAGGCTGAGTGGGCAGGTTTGCAGTTTGAGAAACACAGGTCTAAAATAGTGCTGGGCAAACGCCCCTTGGCTCAACTTGGAACCAGCTCCATCTTTACAAACATTCACAGCAAATGTTCAGAAGGAAGCTGATCTGTATTCCAAGTGTTCTCTCCTAGCTCAGTGCATGCATGTCACTGATCAGGTCATGTGCCTACCCACTGCTGAATTGTGTTGCCCCCTAGGAACTGTGGCTTGATCTCACCTGCCCTAACCTACTCTGCAGCACCAGAAAATAGTGCATGGGGCTACAGAGAGGAGATCAGGCTTTGGGGTTATGGGGTGAGAAGACTGGGGATGTGGAGGAGAAATTTGTGTGTCATGCTGTGAGGACAGAAGATTGGGTTTTGAGAAAGATTGGGGATGTGTGGGGAGGAGATGAAGGATGGGCAAGACGTGTGTGTGTGTGTTGCATTCAGTGCACTGTAGGTGTGAGGGCTACAACCCACCATGGCACCTCAGGTACCAGAAGGGGCAGGGCTGGGCCTCAGAGAACTCAATCACTCCTTCTCCAAACAACACACACCTGGGAACAAGTGAGGATGTTATATCTCAATGGAGGGCAACAACTGGCCACATAGTTCACAGCAATCAATAAATGTTTTGGAAGTAAGGGGTTGATTATTTTGCACAAGGCTTCAAAACAAATACAAAGCAATGAGATCTTGGTTGCTGTTGGAGATTGACTGTGCACAGACTGTTGCTTAACATTCCAAGGCAGAGAAGAACTTCTGGGGGGAAATGGCATTCATTAATTATGCCAAACATTATGAGCTGGGCAGATTAATATACAAAATTTCAGCACTACCACTAATCTAAATCTCCACTGAGCATGTGGGATTAGATGTACAACTATTTGAATTCTGGCCCTTGCCTCTAACACTAGCATAGAACCCCACTGTACAAACCACAAGTAATCAAGACATCTAGTTATCTGAATTCAGTGGGTGTCCTTCATGTCTCCTCATATCAATGTGACCTTGATACTCATAGGTCATTTCATTTGAAAAATTGCTAGCTTTAATGTTTTTTAAAAGTAAGTGGCCATTGCTTTACTGTCCTAAAACACTTTGTTGAAAATTGTTGTCTTTTGCTCTGGGCACTGTTAAGAGTAACTTCTTCTTTCAGCCCAAACTATATGCTTGAGGGTCTCCCAGGCAGTACCAGGATTTTCTCAGTTCCATATTTGCATTACCAAAGATTAAACAGGACAAATAAATGACAATGGAAGGTGAGAGGTGTAGACAGCAGAGTTTCAATGACCAACAGGGCTGAGCAAGTTTCTCCGTAAATCAGATGACTTGGGGAGACTCTGGAAGAACGAAAACCAAGTTTCGTATGCATATCTTATGAAGCCTACCAGGGGTGTAGCTATAATTGAGCAGATGGGTTCAAAGAACTTGTGCCCCACAGCTCCTGAGCCCCCCCCCCCAGTTTCACCCCTCCCTATTTTCCTCATTATTCCCCTCACTCCGAGGAACTGCCAGGGACAAGAGTAACCACAGGCCCTCTCTCCCCTAGCTATGCCCCTGAAGCCTACCTCAGGAAATTAAAAGGTGAACACCATTAAAGAATATCCTCCACAGAGCAATCTCCCTATCTAAGTGATAAGACCCATTTCCCCTCTATCCCATCAAATTAGCCCCGAGGACTAGCACTTTATGATTAAATCAACCCCGAAGGTCAAGCCTCACACCCATAGTGAGATTTCCACCCTTATGCAATTTGGCTTATCAGAATTCTGAACTCAGTTGCCAAACTTCACAAGAAACAATAGGTCACCAGGGTAAAATTCTAGAGGGTGGAAAGTGTTTAGTCCAACCACCCAAAAAGGGTATAAAAGCCCCCTCCTTAGAGTAGGGATGTGAGAATCGATTTGGGTACAAAATGATGTGTACTCAAATCTACCTGTTCCAAGCGATTTGTGGATAAAACAAATCACCCCTGTACTAGCTGGCTAGATTCAGGTCCAAAACAAATTGCTTAGATTTCAGACCCCCCAAAACATAAATTAGGACCTCTATTTTGTGGTGATCTCTCCTGCTGTCTTCATTTTGTGTCAGGAATTATTATTTTTTAATCCCACCCTCCCAAGCTTCAGGTTGGTGACTTACAGTATGCAATGATTGGCTGTCAATTCCCGCCTGGTTCCAGATTGGCTCATTTCCGTTCAAATCTTGTGTTGCCAGGGGTGACTGACCTTGCATTGATTAGGGGAAAGGTCAAAGAAGGGACAAGGGTGGGGGGAGTTTGAAGGAGGGATTTTCAAATGTACTTAAGGAAGCAGGCAGCCACCATTCTGCCTTTCTGCCTCGTGGGAGAGAGAGAGAGAGAGAGAGAGAGAGCGTGCCAGATGAGCTTTGCCTTGCCTTGCCTGGAGTGAATTCTCTGCTTTTTGTTCCTGCTTTTCTGATTGAGGAAAAGAGAAGATAATTTTTTTCCCACCACCTTCCTGCTGCTGAGAGAAACACTGCCTGCACCTGCTGTCTCTGTGAATTGATTCAGGTGCAAAATGCTTTGTACCTAAATCTACCTGTATCAGGGGATTTGTGGACAAAACAAATCGCCCCTGTGCTAGCCGGCCAGATTCAGACCCAAAACAAATCAGGGGTGATTAGATTCGGGTACGAATCACATTGAAAAAAATTGATTTGTACACATCCCTACCTTACAGCTAGTATTTTGTACAGTTTAACCCACACATTTACCTACATGTCATTCATCAAGCTGTTCCCAAGGATTGAGGCTGCCCACCTCTTGCTAACTCAAACATCTACCCCCCTGCAGACCCAAATAGAGTGTGTATTCTGTAGATGACAGTTGCCAGAACCTGATTCTCAAGCCAAGAACATCTGAGCTAAATCACTATCTGAAATTACTCTGTTTGGGGGCTTCTCAATTCCTTGCAAGCCAAGAACCTAGTTGTCCAGAGTTTCCCCTCACCCAGAGAACCTCTCATCTGATCTCTTCAACACAAGACAAAGCTGTTAGACAGGTAGATCTAGCCCCTCCCTGCAATCACCAATTTTAGAGAAAGGTCCCCTTCCACTTTGTCTCCAATCCCCTTTTCGACTCTGTGCTAATAAAGCAGGACCCCCTGAAACCTCCAAGAACCTCTTTTGCTTGTTTATTCCTCCCCTGTGCGTTGGGGATCAGTGGTGCAGACACACTTGGCCTAATCAGCCATTGTGTCTGTAGGAGCAAAAGACCATACAAGAGCTCTTGAAAATTCCCCCATCCAGGCCCTTTTTTACAGTCCACCTAAATTATAGTGAAACCGGGAGCCTAGTCCTTCCATGCTTCTCGCCTCATCAGATCTAGCCTGCCACTACAGTTTTTGCACTGCGTGCAGCCACTATCATTTTAAGCCACCTGATTCACCTGAATTGCAGCCGCACTGCATTAATGTATTTTGCCTATTTCTTGCTTTTCTAAGTGATTTATTTCTCTGATTTGTTGTTCCCTGTGTCAATAAACCTGCTGCCTGGCTTAGAACCATCCCAGCATAGCACTGCCATGTTAAGAGGCTAGTTTAACCTTAAGCAGACTTGCTAGGAGTCACATCTTTTAAAACTCTATGCTTGTTCCATTCTTTTCAATAAGCACTATTGAATTCATTGCCTTTCTATGTTGTGTAATATGCAAGCGAGTTTAGTCTATTGAAATCCCCCACATTAACAACTTGGTTTGTTAGCATTACAATTTGGTACCTATTCTATTGATTCCCCAAATGAGAATGTATATTCTGTTTGTTATTCAAGAAATGTTTAATATTTTGCTTTAGAAGCTCAAGGTTTCGCCTTCGTATCATCTTCACGACAGCACCCAGGTTAGCCCTCGCTGTAAAGTTCCTGCAGCATACATATGTCATGCCCTGTATGTTGTAACAGCCCAATCTCACAGAATTTATCTGCAAAGAACTTCCTGAATTGCCACTTTAAATCTGTAATATACTGCAGACCAGAGATCCACCATGTCCTCTATGAAACAGATATTTAACACTGAACCTGAGGAAGAATTCTATGAAACATGGAAGCTAGATCACTACTTTGTGACCTTTTTAGTTGATCCTAATAAAAGAATTGTGCCCAATACTACTTGTCCATCTTTGGGTTGCCCCAATTTCTCTGAAGTACCTGGATGCTGTTTAGACATCCTCTTAGCTGTATGAACCACAATCCACAGAGCTACTTTAGGCACACCCAGGGATTTCGTAACCCCAGAAGAACGTTGGTCATTTCCCCCTGCAAATGGAATGTCAGAGTACTAGAGCTAGAATCAGGAACTCTCATGCAGCGGAACCACCCAGACTTCAGGTTAGAATACTTTCCTAGGCAGTAAAGTACTGGACTGGCTCTGGACTGGCTCTGTCTGCTCAGGCTGATGAATGAACAATCTCCTCGGCAAGAAGAGCTATAAAGAACTTCCAGTTTGGGCAGGAGCTTTGCCTGGTTAACATTGTTCTCCTGGCTCTGGTGTGTTTTGGGTTTGCTTTTTAGTCTTGAATCTTAGCTTGTTCTTTGACTCTTGTCTCCCCAGAGGTCAGACTTGATACAGAAGCAGGCACACCCATCTATCCCCATGCAGCATCACTAAATGCTTTTGGGCTTGCAGTTGGGGGGAAAACAAGGCAAAAGTCCCTCCGGGGCAGGCCAAGATAGGTCATGCAGTTTTCTGCATTGGGGCCATGTATAAATAATGCAGTGCTATAGGGCTGTTCTCATGACCATAAAAGTTCATTGGGAGAGAGCAAACCCAGCTTTCTTCAGGCAACTGGTCCCATGGAACTCCCTCATACCCACCCTGTTTGGACCTGGGTAACCTGGCTTTGTTTACCCAGATCCATCCTGATGTAGGATAAAAACAGCTCCTCTCCTACCCTTGACTTTGGTCATCTGCTTGTGCGCTCAGCAATTACTGGAGCACCAGCTGCTGGCAGCCTTCTTTATTCATTCATTCATTCATTCATTCATTCATTTATTTATAAAAAAGAGTCCCATGGGTTGTGGGGTCAGGAAGAGTGCAGCTGCTGAAGCTCTGAGGGTTATCTCTCCACTGTTCACACAATGCATTGTGGGATACTGGAGGACCCAGCCCAGTTCCCCCCCGCTCCCAGAGCATGTGACAGCCTGATCATGTGAGGGCTGGCTCAGTCAACCCAACTGGGGGTTTGGGTTGTCTGGGAGACATGGGATACGAGCATACCTCTCCTCCAGCCCACCCCCATATGGTCATGTGAAAGAGCTCTATATCTTTTTCAGTATCATCTGTTGTTTTCTTACCAAGTTAGCTAGTCCAGGTTATGGCTGATAGAACAGCTCAGGGCCAAATAGCTAAGGGACAAGATAGCCAGGTGTTTTATGCATTTGCAGTATCTTCCCTATTCTATCCACCTGACGAAGGTCAGCCAGGAGGATTCTGCTTTGTGTGCAATACTTAATGAAGCCTGTTTGTTGAGCATACAGGACAGGACCTCCTTGGTGACTGCCCCCAGGCTGTGGAACTCTCCCTCTCAGGTGAAAGCCACATGTTTCTCTGAACTCAGTCTTTCAGAGGCAACTGAGAACGGCGTTACTCAGGCCTTTGGCCAGTAAGCAGGTATCCTGTGACTTCCTCTTTTTTTTTTAACTTTATAGCTGTGTTTGTTGCCTTTTAGTTCTATCATCATCATCATCATCATCATCATCATCATTTTAAATGATCTTTTGTTTGTCTTAATTAGTTTGCTGTTCGTTAATTTGTTGTTCATTGCCCTGGGGCCCCAGGATGAAGGGAGTTATATCAATGTCAAAAACAAAGCAAGCATGTAATAAGAGAGACTGTACAAAAAGGAACAGATTGGGCAAGGGAACAAAATGTGCCCCTCCATTCCGCTGCCTTACCTGGCTGCTCTTAGCTCCTATGCAATTTTCTCCCTACCTGGCTCATTCCCAGCATCAGATCTAGGCTGGGAAAACTGCTTAAAGCTAAGGGGTAAGGTTAGGAAAGGGGTGGCTTTCTCCTCCTTCCCCAGTGCTCCTTTTAGTGCAAGAAGACATACACACGCACACACCCATTTATATGTGCATAGGGCAGACACATGCATGGCAGTCCTATTACGTCTATCTTGGCCCTCTGCAATTTTGCAAAGTTGGGCAGTTCAAACTGCACATCAAACGGGCATTTGTATGACTTCTAGACTCAACCACATCAATCCACACCCTGCATCATTCAAAATGAAAGGTATTCTGTGAAATAACTCAGCATTAGTAATGCCAAGGAGGGGCTTTCAAGAAATCAATGCCAAGTGAAAGTGGAAAGGGTAACAAGGCAGTGAGATCATGCTTCTGTCTGAAAAACATGATTCAACCATTAAGGAGAGTGTTATTGCTTAGCGTGTGAGGAAAATGTGCATACAGTGTTTCATTCCAAAGGAAAGCCTTAGCAATATTTCAGTGAGCTTCCAAGAGCTCACTGAAATATAATCCACTTAGAAGACAATACAGGGAGAAGCCTCATTGTCGAAGGTGCAGTCTGAATTTAATATTTATCTAAGAGAATGCCTACTTTTGCATAACCCCCATCACTCACCGAGGTACAGGAAAATAATAAGCTACCTTATACTGTGTCTATCTAGCTCAGTATTGTCTATTTTGACTGACAGCAGTTTCCCAGGGCTTCAGACAGGGATCTTTCCCAGACCTAACTGGAGATGCCAGGAATTGAACCTGGGTCCTTCTGCATGCAAAGCAGATGCTCTACCACTGAGCTACGGCCCCAGCCTCATCTGGGGATGCTCACGTGCAGTTGTTGCCAACTCATTGGGTGGCAATTTGAGGTCGAGTCTCAGAGATGCTCTTACCCCCAGACCTTGGGTTGCTGGCCCATGGCCTCCTAGGTCCGGGAGGCCTCCCACAGCCACTCCACGCTGCCCTGCCACTGGCCCCACACCTGCCCAGCTTCCAGCATGCCTTTTTTAAAAAACAGCTCCACTGCATGGTGATGGCACTACCTACAGGGAGGGTGGGGGTGAGGAAGGGAGAGTTTCCCTTTACCAAGATTGTTACCCAGGAGAGGGTGGGATGGGGCACAGCAGTGGCTGTTGCAGGGAGGGTGGGGGGTAAGAAAGGGCGAGTTCCCCATTATCGTCCAGGATGGGAGGCAGCAACCTCCTTCCAGCTCCACTCCCTCCTCCCAAGTGACTGAACAGACCTCTCTACTTTCTCCACATGGAGGAAGGCCAGAAACGGTCTGCTCAGAGAGGCGAGTGGTCATCCAGTCCCCTGGGAGGAGGGAGCAGAGCTGGAAGAAGGTTGCTGCCTCCCACCCCAGATGGTAACAGGTGGAACTCTCCCCTCCTCACCCTCCCACCCTCCCTGCAACCGCAACCACCACTCCCCATCCCACCCTCCCCCGGGGTAAATATCTGGATAAAGGGGAACTCTCTCCTCCTTGTCTCTCCCACACTCCCCACAGCTAGTGCCACTGCCATGCAGAGGCAGATTTTTTTTTTTACACTGCAAAAGGGGAGGACATTCTCCTCACCCCCCCATTACAATGGGGGGGGGCTCTGAAGCCCTTCAGGTCCGAGCTCCCAAATGACCTGGGTGCACCACTGTTGAGCCTTCTCTTCTCTATAGCCATCCTAAGCTTTGGAAGATGTTCCCTGCTGAGATACAAAGTTCAACATCTTTGATAGCCTTCAATGAGGCCTTAAAATGCATCTCTTTCAGACAGATTTTGATTGACGTTGCTAATTAGTTTTTAACCATTAATTGTTAATTGTTAATTTAATTGTTTTTAACCATTTTAATTGTTTATTTTATCCTATTGTAAACTACCATGAGATTCATTCAGTGGCAGCATATAAATCTAATAAAATAAAGTAAAAATAAAATTTCATATATGCCTCTCCTAGGCCACTACAGAAGGGCCACCGTTCAGTTGCACACCGTACACTTTGCATGTTGAAGCCACAGATTTAATCCTTAGTATCTGCTTCCTTAAGAATGGAGGCCCCGAGACAGTGAAAAGCCATTACAAAGACCATGTTAGGGTATTACTGAAGTGTTCCAGAGTGTTATGAGTTCCTAATTTTAATGTAGTAAAGTATTTAGTGCAGTAAACTATTAATGGGTGGTGCCATAGCTCAGTGGTAGGTGAACATCTGCTTTGCATGCAGAAGGTCCCGAGTTCAATTCCTGGCATCTCCTTGAAAGCTTGGAGAAGCTGCTGCCAATCAGTGTAGACAATACTGAGCTAGATGGACCAGTATAGGATAACACAGCTTCCTATGTTTATCAATTTCAGTTCTGCATCCATTAGATCAGGTCTGCTCAACTTTGGCCCTCCTGCAAATGTTGGCCTACAGCTCCCATAATCCCTGGCTATTGGCCACTGTGGCTGGGGATTATGGGAATTGTAGTCCAAAAAGAGCGGGGGAGGGTACAAAGTTGAGCAAGCCTGAACTAGATTCATGGGCATTCAGAGGGAGGGGCAAGAGGGGGCAGTTGCGCGGATAGAGCCAGTCCCATTGACTTTAATGGAGTTTACTTCCAGATAAGGGGATATAGGGCTACAGCCTTGGCCCGCCCACCCCCATCCCTGGAAAAAGTCCTGCAGATGCCCATGATTGGATTCTGTTGCTCCTATTTCACAAGCTGTGCAGCCCGCCCACCCCTCTCTCTCTTTCACATTTCTCACACCAAACTCTCAAGTTCTGTGCTTCCACTTGTCCGAGTCCCTTATATTTTATTTTCCCCTAATACAGCAAATATGCTGCTGGCAAGAGCCTCTTAAACCTGCCTGCGTGCTAAGTTCACTTTTCAGCACATTTTATGTTGAGTAATGACATTGCTGGTCCGTGTCACTCAAATCAGGCTCTCTTCCCTTCATGCTTTCTTCATTGAAAAATCTGGGGAGAGCTGTCCTCTTTCTGACCCCAGCCAGTGCACACAATGCAGCAACAGTAACAGTAAAAAAAGAATAAGTTCTTCTATAAATATGTTTATAGGCAGCAAAGGTGATTTACTGCCCACTTAGTTAATCCCTATAAAATGGCACAGCTGAATGCCTTTAAGCTGCATGCATACAAATGATTAATTAAACACACAGTTAAATCGCTTGACCTGGCACAATTCAGACCATTAAAACCATTAAAGTAATGGAGCTTCCACTTTCCTTTAGGCATAAAGGCTTGTGTGTGTGTGTGTGTGTGTGAGTGTAAGTGTGTAGTAAGAAAACAAACTGCCTCTGTTTTGGTTAGGATTACCAGAAGCCACTTTTCTGTCTGGAGGGTCAGTTCAGACACTACATCTGACATGATGACAACTCATCCACCATAGGAGAGCGCAGCTCAATGGACGAGCATCACTTTTTCATGCAGAAGGTCCCAGGTTGAATTCCTGCCCTCTCCAGGTAGGGCTTGAGAAGACTTCTGCCTGAAACCCTGGAATCGGAGGCATGAATCAGAGAAGAGAATACAGATCTAGTTCCAGTGATGTAGCTAGGAGAGTGGCGCCCTGTGTTCAGCCCCCTCCCACAGCAGCTTGTGCATGCATGACAACACCCCCATCCCCAGTGGTGCGCGTTCCGTGTGTGCCCCACTCACAGTCTTCGCTCACCCACCCCGCACACCGGCACTCACACACGGCCACCCACTCAAACACCTCCTGCTCCCTCTGAACACTTCCCACTTCCACCCAGGAATAGGAGGAGCTTCTCAGGGAGGGCAAAGGAGGTGGCCAGCAAGTGGGTGGGCCGAGAAGGAGGAGGTGGAAGTGGCAAGGAGAAGGGTGAATGGAGGTGGCTGGTGGCAATGAATGGCAGTGGAGGGCAGTGGGTGGTGGCAGCAGATGGCAGCGGCAATGGATGACAGGAGGGGAGGCAAGCAAGGTTCAGCCCTTCTGCAGGTGTAGGGCTACATCTCTCTCCATTTCCAGCCACAGTGGCAAATAGTCAGGTATTATGGGAATTGTAGTCCAACACCTGCAGGGGGGCTGAGCTTGTGCAACCCTAATCAAGATGGACCAATGGTCTGACTTAGTATAATGCAGCTTCCTATGTACCCTCTACTGTGCTGTGTCCTGCAGCCTCATAACTGCATGCGGGGGGGGGGGGGGATAATCCATCCAAATTGCCCTTGAAGTGAGCAGGACTTATTTCTAAGAAAATGTGCTCAGCGGGGGTTTTGAATCAACATGCACAAATATTCGGCTGTTAATCAGTTTAACTAGCAGATTCATCACCTTAAAGCTTTAGCCGATTAATCAATGGAAGCTAATTTTACAAAGTTGAAAAATGTAAATGTTAATTGGTGGGGCTGAGAGTTAAGGATACACTTGTTTATTGTTGTTGTTGTTTTAGTCTACTTGCATGTTACACTAGCAGGAAATAAAACAGAAAATATTGAAAGGTAGAATTGCTGACTTGGGGTTAACGGCACAATTCAGATGTAATATAAACCATTGTTTACTGGTAACATAATGTAACATAAACATTGTTTAAAGCTATGAGAATTAGTTTTAGTGCACGGGATCACACATTCTCCCCTCCTCTTGCTCCTCTGGCATGTTTGCTTTTGCTTTCACTTTTGAACAAAATGCAGTACCTACCACTAGTAGAATTATGGTTTGTTCTTACTATCGTTTGTTAAATCAGGATATCAGTCCATGGTTTAGCATTACCTCTGAACCTCACAGTAATTCCTTTACTCTTTACATCATTTACAATCATCTGTTTTTTGAAGTACCAAAGTCACATGGCCACGGATAGGTTCTTCCGATAACTACAGCTCCTTGGTCTTTGCCAACAAGCAAGCCCTAAAAACCTATTTGTTTGGTCTGGCCTTCTAAGGCTTGTAAAGTGTTGTTGTTTTTAAAAAAGTATTTTAATTGGTTTTAAATGGTTTTAATAGTTTTTAAATTGTTTTTATATTGTTTTTAGCATTGTGTTTGAATTGTGGGTTTTATGTCTTTTAAAAAAGTTGTACACCACCCAGAGCCTCTGGATGAGGCAGTTTATAAATGAAATAAGTAAGTAAGTAAGTAAGTAAGTAAGTAAATATGTAGCGCACAGACTCCAACCTTGGGATCCCAGATGTTGTTGGACTACAACATCCATAATTGTAGAAGTTCAGCCACTGTGGCCGAAGACACCTTTAGGTCCCAACAACATTTGGGACCTAAAGGTGAATCTTTCATGCTAAGGCCACATGCTTGCATGCAGAAGGTTCCAAATTACCTCCCTGGCATCTCCAGATCAGGCTGAGAAAGACTCCTGCCTGTCAGAAGCATTTTTAATAGTCAGAAGCAGCATTTATATAGCAGCCAAAGGCACCCTAAAAAGTTTTATATAGTCAGTTTCTTGTGTGGACATATCTTGTGAGCAGATTCCACGGTCAGCTCCATGTATACCTTTACGAGCTCCATGGAAAGCAGAAGGAAGCCCAACAGAGTTGGCTAACTCCATAGGAGAGGGGTCATAGCCTGAGAACTGCTAGCCATAAATGTGAAAGGCATGGCCCCACACCTGCTTTTCAGTGGTGGCATGCCACAAGCTAGCATTGACATGGCATAGCTTGTTGGCATACCACTGTGGAAAATAAGAGGCACATGATATGCCATCTATTTTAGCCACACACTTAACCGCACCCCACAACATTCTGTATAGCCCATCCTGATCTCTTTCAGGCCCTAACAACTTGCTGACAGGCGACATGAAGTGATGGAAATGACAAGGATGGAATGTCCCGGATAGTTTGCCTTTCCAATGTAATTAACTGCATATGAGGTCTTTAGGAAGTGGCACACATCCAGGATGCAAATGTTTCTAGTCCCGTGCATCTAGCTTACATGCATTTCAATAACATACCACAACAGAAAAAGCACAAAAATCAAATGTTATCGCTGATTCTTAAAAGTTAGCCCTATTTCCGTGGTAAATTAAAATTCTGTAACAGGAGGGAGGGTATTCCAAAATGCCTAACCTCTTCTTTCTGCAATAGTATCTGGAGTTTGTGCCAGCTGTTCAGCAAGGATAGAGATTGCTATGATTACAACAAGAGAATCACAAGCACAGCCAGCTCCTGATGTCAGCCACAGGGGTGAAGAACAATGGCTGCAATCCAGAGACCCGCACAAACTGCACGACACATTCAGCTGGGCTTTTGGCTTCTGTTTCTCAGAGTGCCGCTCCCTGCAGTGCTGCATGGCCAACTACTTCTGAAAACTCAACAGAGAAGATTAAAGCTTCAAAGAGTAGTAAGTGTATTTATATGTTATAGGGCATACATGGAATGTTTTCACCGCTTACTACATGACTAGGCCCAATGGACATAGAATTAATAGCAACCAGCAGTGCACCCTCCCAAGCCATTGATAGTTGGCATGCTTTACTGTGCATGTGACTAGGTTAACTTGCGTGGCAAGTGCATTTATTTATTATTTATTTATTATTTGTTTTTAATATTCCGCTCTTCCTCCAAGGAACCCAGAGCGGTCCTCACAATAACCCTATGAAGTAGGTTAGGCTGACTGACCCAGAGTCATCTAGCAAGTAATCCAGAGTCATCCAGCATGTAAAGCAGAAGTCTCCCTATTTAAGTCTTGGGTGTTCTTGAGAATGGCATGACACTTTAGCCCTATCCACACATCATGTTCAATGCATATGCAAACAGTGTACAGTGTACACATGTTCAGATCTGTATGCATGTACTTTATTCAGACATTATGTTCAACATACATACAATCTGTCTATAGCAGTGCTGCACAACTTCAGCCCTCCAGCAGATGTTGGACTGCAACTCCCATAATCCTTGCTTATTGGCAATTATGGCTGGGGATGATGGAAGTTGTAGTCCAAAAGCAGCTGGAGGGACAAAGTTCTGCAGCTTGTCTATGGTACATACACATCTAGATCTGTATATATGTACAGTTATTCACACATTATGTTCAGTCTATGTAGAGTAGGAAACTTCATTTCTGTCCGTACCCAGCATGTGAAAGGGATTCTACTCAGGTTGACTTGTAAGATGAACACACGTGCAGTCAGTCAGACAACAACATGTACATGTGTACAGTACTGACACCTGCATGCACGTATAACACAATTGGGCTTTTGTGAACACAGTACAGTGCAAGGGTTCAGTAGTCCCAGTGCAAAATGCACAGTGACATTTTTCAGCACATGCTATGCTTTCTAAATTACAGCTTGGGACAAGGAAGAAAGCTGCTTGTTGACCCAGAAGCCCTCAGAACAAAGCAACTGTCTCATGCCTTCATCTTTTCCTTCTGCCTAACTTCAACCTGGAGCACTTTCTGTTCCAGCCTGATTCCAAACTCTGGATGGAGGAAGTGGAGACCCTTCTTCTTCCTCCTGGCAGCTCAAGCCCTCCAGGTTTGCTCAAGTTCACCAACAGTTCACTTGATTCTCAGAGCACCAAGCTCCAGCCCTTGAATTCAACCTGCTGGAAGGCCTCCCTTCCTGGTGACTGTCTCGGGCAAGACAATAACTATTTTAATCCTTCACAATATTGCTCAGCTGCCTTTCTGGTCGCCTTCAGACATAACGCAAAACTGGAGGCAACTGTGGCAGAAGTTCAAGAATTTGATCATCCTGATGTGTGAACCCACAGTTTCATCACCAAACCGCAGGTTGGTTTCAGCCCCCAAACCTGAATCAGAACCCTCAGTTACCTTTAAGTTTTGCCGCTGAAGCCTCAGTTCAAAAAGCTGCATCGTGTTATCCACTCTGGACTGCACTGTCCAACCGGAGTTGAGGGTAGGAACCTCCTCCCTCCCTCCTACTCAATTGGCTGCTGTGGATTTCCTACGTGTCAAAGGAGGCCTGCACATCCAGGGCTTCTCCCTTCGCAGTCTTCAAGACTGAAGATTGGGGTCATTTGGGAGTGCGCGGGGGAAACTGAGGCAAACTGTGAGTCCATTGGAGGCCTCTATTTATATGGGAAAGTTTCCTCTCAGTCAAACCTTTCCAAGCAATCCAAAGAGAATTAAAGGCAGTTAGATTAAAAATATTTTCTCCCTTTTAAAAAACAGAATTCAGTGCAACTCAAATACTCATAACCAGAACTACAGGCATCCCTCACCAACCACGAGGTTCCATTCCAGCCATGGTTGGATTTTTGGCTAGCCATTGAAATGAATGGGAAACAGGGGGTTAGGGGAACCATGATCACAAGCAGACAAAAAAAAAAAGGAATTTTCTTTTAAAATCAGCGAAAATCCCCCCAAATCCCTTAATATTGCCAAAAGTCACCCAGAGGAATCAGCAGACTGAACCTCTGGAAATTTTTTGAACCACCACCACCACCACCCAAAAAATCACTCAAAGGCACATTAAATCACAAGGAGTGGGCAAGGGTCAGCAAGAGGAATGAGCAGATTGAACCTCTGAGCCCCCAATTGCTTAAAAAAAAACAACCCAAATCACTAAAAAAATCTCACCAACCAGACATGCCAAGGTAGCAGTTGGCAAGACCAGACACAATTTCCCATTTGTGGATACTCAAAACCTCAGTTGGTAAGACTGCGATTGGCAAGGGATGACTGTATGGTATTTTGCCCAATTTGGACAGTATATCCTTTCTGGCACTCTCAAACAAGGAGGAGCTTGGGCAAACATGTCTCCCACCCCCACCCCCATCCAACATCATCATCTATATTATTAATTCTCCTGGGTGTGCCTTAGAATGTGCATCCCTGTGCCAAGCTGATTGGCTGGGTGGCGGAGGTGCCTGATTGGCTGAGGCGCACCCAGGAGGCAAGTGGCGGGCCAGGCCCGGCTGCGGAGATAAGCAGCGGCGCGCCCGGCCATGGAGTTGGACGGGGAAGGAGGGAGGACAAGAGAGAGGAAGGAGGGAGGGAAGGAGGGAGGGAGGGACAGCAAGAGAGTAGGGCAGGAGGGAGGGAAGAACAGCCGGCTCCAAAGAGCGCACAGATGCTCTGTGCGGGTCGGCTAGTTGTTATTATTCTTGTTTGCACAGTCAAACAGGTGTTATTGACTGGTTTGTTATATCCAGACATCGAGTCCTTCCCAGGACCTGGGATATCAGAATTATCAATATTGTTGTTGTTATAGGTATCGCCGCAAAATGTAGGCTGTTCCCAGCAAAGTTGTTTTTTGTAGTTGGCTGATGGTGATTTCTGTGGCCCCTATGGTGCTGAGGTGCTCTTCAAGATGTTTTGGAATTGCACCTAGGGCGCCAATTACTATTGGGATTATTTTGGTCTTCTTCCGTCACAGCCATTCAATTTTGATTTGTAGATCTTTGTATTTTGTGATTTTTTCTGTTTCTTTTTCTTCTATTCTGCTGTCATCTGGTATTGCTATGTCGATTATTTATTTATTTATTTATTCGATTTCTATACCGCCCTTCCAAAAACGGCTCAGGGCGGTTTACACAGAGAAATAATAAATAAATAAGATGGCTCCCTGTCCCCAAAGGGCTCACAATCTAAAAAGAAACACCAGCACTGGCACTGGAGGTATTATGCTGGGGGTGGATGCTGACTCATTACTGACCAATCACATGGGAGGGGTTTCACCTGTGTTTTCAGAAGGATTAACGCCCCCCATCATGCAATTAGGTAGCAACACTGTACACTGGATAGAGAGCAGGTGTGCCCAAGCTCCTGTCCCACATCTTAGAGGGCCAGCAGATGTATCATCTGAACAAGCCCCTTTAGTTTCTATCAGTCAGTTTAGGCATTGCATATCCTCCAGATGTGGTTATTTCAAAGATACAAGTATGGACCTGCAAGGTGTCCTCTCTTAGCCTTCCCGCTCAGAAACAAAAAGCTGTGAAATGGCTGCTGGGAGAACTAAAGTATTTTAGAAACCTTTCCCCCTCAGAAGCAGAAGGGCTTGTGACTGTCTTGAGGGAGCATTATTCAAGCTGAGAAATTTCCTGGTGTTTTGTTTGTTCCCCTACCACCTGTCACTGAATCCCATTAGCTCTACCTCCTTGTCTGTTAAGTGCACTCTGAGCCCATGAGCAACCTGACCCATTGACTTCCATGGGGGCAGTTTGTGTGTGTGTGGGGGGGTGGTGTTCTTCAGGGTTGTTGTTTTTTAACGTTAATGTATTTGTGGGCTGGGTCACCTTGGTACCTCCCACTCACCTGCAGGTGCTCCATTTTGTATCCATCAGGGCCATAACATTTTCAGATCATTCAGAAACAGATATATGAACACGCCCAAACCCCTGGGAAGCCTCTTTTCCAAACTGCATTGACCGCTGCTTTGCTTCTCTTTACTTATTCCGTTCATTGTATTCATCCTTTGTGGAGGAGAATCTTATAAGAGCATACGTTCTAAAGGATCAGATGGAAGGTCTTTTGTGGTCACTGAGGTTGTTCTCGTGAACAACTCGACCAGGGCTAGAACAACCCCACCAAGGTAGAGCTGCTCATGAGAACTGCTGGGATCAGGACTAATCCCGGCACTCCTTGGCCTGGGAGCCTGGGTTTTTTTACCCAGGCTAAAAATGAGGCTAGAGAGTGTACATGCGTCCTCCTCCCTCACTGCCCAGTCGGGGTGTGCACGGAGCCGGCTGGTCCGGTTCAGTTCAAGTCTGAACCAGACCCACACTGGACTGGGGCAGTTCATTTAAAGGTTAATTTTTTTAAAGTAAACTTACCCCCTCCCTGGGGGGAGGGGTTCTCCGAGGCAGCCCATTTGACCCAGGCCCTACAGAGGCCCATTGCACAGGTGCAGTGGCCTCCCAAATGGCCACTGCACCAGGGAAATGGCCGAAAGTCTGGTTTTGGGAGGCAGGGAGGCAGGCAGAGGGAGGGGGAACCTCTGCGGACCCACCACCACCTTGGAGAACCCCCCTGCCAGAGGAGGTAATTTTTTTTAAAAAAAAATGTTTGAACGGGTTTGGTCCAGCGGTGGTTTGGCTCGGCCCCGAGCCTTTGAACTGAACAGGTTCAACTTTGAACCGCTTCGGTTCCAAACCTGTTTGCACATCCCTGCTGCCAGGTTGTGTGAGCAGTTGGGCTGCTGGCAGCTCCTTTCAGGCTGCTGGCAGCCATGTAAATGATAGAAGCCGGGGGAAGGAGCAACCCGGCCTCCAGCATTTCTACACTGTACCGTGCTTTTTGCATGGTGCAACATAGGTTGCCACACTGCTCACCACAGCAGCAATTGTCTGGGTGTGTGAGCAGCATGGGAAGGAGGGGAAGAAGGTAATGTGAAGGAAGGTAGATTTTCCCCTGCCTTCCCCCACTTACCCTCCCAAGCTCCATAAAGAACAGTAGTGTGAACAACTTTAAAAGGACCTATCAAGTACAGGACCTTGCTTCCCACAATGAAGCCAACTCCTTCTGCAAAGCAAAGGGCAGGACTTAAAGGCAAGAACCATCTCTCACTGTTGTTCCCCAAAAACTGTAATGCAGGAATACTGCCTCTGAACATGGAGGTTCCATGTAGCCATCATGACCCTAGGGCCATCAGTCTCAGTATTGTCTGTACTGACTGACGGTGGCTGTCTGGAGTTCCAGAGAAAGGATCTTTTCCAGCCCTCTCTGGAGATACCAAAGATTGAACCTGGGACATTCTGCATGCAGTGCAGAACATGTGCTCTGTCACTAAGCTACAACTGATCTTCAAGGGAAGGTTAACACATGACAAGATCCCAGTAACAGAAACATGTATAACCTGAAATGTCAAGCCCTGGAACCTAATATATTTATATCACCATCTGCAGATAGATCTGAAACATTAAGCTCTAGGTCCATAGGCATCTGTAGGCAGCTTGATGGTAGGAAGCCCTGAAGTCTTTCCACTGGAACCTCCCACCATCTGCATCTTCTGTTCCCACCATCGCTATGGCACTCTTCTCTGCTGCTTCTGGTAGGTGCCAGAAATCTGATTTCAGTGTTTCCGTAGGAAACTGTGCATGAATGTACATGTGTGCATATGTGTAGTATCACAAGGAAGCATAGTGGCTGGGTCTTGGATGCCAGCAGGTGAACAGAACGGATGACAACTCCCAAGGTGTCGGGGCAGGCATAGGCTGGTGCACTCTCCAGTTAACTAAGGAACAGGACTAGGCCTCAAGAGCCACATCCATCCAAAGCCCCTGAAGGCCCCTGTGTCTCTGTGAGAAGGGTAGGAAGCAAGAACTGCTGCTCATGTATTCCTGCTCATTTCCCTGTTCTCCTCCACAATTCTACAGTAAGCCCATCCTTCAACATTCCCCCTGTTTCAGGTTCCTTGCCCTCAAAACCCCCTCAGTATTATAGAATCTGCCATGTACCATTATCCTATTTCCTAGCAACGTCATATCCAAGTTGCATTTCAAAATATTACAATATCTGCAACTAGTATGATATACATCACACAAATGTGTAATTTCCATACACCTCATATCCAAGTTGCATTTCAAATATTACAATATCTGCAACTAGTATGATATACATCACACAAATGTGTAATTTCCATACACCTGGTTTGTTGATTCTGTTGTTTGGGTTTCCTCATGGCATTATTGGTGTAGAATTTATGAGCCTTTAACTGAGATCATATCAAGTATGGGTGGTAACACTGATATCCTCCCCTCTGCCAAATTGCTAGAGTCCCATAATTTAGGAAGATGCTCTTCCAGCATCTCTTTTTTGAGATGCCAGATGAAGATGATCATGTTCTGCTTCAGCCATGCAGCAAAAAAGGGAGAAATATTCAGCCCAGAGAGAAATTAGCGATGGGAGGTATATGAAAGCACTAATCTGAACTGGAAGTGACAGAAGAAGTGGCCCAAGCCATTACCATTCAGTTCTCTAATGAGTAGGAAACATCTGGAGTTTTTAAAAAAAACACCTCTCAAACATTACATCTCAGCATTCTGAATCATCTCACTTAAAACAGCCCATCCAGTGTACTTTAACGGTGTCTTCCTCTGCTTAATCAGCAACAGCACTGCCAATTGTGATCACAACAGTCTACTGCAACAAGCACACATATTAGAGCTGATTTTAAAAATTCTTCTAGAAGCAATTTCAATGAGTAAAAAACCAGGAGAAACTTCAGGGGTGGGCAAGAAATTACTGCAAAGTTGTGAGGAAGGGAGTTGGTTGCTGCTTGGAAGTGGCAACAGCAGATTTTCTTTTCTTTTTTTATGGTTTATGTTGCACTTTTACAGGTGGCAGCAGAAGCAGTGCTAGAAGCACTAGGTTTCTTCCCAGGCGCTGGTTCACCTGGTGGCTATTTTTGTTCATGAAATGTTCCTGGAATGATTCTACATCTATGTAGATTCTACATCTATATAGCCTCAGAAAACATTACAATTCCCAGGAGCATCCACACCATTCTGTGGACTCCATTGAAAAGAGGGAAACAGTTCAGCTTCCATGGAAGACAGCTGCCTGCTCCCTTGTGGTGGGGATCTTGACTTCTGTTCCTTACGGGTCCCAGGAAGTCGTTTTAGGGGTAGGAGGATAAGGAGTGGCAGGGCTGAAGTGAAGCCTCAAAGGGTCAAAGTGTTTGTCCTGGTTTGCTTCGCTTCAGTCTCACTTCAGATGCCACCCAACATTTCACTTTAGGACAAAGAAGGTCAAAGTGGGTCAGACCCAAACAGCACACAAAGAGGCGAGTCTCGCGATCAGTGAGACTTGCCTCTAGGGAGTTTGCGGAGAGAGTGAGCCTAGCCCGCTCTCCCCGCAGACAAGCAGGGAAGCAGCCCTGGGTGGCTGGAATGGCCGCCCACATGAATGCTGGCTCCGTCATGGAGCCGGTGGGGGCTGTGGGAATCGAGGGCCACACAGTCCCCGGAAGTTCCAGGAGGCCTCACGTGAGTGCATGGGGCATCCTGGAGAGACCCCCAAGGCCAGGAGGTTTGCTTCAGCCTCCTGGCAGGGGTCTCCTCGTGTGTTGCTGTGGCGTGGAGCCACGCCACAGCAACACACGATCAAATAGACGGGGTTAGCGGAGCACTCACTCCACTAACCTTGTCTAAGGTGAGGGAGAATTAGGAGGGTTCACTGCTAGGAGCCACGCAGCTCCCGTGGCAGCACACGATCCACCAAAAGTGGGCTAGGCTCCCTTAGCCCGCTTTTGGTGGATCGTGAGAATCTTCTCAAAGTTTCACACAGCCTTAGTTGCTGCCACTCACAATATGCTGCCTCACACCAAACTTTAAGGATTTTGCATGCCTCTGAAATAGCAAATCACACATCCCCTGACATTTTGGCTGCCTCAGAATGGGGTCTGTTCAAATCAGCGCTAGTCATGGTGATGAGCCATTTCAGACCATTTAAACCACATTATTTCGGGCCATTTCATATGTTTTCTCCCTGCATGATTCTGCAGGGTTGGGAATGGAAGGCAAGGGTCAGAGTCAGAGAGGAGGGCTCTCATTTCTTTCCATGCAATGGACAGCTGCTTGGACAGTTCATCTGAACCGGCCTATAGTGTCTTCTGGGGTGGATGTGTGTGTGGGGGGGGTGATGGTTGTAAGTGGGTTGAGAAATTTCCACTAAAACAACAAAAACCTGGCCTCCTGTTTCCACTGGAGAATTTGGTGGAGAAAATGGCAGGGGCATTTCAGATTATCTGTGATTTAGGTAGATAGATAGAGAGAGAGAGAGAGAGAGAGAGAGAGAGAGAGAGATGCTCCATACCACTGCTTGGCTCTCTGAGTGGTCTGCGAAAGGACATTCAAATCACCTACCCACAACCCTAGCCCTGCTCCAATAATAATTAACCAATTAATTGCTAAAATCCAGACAGCACTGGAGAGACCAAGTCAGGTGCCCATGTCTAAGTGATGGTAAAGTCCAGTCCAAAGTGGTTGAAGAGGCAGCAAGCACCTGGAGCACTGAGAAGAACCAGGTTATGGCAGCCCATCTAGCTAGCCCAAGGCTGCTCATCTTCAGCCTCCATGCTTGTTGGACCACAACCCACCACCCTCAGCCACAGTGGTAAATCATCAGGGACAATGGGAGTTGTAGGCCATCAGCAGCTGGCAGGCCAAAGTTAGGAACATAGGCAGCTGCCATATACCGAGTAAGACCATTGGCTCAATATTGTCTGCACAGACTGGCAGCAGCTTTTCCAAGGCTGCAGGGCAGGAGTCTCTCCCAGCCCTGTCTTGGAGATGCCAGCGAGGGAACTTGGAACCTTTTGCATATGTAAGTATGTAGATGCTCTTCCCAGAGCAGGCCTATCCACTAAGGGGAATGTCTTACAACGCTCACATGTAGCCTCCCATTCAAATGCAACCAGGGCAGACCCTGCTTAGCAAAGGGGACAATTCATGTTTGCTAGCACAAGACCAGCACTCCTAGTTGTTCAGCCTTGCACTAGCCTCATGGCATCCCTCAACAAGAAGGTGCCCAGACTGAGAGAGAATTGCTGATCTGTCCGCTGCAATCTGACAGTGTCACCAGACTGGCTTTCTAAGATCACCTGATGCCCAGTACCAGGAGCATTCTGGGCGGTACAGTTAGCAATTTATAGTTTGGAATACATGCAATTCCTTCAGCACTGGTTGAGCAGGGAATCCATGCCTGATCTTCAGCCCCCCTGGCTCAGTTCCCATGATTCTCAACCTCAAATCCTTAACAGATGCAAAAGGAGGCATTGCTCCCACAGCAGTTCACATATGTTGGCAATCGCCTCAAGCCTCCTTGAAAACCAGCAGCTTTCCTTGAAACTAGTTGATTTTCCTTTTATAGGTTGACTTTGCCCAATTACATTACACTGGAACTGTCTCAGCAGGATAGCTCAGGCTTGGAGCTACCTCCATTAGAGACCCTGACATCTCCTTATGATTTGTATTACTCTTCTGTGTCCAGTCGTCTCCGACACAGCAGGGATAGCAATCACTCTATTTATAAGCTGATGTCATTGCATCAGAGCCAAGGAGAGGCACTAAGCTTTCTTCTTTCTTGCACCAAACTCTATAATGTGCATGTAACTATTACTGCATAATGCTTACAGTAGAAATACAAAGTTTCTTTTCATTCTGTCAAAACATTTTAAATAATATCCATGGTGGATATAATGAAAAATATAAATGTTGCCAAGTTTTGGATGTCACAAGTTAGATCTCGCTCTCACTTTTGCTCTCTTTCTCTCTCTCTCTTTCTTTCTTTCTTAAACACATTTGAAAATGCAAGGCATGTATAAACCTGAACAAAGATTACAAAATCACAGTCTTTGCCAATTGCTGAAAATTTCAAGTAAAGGCTTGAAGGACAGGGGGAATATAGAAATAACAACTTTTAGTTATATCTGTAGCCTCCCTTTCCTCCAAGGAGTGCAGGACAGCATACATGGAGGCTTTCCCATCACCACCACCCCAACTAGGGTTTATTCTAACCCCCGCTGAACACACTTTGTACAGCAAGAACTAGGTTTTTGTGCAGTTGGGAACAGAGGAGTTTAATAAGGAACAAAGTTGTAGAAATAAATGGGGAAAGAAAGAAAGAAACAGAAAAATAAGATTACTCTTCATAACTTTATATTGATAATATATCATTGGGACCAACTACCTGAGTAGTCAAAAGCATTTATTAACTCAGGGGTTCCCAACCTGTATACTCCAGATCAGTCTTCCCTCTAACAGGGATTTGCAGATATTGTTGACTAGAACTCCCAGAATCCCCAGCTGCAATGGCTTTGGCTTGGGGATTATCCAAGCAAAACTGAATCCAAGCAAGATGGAGGTGCTCATTGTAGTGGCTCAGAATTTGAGGGATGAGTTAGAGCTTCCTGTACTGGATGGGGTTACACTCCCCCAGAAGGAGCAGGTACACAGCTTGGGAGTACTCCTGGACCCAGGCCTCACCCTGGTATCTCAGGTGGAGGCCATGGCCAAGAGTGCTTTCTGTCAGCTTTGGCTAATTCAACAGCTGCACCCATTCCTTGAAGAGAGTGACCTCAAAACAGTGGTGCATCAGCTGGTAACCTCCAGGTTTGACTATTGCAATGCACTCTACATGGGGCTACCTTTGTATGTAGTTCGGAAACTTCAGTTAGTTCAAAATGTGGCAGCCAGACTGGTCTCCTGGGGTAACCCAGAGAGACCATATTATGCCTGTTTTGAAACAGTTGCACTGGCTCCCAATATGTTTCTGGGAAAAATACAGTGTGCTGGTTATTACCTTTAAAGCCCTGAATGGCTTATGTCCGGGTTACCTTAGAGAGCGCCTTCTTCTGCACGATCTCCACCTCATGTTAAGGTCCTCTGAGGAGGTCCGTCTTCAGTTACCACCGGTTTGCCTGGTGGTGACTCAAAGGCGGGCCTTCTGTGTAGTAGCTCCTGGGCTGTGGAATGCACTCCTGGCAGAAATCCACCATCTGAGTTATTTATTGGCCTTCAGGAGAGCCCTTAAAACCTATCTGTTTGGCCTGGCCTTCCAGGGTTTTTAAAAACTGTTTTTAAACTGGAAAGGTTTGTCCTGGTTTTCCAGGGTTTTAAAAAACTGTTTTTAAAGTTTTAATTGTTAATGGTTTTAAGGTTGTTCTTACAGTTTCTGATTTTAACTCAGAAATTTTAGTTGTTTTTATTTTAATGTAAACCCCCCCCCCCGAGCCACTTTTAGAAGGGCGGTATAGAAATCACATACATACATACATACATACATACATACATACATACATACAATTAAATAGATAAATAAATAAATTATGGGAGCTGTAGTCAACAGCATCTGGGAATCCTTGTTAGAGGGAACCTGCTCCGGATGTGGCTGGACTACAACTTCCATCACTCCCAGCCACAATAAATTGTAGTTGGGGTGATGGGGGTTGTAATGCAGCAACATCTGGAGGACTACAGATGGGAACCCCTGATAACCCCTTGGATTTTTATATATAAACAGCCTACAGAGGTATACAACAGCTACATAGCACTATGCTGGGGCCATGTGACACACACCTCTCCAATTATATTGATCGCTATTCTGTTTTTCTTTTGTTGAAATGAGAAATAGTTTGGGAGGTTCTCATGAACTGGGGGTGGGAGTTCCTTGTGCTGCTGGGGGAAAGAATGAACCCTGCCCCTCACAACAGGAATGTGAGATAAGTTAAGCTGAGAGACAGTGAGAGGTCCAAGGCCATGTGACCAGCAAGCTTCGTGGCTAACTGTGGAATTAAACCTGGGTTTCCCTCACTCATGCCTATGCCCAACTGTCTCCCCTCCTACCACACTAGTTCTCACAGGGTTGCTGAGAATCCGTGCTGGAGGGCACTGATGGACGAAGAGGCTGCAGAAGGACCTGCAAGACTTCGGTCAGATTCCAGGAATGGTGCAGCAAATGACTGAGAGGTGGCTCTTAGCCCTTTTCACGGGCATTGCTAGGGAAGCCTGGAAACAGTAGGGCCTGCTGCACCACTAGGCTTTGCAATTCTGCACAAGCCACACAATTCGGTTACACCATGGGGCAGGGGATGCACAGGGCACTTCTTACCTAGGGTGCTAGTTATCCTAGAGTCAGCCCTGACTATTAGCCCTGACAGCTAAATGAAACCTCCATCTTCAGAAGCAGTATACCCCTGAATATACGGTGCTGAGGGCAAACAACAGGACTGTCACCATCATGCAATGCTAATGGGCAACAGCATCTGGCAGCCAATGTAGGAAACTTGATGATTTTTGGCTTCATCCAGCAGGGTAGTTGTACAAAAAGAGAATGATCTGGCAGGTGAGAGAACAGTGACCTAGTCAATTGATTATAAATCAGATATTGGCATGCAATGGAGTCCTCTTAGAAATCTAACACTCCAGATTAATACAGGTGTCTCCCTTATGACTCTTTTAGGATTATGAGCCCTTTGAGGATAGAGAATCAATTTCTTGTTCTTTTTTCAAACTTCTTTGTTGAAAAGTGGCAAGTGTGATGATGATGATGATGATGATGATGATGATGATGATGATGATGTTTTTGTTGATGATGATGATATTGTTGTTGATGTTGTTGTTTTTGTGAGCCACCCCGAGCAGTAGTGTACTGGAGGAGCAGGGTATAAATAATAATAACAATAATAATAATAATAATTATTATTATTATTATTATTAAGTGTGTGTGTGTGTGTGTGTGTGTGTGTGTGTGTTTAAGATGGTAATCATCGTCATCTAGCATTCTATTTATAAACTTTTAAAAATGTCCTTGGGATAAACTTTCCAATAGAAAACTTTGTAGCAGTCAGCAAAGAAGAACATATCAAAGAATAATCACTTTAATACATTTTTGCCACATTGCACATAAAAAGATGTCTTTCACAATGGCATTCTTTAGAAATGGCTCTCTGTGAGCTTTATATGTGTGCTAAAAGTCCCCTTCTCAGTTTCAAAGCACAGTGCTTTGAATCCACATATTGATCAGTACAGTTGGTACTTTATGTATTCTGATGAATGATGGGGTGAATGAACAAAACCCACACTGTATTTCTAAACTACTGTTAAAAATAAACTTTCTGAGTCCTGATTACAAACCAATAGTTCCCTCACTGTTGGAGGGAAGGGGAAGATGTCAGTCTGGTTGGAATTAAAACCTGGTTGGGCCCTAGAAACGAGCAGCTTTGAAGACTAGGAAGCAGACATGTTATGTAGACCTGTTAGAAATGTAATGCTCCAAATTAATACAGATAACTCCCTTATAACATTTTTAGGATTATGCACATTTGGGACAGGAAACAATTTTCTCCTTTTTTGTGAACTTCTTTTTTGAAAGGCAGTAAGTAAACAACAACAACAGCAGCAACAGCAACAAATAATAGTATTTAAGAGAGTGCCTTCTTTGTCATGAACCCTTTTGCCTATTGAGATCTTCTGCAGAGGTCTGGTTATGGTTGCCACTGGTTTAGTGGTGACTTAGGACAGGGCCTTCTCTGTGGCTGCTTTGGGGCTTTGGAATATGCTCCCTGTTGAATTAATAGCATCTCCTTCTCTGTTTGCTTTTAGGACGGCCCTCAAGATGCACCTGTTTTCTTAGGTGAAATCAATTCTAAACTTTTTAGTTTGTCTTATTTTATGAGATTGTCTTTACTTTATTGTGAAATTTTATTTTTATTCTGCTTATATTGTGTTTTAATTTTTGTATGCCACCTAGAGATGTACACATCAGGTGGTATAAAAAGATGATGACGATGGATGATAAATCTAGCAGGAATGTGCAAACAGGTTTGACCCTGAACCTGTTCGATGTTGAACCACTTCGGTTCGACTATTTGGGGTCAAACCAAAACCCCACCCCAGTTTGGTCCGACCTCGAACCGAAACACTCACACACCCCGATGGTTCGGGGGTGTGTGTGTGATTTTTTTTAGAAAAAATAAAAATAAAATTCTTTACCTCTAGCCCTTTTGGGGGACTTCCTAAAAGCCACAGGGGGGTCCACGAAGGTTCCCCCTCCCCCCACCAGCCTTGGTAATCACCGCCATGGCCCATTTGGTCACACTTTCTGGACCGTTCAAGCCTCCATATACTGGCGCTTCAGCCATTTTGCTTGCCATCGCGCATGCGCAAATGGTTTCTGCAAGGCCTAGCATGGCCCAGGGCCTCGCAGAGGCCGCTTGCATATGCGTGGCATCCATTTTTAAAAAAATTAGCTACTAAGAGAAGTGGATCTGAAGAAACATCACAGCACTAAATTTCACTGGTGGTTCTTCACAGTAAGCAAGCGGTACTTGGCTCCTCTACCATGAGGTCGCCACCCTCTAGAAGTGAGACAGCATGGGGCAACAGTGTACCAGCAGTATACATGGCTCGACCCAGGTGAGACAAGGCAGGAAGGAAAGTACAACGCAAAGAAAGGATCAGGAGGCAATAGCTCCTGGAGAAGGCTCTCCCTTGCTGCAGGGATAAAAAGGTGGCAACCCACCCACTCTTGCACACTGCAGGCCTCTCTAGTGGCTGAGGTACTAGTGGAGGTGGTATTTGCAAAGGGAAAAAAAAGTCTGAAAAGCCATGACTTGAGGTCAAGAAGGCCTAAACGTTTGGCAGAAATGCTGGGGAGGCTGGCCAAGAGACTGAGTGGCTTAGGAAGTAGGACAGAGTAGGCAGTGGGTTCAAAAGCAGGAAACCTTGAGTGGTGGTGGAGACACCGTGTAATATAGAAGGAGACAAGGAGAAAGCTGAACTAGGCAAAAATTCACTGAAGGCCTCGAGCCAGAATCGCTATGGATGAAAATAAAGACAGGGAAGGAGCTCTGGGGGACTGGCAACTATGAACTACAGAGCCAAGGAGGTATCGGTTTTCAAGGTTTCAGGTCCATTGGCCTATTGACTAAGAGATTTGCAAAAGATGCTGACAAGGCTGCTTTATAGGGCCATCATTAGGGGGTGGCCAAGCCCACAATGAATGGCTCAGAACCCTGAATCTCATCAGCTACTTCCTACCCGATGGTGGGATGGGCCGTTGTCTCTGCTGCTGCTTCTGCTCCAGAACCGATAATCACTTCTCATCCCTATTTCCTCCCCCAAAGGTGCTGTGTTATGGACAAATCAGATGCTTTAGCCCCCAATGCATCACTTGTCTCCTCCAGTTTCCCTTTGGGGAGGAGTTAAAAAAAATATTCTTGGGGCATGACTGAGTGTAATTATCAAAAGGAGGGCTTGGGCCCAGGGCTGGGATCTTTTAAGTGCCTAGCTGTGCTCTAGCTGCTTTGCCTTTAAGAGAAGGAAGATTTTGCTAGTGGTGGCTTCTAATTTCTCTGCAGCATTATGAGCTGGAAACCACAAGAACAATTAGGACCAATAGGAAGGGTGGCAGGGACAAAATTGTAACATAGTGGCTGCATTCACATGTAATACAAAACCACGGTTAAATGGGGCAGAGGTTGAAATTTGTGTTCGTCCAAATGTGTGCAACAGCAATTTCGCCACAAAAGCAGCCTGCATTTCCCCTCACCAAACTCCAATTTTAACCTTCAGATTGTAGTGAGTTTTTCTGTCCCAACCTGAGGTTTGGGTGCGGCAGCAATATGTCTGAATGCAAATGCCGCCATAACCACAGTTTTGTGCAGTTTCAGGAATGATAATCATAGAGAGGGTGGCCCAGACCCACCCGGGATCATGCCCACTCCATACCTGTGATGCTTCTCACTGGCCACCTCTCTGAGCACTTTTCCCACCCCCTGTCAGTGGAAGGGCATTGTTCTGGAGTCGAATAGGGCCAAGTGCTCTCCCCCTGTTAGATATAAGATAATCACCACTTTGATGGTGCTTTTAATTAGGGGTGTGCATGGTCCGGAGGACCTCCGGTCCAGCAGGGGACTGTGACGTATGCGGCGCACGCACGGCAGCATCAGAGACGTGCGTGCCGCGCAGGGTGCATGTGCGCCGCTAGCGCTCGTCTCTTTTAAGCCTTAACTAACAACAACGGGGGCAGGGGCGGCAGGGAGGAACTCTGCCACCCCAAGAAGATTTTTCAACGGACCAGCACCGGATGGGGAAGAGTGGCGGGGGGGTAAGTACTACCACCACCACCCCGGCTTAAAGTCATAGTCCCCCGCCCATCCAGACCGCCGGACCGGTCCGGCGGTCTTTCCCATGGGGCCGGGCCAAAACCATGCACACCACCACTTTTAATGTACAACAAAAATTGGTCAATGCAAACTACTGAAGATAGTTTGCATTGGGATAGATGAGTAATAGTTTGTCTGCATTCTCCAGAATAAGTGAATGAGTGAATAGTACCAGCTCCAGGAAAATGACAAGTGTGTAAGCAGCCCAAGTTAATAATTCCAGACACAAACAAGAAAAAATGATCCAGTTTCACCATTTCCCATTACCTCTATATGCCACGATAACATGAAATCTTTCATCTAGAAAATAGTTCTTGGGTCCCAAACGTTTAAAATGATGTTCAGGATTTGGCATTCTAAGGCCCATATTTGTTTGGGGTTTTTTTAATCAACTCTTTGATGGGCATCAAGAGAACATTTGCAGGTGGTAAGAGGACAAACTTGTTCTAATCCTGAATTTAAGTCAGGATTTTTTGGAATCTCAAGTCCACTTCAAGACATTTGTCAAGCCAATAAAAACATTTCCAGACTGTGATGTTACTGTTCTACTTGGATAGGCTGTATCACTATTTTAACCCGGGTGGTTGTTATATTGCATTTACCCCCTCTGAATATCATAATCATATATCCAAACACAGTACCTTGGAGAAAAGGTTTATCTCAGATATTTAATATTAAAGAGGCCTTGCTTCATCAGCCAGTATATCCACCAAATTTAACCATGATTTCTGATACAGACCTGGCAAATTCCTCTTAACTGAAAGAGTAGCTGTTTATGGACATCCTTAAGATTTGTGTGCCCCAACACACTGAAAAGTAGTAACTGATGTGGCCAGCTATTGTAAATTTGCATAGAATGTTGCTGAATCCAGTCATATTTGCAGCTATTGTGTCATTCCATGACAATGAGGGCTGGTTGAAAAAGTGGCACCTAGGGACATGCAATAAGGTTGGGGACATGTTGAGAGCTCTAAATTCCTGTTTAAGCAAGGTTTTGGAGGCTGTGTAGAGAGGCAATTCTGATTAATGCCCCCCTCGTGTGATTAAGGAGCACACAGAGAACAGATTGAGATGTCCTCTTGTTACAACAGGGCAGCCATGTACTTGGCACATCCCCAACCTTGTTGCATGTGCTGGGCAGTGCTCATTCAAACTGGCCCTGAGCTACACACATCTATAGTACACTCAAGCAATATAATTCAGGCATTATATTGTACGAGTGTACAGATATCTGTAAACACACCGACATGTGTGTGAATAAGTGTACTCTGTTCATTTTAAAAGTGAATCTGAATACAGGCCCTTTAAATGTGTGGTAGAGATAGCCACCTAATCGCGCAGCAGGAAAATGACTTGACTAGCGAGCAAGAGGTTGCCGGTTTGAATCCCCACTGGTATGTTTACCAGACTATGGGAAACACCTACATCGGGCAGCAGAGATATAGGAAGATGCCAAAAGGCATCATCTCATACTGCACGGGAGGAGGCAATGGTAAACCTCTCTGGTATTCTACCAAAGACAACCACAAGGCTCTGTGGTCGCCAGGAGTCAACACCAACTGGACGGCGCAACTTTACCTTTACCCTACAGATAGGAAGTGTCTTGTTGTACCTGAATTCAACATAACGTCTGAATAAAGTATAACTGTGCACAGATCTGTTCCTGCGTACACTGCACACTCATTGTACAAAGCCCTCTTCAGACATTATGAGCACCAGCTGTGCCCACTCTTATGACACATAAGAGGAAGTCCTGACACATGCTACTACCACTTGCCCCCTCCATCAGGCTCCTTCATGCTTACTAGGGATGTGCACGGAACTGGCTGGCCCAGTTCAGTTCAAGTTTGGACCAGACTCGAACCTGACTGGACCAGTTTGGTCCAGCACCCCTTAGAACTGCCGCCCCCCTCCCGTTTGGTCTGGTCCAGAGGGGTTGCAATTTTTTTTTTTAAAAAAATGAACCCCCTGTTCAGTCTGACCTCGAACCAACACCCCCCGCCCCCTGACAGTTCAGGGGTTCGTGATTTCTTTTTAATTTAATTTTTTTTACTCTTAGCCTCTTTGGGGGCCTTCTTTCTAGGCCACAGGGGGGGTCCACAAAGGTTCCCCCTCCCCCCTCCGCCGGCCTCAGTCAGCACTGCTGCAGCCCGGTTTACAGCTTTTTTTGCCCATTCGGGTCTATTTCAACACAGTGGCCATTTTCTCCACCGCCGTGCATGCACAAATGGCCCAGCGCCTCGCAGAGCTCATTTACGCATGTGTGGTGGCACCTCTCAGAACCTCGTGGGAGGAGGGGGAACCTTCATGGATCCCCCCCCACAGCCTAGAAGAAGCCCCCTGAAGGGGCTAAGGATTAAAAATGAATACAAGTTTTAAAAATCCACGAACCCCACGAACCGTCGGAGGGGGGATTGGTCTGAGGTCAGACTGAATGGGAGGGGGGGTTCAAGTTCAACCCCAAATGGTCAAACCTTTTTGCACACCCCTAATGCTTACAGCCTCATTTGTCTAAAGGGGGAGGTTCTGAAAGCATGATGGCTGGCACTTCTGTGAACTGCAGCCTCGAATGATCCAGGTTGCAGCTCATGGAAGCACCTGCTATCACACTTAGGGCACCTTCCCCTTCAGACAAAGAGGGCTGTAAGTGTGAATGGAGCACCTGGAGGGGGTGAATGACAATGTGGAGCGGGACTTCCTCCCCGCTTTTGCAATCGTAAGCATGAGTACGGCTGGCGCTCATAACGTGTTTAGGGCTCATGTGTTGGACATAATGTGTGAATAGGGCTAGTGTTCAATATACTTTTGGTACTCAGAGGTTGCTTTTAACATTTGAAAGATGAACCAGTTATTCTCTCTTCTAATCAGCTATTCCTGGTGTTACGTGTCTCTGGCCCCATTCACACATAATGCCAAACCTGAGTTGAATGGGAATTTGTGTAAGTCCGAATGTGTGAAACAGGTTTTGTAGTAAAATCGACCTGCGGTTTCCCTTGCCAAACTCCAATTTGAACCTTTAATTTGTAGTGAGTTTTGCTGCTCCAACCTGAGATTTGAAGGCGGAAGCATTACGTCCGGACGCAGATTGCATCTGAACCCAGACCTGCCCGGGAATGAGCCAGTTCCATGCCTGCTGTGCTTCTCGATGGCCGCCACTCTGAGCACTTGCCCTACCCCCTGTCTCCTCACTCCTCAAGCTGTTGCTTGGCAACAGGGATGCTGTGTTGTCTCATCCCAAACCTCTCAGTCTGTCAAAGGGAAAAGCCAAATTGGAGGATGCCTGCTTTCCACTGTGTCTCTTGTTCAACCCTTCTGGCAATCAGAAGAGAAAGGAGACGGGACGGCAAGATGGGCACTAATGTGTTTTGCTATCCCAAAATGAATCAGTAAAGAAGTATGTTGTGTTGGGAATTCTCTCTGGTAAGAGAATCCCTTTTTCATTATAGCAGAGTGCACAGAGGCACAACACAGCGGAATTTGGTTAGGCATGCGTGTATGCTAGGAGTAAAGTAACTTGGAGCCAGTTCATAGTTTCAAATCAATATATATGGCATTATTAGAAGATAACTCCATTCTAGACAGGAAAGTGAGGAGTTAGGATCTCTAATCTATCTATCTAGCTGGATGCAGATGGATTCTGCATCTCTGCAAACATGGTGCAGGGAGAGGAGCTTGCATGTTGCAAGGTAGAAGGAACAGGGAGAGAAGGGAGAGAGGAAGGAAGTGGCTGGATGGAAGGAAGGAAGTCCCCTGAGAGTATCAATCTACATTCCAAAGGGATAGTGTCAGAGCAGTAGAGAAGGGATGACCAATGTCTTGACCCTCTAGCCCTCTGACTCACTAGTCTGTCCTCCTATGTCACTGAGACAAGAGACAGCGCAAATTCCTTCACTTCCAACATGTTGCACACGAAGTTGTGGTGGCACCATAAGCTGGGCAACCCAATTAAATCACAGCAAGGATAACTTATGATAGGATAGTGATACCCACGGTTGCGTTTAAAAGACAGGCCCACCCAGGAATTCTCAAATGGCTCTCTCTATTTTTTGTACAGTAAAGTTGGGGAAGGGGGGCCCAGCCCCTTCCCCTTGTGTAAAGCATGCAGTCTCTAGCATTACTCATGAAAAGAACCATCCAGCAGGAGCAGTATTACCTACAGTCACAGGAGAGATGGGGGTTGCCCTGGAGCGGACCGCTCTCTTTTGAGAGTGAAAGCCCATTGAGACATGCATGCGGGCCAGACGGCAGCTGCTGCCCAGTCTGGTTGCTCGACATCAGCAAGTCGGGGGGACTGGTACTACTACTACTACAGATATTTATATACCACTTTTCAAAAAAAGTTCCTTAATGGTTTACATAGAGAAATAATAATAAACAAATCAAGATGGCTCCCTGTCTCCAAAGGACTCACAATCTAAAAACAAACATAACATAGACACCAGCATTAGCCACTGGAGGGATACTGTGCTAGGGTTGGATAGGGCCAGTTGCTTTCTCCCTGCTCAATAAATAAAATCTTAAAAGCTGCCTCTTTGCTCAGTTTCCCTGTTGCTGTTTCCCCAGCAACACCTTTCCCTGTCTTGGCAACTGCCACAAAGAAGCAGGCCAAACAGTCCCTCTGCCCGTCCAGTCATCCATTGACACATATCCATGTTTGGTTTTGCCCAGTACAGCCACCCTACTTTCCTGGGATCACTGATAATTTGGGCTCCCCTCTCCGGCTATTCCCTGTGGTGGCCAATATGCATACTCCATAATGCCAGTCCAAACCCGGGAAATTTGAATGAGAGTAAAGATCTATCCCTGGTCCTGGTGTTTTCCTAGTACCTCCCACCCCGTACCTCCAAGAGACATGGAGTGACCACGACTCCTTGGGAATATGAAAGCATTGCCTGGTCATAGTGTACAAATTCTATTATTTACCGTAGAGAACTGGGGCCTGACATAATAGCAATAGCACTTACATTTATATACCGCTCTATAGCTGGAAGCTCTCTAAGCGGTTTACAATGATTTAGCATATTGCCCCCCAACATTCTGGGTACTCATTTTACCGACCTCGGAAGGATAGAAGGCTGAGTCAACCTTGAGCCCCTTGGTCAGGATCGAACTTGCAACCTTCTGGTTACAGGGCGGCAGTTTTACCACTGCGCCACCAGGGGTTCATAAGCGAGTGAGGGCTTGATTTGGATGTCCTACCTCATGAGAGAGCAGTCTAATGGAGACCCAAAGCTCACTGAGCCTCTGGTTTTCCCCAATGGACTGACCCTCTCATTGGAGAGTTAATCCCCAGACAGCAAGCCAAGACAGGGGCAGGAGTGTGCTTGGGTGTTCCTAGATTGCTTTGCTGGGGTCTGCCATCACAACAGCATCCTTAGTCACAGTGGACAAGACCCCAGGATCCTTTGCCCTGCCTTATATACATATTCCCTCCTAGGAAGTCGTCATGATCCCTTCCCAGAGTGACAGAAAAATACTGCCCCTCAGCATCCCCCCTACCATTGCCAGTAATTGTGTTTGTGAGAGACTATTTTGCTGCGTGGTTCTTACAAGGGTGGCAATGCAATTGTTGTCAAGAGAAGGGGTTAAATGCCATTTAAAGGGATTTAAATGCCCTTTCCCTGCCGAGGGTGGGTCGTCTATTCCGAAAGGGAACAATCGTGCTCTGCATGCCCCCTTGAAGGTTGTGGCCAATGGCTGCCACCTTGCAGATGTTTTGACGCCTTGTCTACAGTCTGGCAACATGAGCGCTACAGAGCTTGTTGGAATGTGGCCCCACCAGACCAGGAAAAGGGAGTGGCTCTCCTGCCTTGAAACTGGAATTTGCCAGTCTATGGTTGGATGAAAGTCTGCAATGCGATTCACAGGTACAAAAATTAACCTCAGGTTTGATTACCTGCATTTTGCTGTTACGTGTTAATATGACTCTATCAAATTAAGAATCTTCATCTTCACTTGCCTATTCTTCTACAAAGGATAATGTTATTTGTTGCTGCTGCTGCTTTGGCTCTTGGTACCTTTTCCAGGCCAAGCTACTACACACTTTTTGAAACAAGGAATGAAGAAATAAATTTGGTACCTAAAAGCATGAGAGATTTCTTTGAGGCATTGTTTATAAAATCTGATTTATTTTTCTCAACCCTTCCAAAACATTTGCTGTCCTGCCTGCCTTTTTGAAAGAGGAAGCACATTCATTTTGTGTTAAAACATAAGAATAGCCCTGCTGGATCAGGCCCAAGGCCCACCTAGTCCAGCATCCTGTTTCACACAGTGGCCCACCAGATGCCACTGGAAGCCACAGGCAGGAGTTGAGGGCATGCCCTCTCTCCTGCTGTTACTCCCCTGCAACTGGTACCCAGAGGCATCCTGCCTTTGAGGCTGGAGGTGGCCTATAGCCCTCTAACTAGTAGCTGATGTGTTTTCAATGAACTATCCAAAATAACCGCAGTGAACAAATGTGGTCTACATTCTGATGTGTGTTCAAATCCACTTGACAATTTGGGATGAAGATGCTCAAGCTGCAATAATTTGACATTTGGGCTTATGAAACGTTAATGAACTTGCAGTGTGAACAACACCTCTGTTTTGCTCTAAGTCAGGTTCTAGCATTTGCCCAATGTTCCTGGGCACAAGTTCACTACTAATCACCATGCCATGACAAACCAAGCAAGATAACGTACCATAACGTTACACTTCACTGAACCTCATAGCACAAAAATAGTGGTGCCTATTCCCTGCTGACCAGCTTTTCCTCAAGACTCAGCTTCAAATATGCCACCCCAATATAATTCTAAAATTTAGGGAGGAGATGGTTTTCCCTCTTCTGCTCCTCTATTGCTTCTCTGGTTCCCTTCCCTTGTGTTCCGCTCGCCACAGAATTAAATAGGAGAATTTCTAAAATAAATTCCATGACTGGAGTATTTGCAATTAGTTGCCGCTTTTAGTTCTTTTAGTTCATGTTGTCCAGACTAGGGTTCCCTCTAACTAATGTTGCCAGATGTTGTTGACTACAACTCCCATAATCCCCAGCCAAAGACCACTGCAGCTGGGGATGCTGAGAGTTGTAGTGAACAATATCTGGGGACTCCCTGTTAAAGGGAACACTGGTCCAGACTCCACACTGCTGGATACTACCTTAGTAGTATCCAACTACCTCAGTAGTATCCAACTGCAACCCCCTCCCCTCCATACTGAAGTGCAACAGTAGCTGGGGTAGGATAGGGAGAATCCCATGAAAATGGACACATATACAACTTTTTCTCTCTCTGCATTATTGTGCATAATGTTAAAACATTACAAAAAAGCAATCCTGGTGTGATTATACTAGGATGGCATCTAGATGGCTTTTATGTGATGCTTTACTGCACATCTGCTCCTGCACATCAGTAAAACACCACACAAGAGATATCACGCTTGCTTTTTTTCCGTGTTTTATCAATGCATGGAAAACCACATGCATGTTAGTAAACACCACACAAAAAGGATTTTGATGCAATGATCCTTACCATTTATTTTTTTCTAATTATTATTTAAAATATTTATATCCCACCCCTCCAGTGCAATCCTGCTCAGGCCAGCTCACATTAAGAAAACAAATAAAACAATATAGGGTGGGGGTAGTAAGTTAAAACTCCATATGCATGGTGTGCAGTACAAAATTCAGATAAACAAATAATGGAAGATTCCTTATGCGTCATTTTCACTTAAGAAACAAGATCAGGCAATCTGGACTTCAGTATTTGAGGAGAAAGGATGATGAGGAGGAATATTTTGGTAGCATCTGGACACAAGCTGATATTTGAACTATCTTTTAAAATGTTCGTGTATGTATGTATGTATGTAGTTTTAGCACCTGGTTCAAACAATCATTCCAATCTAGGTTTAATGTGGGTTACCAATATTAGTGTGATTGTGAACTCATGCCAGGGTGGGTTCATCTCTGACTACTGGCCAGTGGCTGGGGATGATGGGAGTTGTAGTCCAAAAACAGCTAGCGGGCCAAAGTTGTGCAGCCCTGAAGTAGACAAAACTGAGCTACAGTAGATGGACCAGTGGTCTGACTCATTATATGCCAGTGTCATATGTTCAGATGCAGATGTTATTTGAGTCTCCATTCAGTACAGCTGTGTCTGTTCATGGTAACTGCAGGTGTGTGTGTGTGGGGGGGAGAGCTAGGAAAAAATGTGCTCCCCAAAATTCACTTCAGCATATATGATTTTATCCCTGACATCTGCCAAATCCGAATGATCGAGAAATCCCTAGAAAGTTAAGATTTCAATCCTATGCATACCTTCTTGGAAGTAAGCCCCACTGAACGTGATAGAATTTATTTTGGATTGTGCTGCCTCATATCAAATTTGGAATTATGAGGCAAAATTTGAAAATTCAATTCAGCTGGTTTTGTTGTTGTTGTTGTTGTTGGGTTTTTTTTGGTTTCAAGGGGTGTGCCAAGCATGATTGTGCATTTTTGGAGTGCTCCCACCCACCTTTGGCATGGAAAGGGCATTTAAGTCCCTTTAAATACTATGCCATGGCAGCACTTCTTCTGACAGAGATGACACCACTGCCCTTCAAAGAGCCCTGCATCCAAATAGTTCTGCAAAGCACAGTCTTGGGCAGGGGGCTGGTTGGTCGTGGCAACTAGCCAACCAGCCCCCTTTCCCTGTTACTCTGGAAAAGGAGGGCAACATGGAGACTTATCAGGAGGGGATACAAATATGAGGGAGGGCAAAGTGTGCTGGGTGGTCTGTCCCGCCATGACTTAGGATGCTGTTGTGAGGGATCATCCAGTCAAAGCAGTCCATGCAGAGCAAATTGCACTCCTGTAGCTCAGGCAGCTTGCTGCTGGTGGGCTCATCATGAGAGGACAAGGCTGCTGGGGAGGACCATGTGGCTGTGACCCCTAAGTCTCCCTTCAGACAGCATGCTCACTAGTTGAGCCACCCCACCAAAGGAGGCCCTGCTTGTGTGGGGCCCCCAACTCTCCATGCAAAAAAATAAAACAGACTAGCTGCAAACCGCCCCCACCCTTCCCTGTGAAGCCTTGCACACCCCCAAAGAAGATTTTGATACTCCATGTGTCAGAGCTGGGCTGTGTGTGAGGCTGAGGGGGCGGGCACCAGGTGTGTGGATGGATCTTTAAAACCCATTTAAAATTCCCGGGCTTGATCTGGCATTGTGCTGTAATCAAATCTGCTGGTTTGAGAAGTTGCTGGAGAGGGGAGTCCTGATTTCCAGAAATCCCGGAAGAGTGGGGTTGCCATTTCAGGGCACAAGCAAGGGTGCACATGTCCACATGGGCAGGCAGGCCTTGACAGTGACTTGGTGGCCATTGTCAAGGCAGAGGGAGCAGTCACTGGGGTAACCATCCCTGCAGCTTTGCAGCATAGAGCAACCTGGCTCGATATGGAGATCCAGTAGGAGAAGGGGATGTTTTGCCATCAGGCATCATTACCGAATTTGTTGAGCAGTTCTCCCCCCTCCCCTCTGATGGTCCTTCTCATGAGGTGTAAGGGGGTGTCCCCATGTCCTGGCACTCTCTTGATCCTGGATCAGCATGTTCCTTCTGTTACGCTGTTACTTCTGAGCACCCCAACTGAAGCACTGTTGACCCTTATGACCAGCTGTGTTCATGAGTAAGCCTATGGAGCACAAACCCCCAAGGGGAAGGGGCTGAGCCCAGCTTCCCCAACCTTTCTGTGGGAAAAAAAATCGAATTTGCTGCTTGAGAATCCCTATTTGGGGCTGCCTTTTAAACCCAACCCCAGGCACACACTCCCGCCAACTCTTCTGCTCCTGGCACTGTGATGGGGTGCCCTGCTTATGTTGCCACCTGGAGTGTTAGTGGTTGTGAACATGCATCATTGCTGCTGCCTTCTTGGGGAGCAAAGCACTTGGTGCCTGTCCTGTCATCCCGTCCTCTTTCCCTCCTGCTTGCCAGGAGTGGGGAGCAAGGGACAGAATGGGGAGTGCCCCTGTGTGACTGTGCCACTTGAGAGGTTGACAAGCCAGGGATGGAATGTGGTGGAATTGCTGGTTGCTGGGCAATTGCATTGCTGGACATGGGACAGGAGGGGCGGGGCTGGTGCTTGGAGAGGTGGCTAGAGAGAAGCGCCACAGGCTTAGAGCAGGTGCCATCCTGGGTGTGTCTGCACTGCCACCTCTATGATTGCAGATTTAAAATAGGCACAAAACCATGATTATGGCAGTGTCCGGGTTTGGACGTTACCCTCCAACAGCCAAACTGGAGGTCTCAGCAGTGAACCTTTGTGCAAACCAAAAGTTCAAATTGGAATTTGGTGAGGTAAACCAGAGGTCGCTTTTGCTGCGAAACTGCAGGTTCACAAATTCGGATGTACTAGAATTAACCCCTGCTAACTATGCAGAGAGGCATCTTTCAGCTGTTGCTGGTACCTGCTTTGTGTTTCTTTTTAGATTGTGAGCCCTTTGGGTTCAGGGGACCATCTTCTTGATGTATTACAGGTGAAACTCGGAAAATTAGAATATCGTGCAAAAGTCCATTAATTTCAGTTATGCAAATTAAAAGGTGAAACTGATATATGAGACAGACGCATTACATGCAAAGCGAGATAAGTCAAGCCTTAATTTGTTATAATTGTGATGATCATGGCGTACAGCTCATGAAAACCCCAAATCCACAATCTCAGAAAATTAGAATATTACATGGAACCAAGAAGACAAGGATTGAAGAATAGAACAATATCGGACCTCTGAAAAGTATAAGCATGCATATGTATTCAGTACTTGGTTTGGGCCCCTTTTGCAGCAATTACTGCCTCAATGCAGCGTGGCATGGATGCTATCAGCCTGTGGCACTGATGAGGTATTATGGAAGACCAGGATGCTTCATTAGCGCCCTTCAGCAATTCTGCATTGTTTGGTCTCATGTCTCTCATCCTTCTCTTGGCAATGCCCCATAGATTCTCTATGGGGTCAGGTCAGGCAAGTTTGCTGGCCAATCAAGCACAGTACACTGTATACTTTTCAGAGGTCCGATATTGTTCTATTCTTCAATCCTTGTCTTATTGGTTCCATGTAATATTCTAATTTTCTGAGATTGTGGATTTGGGGTTTTCATGAGCTGTACGCCATGATCATCACAATTATAACAAATTAAGGCTTGACTTATCTCGCTTTGCATGTAATGCGTCTGTCTCATATATCAGTTTCACCTTTTAATTTGCATTACTGAAATTAATGGACTTTTGCACGATATTCTAATTTTCCGAGTTTCACCTGTATTTATTTTTTTATGAAAACCTCTTTGAGAACTTTGGCTGATGAGTGGTGTATAAATATTGTAGTAGTAGTAGTAGTAGTAGCAGCAGCAGCAGCAGTTCCAAGCTCTGCCCTGTTTAACTCAGGTTTTGTGTTACATCTGAATCCATCCCAAGATTCAGGATAATTTGCACACAGGGATCCTGTGGCCGATAGGTCTTAGCTGCACTGAATGAACACACTAGAGTCACCAAAATTCATCAGTGGAGGTCACACTGGTGTATCTTATGAGAAGCTAGCCCATCCCACTCTGCTCATACAGAGTGCAAGACTGGAGCCCATTCCTATTTCATACATATGTTGGTGGGGCAAGATTTTGGGTAATGTGGATAATTGCTGTAAAATGCCATGAGTATCCTGATGACACTCAGTTTCTGAATAATCCTGGATAAACCGTTCATTCACTTTTTTCATTTATTGATAAGCATAGGGCTTTTAAGCTTATACACAATGAAGAAATGTCATTAAGATCCCCTAAAAAAAGTCTTGGAATTAATTTTTAATCAGAAATTTTCAAATCCTTTTAAAATAATTTATGTGGAAACACTGAATAGACTTAAGCTGAGCGAACACATTAGGGAAATTAACAAAAGGAGTGAATATTTTTCATCTTATCCTGTATTGCTGAAATCAATGAGTAAATATTTTAGGAAATAAATGTAAGGATCAGCAAAAAAAAATTCTACAGAATTATACTTAACACATGTTATTGATGCTTTTACACTTTTACTTTTGTAAACACAAGTTTATTGATTATAGAAATGCATTAGCAGATAGTATCCATGTTGACTTACCAGCATGAACTACTCTTGCTCAGACTGACTTCAGAGATACATAATGCACAGAGGGTGGGGCTAGGGCGAGAAAGTAAAAAATGCCTCCACTCACTTCCTGGGCAATTTCTGAAGGAGAAGATATTCAAACTCCGGCAAAGCTTTTTTATTCAAACAGACTAAGGTCTCATGAATAATTAAAGATCCTTCAGCCGCAGTTGACTGATGGTGCGGTCAAGACATTCTAGTTCTATTCCCATTCTCCAACCCACTTCCCCAAAATGGAGGCCACTTGCTACAATAGCAATAGCCACAATGAAGGCTGAATGGGTGAGGAGGTGGTAGCTGAGCGTCCTCCTCCTCCTTCCAAATACAACTTAGGAGGGATACAAAGCATTTGAAGCTTCATTTCCAAGGGTTGGGGGCCATGGTAAGTTATTCAGAGAACAGGACACAGGGGCAGACTTAGAAAGAGCAGGCTTGGGCTTTCTCCTTGCTCTGTTCACAACATTGGCAATGCCCAGAGTGAAACATGGGAGGGCAAGGAGGTGTGGCTGAAAAGGTCTTCTCCCACCCATCCCCAACTGTCCAATCAGTAATTAAGGGCATTGCTGTGACAACCAGACCTAGAAGCAAGTCACTAGTTCAGCTAAAACCCAAAGACGGATCCACATCCCATATTCTCATAAAATATTGTGAGACAGCCTTTGGGAAGTCATGTCATCTTCCAAAAGCAAGTTTTTATATAATTGTTTTGGTGTCATTCTTGACTTCTCTTCTGAAACTCTGCAATAACTGTCATAAAACAAGGTTGGGCTTTTCCCCATTTATTTGAGCTCATTTTGAAGTGACTCACAACATCGAAAGAAATACTGAGGTGACTTCAGCGTTATTTATGTTTCTGCTTGGCATCATGAGACTAGCAACTGATTTGCTTTTAAGATCGGCACATTTAAAAACCAACATTAAAGGCATTAAGCCCATATTTAACCACGCAGAGCAGCTGTTTACGAGATGAATCACATACTTTACACATTTTGTGAAATGCAAGCTACAGATTTACGTGGCTGCATCTGCTACATTTGGAAGGATTTGTAAGGGTTCATTTACCCATCAACTGAGCCCTAAGAACCATTAGCTTTCTGAAGGTTACTGTGAAATCAGTCAAGTTCCCTTTCCTCATAATTTGTATAAGGGAGAGAGAAATTATTATTGGACAAAGAGAAGAGAAGGTGAAGTTGATTTTAGTCTTTTCATTTGGATTACTGGTTATATAACTCCAAGGAAGGCAAGATCAAAAGTACACTGGGCCTATTGCTTACAAGACTGCTGGGCAATTCTGTAGAAACAGCAAAAATTGGATAAGAAGAGTTCTTGTAAGAGTAGCCTGTATGAGTTTATCTCTCAATGGGCAGGTTCACATGAACCACTGCAAGTAAAGAAGGCAGGGAAATGTCAGTGAAATGTCGGAAACCGGCAGTATGCGCTCCCAGTAGGCGTTTTGGGCAAACCTATCCAAGTCCAGTTCCTGAGTCCTCTACCCAACATGCTCCCAAGATTCTTTGCCAAACTTAATATCTTGGTTATGGAAGTCAGACAGAAGTTTGGAGAATGTGGGGCGGAGGACACGGGAACCAGACTTGGGCAAGCTCTCATGACACACCGGCTGGGAGTACGCACTGCTGGTTCCCAGCATTTCACTGACATTTCCATGCCTTCCTTACTTGCAATGGATTGTGTGAACCATGCCTTAATATCCTATGTTTGACTGTATCTGGTATCTGAATCCTGAAGCTGTGTACAACAAGTGCAGGATGCAAGCAGATGATTCCATCCAGGTCCAGCACGTATGGCTGAATAATTCAGCTGGGATATATTTACTCAGAAATAAGGTATGAGAGAGATGAAAGTTGCTTGAGAGAGGCATTGCTTCTCAAGGTATGAATATATATTTGTCCTGTATCACCTCTGATCAGAGTTTTGGCAGGTTTTTAAAACAATACAAAAACTTCTCAGATCTCTGTAGCAGAAGTGAAAGAAGGATGAATAGACACACTACAAGCAGCTGTTTATTTCAAACTGGCATCTCTGAAAAAACCGATAACCTAACACCTAAGTTAGGGCCTGGCAAAAACTCTTTTTCATATTTTCTTCTTGCATAGAATGAATGCATGTGAGAAAGTAAGGCATTGCAGTAGCAGACTCTGCCCCAACCAGTGTTCCCTGTAACAGAGAATCCCAGATGTTGACTTAGAACTCCGAGCATTCCTTCCGCAATGGAATAGAATCTGCAATGGAATGCTTTACAACTCCCAGCATTCCATCTGCAGAACTCCATCTACAATGGCCTTTAGCTGGGGATTATGGGAGCTGTAGTCAATAACATCTGGGAATTCCTGTTACAGGAAACACTAACCCTGACCTGTGTTTCTTGGAATGTCAGGAAAGAACATGTGGTATTAATTGTCTTTGTGGAGGTGTCTCTTCGCATGTTCCAGAATCCTAAGAAAGGATGTTTCCAAACTATATGAAGAGATATATAGGGGTCTTTTCAGACCTGACAATGGACACACCTTGGTTCAGAGGTGGCAGAACCACATAAACAGTAAAGCCTGGCACTGGTAGGTACATACAGTCCCAGTATGCATGAAGAACTTCTGTGGAAAGGCTTATATCAGTTCTAGATTTAGATGTCAGAATCCAAGCACTGACGATCTTTCGAAAAGTTTCAAAAACTGAACTATTCTTTTTTTCTTTTTAATTTATTCAAAGGTTCTGTTCTGGTATCTGCTTAATTACCCATCATAATCAATCCATGTTAAATCTAGACATTGAAATATCTCAGAGCTGAATTTTCAAGGGGGGAACGGAATCCTCTTTCCACATCCATTTTTTCATCATCTTCCTCCATTAATCTTGCCATAGAATCTCAGCTAGATTGTTGCAGAATGTTACATCAAAGTTATCCAGTGATCAGCAATCTGACTTATTTTCTGTTGAGAGCATCGCTGTCACTTTTATCTGATGGTCAACACAGCTATACGCTCATACACATCTTTCATCTTCATTTTGGCTCCAGAGCAGATTTATATTCCTGGCATTCTCTTCTTGTCTGATGAGTTTGAGAAGACTCAAATTGTTGTTTTGTCCCCAGGAGCAAAGCAGGAGCTGGCTTAAACTGATAATGACACAATTTAGCTGCCCTATAAACAGTCATTTTAACTCCATGATATGTGGCTGCCGCCTCAACATTCAAGCAATGGAAACGACACAATTATCAGCCAACTCTAGATGATGAAAAATGGCATGCATTAGGAAACAATCTGAAACCAAGGAAACTTCAGCTATCAGTCATTGGCATCAGAATGCACTAGCTTCTATCTAAAAATCTGGGATGTAGATGAAGTTAGATTTGGAGCAAGAAATATATAGATTGTTTATATATCTATAAAAGCAGAAAGACTATTCCCAATGCAAATCTATGGCTTGTTTCAGACACACAAAAGAGCACATGTTTTTAAAATTATTGGATTTCTGTTATCCCAGCAATTCAGTCCTACCACAAACAGTATGAAGAATATGAATGAGAAGCCAAATTCCAGTTATAGTACTATTGCTCCATTACTTGTAGGTTCAGGAGGCATCATATTCATAATTTAGTTTCTTTGAAGTTTATTCCCATGGTCAAGAATCCAACAGGCATATGTATGATGGTTCCTAACAAACAACTGAGTATTATTTGTTAAAATCACATAGGGGGCATCTTAGAGACAAACAAGTTTATTAGAGCATAAGCTTTTAGGGACTACAGTCCACTTCATCAAATGCATGAAATGTTACACAGGTGTGTGGGGGGGTGCAAATGTGTGTCTGTGTGCGTGTACACATGTATATACACATGCACACACATACAGAGGTATAGAGAAAAAATGTAAACAGTGGAGCCAAATAGTCAAGAGATGCAAGAGGCCTAAGCTATGGTCACATCTTTATGTTCAACACACATATTATCTGTATAAAGTATTCACATATACAGATCTGTACACACATATAATTATCCAAACATTATGTTCAATGCACATTTAATAAAATACCGAACCTTGCATTTGAGGTGGCTTGTTCACTTTCTAAATGAACACGTGTAGTCATTTACACCAAAACATGAGTACAGGCAGGCATCTTTACTCATATACAACATAGTAGCCTGTTGATACAACCATCAAAATCAGGGTAGAAGGCGGCTGCCCTGGTTTGCATGATTGTGTGAACTCCTGAAAATCCCTCCAACCCAAGTTGCTCAAAGCAAGGTAGCCCAGGTTTTGTACCATGCTCTTAACCAAGGTAGGAAGTGAGAAGAGCTCTCCTACCTTGCTTTTCTAGTCATGTGGATCACATAATGTCTGAATAGGGCTCAAACCTTTTAACAATTCTATGTAAAGTTTCAAAGTAAATAAAATAAGCAGGGTAACAGTTCACGACAACAATGGCCAATAATAACTACATCCTTCTAGCAGTTAGGGTTGCTGCTGATGCTCCCGGATTGTCCAGGAATCTCCTGGAATTGGCATTGATCTCTGGGAGGCTCTTGAAAGCAGTCAGGGAGGGACCAAGCAAGCAACAGTTAGGTCATGACAGCAGCAGTGCTGCAGACAGACTCACCTCAAGTGAGAAGGCACCGGAGAGAGATGGAACTTACAAGTGTGTGGGTGATAGTCATAAATTGCAGATTGTAGGGCTTTTGCATCATATCCAACATGCATGCACACACGCGCGCACACAATTTCCTTCCAATCACAACAATAGTCACTTTTATAGCCAGCCCTGCTAGCTAATGCCAAGGTCAGCTCCTTGCAGTCTATTATATAAAGAAGAGTACATAAGAGATAGAGGATTTTTCCTGTTTCTTTCCATTACATGCTGTGAAGAAATGACTCCTTCCCATTATGTTTTGTGGTTTGTTTTCTTTAACTTGTTCCGTGTCCCCTCCAGGCTCTGCAGGGGTTAAAAGGTAGCAACCTCTTACAGCCAAGTCTGAGGTTGTCTTCTGCAGTGTTTTGGAGGGAAAGTTACAATGTGTTGTCTTCAGGCAGAGAGAGAAGGTTCCAGCTGCCTGAGGGGGGAAAAACTCCCTGACTGGTTAATGTATCCTTTTGGAGTTGGATAAAAGGGAGGGTTGAACATCTAGGAGGAGGGGGGGGGGGTTGTGGGAGAAGAGTTTTGTGTGTGAGTGCTGCTGAGTGTTGTCTGAGCTAGAAGGCTGGAAAACCATCAGGGTAGAGGTGGACTGAAACTGCTAGGGACGGTAGCAGTGAGGGAGCTAGTCCTACTCTAACCTGCTAGGCCTTGGGAGAGAACGCTAGCAAGCTTGTTTGTTTTGTATTTTGTATTTTTTTTTTTACTCTTGCCAACTGAACTTTTCAAAATTTATTCCTGAACTGTTGTTTTTTTAAAAAAAATTATTGTTTTTGCAACCTTTTTATCATAGTAAACCTGTTCTTGTTTTTATACTATTTACTGGTGCCTCTGTCATTTTAGTATTTATTATTTATTTATTTAATCATTTCTTCATTTGTTTGTTTGTTTGTTTGTTTGTTTGTTTGTTTGAGACATTTTTATACCGCCTTCCTGCCTTGATATAGGCACCCAATGTGGTTTAAAATATTAAAAGACACAAATAACAGATTAATAAAACGTTGTCTCAGGCTGTTGGTCTTTTCGAGAGCTGAGGGCAATTGCTCCCTGGCCGGGGTGCCTCCTTTCTTGCCTTCCTCTCAGGGCACACTGGTCTTTCCGTACTCCTGGGAAGGTGGGGGAAGGGCTGCCCCAACACAGACCAGAGCTGGTCTCTATGGGGGCCGATGTTATGCTAGTCCCACCTCATGCCTACTTGCCCATTTTATTTACCACACTACTTAGTTTTGATATTAAAAGACAGAGGGTTCAGTGACTGGGAGTGGAACCAGTCATGCAAGCTAAAGATCTTATTTTGGTGGCATTGGATGGTTAGCCTGAAGGCCAGCTGCGGCCAAGCCTTCTTACACACTAACCTACAGCTTGTACTCAAGGTGGAGGATCACATTTTTTTTAATGCTGTCCTTGCTGAAAAAACTCATCAAAAATAGAACACGAGTACAACAGGGAGTGGGCTATGCTAGAATCTTGCTTTCTGGTTAACTCTCTTTTTATCTGCAGGGAGTTTTACCTGGGAGCGCATTCTATAATGGTACGCTATGCCTGCAGTCTGAAGCACAATTGTGGAGCAACGACAGAAACAGATTCAGTGATTGCATAGAGAAAGCACGGCTGCAGGTGCAAGTGAACTTCAGTGTGGCCTGGCTGGGCACACCTTCACGAGATATTGAAAAAAGAACCCAGAGTTGCTTAGAACAACAAAGGGTCAGGTGAAATAAAAGGAAAGAAGCCAAGGGCAGTGATAGTCCACAGGGCCTTTCCCAGACAGCGGATCTTACCATGGCATTAAGAGGGGTGAAATACTGTGAGTTATGGGGCATATCAGATATTTCAAATTTGCCCAAAAATACAACTCAAAAAGCAGAATGTTTTACCCTGGACATAAATCAGGCTAAGCTCCAATGTGCAATGAAAAACTCAAATTGTGTATGGAGTGTTCCCCGATAGCTCACAGGGACTTAGACATAAATCTAGATTATATGTGAACACACACCTGCCCTTTCAAAGTAAAATTGCTGTACTAATTGTAAAATAGCAGTACTACTAGCAATGCTAGGTTAATGGATAAATTCACAATTTACCAATTAACTTGCAATGTGATCTTAAAAAAATGTTATTCCAGTTCAAGCCTGAACAATAATATCAAACCCCTGCTAACTGAGCCAAGAGACCTTTTAAAGTGGTGACTCTCTTATCCTTAGCCAGGGGAGAGCAACTGGCCCTGTCCAGCATCAGCACAGCATTTTTCCAGTGGTGGTTGCTGATTTCTAAAGGTAAAGGTAAAGTGTGTCATCAAGTCAATGTCTACTCCTGTTGACCACAGAGCCCTGTGGTTTTCTTTGGTAGAATACAGGAGGGGTTTACCATTGCCATCTCCCACCATGCCTTTCAGCATCTTCCTATATCGCTGCTGCCCGATATTGGTGTTTCCCATAGTCTGGGAAGCATACCAGCAGGGATTCGAACTGGCAACCTCTGGCTTGGGAAGTCATTTCCCCGCTGTGCCATTAGGTGGCTTGCTGGTTTCTACCTTTTGCTTATTTTAGATTGTGAACCCTTTGGAGACAGGGTTCTTTATTTATTTTGCTGTGTAAACCACTTTGAGAACTTTTGTTGAAAGCAGTATATAAATATTCATGGTTGCTGTTGTATCAGCCTCGTTTTAAATTCTAATTCAGATATCTCACGATAGAGTATCCCTTTGAAATCCCTTTGCTGAAGCCTGGCAGTTTGTTACAAGATTTTCTACAACACAGCTGATTGGATGGGAAGCAGGGCGAGGCTTAGAGCTCTTCCTGGCAACAATTAAATACACTGTCTGCAAAGCTTCTGCATAAACTCCAAATGCCATATTACAATCCACACACTCAGATAGGCTTCTAGGCTCCTTCCTAACACAATATTATCCTCTGGCCACACACCAAGCAGGGACCTTGCACAATGTTCACAGCTACTGGCCAGGTCGTGCATTCTGAGAAGAATCTGTCCTTTCTCCCAGTCACCACAAAATTAGTGGGTGGGTTCTTCTTGGAATATAAGAGCTGGCTGGCAGGTGGTGCTGCAAAAATTGTGCAAGGCTTGGTGTGTGGCGGGAGGATACGTTCACACAAGGAAGCAATGTTGAAACCTACACAAGTCTGTGGACTGTAAGAAGGTGTTTCCAGCTTACACAGAAGCTTTAGAGATACCGCATTTCATTGTCATCTGAAAGAACCCTGCCTTAGGCAGGGATGGAAAATGGGTTGTTGCTGTCTCACTGCAGGATACAGACAGACATAGCATGTATGCTGACCATATAACATCCAAGGGCCCAGAATTTGACCTACATTAGGAACACTAGGGCCACAATCTAAAGAACCATGCAATTAGTTCCATGGGTCCAAGTGGTTACCCTATGTCGACTGCATGGTTTTGAAAACGGCATGGTCACTTGCAGCAGTCAATGATCAATCAACAAAATGAAGTGAATATTTTATCGTATCAGGTTCTCCTACATTGCAGTCAAGAATCCAGCCAATGCCCACCAAGTCTTAATGTCCCACTATGCATTCCATGTGCCTCCTTCCCCTACATTGACAGACAACCTCATAGCAGGTATGCTTCCATCACACAGCACCACATAGCATCTTTAGACTTCCACAACACAGCTACATCATTATAAAGGACAAATCTTGGACCAGAACTGGCCCTATGTTGAGAAAAGATCACCTATAGAGATGGCATCACTCATACAGAAAAGTGGGGCAGTCCTTTTATCAGCAACGTTTGGGCACTATGAAAAACACCAATTTTTATCTATTTTAAAATATATTGTTAGGATTTTTAATGAAAACATGGGAGCAAGATAAGCACCTGTAAGATGACATCAGGTATGTGAACTGCATGCAGATTTCCTAAGTCATTGTAGGATATACTCTTTGTATCTTGTTGGCTTTGGACTACAACTCCCATCATTGCCAGCCATAATGGTCAAAGAACAAGGATGATGGGAGTTGTAGTCCAAAAACAGAAGATACCCAAGACTTGTAGGATGGTCCCACACTGGACAAGGAAGGGGCTGATGGGAGAGACAGAGAATGAGAGGGAGGTCAATGCTGACCTTCCACAGAGTTAGAGAGAAACATTAATGAACAGAGCAGGGGGAGCAATGTTGGAATATAAAATGGCTCCAGATATTTTTCTTGCATTCTGCTACATGACATTCACTCTGCAAGCTTTAATAATAAAGAATCAATGACACTATCCCATCTTCTTCAAGCATAAATACATCGTATAAAGACTTCTCATTACCTCAAAAGAGTCCGATGTGCCTAGTAAAAGTAAATCAATGTAAGTCTCAGCCTATACAAGAACAGTATCCCCGTTCCCCCACCCCTCCAAACAGGATTCAGGTCTTAACTCAAGGAAGAATATCAAGAGGTGGCAGATTGATGAGGTTAGAGATTATAGTTTCCAGGAATCAATATTCTTTGATTACATTACCATTACAATTAAAGTTTCTCTGACTTCACTATTATATTTTGAAGATAATGCAAATAAAGAGCACAAGAGCCCCATGGGGGATTTGCAGTGTACGAAGAACAGACTTTACTGTCAGTGGACCAAATTAGATTAGATGTGATGGCAACAGAGCCATGTACCTGAGTCAGCATGATAGCCAGTGTGGTGTAGTGGTTAGAGTGGTGAACCAAAACCTGGAAGACCTGGCTTCAAATCCCTGATCAACTATGGAGTTCACTGGGTGACTTTGGGCCAATCATCATCTTGCAATCTGAACTACATAGGACCATAGGAAGCTGCCTAATACTGAGTCAGACCACTGGTCCATCCAACACAGTATTGTCTGTACTGACTGGCAGGTGCTTCCAAAGTTTCAGGCAGGAGTCTTTCCCAGCCCTACCTGATGATGCCAGGTGATTGAACTGCTCTGGATTGCTTGGCTAGGACACTTCAACTATACCTTTGGGCTAACATGGGCAATCAGCTTGACTGTGGGGAAGGAGACTATCACAGTATTAAGCTTGAGCAAAGCTTTGGTCTGGAAAAGATGAGGAAGTATTTATGCAGTTTAAAGATTTATTTGAGGGAATGGGGGTGCAGAAAATGAAAAATTGGTTAGGCAGGCAATAAAATCTTAATAACAGTCTTAACAAGAATCTCATGAAAAGGAATTTAGCTTAAGGTCCAAATTGTAAATAAATCAGCTTAAGGTGTGCCATAGAAAGGGCTAAAATGCAGTCTTGAAGAGGGGAGAGAAGGGGAAGAGGAGAATTAGAAGGGCAGGAGGTTAGTATTACCGATCCTGAACCGCTGGTGTGTCCGGTGCACTTGTAGATGGGCAGATGAGCAGATTTCCTTGAAGGGAGAAGGAAGCAGAAGAGTGGGAAAAAGAAAGGGTAAGTGGTGTAGAGCTACCACTCACAAACTGGAGAACCAGTATGGTGTAAATCCAGGCAGACCACTGTGCAGGTCCTGATGCAGGTTCCAGTATAGATCCACATAAGAGGTTCCTTCTGAGCCCATGTGTTTGGATCTGAGGTGGTACAAGTAGGCAAATTCATGCCCTGGGGTACAAGTAGGCAAATCCATGCACAAGTCATTCTCCCTTGCTGGAGAGGCTGAAACCCGTGTGGAACAAAGTAGTTCATGTATGCATGAACTGGTCTACATTGATCAGCCCACTAAACAAAAGGTTGGAAATGGCTTGGGTGAAGTATACATGGAAGGTTGAATGGATGAACCTAATGCTTTATCTGGACAGGAGATGCCTCTCTCCAGGTGCAAGATAAATTTCCTGGAGTTTACCTCCTTCTAGTCCTTTGCCAGCTCATTAGCTGTTGACAGTAGGGTGGGGAGTCATTTCGCTTATCTTGAGTTACTGCAGAGAAGATTAGCTCGTGCTGTTTCTCTTGAGAAAGGGAGTTTGTTACTTCCCTGGAGAGTGTTATTGTCTTGGGGATCTACTTTTTCCAGCTTCCTTCTCTTTAATAGAGAGACAAAGAGAGGTTTGGGGGGTTAGTTCCCTTTCAGACCTTGGGGTGGCAACCATGTTCTGCTTGTGCATGTTCTGCTTGACCAGTTGCAAATCTCACCAAATATGGGCATGGGCAGAGTTCATGATCCCATGAACTGAAGTATCCAAAATGGAAGCTGGGGTCCCACAGTACCAAGAATATGGTGAAGTGCTGTCTACTACACCAAAATAAAGCTGTTTTAGCCACAACACCTGGGATCTTCTATATGCAAAGCAGATGCTCTAACACTGAGTTACGGCCATCCTTAGTGATGTGCATGGTCCGGAGCAGTCCGGACCAGCACCAAAGGGGAGCCTATCTTTTAGGGTGGGGAGGGCTTGTTTACCCCTCCCGCGCCTCTTTGCCCCCGCCAGTGGCCGTAATTTACTGTAAAATTGGGGCGCTGGAAACCAGCCGCCCCAGCCGCCGCCGCTTCCGCCGCCCCCCCCCCCCCGCGAGCAAATTAGAGGGGGAAAAGGCTACTGCCTACAAGGAAGGGCTACTGCCGCCCTGCCGCCGCCCCCCGCCACCCCCCCACGAGTGCTCACCAAGTTAGAAGACTTTAGAGAGGAGCTCGCGAACAGAGCTCCTCTCTTATCGAAGCCTCCGGCCCAACTGGGGCCTTGGGCGCGTGCGCACGCGCGCTAGAGCTCTTCTTCCACTAGAGCTTTTGCCGGAGGCCCGGTCTACCCGCCGGGAGGAAGCCGGGTAGACCGGGCCTCCGGCGATCGGAGGCCCGGTCTACCCGGCTTCCTCCCGGCGGGTAGACCGGGCCTCCGGCAAAAGCTCTAGTGGAAGAAGAGCTCTAGCACGCGTGCGCACGCGCCCAAGGCCCCAGTTGGGCCGGAGGCTTCGATAAGAGAGGAGCTCTGTTCGCGAGCTCCTCTCTAAAGTCTTCTAACTTGGTGAGCACTCGTGGGGGGGTGGCGGGGGGCGGCGGCAGGGCGGCAGTAGCCCTTCCTTGTAGGCAGTAGCCTTTTCCCCCTCTAATTTGCTCGCGGAGGGGCAGCGGAAGCGGCGGCGGCTGGGGCGGCTGGTTTCCAGCGCCCCAATTTTACAGTAAATTACGGCCACTGGCGGGGGCAAAGAGGCGCGGGAGGGGTAAACAAGCCCTCCCCGCCCTTAAAGCAATACCCCCCCACCCGGACCGGACCAACCAGGGCAGAACCGGTCCGGCAGTTCGGCCATTCTATAGAATGGCCGCCGGACCGGTTCGGACACACGCCTAGCCATCCTCTCAGATAGGAGAGCTGATCTTGTAATAGCAAGCATGAATTGTCTCCATTGCTAAGCAGGCTCTACCCTGGTTTGCATTTGAATGGGAGACTAGATGTGTGAGCACTGTAAGATATTCTCCTTAAGGGATGGGGCCATTCTGAGAAGAGCATCTGCATGCTTGCATGTGGAAGGTTCCAAGTTCCTTCCCTGGCATCTTCCCTGGCTGAGAGAGACTCCTACCTGCAACCTTGAATGGCAACGCTTTATCTGGGCAGGAGATGTCTCTCTCCAGGTGCAAGATAAATTTCCTGAGGTTTAAGGAGTTTACCTCCTTCTAGTCCTTTGCCAGCTCATTAGCTGTTGACAGAGGGTGGGGAGTCATTGAGCTTTTCTTGTATTACTGCAGAGACGATTAGCTCATGCTATTTCTCTTGTGAAAGGGAATAAAATTGAGTGGCTGTAATAAAATTGCAGGATGTGCAAAAATTGAGCTGCTGCCAGTCTGTGCAGACAATATTGACTGAGATGGACCAATGGTTTTACTTGGTATAAGGCAGCTTCCTATGTTCCTACCTCACAGGGTTGTTGAGAGGATAGAAGGAGCCATGTGTCCAAGCTACTGGAGGGTGGGGTGGGGGGGATAAAAATGAAGTTTTAAAAAATCAGGTTACCACTGAATATTTCTCAAGTGAAGGCCTAAGGAGCAATTTAAAGCACATTAGGTGGGCAGGAGTGATTCTGAAACCTACCACCGCACCCCCAAGCTTTTCCGTATAAGGGGAAGGATCTGAAATAGAATGATTGAAATAGAAACTATACTAGCTCTTGGGGAAAACAGCCAGTAAAAACCTTTAAGTTACGAGGGAGAGAGAGAGATAGGAGAGAGAGAGAGAGCTAGCTGGAGGAAAGCAGAACTGGCAGCAAGGACAGAATAGATAGGACAAGGATTCAGCATCCTACTCCTGCACCCCTTTTATAGAGATTTGGCATGGCCAGAACTGAGTTATGCCACTGTCTGGTTTGACCCAGTATCCAGTCCAATCCGTTACTGTGCAACCAAATGCAGCAAAAATTGCTCCCAAGCCATTAATATTGGCTACCAATCCAGCCACTTTGTCTGCAGAGATGGCAAAAGCAGGGAAATAATATTAAAATATGTCTTTCTCTCTTTTAAAGAACACCCATGCCCAGAATTGTAGTGTCTGGAAATAATGTGTGAAGAGCCAGATCCCAGGGAAGCTGATGGATGTCATGCCATTAGTTTCAGCCCATCGACCTGATCTTAGCAGCATACTTTTTCAGCTGAACTCTGATCCTGGATATGAAGTATGAGGGCTGCAGCTGGTCGATTTCTTGACCTATCTTTAAGGGGAAACTTTGCTCTCTTAAGAACCAGGACTGCAGTTCATGATCACTGTGTCCCCAGGATCTGTCCACCTAATAAAGCTAAGTGTTAACTTTAGCATCCAGACTCTCTGAGATTTGCATAGAGCCAACAGGGTAACCAAAATTCTTCTTCCTTGGAGTTTAATAGAGTATTTGAGGACCTGGCTCCGGAGAGATTCGTCTACATTCAATCCTGGCCGATAACATCTAGGTCAGGGCTGCCCTCCAGCCCTCCAACTGCTTTTGGACTGCAACTCCTGTGATGAGATGAGGTTGGATGTGAGGTTTGAAAGAATGTGTAGTGCTATATGGTTGTTTGGGTTTGGAATGTTATCCAGGCAAGAAGCTAAAGTCCACACTAAGAGTCCAGCCGAGAGCAGCCCGGAAGCCAAGACTGGGAAACCCCTAGAGGAAAGAGAGGGGAGCAGTTTTAAAATGTTCCATTAGAAAGCAGTTCACAGTCAGTTGCTGAAGTGAGCAGCTGGAACTGAAGGTCCACTGTGTAAGTATCTGATGTACAGAAGGCTAGAGTGGGAGGAAAGAGCAAAGTAAACATATGTTCAAAGAGGATCAGCTGGGTGAGCTGTGAAAAGAAACAGGCCACCTTCGGACTTAATGGCAAACTGAAGCTCCAACAGACCTGCAGTTTGCCTACATTCCCCCAGCATGCTCCCAGATGATCCTCTTTTGCAGTCTGGGAGACTGTAAAGGGGGAGTAACTGGCTGCCTGGGCTTTCTTCAACTCAAGGACAGACGCGGCAGCCAATTGCATTTGAGAGGGGGAGGAGCTTACTCCTCTTAACTCCAGTTTGTGCAGATGAAGTTTAATCTGAGCTTTGAGGGTGAAATCGGAACTGCGGTTAGGTTTGGGAACCACAGTTCTGGTCATTTGGACATCACGGGAGTGGTGGGGCAAACCTGAGGTGAGTTTGCCTCAGGTTCCCCGTGACGTCCAAAAGAGGCCAGAGTTTAAAACAAAGACTCTTATGAAAGTTGTATATGCCACAGCATATCAGTCTATGAGGCATCACTCCTAGGAACAAGTGGTTCCAGGATGCTGACATGGATTGATATTTCCAGCAATATATGTCAGGAGACCTGCTAAAAATAGATAAGATTTTAATACATTCAAGCATATTCAAATGATCAGAACCCAATAGAGAATGATACTTTTGCTTGTAAATAAGTGCCTATGTATATTCATAAGAAACACAAAAAACAGAACATGTTCTGAATAAGGAAGTATGTTGCCAGGTTTAAAAATATTATAATATTTATTCTGGGGGTATTCATAGCAGCATTAAAAGCCTCACCCTGGGGACTCTTTTAAAGGTAGGATCTTTTAAAAGAACAGTTCCTGGAAAGAAGCAGTTCTGTTGAGCTGGACTGCGACCTGCAGAAATTTGACAAGATCTTGCCCCAGCAGAAGTCTCATACCAGAATGATCTAGAATGCAGATCATGAGAATGAATGGCCTATAGATCACCATTATAGTTATAATTATACCTCTGTTCGATGTGCAACAGAACATGAAACTATGGCAGGGCAAGACCTGCAGATTCATCAACTAAGCATAGTAAAATTATTGCTTAGATCAGAAATTATTCTGTTAATGTCTTCTAATCCACACGATGATGAACTCTTAAGAAGGTTATTCACTTAAGGTTCTTCACTTCTCCCTCCCTACATATACACAGTCTGTGGCGGATGAATAGGATTATGCCCACAAGCACCACCATGAATGTTACCAGGCCGGCATCTACACATTAAGCAGAATATTGGCAAGGTGGGGGTCTATGTGAGAACAACTTTATGTGGTTAAAGGGTCTCCATACCAGTGGGAGTCTTCTGCAAGTGGAGTTCCTGCCAGTATGGAGCTTGTAAACATACATAGCACATACACCCCCTTGCTGGCATCGGGGCTGAGCCCTTGCAAACATGTGTATAAGGGGTCATCTGTGCACCCCTTCTGGCCCTTAATAATGAAGGAAAATGCAGCTTAAAATGGCAGTTGCCCCACAAAAGACTACAATTCCCAGTGGCAAAAAATCCAACAACCCTGCACCTTCCAAGGGCAGCAGGGGAAGAAGTGAAGTTGCCCAAGACACTGTTGTCTTGCTACCCGAGAAAAAAAGTGGTAACAGTGCCACCCTGGTTTATAGCTGTTTCTCTCACAAAAACAAAGTAATCTATATAGGTTTAACTAAGAGTTTATTCAAAATTTGGATGGCATGCGTATTTGTGGTATGAAAAAAGTAAAATACATAAAGATTTTTTGAACCACTATGTGAGAAGGAGTTTAATGAGGGTGTGGTTAAAATACAAAAACTGGTTTGAACCTAAAACTCCGTTATGGGTATCTCCGATTGAAGCCTTATCACGTAAAGAAGTACATATGCAAATGTGCTGGGGTACCTATAGGGATTTGTTACATTTTCAGGAAAAGGATTGTAAGTTAAAAAGCTTAACTGAAATACAAGATTTGGTTAGAGATTGGTTTCAGTATCATCATTAAATGAGATGTATAAGAAGGACCTTAAAGTTGGATTTGAGGACCAGACTTCAAATTTTGAGAAGGAATTATGCCAAAATGATGAAAAATTAGTTTCTAAGATGTATAAACTGTTGCTTTTGGAGGAGACAAGAGAGGAAGTGGTTAAAACGACTATGATAAAATAGGCTCAAGATGCGGGGCGTAATATAGAAATGGCAGCCTGGGAAAAGTTATGGAAAAATGATTTAAAATTTACTGCATGTTATGCTATCAAAGAAAATCATTATAAAATGATGTATAGATGGTACCTGACACCAAAAAAATTGGCATTAATGTATAAAAATGTTTCAAACAAATGTTGGAAGTGTGGACATTTTGAAGGCACATTTTTTCATATGTGGTGGACCTGTGGGAAGGCTAAAGCCTATTGGGATATGATATATAATGAATTAAAGAAAATATTTAAAATGGCATTTCCTAAGAAGCCAGAATCCTTCCTGCTGGGAATAAAACAAGGTGCAATTTCTACAACCAATTTAACATTTTTTATGTATGCCTCCACGGCGGCTAGAATTATATATGCACAGAAATGGAAGTCTAGTGAACTGCCTTCAAAAGAAGACTGGCTGATAAAAATTTTGGAATATGTGGAGATGGCAAAACTTACAGCACTATTAAGAGATCAAAACTTGGAATGTTTTAAAGAAGATTGGAAACCATTTTTGTTGTATCTAAAGAATTACTTTCCTACTATGGACTTGACAGCAGGGTTTGAAATTTAGTATAAATCGCAGGTTGGTTAGATTAATTATGTTTGTAAGGGTTTGAACTTATGTTTTGAACTATTATTATAGCAAGGGTAAATTTTATAGTTGTTGATTCACGAAGAAATGTGAGCGGGAAGTCCACCCCCTTTTGTGTGTGTGTGTATTTTTAATGAATGATAATATTGCTATTGTTAAAATCAATAAAAATTGAATTTGTAAAAAAAGAGAGAGAGAGTTTATTCAGAAACAACTCCATTTTCTCCTTCTCCTTCTTCCTCTCCCTTTTTCTTTCTGACTCCACCCCACACCCACCCACCTCCACACACACTCTTCTGCATCCCCACTCAGACAAACTTTCTAAAAAGAACCCACCATGAAAGATACTGGATGGAATACAATACATCCCTCCCCCTTTTAAGAATCAGAATTGAATTGGGTTAAAAATCAGTGACAAAGTCTTGAGGTCTTTTAGGTGGTCTCCTGTCAAGCACACTTCTCCCAGTTCTTGGGTTCTGTGCCACAGGAACTGTTAGTTGTGTTTTTTCTGGTACCAAGGATTATCGATCACTTTCAGCAGCCTCCTCTGTGAGGGCAAAACTGGAGGCAAGTTAAAAATCCTCTCCAGTTCCTCGCTCAAGACCAGACTCTTTCCTCTTTTCTCATATTATGCATGCTGGAAAGTCTCAAATTGTTCCATTTCTTTCCATCATCCAATATGACAGAATCTCCTCCAATTTTATTTTATTTTTAATCCAGAATATTGGGACAGCCCTTTCTCACTTTATAAAGCAGCCATATTCGAATGAATTCCCCCACCTGAAATGTTCACTGTTTTGCACCCAGTTTCTGATCCACATACAATTTGTATTTTTGTTGCTTCTCCTTTGCCCACTTCTGAATCTCTGAATCCTCATGGTGAGATGGCATGGAAAGCTCAATCAGTTGTTGCTGTTGTGTAAATTTAGGGGTAGTTTTTTATCCTCTTAGCCAGGGGCGTAACTATAATAGGGCAAGGGGAGACAGTTGTCTGGGGGCCCTCTACCTTGGGGGGCCCCCAGAGGCAAGTCACATGACTGACTCCCCCAGCTGTGCACCTGCCCAGGCTTCCTTCAGTTGTATTCATCCTCCAAAACTGATGTGAGTGTTAAGACCTGGAGCTACCAGAACAGAAAGTCTTTCTCTAGTACCATTAAATGACTTGCATCATCCACAATTTACAAAACTTGTCTTTGGGCCCACTCCAACCTTGCTACGCCCCTGCTCTCAGCAGTTCAAAAGATGATTTTCCTGTAGTGGAATGAAGAGTAATTCAATAAGCAAATAGAGTTTCACAGATTGCCTCTTTCCAGAATTGTTGTTGCGTAGTAGCCAGTTGTAAACTATCTTTCACTAACCTGTTCATTCTTTCCATTAAGCCATTCCCTCAAGGATAGTACAAGGAAATAGTCTTCCCTGCACCCAACCCCCGGAGTGCCCATGGTCATCCAAGTATCATTCCATTTCAAATGAGGTAAGTTGTGTCCCATTGTCAGTCACTAGTTCTTTAGGAAGACCTTGAGACTATTCACACATACAGCAGAAACTGGGCTAAGGGAGCCCAGCCAGGTTTCTGCTGCACGTGAGAACCACTAGGAGCCTTGCTGCTCCCAGAAGCAGCATGGCAGCAGGCCCTCTGAAGTAGCCCGCTGCTTAACAGTGAGTGAGTGAGCAGCATTTCATTGATATTGGGTAATGGATGACAATGGATGTTGGAGCTCACATATCTTAAATCTATGAACACTTGAAGTGTACCATTTGATTTCCACACAAGAACAATGGGAGAAGCTTAACCAAGGTTTTGGGCGCAAGTGCACCCAAAACCTGGGCTTTGTGTTTGTCTGTTTGCCGTGGCTGCTTGCAGCCATGGCGGACACACTTGGTGGGGAGGGGGGATCCCAGTAATGCACTGCGCACTCATGCGGTGCATTATTGGGGCTCTGGGGGTGGGGTGCCGCATGATGGCGTTTCCCTGCGCCCAACCCCCAGAGCGCCCAAGCGAGGCATGGGCGGCCCATGGGAGAGATGCCACTTGTCTGGGCAGCCGATCCACCCGCCCAGCGACGGGTGAGTGCTCATCTGCAGGGAGGGTCGGGCAAACCTACTCTCCACACAGACCGCCAAGAAGCTCTTCTCACCGATCATGAGAAGAGCTTCCTTCTCTCACAAAAACTGCAGCCATGAACTGGATCGCTTTGTTTGTAGTAATGTTGTCAGCAAATAGTTTTCACCAAATCTGTTTTGGGATGTATGCCACTCTGAGATGTTGTGTGTCCCAAAGATGTCACTGTGTTTGTCCTAAACTGACATTTCTCTGCAGACATAGTACGTCCATGCTGTCAGACTTTCCTTCTGTCATTTTAGCATTATGCTCCTCAGTAGTTTTGCCGTACACAAAAATGTCATCCTGAAAGTAAGTTATTCCATCCATAGTCCATAAATTGCATGCATCGTTCACTGAAATACTGAAGCTATGGGGGCTAATCCAAAGGGTAGGCTTTTGTACTGAAAAAAAAACATTTGGTGTAATGAAGGCTGTGTGTTTGCGAGAACTCTTGAACAGAGGAATTTGATGATAGGCTGAAGACAAGTCCAAAGTTATGAACACTGAGGCCTCTTTCAGAGTGAGCAGCATTTCATTGATATTGGGTAATGGATGACAATGGATGTTGTTGCTCACATGTCTTAAATCTATGCACACCTGAAGTGTACCATTTGATTTCCACACAAGAAAAATGGGAGAAGCCCATTCTGATGAATCAACAGGTTCTATGATGACAGTGTGCTGTTGTCTTAAGAGCTCCTCTCTAAGTGGTTGGTGCAATGCTATGGGTACATTCCTCACTCTGTGTTGTATAGGTATTGCATTTGCCTTCATCTGAATTTTATGTTTGAAATGTATGGCAGTGCCAGGAGTATCAGCAAAAATGTCTGAGAAATCAGCAATCATATCAGCAGATGGATGCTCCATCATCTGTAATATGGGTTCCATGATATTTGGGTCTAACGTGTTCTGTAGATCTTTCTTATGTTTTCAGACCAATATTGAGACTCCTTTTTGTGAAACATACACTTTCCCTTCTGCAGTATCTCCTTTGTATTACAGGACAGCAGTGAACTTCCATATCCCCATGGGTGGATGTCTGAAGGCTGCAAGGGTAGGAGTTTCTTGAAAAGCAGATAGGAAATGATAGTGTACAGAGAACCAGAATCAGCCAGCACCCATACTTCATGGCCATTAAGTGTTACTTGACAATATGGAGAAACAGACTCTGATTCTGTCACACTTAAAAACCTGTCAGAAAGTGGTTCTCATATCCTTCTCATATAGTGAATCAGTAATAGATAGCAGACTTGCAAACCTTAGCAAAGTTTTCCCTTTTTGTACCTATTGCAAGTGACTTTCTGTGCAGGACAGTGAGCAATCGGCTTTGTGGGCAGACTCTCCACATTGGTAGCATTGGTAGTTCTTTCTTTCTTGTGCTGCCACTTTCTGGAGCAGTGTCATATGAGAAGCATGGGCTTGGAAGGATTTAGACTGAACAGCTAGTTTTTCAGGAGGTTGATTTTGGGGTACTAAAGAGAGTGATTTGGCACAGTGAAGAGTATTTTTCACCTTCCTAGCCAACTCTATAACTTTGTCCAAGGTAAGTTTCCGCTCCAATAGCAGTTTTTCATGCAGTTTGGAGGAATTTTCATAACAATCTGATCCATGATCAGTTCATCAGTAAAGTTGGCAAAGTCACAGGTTACACTTAAGGCATGCAGTGCTATTACATAATGATCAATAGATTCACCAGGCACTTGGGATCTAGAATAGAACTTGTAAAGTTCAGCAATCACATTCAAAGAAGGGTTGAAATGATCATCTAAGGCTTGAAAAGCAGCTTCATAAGAATTGGCATCCCTTTCCAAGTTGTCGGGAAATGGGAAATGATTATATATTGTTTGGCCTTCAGGAACCCAGCAATGAAGCCATATAGCCTTCTGCTTTGCTGGAGTAAAATCAGGGCTCTGTATGGTGAGGAGGTAATTGCAGAAACAGGATCTCCATTGTTTCCAGGGAAAATCAGGTTCTCCTGGGGTGGACAAGAAAAAACGGTGTTGGTAGAATCTGAGCCATGCTGCAGTGGACATCCAGTGAACAACAGAGCTGAGGAAAGAGAAGGAAAGAGAACTCTCAGGGGTTGTGCAGGTCAGGAAGCTGGAGAAACAATCAGCAGCAGCAATAGTAGAAAGCAGCTCAGGAATGTAGAGCCAGTAATGCAATGAAATGAGGTTGCAATTTACAAGCTTTGCAGGCTCACATGCTTAGCTGATTCAAAATCTCATTGCCAAATGTTTTATAGTTGCTTCCCTTACAAACTCAAAGTAATCTTTTATAGATTTAACTAAAGGTGTATTCAGAAACAACTCCATTTTCTTTTTTTTTTCTTTCCCTCCCTTTTCCTGTCTGACTCCACCCCTCACAATCTCTACAGGATCCCCACTAGGACAAACTTCTAACCAACAAAACTTAAAAGATGCTGGATAGAATACAACAGACCCCATCTTCTGTCTGTGCTTGACAAGCATCTACAGGAGTTGGGGGAGGGTAGAAAGACAGGGAAAGGGGCCAAAGTGAGCAAAGTTGGTCTTTCCCAGCCTTTTGAAAGGGCTGGGAAAGACTCCTTCCTGAAATCTTTGAAAAGCTGCTGCCAGAGAGTGTAGACAATACTGAGCTAGATGGACCAATGGTCTGATTCGGTGCAAGGCAGCTTCCTGTGTTACATATATCTTCTGTATGCGCAAAATTGTTTAAATTTAATTAACTCCAGAAGTTATGTGGCCTCTTCAAGCCTGTAAGGAACAAAGCATATAATTACACATCAGGCCTGATGACGAACCAATTAATAGTTAAAAGAAGATTTACACTTTAAATTAATTTGGATCTGAATTCTGGGGCCTTCTCTCCATTAAGAAAAACAGTATTTGAAGATTAATCATCCTTGTCTAAGATGAAGGAGCTCCTTTCAGTTTTCTTAGCATGTTGCAAGATTGTAGTGGGCAGAGGAGCCATGGCACCTTGGGAGTCTCAGCAATCCCGAAACACTCCAGATTACAAGTCTGGAGGCTCCTAATCCTCAGCGTGCGATGATCTCTCAGGATGCATTGTGTAATTCCAAATGAATACTTAAAAGAGAAGGGACTAAGTTTTATCCACAGGATAAAGTGTACCATGTCAAAATATGCAAAGCAAGTGCAGTCGAGGATTTTCATATGGATCAGCATGGAAATTCAGATCTTCATTCTCAGCTGGTTTGATTAAAAGTTCACAAGGTCCATCTCATGAAGAGTTGGGAGGAGCCCCAAACAATCCTTACGTCATTTGCAATTTGTTTTCAAGAGAGCTTAGGGGAAACTCACTTTCTCTGAGGTGTCATCAGTGATATTAAAAGGAATTTGAAGCATTTCTTGTATTTTAAAAAAATACATGTGTGAAGGACTATAATGTATTACAGAATATACAGGGATCTAGTCATCAAAGCAACTGAGAGACTGAGCATAGGCAAGAGGGCTAACTTTTGTATTTCAACCGTGGTACTTTTGTGTTCAGCCACCTAATGGCGCAGTGGGGAAATGGCTTGACTACCAAGCCAAAGATTGCAGGTTCAAATCCCCATTGGTATGAAACACCTATATCAGACAGCAGCAATATAGGAAGATGCTGAAAGGCATCATCTCATAGTGCATGGGAGGAGGCAATGGTAGACCCCTCCTGTATTTTACCAAAGAAAACCACAGGGCTCTGTGGTCGCCAGGAGTTGACGCCGACTCAACAGCACAACTTTACTTTTGTATTCACACATGATGCTTCTCCATCCACTATTTTTACCACAGAGCTTTACCCCTGTGAACTGAGCAAAGGGGCACCTTTTAAAGTGGTGATTCTCTATTTTTAGCAGGGGGAGAACAACTGGCTTTCTCCAGCCCCAGCACAACATCCCTCCAGTAGCCGTTTCTGGTGTCTACCTTATGTTTCTTTTTAGATTGTGAGCCCTTTAGGGACAGGGAACTATCTTTAGTTATTATTTTTCTATGTAAAACGCTTTGAGAACTTTGGTTGAAGAGTGGTATATAAATATGTGTTGTCGTAGTATTTATTTATTTATTTATTTATTTATTTAACATATTTTTATACCACCCCAAACTTGCGTCTCTGGGTGGTTTACAAAAAGATAAAAACAACATTAAAACATTAGTTAAAAACAAGAACAAGAAATTTAAAACACAACAATTTAAATTAAAAAAAAACAACAATATTCTAAAACAACATTAAAAACAATCAAAACAGTATCAGTTAAAAGCCAGGGTGAACAGATGTGTCTTTAAAGACTTTTTAAAAATTGCCAGAGATAGGGAGGCTCTTATTTCACTAGGGAGTGCATTCCAAAGCCTCGGGACAGCAACGGAGAAGGGCCATCCCTGAGTAGCCACCAGACAAGCCGGTGGCAAATGCAGACGGACCTCTTCTGATGATCTCAATGTGCCCAGTGGGGTTCATAACGAAGAAAATGTTCTCTTAAATATCCAGGGCCCAAGCTGTTTAGGGCTTTATAGGTTATAACTAACACCTTGTATTTTGCCTGGAAACATATTGGCAGCCAGTGTAACTCCTTCAACACAGGAGTAATATGGTCTCTCCTAGATGACCCAGAGACCAGCCTGGCTGCCGCATTCTGAACCAACTGTAGTCTCTGGACTACATACAAGGGCAGCCCCACATAGAGCGCATTGCAGTAATCCAGTCTGGAGGTTACCAGCAGATGTACCACTGTCTTGAGGTCATCTATCTCAAGAAACGGACGCAGCTGGCGTATCAGCCGAAGCTGATAGAAGAAACCTCTGGCCACTTCCTCAACCTGGGACACCAGGGAGAGACCTGGATCCATAAGCACCCCCGACTGCGTACTTGTTGGGGAAGTGTGACCCCATCCAGAACAGGCAGATCAAAATCGTAGTAGTAGTATATACTTGCAGGCCTAGACAAGTCCTCTCTCACACTAGCCTGAGTGCAGCAAAGTACCCTGTGCAGGAGAAGAAGCTTCACTGTGTACAGAAGTAATGTCAATCAGCTGGAGTAATGGCAATAGCATCAAAGATTCATAGGTGATAATTAGAGCAATTTTCAACTCACTTATGAATATGCCCTTAAGGTTACTATACATATTAGCTTTGTAAAACTCAGCTCTACAAAAATAAGGAACTGCAAACTAAACCAGCTAATTTTATTGTAAGCTGGTCATTGTGTGTGTTGTTGATTTCTATGTGCTGTTAATCACTGATCAAAGGACACCATCATTGTTTGCACTGCATAGCATGGCAGCTGACAGACCAATCCTATGCAGTTAGGACACCTAAGATCATTGAAATCAATAATATGCATGCCTAAGTCTGCATAGGACCAGGCTATAATAGTGTGAGATGGATAGTGGATCCCTGGGCTTATAATCTCACCAGTGGAATGATTACATGACTTTGTACAAGCCACTGTTCTCTCAGTCTCAGACCCTCATCTGAAATGAGACAAAAACATTGAAAACTTGAAATCTAGAGGTCGGTGTGCACAAATGGTTTGTTGTGAACCGGTTCGCCTCGAACCAGGGCCAGTTCAGCGGTTCAATCACAGACTGAACCGGGGATGGTTCAGTTCATGACCAGGCCCAGTTGGGGTGAACCAGTTCACAACGGTAAGGGGCAGCTGGGCAAGGGCAATGAGAAAGGTAATACGCTCCTTGCCCAGCTGGCACAGCAGTCGGTGCTGCCACTCCCCTCTGCTTGCCCACCCAGCGCGGCCACAAGCATGCTCCTCCTTCCTTTACAAAGCTGCAGCCAGCTTTACCGAGGCTCCTTTACCAAGGCTTGGCAGCAGCTTGGTAAAGGAGGGAGGAGAGTACTTTGGGCCACACTGGGAGGGTGAGTGGCAGCGAGCAGTGGTGCTGGCAACTGCACCAGCCGGATAAGGAGCTTATTACCTCTCTCGCCACTTCTGCCCGGCCACCCCTTACCTTTAGGAGAGTCCTCACTGGATTCCCCTTTACAAGTATATTAGCTGTCCAAACCACTGAACTTGTTTTATCAAACAGATTGTCCGGTCAGTTCAACCAAACCAGTTTGGAGCAATGCGGTTCATTTCAAATTGGTTCGAATTTGAACCGAACCTCTTTTTTTTTTTTTGGTTGGTGCACACCCCTATTGAAATGCATACTGGGCAAAATCCTGTTAAACACTTCTGATGTCAATGGGAAAGTTAGGCATGTGTTTAACTTCCATTAAAACCAATGGGACTTCAAAATGATTAACATTGTGTGCTACATAAAAGCTAATTATTATTAAGCTTCTTGACAACCTTCAGCCTTCTCTTAAATGAAGACATTCATCTGAAATTACTCACCCACCCCCAAAAGAATTTTAAAAGTGTTCTACATTGTCGTGAAGGGCCTATCAGTGTAAACAGTGTGGTTGAGTTAGATAAAAAGCGTCAGACTTTTCAATTAATTTGAGCCTTCAATATTTATTTAGATTTTTGAAGGGAGTTAATTTGTAATGCAGTTGCTGTGTTAGGCAAAAAGAACACAGCAGGCTTCAGCCAAATATATCCTAATACTAAAGCTATCTTGTACATGGGGCTGCCCTTGAAAAGTGCTTGAAAACTTCGGCTAGTCTAGAATGCAGCAGCTAAGCTGCTATTGAGAGTCCAGTATAGGGATTTGGAGACACACATCCTGCTTTACCAGGAAACATCCCTCATATGAACCTGCTTGAACACTGAGATCTGTAGGGAAGTCTCTGCTCTGAGTCCCACCCATCCCAAAAATTCAATTGGCAGTGACCCAGGAGGGCAGGGTCTTTTGGGGGATGGTGCCTAGGATATGGAACTAACTTCCCCATGAAGTCCAACAGGCCCCCTCTTTGGTACTCTTCAGTTAGGCAGTTAAAACCTTTTTCTTCAGGCAGGCATTTGCCTCTTGCTGAGCTGCTCATGAACTACCGCCTTGACATGTCTGTTTCTTCCCATCTAGCCTGATTGATAGCTTAAAGCTAAAAATATGGGCCTGGAGGCTGTTTTTAGATAGGAGTCTCTGCAAGTCTATCCACACAGCTTGTCATGTGAAATGACAGGACCCTGTAGATCAGCTGTCTATCTCACTGAATCACATAATGTTCCACATTGCTTCATCACAGATATGAAAAATATATATCCTGTGATCAAACTTAAGTGAATTGAGAAAAAAGCTTCCCTCTCTCCAAAACAGATTTTAAAAGTTTGATGTCTCAGCATGCTGAAGAAATTGTTTGGGAAATATTTTCCCCTAGAGAAATATGTTCAAGCTTCTTTTGCAATGCTGTTCTTAAAGGGGCAATGTGCTGGAAAAGAAGGAAAGCATGGACTGGCCAATTCAAGTGCTACACCATGGTTTAGCACCATGTGAATGAGACTTGGGGAGTCGCAGGCCTGTGCATTTCTTCCACCCTTGTCTTCCTCTCTCATGGGTAAGAGAAAGGAAGGGCAAGCTTCTACTTTCACTTTAAGAACAAACCAGTCCTGTGTAACATATAGGCCACCTTCAGACATCATGCCAAATCTCAGGCAACCATGCCAGAGGTTTGGGTTTACAGTCGTCTGAATTCAGGAACTCTCTGTTCTGTCAAAAAAGCAACCCAAGGTTTCAGATCACAAACCTGTATTGTCAACCTCGGTTGCACTTCAGTTCACAAGTGATAACTCCAGTTAGAAAGCGGTGGCTTGGTGTTCAGAGGCTGCTACTGCGTCAAACCAGAGTTCAGGATAGGAAGCTCCTCCCTCTCTCCGTAGCTGGTTGGCTGCCGTGGCTGTCCATCATTAGATGGAGGAAGCCCACGAAGCCAGTTACCCGCTACCCTCTGTCTCCCAGACTCCGGATCAGATTGTCTGGGAGCGCGGTGGGGGAATGGCAGCAAACCATGGGTCTGTTGGACCTGTGGTTTCCTGTTATGTGTGAAGGTGGTTACTGGGTTGCCAATTGTGGCTGAAGTTAATATTTCACAGCATAAAGCCATTAAGATCTCTAGGACTGCTTTAAATGGTCACCTGGAGCTTGATGCTGATTCCTGGAGACCACACGCCAATCCTAGTTAGTTTATATAACAAGCCACAGTTACCAGAGTTTGTAGCTAACTAGAGGCAGAACAAGCCAGAATATCTGACCAATCAAACTATGGTTTCATATCCTGACTTCTTCTATCTCTAGCTAGTTAAGAAACTGCAAGTCTAGTTGTACATCACCCAGAACCTCTGGATGGGGCAGTTTATAAATGTAATTTAAAAATAAATAAGTCCCATGTTTGCACATAAAGTGGAATTGCAGTTTGCTATAAAGTGAAAGCAAATCATTCACTCTCACATGCAAGATGGAGGGAGAGGGTGCCTACAAGCCCACCACTCCTTTTGGCATCTTAATGAATTGCTAACCCATGCTCTAGTATTGCAACCTAACCAGGCCATCAAATCTATTTCAGTTAGCTACTTGTAAAATGCCTCATGATACTCTGAGTAATCAGCTTTTATCAGATTTATTGGGCCAAATATAGCGGGACTCTGTGCCTGTATATAATACAACTGCCAATGCTTCTGTTGGGAATGGGACCTATAAAAACATAAGAACCCTCTTGTGTCAGACTAAAGGTCCAACCTCCTGCTTCTTTCAGTGACCAGGAGTACAGACAGAAGCATGAGGAACAACTCTAACATTATTTTGGGAGGAAGAGGAAAGACACTTTGTGGGGGAGAAAATATGTTTTGAGTGGGACAGAAAAGCACATTAATACTTGGGGAAAGGGAAAACACTTTGGATGGAGTTTAGTAAAATGATGGGGAAACTCCTAAAATGCTTAGGGCAGGCGCTACACCCCTGCACCAATGAGATGCCTCTAGGACATTCACAAGAAGTGCATGGAGGTAAGCACTTCCTATGCTGTTGACCCCTACCACCAGATTCCACATAGCTACTATGGCCATTGATATGCCTATCCTGAACAAATTTGTTTAATCTCCCTTTAAAGCCTCTAAGTAGACGACTATCACCACAGCTTGTAGCAGTGAACTTCATACATTTATAAGAGTCTGTAAATGTATGCCAGGATAAGAAGATCCTAATATCTTTCATAGGCTTGTTGCAGAGCAGCATAGTCACTGTGAACCATGGCCCAAAGTTCAGGTTGCATGCTAATCCCTTTGGTCTGGGGACACACTTGTCCTCATCCAGGGGGTCCCGAGATCAGGCCCAAAATGGGCAAAACAGCGGCTGACCCACACAGCTGTGGCCACTGGGTGTGATGCAGCAAGATCAGGGAAGAGGATGGCAGGATGCCTCTGTTGCAGGATGCCTCTGAGTACCAGTTGCAGGGGAGTAACAACAGGAGAGAGGCCATGCCCTCAACCCCTGCCTGTGGCTTCCAGTGGCATCTGGTGGGCCACTGTGCGAAACAGGATGCTGGACTAGATGGTTCTTGGGCCTGATCCATCAGGGCTGTTCTTGTGTTCTTAAGAGCTGTAAATGGCCTATTGGAGAGAGGGCTGGTTGAGCTCTCATGAGAGCTTGAGAGTGCGCAAGATGGGATCACAGTCTCCCATGAGAGCTGCAAACCTGGGGGCGGGGTACTTAACTGTTGGGTCAATGATGAGTCGGTCATGAAGGCTACACCGGGGAGAGATCTGGAGATGTTCAGGGCTGACAAGAGAGAGAGAGAGAGAGAGAGAGAGAGAGAGAGAGAGAGAGAGAGCTCAACCAGGATGCCACAAGTACAGTGATAGAGTGAGATGGGGGTTAAAGTGAAAACAACCTCCCCGTTCCTCTTCTTCCCCCATCACCTGCTGAGGCCTGAACAGCCTAGGCACCCCAGTAAGTCCACACATTCCACCTCCATGGGGGCATCACAGCACTATAGATGATTTGTGGTCCTCTTGAACATTCTAAGAACCTAAGGAGCTGCCCAAATTGTACAGTGCACTGGGAAAACAAACAGCAGATGCATATCTCCTGTATCTCAGCTGTCTGAATCCCAAACAGGCCAAATAGAAACTGTAGACTTTCTACCGTTGATTGTTTTCTGCTAAGTTCAGCTGACACTCTGGAAAAGGATGCGCTGTAAGCAGATGCCGAGACAGCAAAGATCTGAAAAGTAGACACCACCTTGAAATGAGCACTCCAATTAAACCACCAATTTAGAAGGAACTTTTATTTCAAAATTAGGGAAGAAGGGGATAAAAATCCAGCACAAACCAGACTATGCCTGACTAAATAAAATCCCTGCAGCTTAGCACTCAGCTGTTTTATGAGGTTTATTACCAAGTAAATGTACATGAGACCCATCCAAATGTTTTAAGGTGCCTCAGAAAGGGATGAAATAAAAGAACAAAAAGCAAATTCATAATATGCTTCCAGCTGAAGCAATGAATTCATCAAGAAACCCTTTCTCCTCTTCAGAAGACATCTGAGGGGAGCATTTTCCTCAGAGCAAAAGGCCACAATCTCTGGCCTGGATAGTTCACTTGGTGCTGCCAGATCACAAGATACTGAATCAGTCCTGCGTGAGAGGCCTGCTTCTTCCAGCTCCCTGTCTCTTTTTCTGTCTGTCTCTTTTTGATCTTTCAGCTATGCAGAAGCTCCTTATTAAATTTGCTCAGACCATGGCATTCTCTCCTTCATGCCTGATGATGAATAGCTGGGTGCTACACCACTGTACTTTCCTTTTGTAAACTACTAGGCAGTGAGATTTTCCAGTTAAGGTTTTGATTCCATTGGTGCCAATGGGAGCTAGCTTCCTGGAACTTATCACATTTTTGGGATGGGATGCAAGTCTTGTTAGGACCACAGCACAGGGGCAAGCAGTGAAATGGGAGGGCTGTGCATTGCATCAGAGTAGTCATCAGATCTTCTCAATGAACTGTGCTTCCAGTCACATCTCAGGATTCTTCATTGCATGGACCACGAGCCAGTGGCAGTTCCCATGGACCTTAAGTGTGACTTTCTGACTATTTGTTTATTAAGCTTGTGTGGAGCTCCAGACAAAACAGAATATTCCATACAGCCCCCTGCCACTGCTCAAAGGCTACCATGGCCATTGTGCAATGCTGCACTTTACCTAGCATTGTTGGGACCCTTTAAGAGAGAAAAACTTCAATGTGCGGGCCATAGTGTGAGAGACCTTCGTATGATGCTGTGCTTTGCTTCAGCTGTTGTGACCCTTTAAGAGAATGGAGCCTTCCTGAGCCACGGTGTCATCCTGGAGGGTGTGCACAGTTGCACCCAGGGCAGTCCCTAGCAGGGGGTGTGTCTGGGGGCGAATCAGCATGTGTGGGGCCTCCTTAGCATTTCATGTCATTACAGAATCATACTGACTGATGACATGCTGTGTCAATAGTGCAAGTCAGTGAGTAAGGTTTTTGGACATGTCCAAGCAGCTTGGACATATAATGCATCTGTAAGAGCATGGGGGATAAAAACACAACACATGTGCCTCAGTTCTCATTCAGACCTTCTGGATTGCAAACCAACTTGAGCATAGCGCATCTATAAATATATTATATATTGTTTGTTTTATTCCAGAAGATTTTGTAATTTTCTGCCATGAAACAAGCCACTTATAGGACTTTCATGGTTTTTAAGAAAATTCAAAAGCCCTTATTAAAAACCAACAATTTGTCCAATCCATTTTAAATATCCATAGCCTTCCCACCCTGCCCTACATCTGTGCTCAATACCAAAGCCCTATACCAAGTCATTACCGATGATCTAAAGGCTGGGACAGAAAGGGGGTGTTTTACCGTACTATTCTTTATGAAGGCAAAGGGCAAATTCCTCCATATGGGGCATGAAATGATGGCCTAAGTGGGGGCTTCAGTTCCAGATATCTTTGTAATTTTCTGCTATGAAACAAGCCACATAGGACTTTTTTGATGTGGTTTTTTTTTTAATTTAAAAAAATTATTAAAAATCAACACATTGAAATGGATTGAGTGATATGTCAGTGATGCAATGTGCATATCAGCTCCAAACTCTCCACAAAAAGACCTTTTTATTGCATGCAGAAAGAAAAACTAAAAGTTGGTAAACATAAAAACATAAGACATTTCGGTGTGACACACAAACCTCAGTTAAGTAAAACAAATGAGCACAGATTATTTCATTTATTTTTAATTTATTTATCACATTTTTATACCGCCCAAAATGCCAAGTTCTCGGTTCCCTGGCTGTTAAATTCCTTAGAACCTACAAAGAAGGAATATCAAGGAAGCATTATTTATAGAAAAATTGAGACCTGACATTAATGTTTGGGAGGCACTGGCCGATGCTATGAAGTTTATTAGCCTCTGAGAAGAATCAGGTGTTTCCCCCTTCTCTCCCCCCCCCCACCACTCATTATTTCTCTGACAGCCAGGGATGTGTATGCTATTGCATCTGGGGAACCAAGGTTTTCATCTGTGCTCATTTGTTTTACTCAACTGAGGATAGTGTATCACATCAAAATGTCTTAATAGTGTTTTTATGTTTACCAACTTTTAGTTTTTCTTTTTGTGTGCAATAAAAAGGTATTTTTGTTGAGGGGTTGGGCAAATTAAATATTCAGAGCCTGCCCAATCTGCCCTACATCTGTGCCCAATATCAAAGCCCCATGGCAAACCATTCCCTAACTATTCGAGGGAGGGGGGATAACAAAAAAAAGGAAATCACATTATACCTCCATTACTAGGTCTGAGGACTGTCAGCAGGCACAGGAAGGGCAGGGCAGAGGTGTGCACCACACTGAGGTGGGCATGGGCAGCCAGTGCTGGCCACTCTGCCTCCTTTCTTTCTTCCCTGCTCCCTGCAGCCAGCAGGCTGTCCATTGGAGGCTGTCCATTGGAGAGCTTCAGGCAGAGCGGCAGCTAGCAACCTCTCTGGAAGCCCCGAACAGCTGAGAGGCAGCAGTGGAGAGCAAGGAAGCTGTCAGAGCTTTGTGCAGGAAGCCTTTCGATAGTAGGCAAGCCTGAACCTCGTTAAAAAAAGGTTGGCTCTCAGCTGGGCTGGGGGAGGGAGGTAAATGACTGGGACTGGGAGAGAGAAGAACAGACTGCAGTGTGCCCAGAGAGGGGCCTGTGCCACCACAGGACCTAGGACAATCATCCTGCTCGCCCCACCCTCAGGACAGCCCTGGTTGTACACTGCGGGGAGCATGATCATGTGCGAGGTAGGAGTTGGGTTGGAGAGGTGCTCCCTACCCAGATTCCATCCCCAGCATTTTACTAAGGATGGATGGAAAGCCATCCAACCCAGCTCCCGCCTTGCACACGGTTATGCTCCCCACTTCCTACCTTGATCATGGAGTTCACACAAATGCCGATCAGGAGTACATACAGTTCTCCTAGTCTGGCCAGGTGCTGTTCCTACCCTCATGGCAGCCATGTGAACGAGCCTATAGGACATTACATAGTTTGACCTACCTAAGGAGGGAGCTGCCGTTCTTATCAGAGGAGAAGGTCTGCTGCAGTGATATACCAGAAAATGTCTGAGACCATGTACGTTACTTTTCAAAGAAACATGTGATGGCCTTGTTATAACTTGTGAGCATGTTGGATTATTTGTGAATCTTACAGTCAGGAAACCTTTTCCACCTCTTTTCATGTCTGTGCAGTTGCTGTGCGCTGGAGCAGTAAGCCATTTGGTCATTAACTCATTACCTGGAGCAACGCTGCCTTTGAAAGCTCCAAATTGTGCCCAGCCCACAGCTTCTCAGAAGGAGCAGTGCCTCCCAAAGAACTCCCTCTTAGATGATGAAAGGTGGAATTGAAGTTTGTGCAGCTGTTTATTTTTCAGTGTCCTAAGGTTTCAAAATAAAAGTCATTTCTCACAAAAACAAGCCCACCTCCACCCAAAGCTTGTTAAGATGGCACTCTGGAAGGAGCTTGTTTTTGCTACATTCAAGTGGACCTCAAATGAAACTTGTTCTCATGCCAGCAGCAGCTCATCTTTGCCACCTGCCACATCTGCTTTCATCTGAATTCATCATTCGCAAGTCTGCCTTTGCCTGTCCACTTTGTTGTTACCGTAAATTAATATTTCTAAGGTGCAATGAGGCCTTTAGGAACAAAGGAACTGCCCCTTATATCGAGTCCATTTAGCTCAATATTGTCTACACCGACTGGCAGCAGCTCTCCAAGGTTTCAGGCTGGAGCTTTTCCAGCCCTATCTGGAGATGCCAGGGACAGAACCTGTGACCTTCTGCATGCTAAGCAGATGGTCTACCATTGAGCCATGGTCCCATCCTCATGCCGGGGATTGAACCCGGCACCTTCTGCATCTAAACTGATGGTCCACCACTGAGCTATGATCCCATCTAAAGAGACCAGGCTGTTCTTCCCCTTGCCTTGATGTTTTTCCTGGGAGGCACAACTTCTAGTGACCCTTAATACAATGGTGGTGCAACCTTCCAGTGACCCTTAATACTATGGCTGAGGTCAGAGTATGTTGCCCTTCAAGTAAGATATATGGGAAGCAACCAAAAATCACACCAGCTCATGGAAGAGAGCCCAGATTCTGCTTGCAGCTACATATACATCAATAACAGGGTAGAGAATCAGTGGTACAGAACACAACAACATGTACGTATACTTGAAACCTTGATAGCCTGAGAAGGTACAAATGGGATAGATAGGTGGAGTCATTTGAATTTACTTGTTCGCACACCAGATGCTTTCAAATACATCCTAGGTCTCTTTAACACAGCCCACGTTTCAGTTGCCAACCATTAGGTGAATCTGTACCCTGCCACACACACACACATACACACACCAAAACATATCATTCCACCCTCCCTATGGCTACAGCTGCCACTAATGGATTCTGGGTGAGCCAGAGGGCACTGCAATGTAACACAATTACAACTACATTGCTAGGACATAATCCAGTGAAAGTTGAAGGAGTGCTTTATGAAATAGTGCTCTCACTACACATTTATTTAGTGCCAAGAGTGGTAGACAAGTATGACACCAATATAAGAAAATGAAAATTGTACCCCTTGAGGAGAGAGAGAGAGAGAGAGAGAGCTCAAAATATGTAAGATAATTTACACAACAAATACATACTTTGTTATCTTCCACTCTTTTCTTCATCTCCATATAGCAGTTCTAGCAGGCGCATAACAATGATAGGGCAAGGGGAGACAGTTGTCTGGGGGCCCCACTGCCTGGAGGAGCACCCCAGGGGCACCTCATGTGACTCCCCATTGCCCCCTGCCCAGCCCCATAGCCTCTCAGCCACTTGCCCTCTTCGCCGTCTCTCCTGCTTGTTCTGCTGGCCGCAATCGAAGCAGCAGGCAAGCTGCAAAGAGCTCCTTTTCTCCCGCCTCTCAGCTGACCGGCGGGTGGGCGGGGCTTCCACGGAGGCCTCCGTGTAGGCCGCAGTGAAGCCTGAACTCGAGTAGGGCCCAAGCAAGCCAGGAAGGAGGAGGTAGCCAGAGTGGCCACCACTGTTCTCTGCAGCAGAAGAGCCCTTGCTGCCCTGCCCAACCCAGCCCAGCATTTGCCAGGTAGAGTGTTAACTCCTTTTTGTGGTTACCTTTCCTACCCACCCCCCATATATAGGGATCTGCTTGCCATAGGGCTTGGAGATGGGGGGGGGAGCGACCGAGAAGTCTCTGAATATTTATTTTGAAACAGCTTGGAAAATTTCCTGACTTAAAAAAAAACTATCTAAAAAGTCCTATAAGTGGCTTGTTTCATGGCAGAAAATTGCAAAAACTTCTGGAACAGTATTTTATTAATTTTATTTATTCATTCATTCATTTATAAATGCACTTATGTTCAAGGTGTTTTGCAACCCAGAAGGTCTGAGTGAGAACTGTGAAGCATGTGTGGTGCTTTTATTTTATTTTTCTTGTGTGTGAACTGCTCCCCAATAACTTGCAGGGACTTCAGGGTCAATCTGGCCAACATGTGAATGCAGCACCTCCATTCCAGAGGAGATGTGTCTTAAAGGGCTTTAAAAGCCTCCTGTGAAAAACCTCCTGCAATCAAACTTGACTGAATTTGTTCAGAATTCTGGGAAAACAAACATAGGTTCACCCTGCATGGTTGAAAGTCTCCTTTGCTAATCTGCAGCGAGGGGCCCATTTTAATAATTCATCTTTCTAGTGTGTTCTAGGCATTAAAAGTAATACAAATGTATAGTACTCAATGTATATCACTATATATTGTGATGTGTGTGTGTGTATTCAGTGAAATGTATTTGCAGGCAGCATACTTATTTTGGAATATCAGACTTAAATCCTTGGGGGCCTGGGGTGTGCGGAGGCCCTGGACTTTGGGGGGGGGGCATTTTAAAATCTTGTCTCTGGGCCCACTCCAACCTTGCTACGCCCCTGAGTTCTAGCCTACCATGGGGCTTTCCATGCAACTATCACTCATCATCACTGAATGTCAGGGTAGGCAACCTTGACACTCCAGCTGTTGTTGAACTACAACTCCCATAAAGAAGCCCAGCAGAGAGGGAAAGGGAGAGTCATCTACTTCCCACCCAGTGCTGCCTGGAGTGAGAGACCAGGTGGGTGCTGGAGTTCTGCCGTTGCCTGCTTGCCTGCCTCTGCTTCCCCTGTGGGGCTGCAGCCTCAGGTTAACATCTGTGGGAAGTGTGGGCAGGATTGAGACCAGCCCCTGAGTGAATCAGCTGTTCCTCGGGTCACCTGCTCAGTTTTGGGCTTCATAGGAAGGCTCCTTGTGGCGGCGGGCCCACCACCAAAGGGGTGACACCAAAGGAGGTCGCCCCTTTGGGGGAGCCACTTCGGGGGAGAACGAGGGCTAGAGGGCTTCTGTTTAATTAGTTTTAAACTGTTTTAGACTTGGGTTGAAGTTGTTGTAATGTGTTTGGGTTTGTCTGGAGATGGGGGGACATGGGGTGCTATCGTTGACTATGGGGCAGCTATCCTGGTTGTGGTGGGGAATAGAAGAAGTAACGTTGGCAGGTCAGCAGGCCATTCCAGGGGAAGGGTAGTCAGAAATTTAATAGCTGTCTCCCCTTCCGGCTGTCTTGCCAGCTCTTTGACCTTGGGGAGCACTGCCAACAACTCACATACAGTAGCCTTTCTCTGCTCTTCAATAATGCCAAGTCGGTCCAAAATAAATCTGAACTCATCCATGATTTGATCATGAATGAAGGGGCCGAACTGGCATGTATCACCGAGACTTGGTTGGGGGAGGCTAGTGGCCCAGTTTGGTCCCAGCTTCTCCCTCCAGGATATTCTGTAGAGGAGCAGGTGAGGGGATGTGGGCAGGGAGGTGGAGTGGCTGTGGTCTATAAGGATAATATTTCCCTTTCCAGCATCCCTGTTAGGGTATCAGACCATACTGAATGTGTATACTTGAGTTTGGGCACCTGGGATAGATTGGGACTTCTGTTGGTGTACCAATCGCCCCACTGCCCAGCGGAATCCCTTACTGAGCTCACAGACTTGGTCGCGGAGCTCGCTTTGGAGTCTTCCAGACTCTTGGTGCTGGGGGACTTCAATGTTCATTTCAGGGCCAATTTGTCTGGGGTAGCTCAGGAGTTCATAGCAGCAATGACAACTATGAGCCTATCCCAAGTGGTTTCTGGGCCGACTCATATTGCGGGCCACACACTTGATTTGGTCTTTTACTCTGATAAGGGTAGTGTTCCGTGGGTGGGGAGTCCTGTGATTTCCCCATTGTCATGGACAGACCACCATCTGCTTAAGGTTGGACTTACAACCACTTCTCACATCCGCAGGGGTGAGGGGCCCATTAGAATGGTCCGCCCAAAGAGGCTATTGGATCCAGTAAGATTCCAAGAAGCCTTGGAGGGATTCAATGTTGGCTTTGCTGGTGATCCTGTTGATGCCCTGGTTGAGAATTGGAACAACTTGCTCACCAGGGCAGTAGACACGACTGCTCCCAAGCATCCCCTCCGACCCACTTCAGATTTGGCCCCTTGGTATACAGAAGATCTACAGGGGCTGAAGCAGCAAGGTAGGCAACTGGAGTGCAAGTGGAGAAAGACTCGACTTGAATCTGACAGATTGCGACATAGAGCACATCTAAAGATCTATGCTCAGGCAATACATGTGGGGAAAAGGCGGCTCTTTTCTGCCCATATTGCCTCTACGAGTTCACGGCCAGAGGAATTGTTCAGGGTTGAGTGGGGACTAGTATCTGCTTCCCCTCCCTTGAACCAGAATTTGGCATCATCAGTTACCTGCTGTGATGTGTTTAAAAGGTTTTTCGCAGATAAAATCTCTCGGATTTGGGCCAACCTAGAAGGAGACTCCACAATTAATTTGATGTCTGAGCTGGAGGTGTCCAACAACTCCTCTTATGTGATTCGACTGGATCAGTTTCAGTTTGTGACTCCTGAGGATGTGGACAAGCTGCTTGGAGTGGTGAGGCCTACCACTTGTTCTCTTGACCTTTGTCCAACATGGCTTGTTGGATCTAGCAGGAAGGTTGTTGTAGACAGCCTGGTGGAAATCATAAACGCTTCTCTGCAGGAGGGCAGGATGCCTCCTTGTCTCAAGGAGGCAATCATTAGACCTCTTCTAAAGAAGCCTGCATTAGATCCCTCAGAGTTGAGCAATTATAGGCCTGTTTCCAACCTCCCATGGCTGGGCAAGGTAATTGAGAGGGTAGTGGCCTCTCAGCTCCAGGCGGTTTTGGAAGAAACTGATTATCTAGAGGCACTGTTTTACAGTGGTTCCGCTCCTACTTCTCGGACAGATTCCAGATGGTGTTGATTGGAAATTGTTGCTCTTCGAGATCTGAGCTTAAGTGGCGTCCCTCAAGGCTCCGTACTTTCTCCAATGCTTTTTAACATCTACATGAAACCACGGGATTGATCATCAGGGGATTTGGAGCTGGGTGTTACCAGTACGCTGATGACACCCAGACCTACTTCTCCATGTCAACTTCTTCAGGAGCTGGCATATCCTCCCTAAATGCCTGCCTGGAAGCAGTAATGGGCTGGATGAGGGAGAATAAACTGAAACTGAACCCAGATAAGACGGAGGTACTTATTGTGCGGGGTCAGAACTCTAGACACCATTTTCATCTATCTGTTCTCGATGAGGTCACACTTCCCCAAAAGGAACAGGTTCGCAGTCTGGGAGTACTTCTGGATTCACACTTCTCCCTGGTTTCTCAGGTTGAGGCAGTGGCCAGAGGAGTTTTCTATCAGCTCTGGCTGATACGCTAGCTGTGCCCATTTCTCGAGATCAATGACCTCAGAACAGTGGTACATCTGTTGGTAACCTCCAGACTTGACTTCTGTAATGCGCTCTACGTGGGGCTCCCTTTGTACGTAGTCCGGAAGCTTCAATTGGTTCAGAATGCAGCAGCCAGGTTGGTCTCTGGGTCATCTCGGAGAGACCACATTACTCCTTTACTGATGGAGCTACACTGGCTGCCAATAGGCCTCCGGACAAAATACAAGGTGCTAGTTATAACTTATAAAGCCCTAAACGGCTTAGAACCTGGGTATCTAAGAGAGCGTCGTCTTCACTATGAGCCCCACCACCCATTGAGGTAATCTGAGGATGTCAGTCTCCAGTTACCGCCAACTTGTTTGGTAGCTACACAGAGACGGGCCTTCTTGGTCGGTGACCTGAGATTGTGGAATGCGCTCCCTGCTGAGATAAGATCCTCCCCATCTCTGACAATTTTCAAAAAACACCTGAAAACCCATCTTTTTGCCCAAGCTTTCTCAGCTTCCTAAATTTGGGGGGTTTAAATCTCTGGTTTATTTTTAAATCGTTAAATTTTTTAAAGTTTTTTGTATATGTTTTTAACTGGTTTTATGCTATTGTAAACCGCTCAGAGATGAAAGTTTGGGGTGGTGTATAAATTTGATAAATAAAATAAATAAACCCCAGCCACAATTTATTATGGTTGGGGATGATGGGAGTTTTAGTTAAACAGCTGGAGTGGATATTTATATCCCACTTTTCATTTAATTTTCATTTTAAAGATAGCAAATCTCACAAAAGATAACCAATCAAAATAATTTTAAAAATACAATAAAACACAGTGGGTTATATTTTTAAAATGTTAGTCATAACTAAAAGTCCTATTCACACATTATGTTCACCTGTAGGAGGAACAGTTATTCACACATTATGTTAAACATGGGTACAGCAACACACTTTCTAATTCTAACATGCTTTTGAGGGGTCTGCACCCATGTTCACTTTTAAAATGAATGCAGGTACAGTCATTCACACAAAAAACGTGCATAAGTGTACAGACATCTGTACACTTGTATAACACTTGCTTGGGCTTGGCTGTTCCTGAGAACAGCCTCAGTGTCTGAATTAGCCCCATTAAGTTCAATAGGTCCTAGACGCTGGGTTAACTTTCTTTGGATACAACTGAGAGAAAATAAATCAGCAGTAACAGAGTGAATAAAATGGTTACAAAGTCAGTTCTGCATGATACTAAAAGTGTTCTGAAACACAACAGTCTTCAATCTTCATTTAAAAATGGAAAGAGAAAGAGTTTGTCTTATCACCCCAAGATGGGAGTTGCATATCCCAGGTCTTTAAATGAAAAAATTACATTTCCTAGAATGCACAGCGAGTCTAAACAAATCTTTCTCTTGAAATTTCTTTAGCCTATTAACAATGATCATAAGTCACACATTCAAAATTAAAAAGCACCTATAGTTTAACTTGTGAAAATGTCCTTGATTGCCATGCTGATTCCTAACTCTGGTCATGTTGATAAGAGCACAGGACCTTCCTGCATTGCCAGTTCTAGTGCCTTGCTAAATCACAAGTGAAGGAAACCATATTCAGATGTACCAACTTGCACATGAATGTTTAAAGCAACATTCCACAAGGACCTACCCATTGCTATTCATAGTGGCTGCCACCAGAAGAACCCTTTCTTTCAGCACAAATGCTCCACTGCACCATAGCATAAGCAACAGAAACATCTGTAATAGTAAGGAAGTGACAGAGGTTTTGTGTGAGATTCACTTCCTGCCAATTTAGCAGAGATTATGCGGTGTCATTGTGGTTGACAAGACAACATCTTTAACTCCAGTCAAAGGACTAAGCCTGACTCAGAAGGGAAGCTTTCATTGGGGCACAGGGGATTAGACTATCCATGATGTGATCCCGGTTGTATTCACACAACTAGGTCTGCACCTGCGCAGCAGCCGAACCAGTAGGACTCTGAAGCTCCATGTGACACTCTCACTCCACCCTGCACTTGTGCATGTCTGTTTAGAAAGTGTGGTTGGAGTGTCATTGCTTCAGTTGTTGTTGTTGTTGTTGTTGTTGTTGTTGTTGTTATTATTATTATTATTTGTTTACACAGTCAGACAGGTGTTATTGACTGGTTTGTTTTATCCAGACATCGAGTCCTTCCCAAGGACCTGGGATGGCTGAATTTTATTGTCAGTTGTTATAGATATCATCGCAGAATATAGGCTGTTCCCAGTAAAGCTGCTCTTTGTAATTGGCTGATGGTGATTTCTGTGGCCCCTATGGTGCTGAGGTGCTCTTCAAAGTCTTTTGGAACTGCACCCAAGGCGCCAATGACCACTGGGATTATTTTGGTCTTTTTCTGCCACAGCCTTTCAATTTCAATTTGTAGATCTTTGTATTTGGTGATTTTTTCGATTTCTTTTTCTTCTATTCTGCTGTCCCCTGGTATTGCTATGCTGATTATTTTGACTTGTTTTTCTTTCTTCTCGACTACAGTGATATCTGGTGTATTGTGTGGCAGATGTTTGTCTGTTTGTAGTCAGAAGTCCCATAATATTTTTGCATCTTCATTTTCTACCACTTTTTCAATTTTATGGTCCCACCAATTTTTGGCTACAGGTAGCTTGTACTTTTTGCAGATGTTCCAGTGTATCATCCCTGCCACCTTGTCATGCCTTTGTTTGTAGTCAGTCTGTGTGATCTTTTTACAACAGCTGATTAGGTGGTCCACGGTATCATCTGCTTCTTTACAAAGGCGGCACTTGCTGTTTGTGGTGGATTTTTCGACTTTTGCTCTTATTGCATTTGTTCTTAGTGCCTGTTCTTGTGCAGCCAGTATTAAACCCTCTGTTTCTTTCTTCAAGTAACCATTCTTAAGCCATTGCCAGGTCTTGGTGATGTCTGATTTTCCACTTATATTGTGCAAATATTGACCATGCAGGGGCTTATTTTTCCATTTTTCTGCTCGGTTCTTGACTTGTTCTTTCTTGTAGGCCTGCTTTGTTTTATTGGTGTGGAATAGTTTCACGTTATTGACCATTTGAAGTGCATCTTCTTCACTGTCCTTGATATATTCTTCAAGGCCTCTTTTCTCCTCCTCTACTGTTTGATGGACTTGCAGCATTCCTCTTCCACCTGAGCTGCAAGGGAGGTAGAGCCTATCGACATCACTGCGGGGGTGCAGAGCATGATTGATGGTCATGATTTTCCTGGTCTTACGATCTAGCGTCTCTAGCTCTGCCTGGGTCCAGTCTATTATTCCTGCAGTGTGTCTGATAACAGGTATAGCCCAGGTGTTTATGGCTTGTATGGTGTTCCCGCCATTGAGTTTGGACTTGAGGATTTTTCTAACTCTCCTGATGTATTCACTTCCCATTTTTCTTTTAACTTCAGTGTGTGCGATGTTATCAGCCTGGAGAATGCCCAAGTATTTGTAATGTTCTTTCTCTTCCAGGTTCTTGATCTTGCTTCCATTGGGCAGTTCTATTCCTTCTGTTTTTCTTATTTTTCCTCTGTTAGTTTTCCTCTGTTCTATAATCCTCTATTATTATTATTATTATTATTATTATTATTAATTCGATTTCTATACTTTTTAACTGCTGCTCTAGCTGGATTGGGAGGGACTTACTCTGAGTATTCGAGAGTTTTCATTCTTGAAGTACCTGGGAGATTAAATTTGTTATTTTGCTCTGCTTATAGAGCTAGCCTCGGTCTTTCATGGCTGATCATAAAACTTTTAAGAGGTGCGATAAATGTAGGGCTAAACTTCCCGCTTCTGACAAGCACGACTCATGTCTTCTTTGCCTTAGAGAAGAGCATAAGACAAACACATGTCCTTTTCTAAACTAATGAGTTAAAACAGATAGCTTTGTTTGAAAGATGGCCTATACAACTTGGCAGCGAGACCAGCACAAGTCACTATTTCTGCAACCACACCAGCAAAAACTTCGACATTGATGTCAATGTCAGCATCAACCACTACCCCATCTAGATCGAACACCACGGCATTAGTCTGGTCGGCCATCATGATATCTAATACTGTACCACCATCTACAAAGACCCCGAGTCCAAGAGTGGAGGCTTCCACTTGGACAAAACCTTTGGTATCAGCGGTTCAGTCTTTGATGTAGAAGCTGGTTCTGTCTACCCAAGAGAGGGCAAAAAGGGGGAAGACAACGTCCACCAAAAAATGGTCAAGTGGAGAAGATGACCAAAAGGACAAAAACAAAAATTTTGGAAATCATCAACACCAAGCCACATGATATTGAAGAATGCCTCTTCAATCTAAGGTGTCAACAGACAAGCAAAGGGACAGAACATCACCACCATCAAAAGCCTTAATGCCATCAACATCAGCCAGGTTGGCAAAGAAGATTTCAACACTGAACATTATTCCAACTACGAGATTGACCCCATCACCTATGCTGACAGCATCCACTATTGTAACATTGGATACCTTAATCAAAAATAAGGATATCTACATAATATTAGAAATTCCACAGTATTGGAATTATTACAGTATTAGCAATATCAATGATGCCAAGAGCTACAATACATTCTAGAGAGTATTCCCACTCCCCAGCTTATTCATTGAGAGAGGATATGGGATATGATGATGAGGTGAGAGACGTTCCAAAGAAGTTCCATACATCAGTGTCACTTAATCCTCAAAGATCACCAAGAGAGGATGACAGAAACAGAAGGTTTGACTGGAAACATTAACAATCCTGGAGGGCACATCAATACCATTGCAGTCCAATGAGACAAACCCCATCAACGTGGTGTGATCAACCTAAAGATCATTGCACCATCTTTGACAGATGGGTATACGGACCATGTTCCCCAGTATGGGCGGGTTCAATGGCCTTTTATTAGAGAATGTTTAACACATGGTTTACAAAAGCAGTAGTGAATAGAGTTTCCCGATAAAACATGGCCGTGTACCAACGAATGTGTGGTTGCAAAGGCAGAGAGAATACATCACTGTACGCAAGTCCCTACGGGTTTGGGTAGAGTCCGGTTAAAGGAGTACAGTGAGAGGAGTGTCCAAAAGGTCCAAGGGAGGGATGAATCCCAGCCTCACCTTGCGTGTGGCCGGCAGGGCTGTGCCAGTCTTCTTCTGCCAATTGCAGCCTCTGGGCATGGGTCCTTGACAGCGGAGGGTCTTCTCCAGGTCCAGGGGGTCCTCCAGGGGCGTTGTCAGCAGGAGTTCCTGGCGTGGTCAGCCGCTGTGCTGGCATGGTTCATTTAGCATGCAGATATGCTATAGATCACGTTCCCGAAGCGGGAGGTTACATACATACGTACATACAGGTCAAGACAGCCATAAGAAAATAAGTGTCCATCTGAGATAGTCGCAAGCTGCAAAGCATCGCCAATGTATGCAAGTCCTCCTTCGGTTCCACGCGTATGTGGATCTGGACAGAGTCCAGGATAGAGTCCAAGCCAGGAGAGCGGGGGAACCCGGTCTCAACTTGTGGGTGGGGGGTGGCACATCGTCCGCGGTGTCCTCTGGGGGTCTCCAGGTGGTCTGGCATCCTCCTGCAGGGGAAAAAAGAAGCCTCGCTGGGCTTGTCCGCAGCTCTGGTGGAGCTCCTCTCTACCAAGGTAGGGTGGAGTGTATGGTGGCTTGCCCCCCATGGGCGTCGCAGGGCAAGCCGTAGGTGGCTCCCCTCCTCTGGGTTTTTAGGAGGGTGAGCTATTTCCCCATGGGATGCGGTGGCGTGGCTTGCCCCCTGTGGGCGTAGTGGGGCAAGCCGTAGGTCGCTCCCCTCCTCTGGGTTTTAGGAGGGCGGGCCGTTCCCCTGTGGGATGCGGTGGCTTGGCTTGCCCCCCGTGGGCGTAGCGGGGCAAGCTGTGTGGGTGGCTCCCCTCCTCTGGGATTTAGGAGGGCAAGCCGTTCCTTTGAGTTCTCAGTGGCCCCTCCCCTCTTGGGTTAGGGGAGCGGGCTGGCCCAGTTCCCCCCCTGGGATGTTAGGGGGCGAGCTGGCTCCTGGTACTGGCGGTGTCCCGAGATGTGTTCTATGTAGATGTCTCGGGACCACCGGATAGCGTCAGACACCATCAGTTTGCGCATGAGCTTTGCGTGGCCATTCCATGCAGAACATATGACCAACAAAGACATTTCTCGTGTTACTCAGAAGATGTATCAAGGGAAAATGAGATTCCATCAGCCAATAGACATCCTCATCCTCATGTGGTAACCCACATCATCACTTCAGCCACCAATAAATCTCCGCATCTCAAGCCACGATCAACCCACTACCAGATGTGAGGGTTACAGCCACTTACTTCAGCAATGACTGACTTGGTGACATCAACTACTACTCAAATGACAACCACAGTTTCCACTTCCTCTGGTTCTCCACAAGAAGACCAAGCAGAAGAGATAGTGGAGGAGGGAAAAGGTGAACAACAAAAGGATAGTGGCGGAGAAGAGGAATCCTTGGAAGAGTCTGAAGGTGAATCCAAATGCACTAAAACTCCATCTGAACTGTCACCTGATGATAGTTTTGAAAAAAATCTTCACATTCTTCAAGGAGGAACACAGAAATTATCATTTCCTGATTATGGACATACATTGGGATTATGCAAATACATTGGGTTTGGACCTGAAACAGGTAACAGAGGAGGCACGAGACCCAGTATTCAAGTTCCTTCAAATTGCTAAAACACCACAACCTGCAGCCTTACCAATCAGGAGCGGAGCCACCATTGGGTGAACGGGTTCAAAGAACCCTGGCCATGCCCAATCAGGGGCCGTGGGTGCGGCCCCAGACAGGCCCCCTGCGGCTGATGTCAGATGTGGGGGCATTATTTCAGTCCCAAATGGGGCCATGCGAACCCATTTGGAGCCGAAATCAGCCTGCACTGCATTGACAGCGCAGCAGGAGCAACTCTCCCTGCCTTAAGGGCTCCTGGTCCCACTACCAATGCAGCTGGGCTGATCAATCACCCTCCCAAATGGGGCCGTGAGGCCCCGTTTAAGAGAGAGATTGGCCCATGCTGCATTGACAGCATGGCAGGGAGAGTCGGGCCAATCTTGGCTCCAAACAGGGTCACGCGGCCCCTGTATTTCTCTGTATTTCTATATAATCTCCCTGTATTTAAGGCAGGGAGAGTTGTTCCGGCCCATGCTGCTCAAAGCAGCACGGGCTGATCTCCTTTCCAAGAGGGGCTGCGCGGCCCCATTTGGAAGAGAGACCACGCCCCCGTGTCTGACATCAAATGTGGGGGGCATGGCTAGCCGGGCACGTCTGATGTTAGACGCGGGGGTGGGGCCAGGAGGCCGTAGCGGCTGCCGCACACGGGCCACCACCAGCCTGGCTCCCCTCCTGTTACCAGTGCTTCCAGTGTTACTACAAGCCTCTAAACAGGCATGGCAGAAACCATCCAGGATTGCTCCTACATCCAGAAGATTAGAGAATATGTATAAGGTGCAGGAGGAGAACTGCACATACCTCTTTAAGAATCAGTCCCTAAATTATTTCGTGGTAGATTACACCTCTTTGTCCAGATCCAATAGAAAACATGTGGCACCTGTTGACAAAGAAGGCCAAAAATTAGATTCAGTGGGGTGTAGATGTTACCCAACATCAACCTTATCCATGCATAGAACCAATTACTAGGCATATATGTCAAGATACAAGCATGCGCTGCAGGAACAACTGCACAAAACTGCTAGTACTAAACCAGAGAATTTGGAAATGAAGATCAAGGAGTCACAGATTAAATCAGCGGATGTCACGAGGCATCAGATTAGTACAATAAGGCACTTGATGGAGTGTGGCTGAAAGAATAGGGCTGGAGCAATTGTACTGCATTGAGATGCATGGCTACGCTCTTCAACTCTGCAGTATGAAACATGTGAAAAATAGAAGACCTCCCTTTTGAAGGGGAAGGCTTGTTGAGTAAGGAGCCAGACAAAACTCTAGAGAAGCTTACACAATCTAAACTGACAGCTAAAATGTTTGCTGTCCTGACAACACAACAAATCTCTGCTTCAAAGCAGAAGCAATCATACACCTCCAACCAACCATATGGGAAGCACAAACAGTACAAAAACCAAGACCAAAGAGATTACGGAAAGATGGGGAGGAATAAAAATCATCTATATACCAGAAAAAAGAATATGTCTCTCCAAAACCATGGTGAGGGCAAGAAACAAAGCCTTTGATGTCTCAGAGACTTCCCAACAAACCACTGCGATGGAAGTGCTATTAATAGCAAACCACTACTCAAGGTGGGAACAAATAATAACAGACATGCAAGTACTTTTCATCGTACAGAATCTTATGCAATAGAATTTCTCACAAGACTAATTTTTCAGGGTATAAAATACACGTCACAATGCTGTTTGAGAAGGATAATATAGAACATGTCCCCCAAAATCAATAAATAAGGGGAAAATATTCAAGGCATTTTCAAATATCAAAAAAGGATGGGGCTATCCAACCACTCCTAGATCTGAGAGCACTGAATGACTTTATACAAGACACAAAATTCAGAATGATCTCAATAATAGCCAAACTCCCATGATTAATAGACAGGTGGTTTGCAGCCAAAGACCTGGAAGATGCATTTTTCCATATCAGGATTTTTCCATGCCACAAAAAGTACCTATGGCTCACCATGTGTATCAATACAAGGTGCTACCCTTCAGGATTTCAACTGCCCTGTGTGGTTGTTTACTACTCACTACTACTACTACAGATATTTATATACCATTCTTCAACCAAAGTTCCCAAAGCAGTTTACATAGAAAAATAAATAATACCTAAATAAGTTGGACTCCTGTCCCCAAAGGGTTCACATAAGGAATATACATAAGATACATACCAGCAACAGCCACTGGAGGGATGCTGTGCTGGGGTTGGATAGGGCCAGTTGCTCTCCCCCTGCTAAATATAAAAGAATCGCCACTTTAAAAAGGTGCCTCTTTGCTCAGTTAGCAGGGGTTGCTACAAGTGTATGGTTAGTTAGCAACCCCTGCTTAGCAGGGGTTTACCAAGTGTATGGCAGTCATAGTTGCAAACTTGAGGGGCAAAGGAATGGAAATATTCCTATAACTAGATGATAGGTTACTAACAGCTCATTCCCAACACAAATCGCAACAAGAACAAGAGGACATGATAGTATTGTTGCACCAACTGGGAATAAAGATCAACCACAAGAATTCCAAAATGCACCCTACAAAATCCATACTTTTCATAGGTTCGGTACCGGATGTGGAGAAAATGCACCTTACAAAATCCATATCTTTTATAGGTTTGGTACCGGATGTGGAGAAACAGGAGGCATTCCTACAAGAAGAAAGAACAGTAAAGATAAAGCAGCAGATGGAACTAGTACTACAATGTACACATCAAACTGCAAGACAAATCCGAATATTACTGGGCTGATGGGCTGATGGCCTCCTGCACTGCAGCCATTTTACATGCAAAACTAAGAAAGTGCTCCCTACAACTATGGTTTTAGGGGACATTTGATTTTCAAAATGGGGAGCATTTTTATGACCAAAATGGTCATAACCCTTGACCATTCCATGGAAAATAAAAGATGAAGGAAATTTGACCACAGGGGTGCCATTTCAACTCTTGTTTCCACAGCTGATAGTAACCTCAGATGCATCAAAAACAGGGTGGGGAGCACACTGCCACAGACACCAAGTAAGTGGCAGGTGGAAGGAAATGTGATTATATATAAACATATTTGTACTTGAGCTTTCTACCTAGCACTGAAAGTCTTCAGACCACTATTACAAGGAAAAACTGTCCAGGTTGCAAAAGAATATACCACTGCTATAGCCAGTCATGGAGCCTGACCACTGGCGGCCCGTGTGCGGCCACGACAGCGGCCCTGCTGACCCCACCAGATGCCCCCGCATCTGACATCTTGAGGCTCCAACTCCCGAAAGGGCCGCGCGGCCCCCGCTCAGGAGCTAAACCAGCACCCCCGTATCTGACGTCAGACGCAGAGGGCATGTCGGGGCTGCGAGGTGTGGCCCCTGATTGAGCGTGGCCTGGGTTCTTTGAACCCGTTGGCCCAATGGTGGCTCCACCTCTGGCAATAGCATATGTGCACAACCAAGGAGGGACAATGTCCCATCCATTGTGCAGTCTTGCCTTACAGTTCTGGTACTGGTGCATACATTACCAGATTCACTCACTGTAATACAAATCAGAGGGACGGAGAACACAGAAGCAGACACCTTGAGCTGAGAGAACACCAGATCAAATATGCACAAATGGAGTATCCATCCAAAATACTTAAAGGGAATATTCAGCATTTGAGGAACTCCAGAGATAGACCTCTTTGCTTCTTCAGAAAACAAGAAATGTGGCCAATACTGCACATGAGCAGGCATAGGGAAAGAATCACTGGGAGATGCATTTATGCTCACATGGGACAGGATGTTGTATTACCGTATTCACCAATTCCACTCATTACAAGAGTAGTGAACAAGATAAATCACCACAAAACCAATTACATCCTAATAACACCACATTGGCAAAGATAAGTGTAGTATTCAACCCTCCTGAGTCTATCCAGGAGCAGGATGAGAACATTACCAATACAACTGGATCTCCTATCCATGGACGGAAGCAAAATCCTACACCCAGAAATAATAACAAAATCCTAAACCCAGAAATAAACTCGTTGAAACGAAGAGCGTGGAGAATAATGAGGAGATGGCAACTTCAGCAAGCAGAAAACTATTAGAAAAGATACTCTTTAATAAAAGAAAAACATCAACGAGCTGATGGCAGTAACGCTCCAACCGCCCTTCCCAACGGATGCACACGAGCGTGGGGCAGAGCGAGATCATCACACAGAGCTTCAGAGTCCTACCCGTTCAGCTGCTGAGCAGCTGCCGACCCAGTTGTATGAACACCCCCAGATCACTCAAGGATCATCGGTTACAGGTAAGCAACCTGTTTTCCCACTTCATCTGTAATAAATGTAATAAATAAATAAATCTATTTTGGCATACTGGTGTGTTGAGCATTTGGTGGCTCTTGTAGCCTTTCTACAGCCTGATCTGGTGTATGTTTATGCAGCAGTAAATCTTACTGAGTTTAGTGGAGCTTACTCCCAAGTTTGTGCAACCAGAATGCAACTCCAAAGAGTGAAGATGTTTACATACATGAGAAATGTGGTTTCATTTTTCTTCAGATATTGCTGCACAATGTATTCAGGCCATAACTGGAACAAAGACTCATCAGTGCCTACGCCAGGGGTTCCCGGCCTTGGCACTCCAGATGTTGCTGAACTACAACTCCCATCATCCCCAGCCATTCCAGATGTTGCTGAACTACAACCCCCATCATCCCCAGCCACAATTTATTGTGGCTGGGGATGATGGGAATTGTAGTTCAGCAGCATCTGGAGTAACTCATTTTAGGAACTCCTGGCCTAAGCTTTGTCCTGGAAGATGTGAATTACTAATAAATATGGGTGTGTCTGACACTCTTCCTCCTGAGTAATTTCAACTCACCTATTCACAACTAGGATTATGATGAAGCAGGGCTAGTTAGTCTTGAGTGCAAACAGGGGCGTAGCAAGGTTGGAGTGGGCCCAGAGACAAGATTTTAAAATGGGCCCCTTGCTGATATACACACAGAAACACACTTCATAATATATAGTGCACTCACACTCACATCCCCATTATGAATACGGTGAATATCTACTTAACATAGAATCTAGTTACTCTCTGCTCCTGCTGATTTCCAAGAGACTCAACATAATTCATAGGGGGTGCAACACGGGTGGGTGGGGGAGTCATGTGTCGTGTCTCTGGGGGGCCCCTCGAGGCAGTGGGGCCCCAAGATGACTGCCTCCCCTTGCCTAATGGTAGTTACACCCCTGAGTGCAAACAACTCTTTAATATTTTTTTTAAACCTATTCTTTCTGTATTCATTAGGTTGGTTCTTCATGATATAAATGTTGTTTATATGTTATTCTCTTGAATAAGAGCACAAATGTTATACTAAGGTTGGGGGAGCAGTTAAAAAATTGATACAGTCTGCATGAATGTATTGCATCTCAAGGGGGGGGAATCTTTTTTTTTTTTTTAAGTGAAGATTCTAATCCCAAGCTCTCAAACCTTTTGTATGTCACATTTTCAATGCGCATTCATTACTATAAACTAGACTTCAGGGCTCGGGAATGGAAATAGGCTGTAATTTTTTTTAAGCTATCTTACATCATCGTCTTCTTTTAGGGCATTATGTCATTCCTGCTGAGATGCATTATCTAACGTTGGATCAGCATTAGCGATTTTTGTGGGCCTACTGCAGTGCTCCTGAAGTACTGCCGGGAAGCACAGATTGAAATCTGAAGCATTTAAATTTTTTTCATTATGAACGGGAAAGAATGAGGAATTTAATATAAAGGCACTTATTTCTTGTTTCAAACTCTCTTCTAATTTAGTGTCTCTGATTTAAAGAAGGAATAAACACACACTTGACTACTGAACTACAGATTGTAAATACCGTCATGTTGGGTTTTAGATCAAGACTCCACGTATTTTAGCTATTCTTTAAAAAATAAAAAAAAAGGGTAGCAAGTGACATGTAGCAAGAACTTACAGAGCAGTGCACCAAGGACCACATGATAAGTGACAAGGGGGCAGGTGGCATCATTTGCCCAGTGTAGGAATAGCTGGGCTGATATTTTACAGAGGTCTCTAGAAGCCTGCACTGCATTATTTTGTGATCTCTGTGCTTTAGGGATGTGCTCAAAATGCGATTCAGTGTCCAAATCACAGCACAATCCCTTTAAGACTGAGGGCTTCCACAGCCCCTTTAACACAGAGGAGAGCAGATCCATCCCTGTTCCTCCTCTGCTCACCGCCATTGCTATACTTGCAGTGTTCCCCTCAACTATCCGCACCCACTGGTGGCATTATCTTCCAGCTGAGTCATGTGCGTACCAATGCCATGTGGGTGCAGCAGGGGGAGAGCACTGTTGGTGTGCGCTGATAGCTGGGGAGGGAGCATCATGAGTACAGCAATGGTGCTGAGTGGAGAAGGAGCAGGAATGGACTTGCTCTCCTCCATGTTAAAGGGGCTGTGGAAGCCCTCAGTTTTAAAGGGATTGTGCTGTGATTCGGACACCGAATCACATTTCGGCACATCTCTAATAAGCCTGCACTGGGGCAACTAGACCTGCTGACATTTACACCCTCATGCCTCCCTCTGGTAGTAGCTAATAAATGCAAGGACTCACACACAGGGTGGGGTGACTCATTATGCAGAATCTGAGGTTCCCCAGCCTGAGATATGGCGGGATCCCGAAGCTGGCATTCAGACAACCACATATCTCAGGTTTTTTTAAAGTAGCTGAGTTAAGCCAGAGGTATGCCCCCTGACTGAGCCTCCCGGCAAGCCCCCCAATTCTATCTCAATCTGCCTTGCAGTGCATCATGGCCCTTGGTCCCAATGGCAAAGGGGGCAGGATCACCTGGAATAAATCAGAGGTCCATGAAGACTGTGGGTTCAGACATATCACACACCTGAGTGGGAGCAGCATTTAGTTTGGCAAGCCAACTTCAATGCTTTGCTGCACATCTCGGTTTCAGGCCCAAAGTGAACCTCGGGTTACTGCCTGGGCATGGGTTCAGACAGTCACAGACAAGTTAGTTACTGACTTTGCAAGTAGGTTCCACATGATGGGTGATTTGATTGATTGATTGATTGAGTGTTGTCAAGTCGGTGTCAACTCTTAGCGACCACATAGATAGATTATCTCCAGGATTATCTATCTTCAACTTGGCCTTTAAGGTCTCTCAGTGTGATGTATTCATTCCTGTTGTAATCGAGTCCATCCACCTTGCTGCTGGTCGTACTCTTCTTCTCTTTCCTTCAACTTTCCCCAGCATTATGGACTTCTCAGCGGAGCTGGGTTTTCTCATAATGTGTCCAAAGTATGATAGTTTGAGCCTGGTCATTTGTGCCTCAAGTGTATATTCTGGATTGGTTTGTTTTTCTGGCCGTCCATGGTATCCTCAAAAGTCTTCTCCAGCACCAAAGTTCAAAGGCATCAATACTTTTTCTATCTTGCTTCTTCAAAGTCCAGCTTTCACATCCATAGAGTGTCACGGGGGGAAACATTGTCCGAAGAATTCTAATCTTTGTAGGTACAGACACATCACGGCATCTAAATAGCCTTTCCAAGGCCTTCATTGCAACCCTACCAAGTGCTAGTCTGTGGCATATTTCTTGACTGCTGGATCCTTTGCTGTTGACGGTCGATCCTAAAAGGCAGAAGCTATCCACCTCTTCATTATCAATTCTAAGGTCAACCCACCCATAATTAGGGCTGAGCCAGAGCCAGATTTCCCTGCATTTTCAAGTTGAACATGAAATCTGCCACTATAACATAGACGAGCCTTTAGGCAGAAGAGCAGGCAAGTTATGCAAAAGGTCCTCTCCCATCGCCATCACAGTCCACATAACTGTGGATGGGAACAGTGACAGTCACATGAACTGGGAGGACTTCCATAGGGCATATGTTATTTCTTACATTTGTCTCTGCAAACATACCTAGAACTCCAGACAGCCTACATGAGTTCTCAGGTGGCCTCCCATCCAGGTGCTGATCAGATCAAGACCTGCTTCGTATCCTATTACAGGCTGGGCCAGTGGATCCAGGAGCACACCAGACTTCAGACATCTCTGAGTGCAAGAGTCAGAACCTTGGTGAGTACCAAGCAGGGAAACAGGAGCTGGACACTGCAACAGAGAAAGAATACTGCCTCAGCAGCTTCATGCAGGAGACTGCTGGCACATATAGATGCTGCCCAGGTAGAGTGAATTGGCGCCACGCCTTCCTTAGGAGAGGCTCTGTTTCTAAAAGAGAGTCAGCATGGTGTAGTGGTTAGAGTGCTGGACTAGGACCGGGGAGACCCGAGTTCAAATCCCCATTCAGCCATGATACTCTAAATGAAGAACCAGTGTGATGTAGTGGTTAGAGTGCTGGACTAGGACTGGGGAGACTTGAGTTCAAATCTCCATTCAGCCGTGATACTTTCTGGGTGATTCTGGGCCAGTCACTTCTCTCTCAGCCTAACCTACTTCACAAGGTTGTTGTGAGGAGAAACCTAAGTATGTAGTACACCGCTCTGGGCTCTTTGGAGGAAGAGCGGGATATAAATGTAAAAATAAATAAAATTAAAAATAATAATAAAAGGGGCTTTGCCTGATTTCTTAAGTGATGCCTCCAGTAATGCTAGGGGTGAGGGTAGAGATTTGCTAAGACTGGTAGGGCCTAAGGGAGCTCCTCTGAGTTAAAGACAGGGCTATGTCCTCAGGTTGTGGTGCGGGTGTTAGCTCAAGTTCCTCTGGTCCTTTTGGTGGGGAGGGGGTCCAGATTATAGGTTCATCCACTTCTGGCCACCCCCTGGTCATGGATCTAGGGTCAGGGCACTTCGCTTCAGCAAAATGACTGTATCATGTGCCCTCAGATCATGCTCCGAGAGCATTTAAGTTGAGCCTGGTTTGGTTGCTGCTCAATCAGATTAGAAAGCTTCCCTGAGCATGGATCTTGTGGGCTAGCTCAGTTTGGTTCTTTGAGATTAACTCAGAGATTTCAGAGATTTCTCAAGCTGAAGTTTGGGAGTTTCTCTAACATTGGTCCTGTACAGCCCACGAATTGCACCTTCAGTCAGTAAGGAAATTAACTCTTTCCCTAGTAAACATATTCAGCAGGAACATTGCAGCTACTGTACCTATGCTCATGATCATGTTCCCATGAAACAGGTTAGATATTCAGCCGTCCATTAAGCAGTTGGTTAATTAAAATAGTACAAGAGTTTTTATTTGAATATTCAGAACCTCTGCCACATTGTTCCTTTTACACCTTGTTCACATCTTTTGTGCTGCTCCTTCCTGGTTTCAGAGAAGCCCTCTCTTCACATCTTGCTTTTTACCGAGGGACTCACTACTTGTTAAACACAAACATCTGTAATTGAGGACCCAGGTCTTTTTTTTTTAAAGGGAAGGGGGTAGGTCTTCTTTCCCTGCTAAATATAAGAGAACCACCACTTTGAAAGGTGCCTCTTTGCTCATTTAGTAGTCGACAACTGTATCATAGACCATTAGATATCAGCATGCCTTATGAGCATAGCACAGGGGATAGCAAACAGGAAGTTGGAGTTTAGCGGGAAGTGTGCAGGGGAGCCTGGAACAAGCCCCTGTGATCACAAGGAGGCCAATGGAGAAGGGAAGGGAAGTACAAATCCCTCCCTCATATTCTTGAGAAAGGCTGTTTGGACAGTTAAATAGCTGACCCTTACAGCTGAGACCTATCCTTCTAATAAACTATCTCTAAATACGGTAAACAGCCAACAAAACCAGTATGAAGATAGAAAGTCAGAAGGCGAGGGGGCACTTCCCAGTGTATTGCACAGAGTGCCACATGTATGACTATTTGCCCCATGGGCAGAAGTCATGGGTATGTGCTCAGTGCAATGAGCTCCTGGCTCTCAGGGAACAAATTCATTCCTTTGAGACCAAGGTGGCAGATCTGGAGAAGCTCAGAGAGACAGAGAGGCATGGGGATGAGACCTTCAGGGACATGGTAGAGGCATCACACTCCAGGGCTGATAGCTCCTCTGCTGTCAGGGAGAATGAAGGTCTTGGGCAAGAAGGACATCAGTCTAAGGAAGAAGGAAATGCTCCTTTAAAAGGGACCCCTTCAGTGGAAGATGAGCCCATATCCTCTCACACAGGGGACACTCCTCCGGAGGGGTGGGAGCCTCCTTGTAGTGGGTGATTCAATCATTAGAGGTATAGAGAGATGGGTTTGTGACCTGCGTGTTGACCACACAGTGACTTGCCTGCCTGGTGCAAAGGTTGCGGACATCATGCAGCGTCTAGATAGGCTCTTAGACAGTGCTGGGGAGGAGACAGCTGTCGTGGTGCACGTTGGCACCAACGATGTGGGGAAATGTAGTTGGTAGGTCCTGGAAGCCAAATTTAGGCTGATAGGTAGCGTATTGAAGTCGAGGACCCCCAAGGTAGCATTCTTAGAAATGCTACCTGTTCCACATGCAGGTACAGTGAGAAAGGCAGACCAGAGGGGTTTCAATGCATAATGAGACATTGGTGCTGGGAGGAGGGGTTTAGATTTGTTCCTTTTTCGGGCAAGCAAGGCCTATACAAAAGGGACAGGCTGCACTTAATCTAAGATGCAACCAGACTGCTGATGCTTAAAATCAAAAAGGTTGCAGAGCAACTTTTAAAATTATGCCTGGGGAATAGCCGACAGGAGCTGGGCAGTATCCGGTTTGGCAAATGCCAGCCTTTAAAGTGTGAGGGTGCAAAGGATTCAAATAAAACAGAAGGGACATAGCAGAACCACATAAAGAGCAGACAGAAGCCTGTGTCAGCTGGTCAAAGAGTCAAAAGAAAGATAGCATACACCAGGTGAGAGATTCAGAATATAAGTGCTTATATGCCAATGCCAGAAGCCTCCGAGCCAAGATGGGTGAGCTGGAGTGCTTGGTTGCTAACACAGAAATAGATATAGTAGGCATAACTGAAACATGGTGGAACAGTGGGTCATTGTTATCCCTGGATATAAACTCTATAGAAAGGACAGGGAGGGGTGCCTTGGAGGTGCAGTAGTACTGTATGTTAAAGAAGGGATAGAATCTAACAAGGTAGAAAACCTAGGTGCACTGGAGTCCTCCAAAGAAACCCTGTGGGTGACAATACAAGGCCTGAAAGGAAACATGCTACTGGGGATGTGCTATAGCCCTCCGGATCAAAACTCTGACAGGGACTGGGAGTGGCAGCAGGAAATCAGGGAGGCGTCAAGGAGAGGCAGGGCTGTAATAATGGATGACTTCAATCACCCACACATAGACTGGGAAAATTCACAGTCTAATAATGACAGAGAGGTCAAATTTCTAGATATGCTGAATGACTGTGCCCTAGAACAGTTGGTCTTGGAACCAACCAGAGAGAAGGCGACCTTGGACTTAATTCTTAGTGGCACCCAAGACCTGGTGCGTGATGTCAGTGTCATCGACAATTTAGGGAACAGTGACTATAGTGCAATCAAATTCAGCATACACGTGGGGAGAGAATCACCAAGGAAGTCTAACATAGACATTTTGAATTTCAGAAGAGGAAACTTCTCCAAAATGAGGAGTATGATGAAAATAAAACTGAAAGGGAAAATCAGGAGAGTCACTTTGCTCCAGAGTGCATGGCGATTACTCAAAACCACAATACTAGAAGCCCAGTTAGACTGTATACCCAAAAGAAGGAAAGGTACCACTAAGTCCAGGAGGATGCCAGCATGGCTAACAGGTAAAGTTAAGGAAGTTATAAAGGGGAAGAAAACTTCCTTTCCAAATTGAAAGGCCTGTCCAAACGAAGAGAACAGAAAGGAACACAAACTCTGGCAAAAGAAATGCAAGGTGACAATAAGGGAGGCAAAAAGAGAGTTTGAGGAACATTTAGCTAAAACTATCAAGAGGAATAACAAAAACTTAACTGTCTGGAAAAACTGAAAACTAGCAAATCACCAGGGCCAGATGGCATTCATCCAAGAGTCCTCAAGGAACTCAAATGTGAAATTGCTGACCTCCTTGCTAAAATATATAACTTATCCCTGCAATTGGGCTCTGCAGCAGTGGACTGGGAAGTAGCAAATGTAACAACTGTTTTCAAAAAGTGATCCAGGATCAATCTGGGAAATTACAGGCCGGTTAGCTTAAAGTCCATTCCAGGCAAATTGATGGAAAGCATCCTCATGGATAAAATTGTAGAGCACATAGAAAAGAACAGGTCTTGCTGGGAGAGAACCAGCATGGCTTCTGCATTTTGCCTCACAAAACTTTTGGAGTTCTTTGAGAGTGTCAACAAGTATGTGGATCAAAGTGATCCAGTTGACATAGTATACCTGGACTTACAAAAAGCTTTTGACAAAATTCCCCATCAAAGACTCCTGAGGAAACTTAGCAGTCATGGGATAAGGAGACAAGTACATGTGTGGATCGCTAACTGGTTGAAAGACAGGAAACAGAGGGTAGGTATAAATGGAGAGTTTTCACAATGGAGGAAAGCAAGAATTGGGTTCCCACAGGGATCTGTACTGGAACTGGTGCTTTTTAATTTATTCATAAATGATCTAGAAGTAGGGGTAAGCAGTGTGGTGGCCAAATTTGCAGATGATACCAAACTCTTTCAGGTAGTGAAATCCAAAACGGATTGTGAGGAGCGCCAAAAGGATCTCTCCAAACTGGATGAGTGGGCAACAAAGTGGCAAATGCGGTTCAATGTTGGCAAGTGTATAGTGATGCACATTGGGACAAAACCCCCAACTTCAAATATACGCTGATGGAATCTGAACTGTCACCACTGTTGGTGACTGACCAGGAGAGGGATCTTGGGGTCGTGGTGAACAGCTCGTTGAAAGTGTCGACTCAATGTGAGGCAGCTGTGAAAAAGGCCAATTCAATGTTAATGATCATTAGGAAGGGGATTGAAAATAAAATGGCTAATATTATAATGCCCTTACACAAAATGATGGTGCGGCCACACCTGGAGTACTGTGTACAATTCTGGTCACCACATCTAAAAAGGACATTGTAGAACCTGAAAAGGTGCAGAAGAGGGCAACCAAGATGATCAGGGGCCTAGAGCACCTTTCTTATGAGGCAAGACTACAACACCTGGGGCTATTTAGTTTAGGAAAAAAGATGACTGCAGGGAGACATGATAGAGTTCTATAAAATAATGCATGGTGTGGAGAAAGTGGATAGAGAGAAATTCTTCTCCCTCTCACATAACTCTAGAACCAGGGTTCATCCCATGATACTGATTGCCAGGAAATCTAGGACCAACAAATGGAAATACTTTTTCACACAATTCCACAGTAATCAACTTGTGGAATTCTCCACCACAAGATGTGGTGACAGCCAACAACCTGGATAGCTTTAAGAAGTGTTTGGATAACTTCATGGAGGAGAGGTCTATCATCAGCTAGTTGGAGGGCTATAGGCCACCTCCAGCCTCAAAGGCAGGATGCCTCTGAGTCCCAGTTGCAGGGGAGTAACAGCAGGAGAGAGGGCATGCCCTCAACTCCTGCCTGTGGCTTCCAGCAGCATCTGGTGGGCCTCTGTGTGAAACAGGATGTTCGACTAGATGGGCTTTGGGCCTGACCCAGCAGGGCTGTTCTTATGTTCTTATATTTTTACATATTCCCCTTAGGGGATGGACCCGCTCTGGGAAGAGGAGAAGGTTCCAAGTTCCCTCCCTCCCTGGCAGCTCCAAGATAGGGCTGAGAGAAATTCCTGCCTGCAGCCTTGGAGAAGCTGCTGCCAGTCTGTGTAGACAATACTGAGCGAGATAGACCAATGGTCTGACTCAGAATATGGCAGCTTCCTATGTTCCTGTGTTCCACTGTGTGAAGCAGGATGCTGTACTAGATGGGCCTTAGGCCTGATCCAGAAGAGTTTTTCTTATGTTCTTATGATATAGATACTTACCTGACAATTTAAATCAGGCTCAGGATCAACCTATTTTCATTTTTGTTTGCTTTTCCCTCTGTAGCCCTTCCACCCACCCCAATATAGCTTATCTTGACACAATATTTCCTTTTTGCAACTTTATTGTTTATTATTTATTATTATTTATTTATTTGATTTTTTTTGTTTGAAATATGATGAATCTATATACAGGAAAAACAAATTTGTGGTTTTAAGTTCTGAAGCAAATGTTTACATATGCGTTCTACATGAGCATCAGGGCACATGTGGAACTCTGAATCAGGCAGACACACAAGACCAATTCAGCTATTGAGGCTGTTCACACAATCAAAAACTGGGTAAGACAAGTGCCCTACCCAGGTTTGGGAGCTGTGTGAGCTCTCAGTTTTTGGTTGTGTGGGAGCAAACAACTAGGAACGGAGGAGGGAGAACTGATTGTGGGGGAGAAAGGAGCTGGGTTGGCAGCTTTTTCTCCTAGCTTGGTCAATTGCTGATTATGAAAGTTGCATTGGGTGGCGCTGTCCCACCCAGCTCCTGTCTCCTACACAATCACTTCTCCCTCCTCCTACCTAGTTGTGTGCTCCCACACAACCGAAAAATGGGAGCATGCACGACTCCCAAACCTGAGTAGGACACTTGTCCCACCCAGTTTCCAGTTGTGTGAACAGCCGCATTCTGTTTTATGTGTGTTCCAGTAACTGCACACATGAACATGTTTGTTTGTTTGTTTGTGTACATTTGTATACCAGCCCTTCTTCGAGCAAGGTAGAAGTGATTGTGAGGAGGCAAGGTAGGAGTCAAGCCTGGGTAGAAGTGATTGAGGCTATTCTAATGATCACCAGAAAGCGGACTAAGGGAGCCTAGCCTGCTTTCTGGTGCTCGTTGGAACCACTGGGCTTGTGGGCGAGCCCAGTGGTTCTGAGGAGGCTAGCCCACCTAAATCCCCCTCCCCTTAAACGAGGTTGAGTGCTCTGTTAACCTCGTTCATTTGCTCGTGTGCCACCACGGTGTGCGGCGACACGTGAGTAGACCCCTGGCTGGAAGGCTACAAGCAGCCTCCCAATTCCAGAGGGTACCCCAGAATGCTCCGCGTATTCGCGCGGGGCAACTTGGAACTTCTAGGGTCCCCGCAGCCCCCACTAGCTCCATGACAGAGCTGGTAGTCATGTGCCCAGGTAGTCACGTAGCCCAGGGCTAGATGTTGGATCATCTGCGGGGAGAGCGGGCTAAGCCCACTCTTCCCGCAAACCACGAGGCACTTCACACCACTCGTGTGAAGCGCCTCATTGTGTGGAAACAAGGTAGGGGGGAAATTAGGGTAGCTTTTCTTCCTGCCTTGTTTCCACACAGTCACTCCTGCCCAGGTTTCCCTCTTACCTTTCTTCCACACAACCGAAAATTGGGAGCACACACGGCTCCCAAACCTGAGTAGAACACAGTTTTTGATTGTGTTAATGACCTCAGTGTGACAGATGTTAGAAAACACTTGTCATCCAGGTATAATAATCAATTAGCTGGGATTAGCTGCACCTCACTGCTGAGAGTGCACTCTTTGGCAAGCCTGGGCTGGTTACCTTGAAATTGTACTCATATTTCCATTTCTAGCATACTATAGGCAAGTCGTGATACTCAGGCATATGCATACCTGGTGGCTTGTGGTTTTTCATTTTTGTTCTGTCAGCTCCCCCTTTCCCCTGTTTATATGGCAAACTGTAGCTCTAGTCACAAGGTAGGAGGCAAACGTGAGTAGAAGTGATTGAGGCTATTCTAACGATCACCAGAAAGCGGGCTAAGGGAGCCTAGCCTGCTTTCTGGTGCTCAATGGTGCTCCAAAATCAATGAGGCTATTTACACAAATGTGCAAAACTGGGATTAGGGAGCCCAGCCCGGTACTGCACGCTCGTGTGAACCGCTGGGATCAGTTCCAATCCCGGCGGCTACATGGCAGCAAACCCACCTAAGTAGCCTACAGTTAAACAAGGTTAAGGGAGCGGGTGCTCCCTTACTCTTGTTTTTCTGATTGTGTGTTAGCCACGGCTGCTTGCAGTCGTGGCTGGCTCACTCGGTGGGGGATCCCGGTAATGCACCGCAAACTGGCCCTGTGCATCATTGGGGCTCTGGGGTTGTGGAGACATTTGGTGCGTCCTAGCTCCCCAAGCCTGGGAGCTGCTGGGTGAGCCTCCGGTCATCTGGGCAGGCAATCTGCCCATCCAGGGAAGCCATGGAGATCGTCTGCGGGGAATGTAAGCTAAACCCTCCTTCCCCGCAGACCGCCCCGGAGCTTTTCTCATGGATCGTGTGAAGAGCTCTAATATGTTCAACACACACATAATCTGTGTACACTATATGCATGTACCAATTTGTGTACATAGTTCTTCACACATTGGCCTGGTTCACACAATTGTTTGAATCTAGATTTAATGTGGACTACCAACATGAGTGTGATTTTGTGAACCCATGCCAAAGTGGGTTCTGAGATTCCTGCCTGGGTGTGGGTTCACACAATCACACTCATGTGGGTAACCCACATTAAACCTAGATTCAAACAATTGCATGAATCAGGCCATTGTGTTGAATGCACATAAAATACTATACTGTCTGACCCCTCTGCAGATTCTGCACTTCTGTACCCTGCATTTGATGGGGCCTGTGTGCGGGTTCACTTTTGTACAGAGAATTTAACAGCTCTCATTGCCTCTCACTTCAGCTACGGAATCAGAGCCTTGTTCTATATCATGAAATCCAGGGAGAGGTTTTAGAAACCATTCCATGTAGAGAATAAGCAGCTGCTTTTAGGATGAAGCCAAAGAAATTCCCCAAACCACAGAGAATCCCAACACAATTCTCTATATAAAAGCAGAATTATAAATGGCTCTGAATGCTAGGAAACAATTGGAATAAATTCAGCCTTGACTTAATTTCAATTCCCCCTCCTATTTTTAAACTGAGTAATGGTATACACTGAAAGTCTGGCTTTTTTGTCTCCTGTGGTAGCTCCATTTTAAAGTTATTTGGTGTTTATTAGTGATTTGTCCCATCTTGTATTTTCAGGCTGGAGCCATATTGCTTATCTAAAATCTTGGAACGGTTGATTGTTTTCGTTAGAAGCAAGTCCTTTCATAATCAAGGCAGAGGGCTGTGTGGAGTCTCCCATTTTGATAGGAAACTTTGTCCTTATTTAACTGGGCAGCACAGTTTGACAAGCATAATAAGAGCACAGAACTGCAGCTTTACACAATTATATTCCATTTATATCATATTTCCAGGCTGAATTAGTCAGACAAGCAGGTTGTTGGCAGAGCTTAGTTCAGGTTTCTCAATGAACCAACCTATCTTGCAATCCTCTAGCAAGGAGGCCAATTTTAATGATGGCTTGCCAGTATCCATCTCTGCTCCAATTGAACATAGCCATAGAAAAAGTGGCAAAGAAAGAACAAATACTTGAAGAGTGCTGAGAAACAACAACCAATATGGTGTAACAACTAAGAGAGTGTCAACCAAGCGCCTTGACACTGCCTACAATATGGAGATAATGCTGCCCTATCTTATATAGTGTTGTCAGGGACAGGCCAAGACATTTTGCTGCCTGAAATGAAGGACAATATGACATACATCCCCATCTGTGGGCAAGTGCTCAGCATTCTATTATTTATTTATTTATTTTTATTTATTTATCTATCTACATTTTATATCCCACTCTTCCTCCAAGGAGCCCAGAGTGGTGTAATTCATACTTAAGTTTCTCCTCACAACAACCCTGTGAATTAGGTTAGTCTGAGAGAGAAGTGACTGGCCCAGAGTCACGCAACACATATCATGGCTGAATGGGGATTTGAACTCGGGTCTCCCCGGTCCTAGTCCAGCACTCTAGCCACTACACCACACCAGCTCTCTTCTCAGGCCATGCTGCTGAGGCAGCAGCACACAAGCCTGTTCAGACTGTAAGTTCAACTTTTGTACAAGTGTACAGTATACACAGGTACAGATCTGTACACAAGTTCAGTCATTCACATGTGATGTTGAACGCAGGTACAAAAGTACACTTCCTATCTGTACCATGCATTTGAAGGGCCTGTATCCAGGTTCACTCTTAAAATGAACACAGGTACAGTCATTCACACAGACATCTGTACACTCATACAGCATAATGTCTCTGAATCAGGCTTATGCCACCAAGCCAGGCAGTGGCAGCAGGACCATATCTAGTGCTCATGTTGGGGGAGTAGAAAAAGGGAAAGGAGTGCTTCAGTAAGACGAGGAGGGGCAAGTGAACAGCATGCCCCAGTGGAGTGAGGAAGGACAGTAGCAAGGGTGGCAGGGAGAAATGAAGTGTCACCATAGGGGGGCTGGCCCTTGTGACCCTTCCACCCCTCCCCACACCTGAGGCAACAATTTCAGCCTGCCTCGCAACTGGTGTAAGCATAACTAAGCCCTGGACACTTAAAAGTGCAATACAAATCCCATATTATGATGATGAGCTTTATCATCCAGTAGAGCAGACTTAGAGCCCTTTCTCACGGTCAGTGGGAAAGGGCTCAAGGGACAGCGGGGAGGAAAGCTGCTAGCACTTACCTCTCCACGGACAGTCCCTCTGTCTGGGATTGCCTGCCCAAATGATTGCCAGCTGCACCCAGCAGCCTGGGTGGTCGGGGGCTGGGAAGCGTCCCCCAAAAAAACTCCCATAATGCACTGCACAGTGGGGATTCTCCTGACTCCGGTCAGGAGCCAGAGCTGGCAAACAAGCAGGAAAATGGGGCCAAGGGAGTGCTTGCTCTCTTAACCTTGTTTTGGAGGCGGGCTCTGGAGGCAGGTTTGCCAGCAAGTGGCTTCCGGCGGTTCTCACGCACAGGCAACACTGTGGCTGCTTTTGCCTGTGTGTGAAGTTAAAAACTTAGCCTGGTTTTGCCTGTGTGAGAGAACAGCCTCTCTATGTGACAGATTAGGTCACTGCATTTTCCAAAGAAGAAGAAGAACCATTCTCAGAGCAAATTGCAGCTTTGAAGGAGGGTGTTTTTCGTCAGAAACACAACACAGGGCTGTGCTACAGTTCTGATCCAGATCAGAACAATTTTTCACAAAGACAGAAATACAGGTTCGGGCAGGTGATCCCAGACAGAGAGGAGGCAAGTGCTAGCAGCCTTCCTCCCCACTCTCCCTTGAGCCCTTTCTCACTGATCGTGAGAAAGGGCTCGAAGTCTGCGCCTTACAGCTCATAATAATAATATGGGATTTGTATTGTACTTTTAAGTATCCAGGGCTCAGGTGTATTTCACTTCACATCAAGTTTGATCCTAAAAAAATGTTGCTATATTGCACTTCTATGAACTGGGAGGCCAAGATAAAAATTGCAGATGTATTAAGGAGAAATGCAAATGACTGAGGGGAAAACATCTTTCTCAGGCTTGCAGATAACTGGGGAGGGGGAAGACATGTATTAAGCACTGACCTGTTCAATCTTGTCAGATAATTCTGTATTTAGGGCATTTTTTTAAAAAAAAAAGTTATGTCCCATTAGACCTGAATATGTCCTTTGAAGTTGTGCAGTTTTAGGTTTTAATGTCAACTCACTAGTTTATCTGAAAAGAACATTAAGCGAAGCAAGTATAATTGTCCCTATCACATAAGTTTCAAAAAGCTGAGCATGTTCTCCTAACAAAAATTTTACAGATTTCAACATTGGGCAAGATTGGAGCTAGCGTGGTGTAGTGGCTAGAGTGCCAGACTAGGACCGGGGAGACCCGAGTTCAAAGCCCCATCCAGCCATGAAACTAGCTGGGTGACTCTGGGCCATTCACTCTCTTCAGCCTAACCTACTTCACAGGGTTGTTGTTGTGAGGAGAAACCTAAGTATGTAGTACACCGCTCTGGGCTCCTTGGAGAAAGAGCGGGATATAAAATGTAAAAATAAAAATAAATAAATTAAATAAATACTTCAGGAAGCAAACAAGAGTCATTTTTTAATGTTTAATCATTTTGGGTCGCCATTTTATTTCATTTCATCTTTTCAATATGCATTTTCATTACAGATTTGTATTTCATACAATCTCTCACCAGATTTCTTTGTTTTCCATCAAATATGCTTTGTTTTTGCACACAAGTGGCGGAGGAAAGAACAGGTGCAGCTATTTGTATCAGTTTTCTATTTTGAATGCAAACGTTTTGCAGATTGCTAAACACTTCTCACTCCCAAGTTTGAATACCATCAGCCCAATCCATCCCGGAGGTTTAACATCTACATTCTATCTAAATAAAAGCAGGCTATAATATGTAAAAGTGTCTGGTTAAATGCAGTTCTCAAATTGAGAAGCCTCCACTGCATCAGCATGCCTATAGCGGTGGAAGAAGTGTGATGTGATTTATGTAGGGTCACCACATATGCTGCAATGATGCAATATCTATGCAATCCCTGCCCTGCATTTCATCAGAAAACTGCCGAGACGTGGGAAAGGCAGCAAGTCAAATCAGCATGTCCTGAACAGGACATAGGAGCTCCACTCCTCAGCCAAAGTAGGATAAGAAATAGGCTACGCAAGAGAACATTTGGAGAACATGGATAGAGAGAAGTTCTTCTCTCTCACACACAGCACTAGAACCAGGAGTGATTCCATGAAACTGACTGCAAATAAATTTAGAACCGACAAAAGGAAGTGCTTTTTCACACAGTACATAATTAAATGTATAGAATTCTCTGTCACAGGATGCAGTGATGGCCACCAGCTTGCATGGCTCTTAAAGGGACTTAGATAAATTCATGGAGGACAAGTCTTTCAATGACTACTAGTCTTGATGGCTATCGGCCACCTCCAGATTTAGAGGCAGGATTCTTCTGAATACCAGTTGCAGGGGAGCAAAAGGAGGAGAGGGAGCATGCCTCTCAGCTTCTCCGAGGCATCTGGTGGGCCACCATGGGAACAAGATCTTGACTTGATAAGCCTTGGGCCTGATCAAATAGCATTGTTCTTATGTTCTTATGCCTTCACCTCCTGGTTGTGGGCTTCCCAGAAGCATCTATTCAAGTGTGTGTGTGTGTGTGTGTGTGTGTGTGTGTGTGTGTGTACACATCACACATATCACACACACACAAAGATCACATCCTAGAAACCAATGTATACACTAGGCAGAATCAGAAATAAAGCTTTTCTTACACTGTACCACTGCAGGTCAAGTTCTACATAAAATGGTCTACACAGAATGTTGGGGAGATGGCTAGATCAAACTTGGTGACATGACTTTTTTCTACATATAGAGGACAGAGACTTTTTTTTAGAGTGGCACCCATGTAGTGGATTACAGGCAGCCACCATCGTTCCACAAAAGTCCTCACCATGACACTATTTGTAGACATAGGGACTATTCACACGATTGAAGAAAATTGGGCTAGCTTCCACTAGCCTGATTTTCTTCAGTCGTAAGAACCACCAGGCTCACAGCCAAGCCCGGTGGTTCTTGAGCGGCTAACCCGCTCCTGTAGCCCACTCCTTAGCCTGGGTTTGTGGAGCGAGCACTCTGCAAACCCGGGCTATCTGCTTGTGAGTAGCTGCGGCGCGGCTCCGCACCACGGCTATTCGCAAGTAGACCCCCGAAAGGGAGGCGAAAAGCCACCTCCCAGCTACGGGGGTCTCCCCAGTATGCCCTGCGCACTCGCGCAGGGCAAACTGGGGCTTCCGGGGACCACACGACCCCCAAGCTCCCCAGCCCCCGCCAGCTCTGTCTCAGAGTCAGCAATCGTGTGGGCAGCCAATCCGGGGAGATGAGCGGGGAGAGCAGGCTTAGCCCTCATGAGCTAGGGGAGGGCAGGCTTAGCCCACTCTTCCCGCTCACAGCCCCAAACCGGGTCTCACAGATCATGAGACCCAGTCCATAGTGTCATAGTGAGGGGACTTGTGACATAGGTGAGCCAGGGTGACTTCAGAATAGCTTTAGGCCACCCTTAACACCATATTTCAAGCTGAACACTCCCTGCTGAGAACTTCAGGTCTGCTCTAATGCAGCAGTGTAGTGACATCGATTATGTATATCTGTCTATCTATCTTAGCCTTAAAGGCCAAAATGAAGACAGATCAACCTGGAGAGAATCTATCTATGTGGTCACTAAGAGTCAACACCGACTTGACGGCACTCTATCTATCTATCTATTATGGGGGTTTATGTTATATTATTGGTTTATTGTTAGCTGTCCAGAGGGTCCATGTGGACGGAAAGGTAAGAGGGAGAAAAATTAATCCATCAATAAAATATGCATACAGAGTTTGCCTCATTGGTAGAGATTTCAAACTTGAGAAATCCACCACCTGTAGCCTGAAGCGGTGCAGTCCTGGAAAACTTCACACTTGATTCAACTGAACAGGCAAGCTGCCTCTAAGCTACAAACAAAGAGTGCAGAGGAATGGGTTCAGAGAATCCTTCCCCACCTATACTTTCATTCCATTTAATGCTATGGCCTTATTATAATTCATATGGCTGTGCTGAAATCTTGGCTGTGCAGGGGCAACATAAACTGAACTGACCCAGCTTTTTGAACTCTGCCAAGTAAAGGGATCATTTTTCTCTCGTGATATTTTCAACTACTTAGATGCTTAATTATCTGTTACCAGAATGTCTCCCTGTAAGTGCCAGCAATTTCACCCATTAGCAATTAGCTACTGAACTTAGTGCAATTGAATAAATACATAAACACCCACCACCACCTGCACAAGAAGACAAGGGATGTTTCAAAAACATACTGTAAAGGGCAGCACTCATCAAGCATTGCTATAATGCATTTTGCACCTGACCACGTTCTGCATATTGATCTGGTAACTATATGCATCTCTGCCAAGCACATACTTTAGTGGTATAAATAAACTTCTGCCCTGCCCATATTTTGGCTACTGATTCAGTAAGCACATGATTTTTTCTTCTTCCTACCATTGCTGTGCTGTCAGCAAAATCTTTACATTGTGATAAGATGTTAGGAGAAAAGGAGAAGAGCGCAGTTTATTAATGGCTGACCAAGTCCTTAGTTTAGATGTTGAATCAAGCTTATATCTGTAATATTGTTTCCATTTTAGCATCCAATATCAACTTCCCAAAGGTTATTAAAGTACAGCACAGAAAAGATTCATGCTGTGGCACTAAAGTTGTCAGAGCCATTTTATTGGCTACAGATAATGGAATGCAGCCATAAGTCAAAAATTCATTTCTCATCTTTCCATAGCTTTCTGATGTAAGTATTTTGTGGGCTGGTAACTTAATACAGAGGCCAGTGAGTCAGCCCTTGCAAATACTCAAATTCTGAGATGAAACGGAAGGCTCTTCCATAGGCAAAACCTCTGCAGAAATGTCAAGGGAAGTCAAAGGGAGTAAGAATTCCATTAAGATTTGTCTGCATTTACAAGACAAGAACAATTATTTGAAGAGGTATTCAGAAACAAATTGAATGCCTCTTCAAACATATAGGAAACCCCATCCAAATGGAAACTGCAGCAAAAGCAGAATAAGCAAGGGTCAAGGAGTGTGTGTAACCAAGCACTGTTGTTTCGGACAAAAGCCCATAGACCCACTTCCTTCAAAAGGCAAGAGTAAGGGAAGCCAAACATACTGTTTGTTTGCTTTCAAGCAGTGTTCTGAGGTCTTTTTATTTGGGGTGGGGATTTGGTCATCCAGGGGCACACAACATTTTACCCTTGAGCCTTTATGTAACCCAGAGGGTTAAAAACTTGCAACAGCCTCAGTAGACTGCCACCATCCCAGCTGTTCTCCATCCCACTGGGTAACTCCGTAAAATGCTCTGATCAGAAAAAACTCCGTATTATCTGGGAATCACTCTGGTACAGATGTGTTGGAGCAGGTGCAATTTCCCCTGAGATTACATGGGCCTTCATCCAAACTAAGAGTTGTGTGCAAGGAATGTTTCTGGATGATCACATGGAAAGGAGGAGCCAGTTTTGGCAACCTCCCCTTCTTTCTGCAGGTGCCTGTGATGCCCAAAAAACAAGTCCCTGAGGGTTGCAGGACCCTCGATGACATATTTTTAGGTGGCACAGGCAGCTGTTGTTGGACGTGGGGGACCACTGTAAATCACACTTCCCACTCCATGCAGGCCAGAAGCATTCTCCACCCACAACTCTTAGTTTGGACATAGCCCATGGTTTCAAAAAACCCTTTGTTTCATGCTGTTTCAAAGTAGACTCAGACACATTTTACCTGGGCTGATTGCAGATAGGCATCAGATCTAACACCCAATATGTATTAGTCCCAGAACAAAGAAGCGGGAAGCTTAAGAACTAGTGCCAGCTGAAAGGAACTCCTGCCCTGGCTTTGAAAGGCCACTCAGGATTAGCAGGAAGGAGAAAAAACTAGCCAGTCATAGACATGTAATCAAATTAAGTTTTCACATCACATGCAAATATAGGGACATGATACTTAATGTTGCCAACATGATAGTGAACCCACATCCCTTGTGTGAGACAGGCTTCCTACAGAGGAAACTGAACATATGACCATAAGGTCTAATAGGGTGTTTGAACTGAAGTTTTAAACCTTAGAAATATGGAGCTGGTCAAGTTAAATTGACCATACATTGGAAATCCAGCCAGTTTTTCTGTCACAAAAGCATGTTTTGCTTTTAGTGTAGTGTTCCTCATGTATCTGAGTGGGTTTAATATGTAGTAATAAAGTGGAACGTGTCCCTCATTGAATACTATGTGACTCAGAACTCCTCAGGATTTTTCTTGTGCTTATCTGGACTATATACTATTGCATCTCTAAACAGCTCTTTTTGGCCGTTATGAAAGTGTAGTTATTCCTAAATTGATTCATTGTAATGTACATCCACTTTGTTGGATTTTTAAAAAAAGAAAATTGTGCATGAAAGTTTAGAATTCTAAATAATAGAGAGGTAATGCAGTCACTTTACCACTATAGAGCCATATAACAGTGTTTACTTTGAAGCAAATAATGAGGAAAATCACTCTAAGTTTTTGAAGTTAAAAAGATAAGTTAGACAATAAGCCTGTTCTCATGACCATAGATTCCTGGATAGGAGGGGGTTAACCCAGAAATCTATGGTCATCTGCGGCACAGGGAGTCCTCACAACCCAGCAGTTCCAAACCTGGGTAGCCCAGATCAACTATCCATGTTAAAAAAGAGGTAGGACACAAAAAGAGAGGTTTGCAACCTTTTCGTTTTGGTCATCTGCATCGTTCCAGCAACTATGTTTATCATAAAGTTATGTGGCAAGAGGGGCCAGGGAGAGAAAAGCTATTGCTGCACTGAGGGCTGTCGCTCTACTGCTCAACCAATGCATTGTGGGATATGTGGAGGACCCAGCTCCATTGTTTACAACACTGGAGTGTGCTCCAGCCTGACTGTCTGGGGATTGGGTAAGTAGACTCAGATGGGAGCTCTGGTCTTTTGTGGGGCACAGGGTAAGAGCATGCCTTCCCTCCAGCCCACCCCCATTTGACTGTGTGCACAACCCTAACGCCTAATTTTGGACTATTTTGAGTCATTTTCCTCATAGTGTTAGCCTATATTTGGTTCTGCTTGCCTGTAGGTGAGCAATAAAGGTGGGTGTGGATCCTTCCCCCTGCAAAGTTTTGCGTCATTTCCAGGGGCAGCCCTTTTGTGAGATGAGATGAGGCAATTGCCTCAGGCAGCAGGTTAGTGGGGTGCAGGCAAGGTGGCATGATGCCTCCTCCCTCCCACACTTTTTAAAGAAGATACAGAGTGGGGAGAAGGATGAGTACAAGGGGGAAGGGACATATGGCCCCCTGCCTCAGGCATACAAAGAATCTTCACTGGCCATTTAGGATGCTGATTTTGGGTTTGTTTGTTTGTTTGTTATATAGATCAGCAGGACCTTTTTCTTTTCCATCTCATGAGGACATGGGTAGTTTAAAAACATCATCATCATCATCATCATCATCATCATCATTATTATTATTATTATTATTATTATTATAACTTTTATACCGCCCTTCCAAAAGGCTCAGGGCGGTTTACATTAAAACACATAATCAAGCTAACAGTGTTTTAATAATACTTGGAGAAAATGTTTGCCTTTCTGCTATGCCTTCAGAATGTTCGAGGAAATGTATAACTTGCTAACGTCTCAAAGGAAATTACTCTGAGATGTTTGAAATGTCTCAGGATAGTTTTGTGCATCTTAAACAGGCAGGTTCCAGGTTTGAAGGAGCCGGAGCCTGGTCCTGGTGCACTGTGTGTTTTGTTATTCTAGCTGTCTGCTAGGCTTTGACTCCTGGCTTTGGCTTGTTTCCTGATCCTGGTCTGTCTGCTCAACTTCATCTCTGACTCTCAGCTGATTAGCTGTGACTGCTGGCTTCAGCTCAGACTTTTCTTTGATTGGCTTTGGCCCTTGGCCTTGGCTCTGATTTTCTGCTTGTCTCCTGACCCTGGTTTTGGGTCTGTCCCCTCCCTGAACAACTCCTAGTTCCCTTCTTGGTCTTCCTACTCCAGACTTTGGACTCTAAACTACAGTCATCCCTTGCCAACCACGGTTTTTCCAACTGTAGTTTTGAGTATCTGTGACTGGGAAATTGTGGTCAGTCTTGCCTAATATGACCCGAGGATCCGTGATTTCTTGCGGGATTTTACAAGACAAGAGGAGGCAGGAAAAGGGGAGAAAGAGAGAACGTAACCCTCATGATTGGCGAGGTGTGGCTGTACTCTGTAGTGGCTTCCCATGACCTCCTTCTGTTGCAGAGTGAGCTCTGTCTTAACAAGCTAAAGAATAAATGCCAGTTACTTTTTCCATCATAATAATTCCTTGTTGCAGTGCCCCCTCTGGCCTTATGGCATATTACACCCAAAATATACTATATGATCTACGAATATGACAAATATTTATATACCACTTTTCAACAAAAGTTCCCCAAACAGTTTAGATAGATAATTAGATAGATAGATGACGGTTTGGGCCCAGGATACCTGAGGGACCGGCTGTACCCAAGGGTTGCTGCCCGCTTGACGAGGTCATCTGAGGGCGCTCTGCTCCAGGTGCCGACAATGAGGGAGGCTCGGTTGTCATGCACACGGGACAGGGCCTTCTCTGTTGCTGCCCCCAGATTCTGGAATGCTCTCCCAGTGGCTATTCGCTCCTCAGTCTCCAACACAGCTTTCAGAAAGCATGTTAAATCCTGGCTTTTTACCCAGGCTTTTATATGATTGTCTCTACTGCTGCTCTTTGTACTTTGTATTGCTTTTATGCTTGTGTTTTAAATTTTTAATCAGAATTGTTTTATATTTTTAGCTTAATATTTTAATTGTGTCCTTTTTACAATCTTGTTTTTAAATTTTGCTGTAAACTGCCTTGGGATTGTTTTAATGAAAGGTGGTATATAAATTTAACAATAAATAGATAGATAGAATGGCTTCTTGTCCCTAAAGGGCTCACAATCTTTTAAAAAAGCATAAGACAGACACCAGCAACAGCCACTGGAGGGTTGCTGTGCTGGGGATGGATAGGGCCACCCCACCCCACCCCACCCCACCCCACCCCGCTAAATAAAAAGAATCACCACTTTTAAAAAGTGTCTCTTTGCTCAGTCTCTGCTGCATAGCACTCAGGTGTCTAAAGGACTTCCACCATTCACACTGAATCTGTCCACCATCTGAAATAAGCAAATGAAGTTCTCTTGCAAGTTTCATTGCCACTAGAGGTTTTTCTGGTGGTAACACATGAAAGGGTCTTTTCTGTCATGCCACCCAGGTTATGCAATGCCCTGCCACAGATAATCTGGTTGGTTCCCACTCATCCTGCAGAAAAGAAAATATTTCTGTTCAGGTCTGACCCATTGACTAAGCCAACTTAGGCAGTCGCCTAGGGCACAAATCCTTGGAGGGCATATAAGCAATGCCAGAATATAGAATTGCCGATTATTCTTTCTCTCTCTCTTGCATTGCATCCCAAAGTACTGCACAGTGAGGTAAGAATGTAATAAGTCATACTGCACTCTGCCCCTGTACATTCTGCACAAAATACACCATCTTCTTTGCTCATTGCACCTCTGCTAATTTCATAAGCTTCATTCCCTCTCTTGAATATGAATGGCCTGCCTCAACATTCACTTCCAAAAAGCACATGGTCTCAGACTAGTTTTCAAATGAAGCGCAGCATCTTTTCATCTCTGAAGTATTAAGGGTTTTGTCCCCATGATAGACTGGGAACTTTCTCCCACCATATCTTCAAACTAGCATGGGCTAGTCATTTGCTGGCTGTCCACACGGGCTAGTCATTCAGCCTCATGCTTGTGCAGCTCAAGTTAAAGACCGGCTTCCACATTTCTTGGCTGGTGGGGCACCTAAATCAAACTTTGCCTAGGGCACCAAAAACCCCAGGGCTCGCCCTGTTTCTGTTCCAGCAAGCCTTTCATCTGGTTCCATAGGTCTCTGTTCTCCATTCTTGATTCTGCTCCTTTGTGCTTTGTTGCTGCTGCTTTTGAGAGTTGTTTTGAGAGTTGTGTTTTTCACTTGATTTTTACTGACGTGTTCCATTTTGACTGTAAACTGCCTTGGGGTCTCTGTACGATGAGGAAAGGTGGAATGTCCCATTTCAAAATAGTGAACAGTAATGGTGGTGGCGACAGCACTTGGAGCGATCACTGCTTCCAGTCACGGAGTTCTAGTTAGTTACCATGGTCAATAGCTGTATATGGACCTGACTTCCAGGAATCTTTTTAAAGAGTGATCTGGATGTGTCAAAAAGAAATCCACTAATTTGTTTTGTGTAGCATGAAGAAAAACTGGCGGACATCCAGAGCAGGATAACACAGTAGGGATATTCCTACTAATATTCCTAGTAGAAATATGCATGTGGCAGTAGTCCCAGTGTTGCTCCAGGCTGTCCCCGAAACATGGGCAGCCTTGCAGTCTTGCACAACAGCGCACATGCTTTCCAGAGCTCGTCCGCACTCTAGAAGTGTTCTGTCAATGCAGAATACATCACCGATGGTCAAATGACGTTTCCCCACTCTAATCTACAACTTCCAGAGTGTGAGCAAGATCAAAATATATTTGCACTGTTGCACTTCAGGGAGAGTGCAGGGTAACACTGGGGCTATAGTTAGGGTTGCCAGGTCCAGGTGGTGAAAACAGTAGAAATCTGTCACCAAAAAAGTGGAAATAGTTTGTGCTGTTCACCAAAAATGTATCTAAAAAGTTTCCGCTTTGCATTTAAAAATGGCATAAAATTTACATATGCTTTGCTAAAAACAGGAGAATTTGAGAATAAATACAACTCTCACACCCTTTTTTCCACACAGTTCAAACACCCGCTTTCCTCTGACTGGATCACAGAATCCCATGGGATAAATGGTGCATTTTCTTTTCACTAGGGATGTGCATGGTCCGTTGTTCAGCCGGTTCAGTGGGGGTGGGGGGGTTGCCTTTAAGAAGCAGAGAGGAGAGGGTGTCCTTACACACACCCCACCGCATTTCCCCCACCAGTGCTGTAGCCAAAATCGATGGTGTGGGGCAGCAGCATACCTCCTTGCCATCCCAGTCAGTGTCCTACCAGAAGTGCCCGATGCACGCAACCCGCCCCGCCCCACCGAACAGGCGGAATGCCGGACCTCCAAACCAGTTTGTGCACATTTATTTATTTATTTGATCTATTTTTATACCACCTAAAACTTACTCCCCTGGGAGGTTTACAAAAAACAAACAAACAGAAAAGTTAAATCATTAGTTAAAACAAATACATGACAACAAAAATTAAAACACTGGTTAAAATAAATGGCAGCAAAAAGTTAAAACGTTACAACAATTTAAAATTTTAAAAACAATATTTTAAAACAATGATACAACTATTAAAACAGTATTTAATTAAAAGCCTGGGTGAACAGATGTGTCTTTTAAGATTTTTTTTTAAATGGTCAGAGATGGGAAGGCTTATTTCGGCAGGGAGCATGTTCCAAAGCTTGGGGCAGCAGAAAAGGTCCGTCCCTGAGTAGCCACCAGACAAGCCAGTGGCAACTGCAGACGGACCACTCCTGATTATCTCAACGGCAGTGGGGTTCATGACGAAGAAGACGATCTCTTAAATACCCAGGGCCCGAGCCGTTTAGGGCTTTAGAGGTTATAACCAGCACCTTGTATTTTGCCTGGAAACTTATCGGCAGCCAGTGTAGCTCTTTCAATATGGAAATAATATGGTCTCTCTGAGATGACCCAGAAACAAACCTGGCTGCCGCATTCTGAACCAGCTGTAGTTTCCGGACTACATACAAGGGCAGCCCCATATAGAGCGCATTGCAGTAATCCAGTCTGGAGGTTACCAGCATATGTACCACTGTTCTGAGGTCGTCCTTAGAAACCACCACAGAACCCTTTCCACACAGTTCAAACACCAGTTATCTCTGGATCACAGAATCCCATGGGGCAAATGGTGTATTTTAATTTCATGGGGGGGGACGACACACCCCTTTTCCACTGTTCAACACTAGCCTCCCCTCCAGAGTGGCACATATATGTGAAGCATAGGTTTCCTGGCCTGGAGAGAGCTTGCTGGCTGCTGAGCAGCACTAGAGTAGCAGCGACACACGGCACAGTCAGAAGAAGTCCCCCCTTGGGGCCACTGGGCCAGTCACAGTGAGTCACTGAGAAAACGAGGAGGCAGGCTCTGCAAAAAACACTTGGCTGGGGAAATGGGATGGGAATTGCCAGCACAGCAGCAGCGTACAAACGAGCTCCTCCTGCAGCAACACAGCAAACATTACTCAAGAGTAATCCCATTGTTTCCAAGGGGCCTACTCACAGCTAACAGCCACTGAGTGATTTGAGCCATTCCGTGGCAGGATCCCTGGAACTCCGGACACCCCTTCCAACATATAAATAGTTGGAGGGGGTTCAAAAGAGTCGCAACTCTGGGTAAAAGTCCACATCTGGAAACTCTAGCCACAGCTGCACAGGTGCTCCTTGGGAATGCCTGCATTAGGTTGCTCAGTATGTCAGCTCTTACTTTTGTGTGTCCTGAACCTATGGCCAATTGATTTCATTAGGTGATGCTGAGTTCTACAATTATATAATAGCATGACAAAACCATTTTAAAAAATCATTTGCAAATAATAAATAAATAATAATAATAATAATAAAATAAATAGATAGATGCTGGACCTCACATTTCTGTCATCAGACCCGATTTGTGCCCGCAGATCATTTATAACAGTCTTCACAGAAATTTTGCTTTATAGTTTGCAGAACTAGGGGGATCCTTGCAGGGGATTTGATTATGAAATCACATGTCCTCCCCCTTTCACAATTGCTGCCTTGTTGACCAAGCAGTTGCCTTTGCTGACTGACTACCACACAAAGAGCCATGTGACCATCATGAAGGCCAAAGGCAAAATTGGGGCCATCCACGTTGTTCCCTTGTGCCGGGGACTGCAAAGGGGGAGCCAGCGAACATCGCCTGTCAGCCAGCATGGCGAAGAAAGTCATCTGGAGAGTTCAAATGAGGAAACATGAGCCAGCCTATGGGATAGCTCATAGCTCTAAATGTGATGTACTCAGAGATACCTTTGCTGTTAACTGACCCAGCACACGACGTCTGTGCAAGTGAATCATGCCTATGCATGTCTGGAACTAGTATTAGACTTAATCCCTTCGCTGCCAGTTCCCAGAGGCAATAATTTTTTAGAACTGTGTGTGCGGCAGGAGAGCCAACACACATAATTCATATCGGTATAATTGCTACATGCACTTAATTAAAATGCATAGGTAGAAAAACACAAACACACACACAATAGACACACCATTTTTGTGTTCAGGAATTGTGCAACGGCTCAGAAGTTTAGCAACGGGGTGGGCAACTGAGAAGGTGTTTCATAGAGTAGCCAGCTTTTAACCTGGAACACCATGGCCAGTCTAGGCATTCATGAAGACAGTGCAGTAAAATAAGTAGATTAAAAAGCTTATTGAGACCATATCATGACAGGTTATCAACTCACATCATTTTCATTGTTTTTTCACTATTAAATGTAGGGTTGAAAACAGGTCTCTAATGTCCAGTGGCCTTATAAACTCTTCAAAAGCCTTCTTGGCAATTTTAGTTTTCAGGAGTGTATGATAACTATAGTGGTCACAAATCCAACACAGGGTCAAGTGTGCTTAAACCCATGAATTTCAATGGATTTAAGCATGTTAAACTCAGGTCCAGTTCAGAGGACCATCTAAGGCAATGCCAGTCCCAAACGATATCTTTACCAAAGATATTTTCAAGGATATTGTTCAGGGAGAGGGATGAAATGGGTTGAGGGGGAGATTGGACTTTTCACCCAAAAGTCTTGGTATTTTGAGTTGGGGGTGGTTACTGGGCAGAGGCAGCAGCACAAATGTCCTTTTAATGTTTCCTTTAGGCAAAAGCTGCATGCAGCGTTAGAGGCCTTCCCAGCAACTGGCTTCTGCGGGCACCATCCTCCCCTGGCTCCACCAGAAATTGCCCTATCAAATGATGCAACATCATGACTTGGTGTCACTCCCCAGTGCATTGTAGGGAGGGGGACTCCCCCCCCCACCCAGGGAAAGGCCACAGGGAAGGGGAAGAAGTTCGCAAATTCAATCCCTGTATCTCCAGGTTGTGCAGCAAAAGACCCCTTGGGATTTATTGCCAGTCAGTACAGACAATACATTGGTTAGATGAACCAATGGTGGGGCTCAGTAGAAGACAGCTTCATATGAATTTATTTATTTATTTGACATATTTTAATACCACCCAAAACTTGCATCGCCAGGTGGTTTACAATTAAAATCATTTAAAACATTAAATCAATTAAGCAATTAAAATCATTTAAACATTAAAATCATTAACATTAAAATAATTTAAAACCAACATTTAAAAATTTAAAACCATAAATCTAATTAAAAGCCTGGGTGAATAAATGTGTCTTCAGTGCCTTTTTAAAAGTTGCCAGAGATTGGGAGGCTCTTATTTCAACAGGGAGCACATTCCAAAGTCCAGGGGCAGCAACCGAGAAGGCCCGTCCCCAAGTAGCCACCAAACGAGTTGGCAGCAACCACAGACAAACCTGTCCTGTGGAAGATCTTAACAGGCGGTGGGGCTCATGGTGATGTTCTCTTAAATATCCAGGGTCTAAGCTGACATGGCGTGACCCAGGCAGGCATAGGAACCACCGGATGAATGTCTCCAGAAGCAGGAGCGACGCTGTAGGCAAGCTGTGGAGCTTCTTAACAGGAGCAGGCCGCTTGGGGCACTGGGACAGTGAGTCGGAGCCAGGGCTAATCAGTCCCAGGTGAGGAGGCTGCTGTGGAAGACCCCCACTCCCAGATGAAGCTTATTAAGGGAGGAGGAAGAACAGAAGAGAAGCCAGCAAGAGGTCAGGGAGCACGTTGAATTGGAGGATGGAGTGAGCCAGCACCTTCACTCCACCTGGAATCCTGGCCTCTGAGGAAGACTGAGAGGGAGGAAGGCCTCACGGTGAATGCAACTGATGATGCCCTAAAGAGGGTTGGGTTCATGGAACAATCCTGTCCTGGAGTAAGGTGGACGGCCAAGCTGCAGTAAAGCAGGAAAATAATCTAGGGCCTCCCTAAAGAAGAAGGAAGGGTGGGCAATGAAGCTTAACCAGCCCCCACTTTTGATGTAACCTCCAAATAAAAGGAGTTGAGTTACTTTATCTTCTGTTGTTGCATGATTCCGTTTACCTACCCTGGTGTTGCCCCATGCTGCCCGGTGGTCTCTTGAACCCATTTGACATTGCCTCCCTGTTGGGAATTCTCTCTGGTAGGAGAAACCCTTTTTCATTATAGCAGAGCGCACAGAGACACAACACAGCGGAATTTAGTTAGGCATGTGTGTATACTGAGAGTAAAGTAACTTGGAGCCAGTTCATAGTTTCAAATCAATATAAGTAGTATTTATTAGAGAACTCCATTCTAGATTTATTTTTATTTATTTATTTATTTTTACATTTATATCCCACTCTTCCTCCAAGGAGCCCAGAGCAGTGTACTACATACTTGAGTTTCTCCTCATAACAACTCTGTGAAGTAGGTTAGGCTGAGAGAGAAGTGACTGGCCCAGAGTCACCCAGCTAGTATCGTGGCTGAATGGGGATTTGAACTCGGGTCTCCCCAGTCCTAGTCCAGCACTCTAACCACTACACCATGCTGACTCTGTAAGATAAGAAAGTGAAGAGTTAGGATCTCTAATCTATCTATCTAGCTGGATGCAGATGGATTCTGCATCTCTGCACACATGGTGCAGGGGAGAGGAGCTTGCATGTTGCAAGGTAGAAGGAAGGAAAAGAAGGAAGGAAGGAAGGAAGTGGCTGGAAGGAAGGAACTCCCTAAGATTAGCAATCTACATATCAAAGTGATAGTGTCAGAGCAGTAGAGAAGGGATGGCCAATGTCTTGACCCTCTAGCCCTCTGACTCACTATTCTGTCCTCCTATGTCATTGAGACAAGAGACAGCATATAAGTCCTTCACTTCCAACACTCCCACACACACACACACACCGTGGGCCATGTGATGTCACACATGGTGATATCAAATCATTTCCCAGTGCAGTTCCAGGAAAGGCTTACAATGCTTCCTTCTGTCACTGGCTATTCAGGCTGCCTACCCACCACTAATAACTGGCCCCAAGCTTACTGTAACAATCATCACCACCTCCCTTGAAACCACTGAAAGTTGCGCATTTTCACTGCCTGCATATTGAGTAGTGAAAACAAGGGGACACTATCAGACTAGTACTGATTTAAACCATGATTTAGATTATGACAAACGAGCCAAAATAAGCCCTGGTCTTGTATACTTTCCCTCCACTCTCCTCCTCTTCTGTGCACAAGAAGAGGACACAAAGTTTCTGTTTCACTTTTGACTAAAACACAGTTCCCATCATGTATTATTTATGGCAGCATAGAGTTGCGGGGTGCAAGTATCTGGAGGCCCCTTTGATTATTTGAGTTTGGTTTGGTGTATAGTTTGGTTTGGTGTTGATGGGGATCCAGAAAAATTTCCAAGTTCACACAAATATGCTCATTGCAGCGATCTGGGTTCTCTGTGGAGCCCACATTATGCCAACAGTGAGAACCAGCCCTAAGTGTCCCAAATTTCCTCTGGACTGTTCTCACATATTTCTTATTATTAGTGCTGTATTTGCCATCATTGAAAATCCTGTCGTAAAATAATTGTCAAACACACACACATTGTGTTTAATCCTCAGCCTTCTCAGTAGTAAATAACAGTTTTATCCATTTACGCTCATCTCAGTTCACAAAAATCACAAAAATTGGGCTAGGAAAGCCTAGCCCGATTTTTGTGGGTTGTCAGAACCAATGGACTCGCAGCCGAGCCCAGTGGTTCTGGAGCAGCTAACCCGCTCCTGTAGCCCGCCCCTTAGCCCAGGTTTGCAGAGTGAGCACTCCACAAACCTGGGCTATCTGCTCGTGAGTAGCCACGGTGCGGCTCCGCACCGTGGCTACTCATGAGTAGACCCCTTGCTGGGAGGCTTAAAAGCAGCCTCCCGGCTCGGGGGTCTCCCCAGTATGACCTGTGTGCTTGCGCAGGGTGTACTGGGGCTTCCGGGGGCCGCACAGCCCCCGCCAGCTCCATCTCGGAGCCGGCAATCATGTGGGCGGCTGATCCGGCCGCCCAGGGCTCCCTTCCCGCTCCCTTCCCCAAACCAGGTCTCACAGATCGTGAGACCCGGTCCTATATCTAGTCATTCAACTATTCTTTTGCCTTGCTGAATCTATTAAGCTTTCCCTCAGTTAACCTTCATTCTTTTGCTTTTTCAGAGTACTGCCAGGTTTGTTTGTTCCTGATAAAAGGCATTTTCTCCTATTAAAATATTTAAGGTATTGCACTAGAAGTACATTTTTTACATTTTCTGTAAGAAAACAATGCCGTGAGCAAAACCTCAATTTTGCATGCCACAGATCAACCCACTATGCTATGGGGTGGGGGGAAATATAGCCATTGTGATTAGGGTGTGCATAAGCCTGTGGCAATGAAGAAAAGCATTCTGCACATTATCTTATTGGTTATTTGGTTTTTACGTCACACGTTCCAGGGCTGGACTTTGGTATCAAAGACAGATTGTGAGCCTAAGTCAAACTGAGTCCTGGATTCAGTTGAACCCTAAGAGTTTGGGCAAGCTTCAGAAGGTAATAAAACACTTATTTCGCTAGTTCTAGTGAACTAGTGGTGGGTTGTCGATAGAATGCTGGATTGGCCTAGAGGAATATAGAAATACCCTATAAGAAAAATCATTTCAGCAATCCTTTGAACAACCGTACAAGTGTGCCCATATTAATATTATCCCCATATTGCAAGAAGAGGTTCCCTCTAAGGTGTGCGCTTGTGCATGCACTCAGAAGTTTTTGATCCCGCTCAGGTTAAATCAGGAAATCCCCATTCTGCATGCACGTGCGTGCACACATGTTGCCTTGATACTGCTGCCCAGAACAAAACTCATTCCACACAGAGATGATAAAAATTAGAGGGGCCACTGGTTGAGAGAAGAGTGGCTTGCCTAAATTCACGCAGAAAATTAATGGCTAAGAAGCAGGGCCTTTTAAAAAGGAAAATTCTGAACTGCACAGTGGTATGTGAGTGTAACTTGTGCATATATAGTATACGCCACTACAACACACACCTGTGCATTTACTTTGTGTGTGCACATATACTTTGTTGCCTACAGCCACATTCCATGTTATCCATAAGCCTACACAGAGTGGGCGAAAATCCTGAGATCTGGGAATTTAACAGCACTAGTCTCTTGCAGAAGGGTGTTGTATTCACTGGTGAAGACTCTGTGTGGAGGAGCAGTGGAAGCTATGAGAAGCGTCTTTGTCAGGAGGCGGAGGAGGATGTGCTTGATCAGGGGCTGGTTTCAAGAGGAGCCTGAACTACTCACCACTTTTCTCATTATCATCCATTACTTTTTGCATCATTTAACATTTTACAACTTAAGCATAACCTGAATTGTTGGACTACACAAATGTACTTTTAGAACTGCGCCTTTTCTTTTCTTTTCTTTTCTTTTCACAGAACTGCACGTTTTGTGTCTGGTTGCACAATTTAAGAAGTCCTGCTGAGAGTAGATTTGAACTTGTAGCTTCCTGGATCAAAACTGGCATTTTTGGCCACTATGATCCACAATTCCAGGTGCTAAGGAAGCAGCCTATGAAATCATTCACAGACTTTAAAGAGGTAAAACTACCCAGGTTTTCCTCCTACCTTGCTTCTACACAATGACTTCCACACAGATTTTCTGCTAACCTTGCTACCACACAACCAAAAGTTGGGAGCACACATAGCTCCCAAACCTGGGTAGAACACAGTTTTTGATTGTGTGAACGACCTCATTGTCTGGTTTTCCAGAAGAAAAAGCAGTGGTTACCCTATGAATCAGTCAGTGAGGATCTACCGCATGATTGATAGCCAATCCTATACATGTTTATTCAGAAATAAATCTCATAGTTATGTGCTGTGTGACTTGTTCCCTCATAAGGCTGCAGCTGTATGTACAGAGGGGCCTTTTGAAGACTCTGAGGGGCCCAGGGGCAGGATGTTCATTTGAGCCCCCTAAGTGGCTCAGTAGGGAAATGCTTGACTAACAAGCAGAAGGTTGCTGGTTCGAATCCCTGCTGCTATGTTTCCCAGACTATGGGAAACACCTATATCGGGCAGCAGCAATACAGGAAGGTGCTGAAAGGCTTCATCTCATACTGCGCAGGAGGAGGCAATGGTAGACCCCTCCTACATTCTACCAAAGACAACCATAGGGCTCTGTGGGCGCCAGGAGTCGAAATCGACTTGACAGCACCCTTTACCTTTACCCCTCTCTTCTCTCTGGCTGGCATACTGTGCAACATTACTCAGGTAGGGAGATGTAATGTCTGTGCAGGTTCACAAGAGTTCAGTTGTGCAAGCACAAATAACGTTCAGAGTTGTGCAACTGTGTGGCCATTATATATAATGGCTGCACTGTCTTTCGCACAGCTCCATTTGCACAGTTTTGTGTTTGTGCAACAATGCTCTTGCACAACTGTGCCAACGTTACATTCCACCATTTAAGTAGTATGTCAGCCACTGCATCCTGTGTCAATGTAATAACCCAAACTACTGAAATAACTCTAGATCCTGGGGTTGTGTTTTAACTGATTTGTTTCACGGCCTTGAATGAAAAGGGTCAATTTGATCATTTCAAAGACTGAATCCTACTTTGGATATCCCCCTCATGTGTGGGGCTTAGGGAAATGTGTGTGCCCCCCATAAAGGTCCCATGGGCACACTTCAGATATATCGCTGGATATATTCCCCAAAGATCAGAACACAGTTGCCATCTACCAGCCTCAGCAGCTTAGCAATATGATAAGGCATATCCGCGAATTCTGCAAGCCTCTCTTCCAGACAGTGCATTAAAGTAGTCCCTCCTGCTGCTCTTTGAAAGGGGCCCACATTTCTGGGAATCTAGTTAGTGGCAAGAACTAAAAGCAATTGCAGACAATCACAGCTGCAACAGTCCTTGCCTTGTTTATTCTTTATAGCAAGTTTCTAATCTTGGCAAATATAACATCTCTTCATCTTCTGGTTCGTTCCCCACTCAGAGCAAGCCCGTGGCTATGCCAAGAGTTAATGGTTCTGGCACGATTCTTCATTTCTCTTAATGCATATAAGTTTGAGCCTGCCCCAGTTTGTTTTCTGCCCTGATAGATGCTGTTCTTCTGCCACAAGTTGAAGTGGGGGCGGGGAGATGCTTAGCTCTCTTTCATAGAGCACCAGCTCCATTGTTTCCCCCCATTTGCATCATCCTTGGCTGCTGCTTTTGCCAGCAGCATTCTCAGCAAAGAACAAATTTACCATACATTTGTTCCTCCAAGGGGAACAAATATTAGAAATGATGCTGCACTTCTAATATATTATTGCCATGAGTCTCCATTAAAAAGAAAAAGAAGAGTCGTGTTTCATCCAAAAAAATATTAATATGATTTTCAGACTTTCTGTGCTGCCAGAATATATTCCTCTCTAGCTCTTTTCATTGGACCTGTAGAAACCTGTTGAGCCACGTAAATTGTTCTATGTTTTACATCTTTGTCCCCCGCTTAGAATATCAGAACAGCCCTGCTGGATCAAACCCAAGGCCTATCTAGTCCAGCATCCTGTTTCCCACAATGGCCTCTGAGAAGCTATAGGCAAGAAGTGAGGGCAAGCCCTCTCTCCTGCTGGTGCTCCCTGGCAACTGGTATTTAGAGGCACCATGCCTCTGAGGCTGGAGGTGGCCTATAGCCATCAGACTAGTAGCCATTGACAGACTTGTCCTCCATGAATTTGGCTAAGCCCCTTTTAAAGCCATCCAAGCTAGTGGCCATCACCACATCCTATGGCAGAGAATTCCTTAGATTAATTATGGGCTGTATAAAAAGTACTCCCTTTTGTTGGTCCTAAATTTCCTGGCCATCAGATTCATGGGATTATCCCCGATTCTAGTGATGCAAGAAGGAGAAAAATTTCTCTCTGTCCACTCTCTCCACTCCATGCATAATTTTTTAAACCTCTACCACATCTCCCCATAGTCACCTCTTTTCCAAACGAAAAAGCCCCAGATGTTGCAGCCTTTGCCTCATAAGGAAAGTGCTCTAGGTTCCCCTCTTCTGCACCTTTTCCAGTTCTACAATGTACTTCTTAAAGCTATGGTGACCAAAATTGTATTCAGTACCCTAAATGTGACTGCACCATAGTTCTGTATAAGGGCATTATAATATCAGCAGTTTTATTTTCAAACCCCTTCCTAATGATCCCTAGCATGGAATTGGCCTTTTCCACAGCTGCTGTGTACTGAGTCGACACTTTCAATGAGCACTCCACCATGACCCCAAGATCTCTCTCCTGGTCTGTTGCTAACAGCTCAGACTCCATGAGTGTATATGTGAAGTTGGGGTTGGGTTTTTTGCCCCAATAAGCATCACTCTAAACTTGCTTACATTGAACCACATTTGCCATTTTGTCACCCACTCACTAGTATGGAGAGACCCCTTTCTTTCCTCCAGGTCTCCAAGGAGATCAGAGAGGCATAGATGGTTCCCTTTTACCCTGCGAGGTAGTTAGGCTGAGGGGTGGCAGCTAGCCCAGGTTACCCCCTTGGGAGATTCATGGCTGAGCTGGGATTGGAGCCCAGGTCTCCACAGTTGTAGTCTGACTCACCAACCATTATGCCAGGGATGGCCACTCTGGGGGTCTCCAGCTATTGTTGGACAACAACTCCCATCATTCCCTAACCACAATTGTGGCTGAAAGTGGGAGTTGCAATTCAACAGCAGCTGGTGAGCCTCAGGTTGGCCACCCCTGAATTCCACCACACTAGCTCTCCTATGCTCACAGTGGCATGATGAACCATACTGAGAAGCAAGGGCAGACAGTAAAATGGGCATTACTGGTAAGTGAGAGCAGGTGACTCTACTACTAGTAGCCACTATGACTTTTGGTCTTCCACAAGTCCTCCAGGAGCTTTTTCAGATAGTGCTTTGAGCTCTTGAGGTATCCAAGGAGCGAAGGCACTTCGAAAAGGAATCACAGCAGCTTCCTATTTGCATCTCATAAGCTTGACTGGCAGCCTCTCTCACTTTATCCAGAAAAAGGGGCTGAAGTACAGCCCTGGGCCATGCCAGGCCTTGCAGAGGCCATTTGCACATGCGCGGCTGCAGGCAAAATGGCCACCATGCTGGTATACAGAGGCCCGAATGGGCCAGAAAGTGCCGCTGAATGGCCTGAGGTGGTGATTACCGAGGCCAGCAAGGCGAGGGGGAACTTTTTTGCTGACACACACACACACACAGCCTTTAGAAAGCCCCCCGAAGGGGCTAGAGATAAAGAATTTTTTTAATTTAGAAAAAAAATTGTGACACCCCCCCCACCAGACCAGACTGGACCGGGGGGATTTGAAGGGGGGGGCCAGACCGAACTGGTCCGGTCAGGTTCGAGGGCAGTTCACACTCAAACCGTACCAGGCCAGCCAGTTCTGTGCACACCCCTAGTTACCACCCAAGCCCATGAGCTTGACAGCCCAAGCTGACCTTGATGGTCAATCAGTGAGCAGTTATGCCAAACCTCAAACAAACATTTAAATAGCAAGAACTGGACTAGAACCGGGGAGACCCGAGTTCAAATCCCCATTCAGCCATGAAAACTAGCTGGGTGACTCTGAGCCAGTCACGTCACTCTCAGCCTAACCTACTTCAGAGGGTTGTTGTGAAAGAGAAACTCAAGTATGTAGTACACCGCTCTGGGCTCCTTGGAGGAAGAGCGGGATATAAATGTAATAACAACAACAACAACAACAACAATAATAATAATAGCACCTCAGCACCATAGGAGCCACAGAAATCACCATCAGCCAATTACAAAAAGAAGCTTAACTGGGAACAGCCTATATTCTGCGACGATATCTATACAATTGACAATAAAATCCAGCCATCCCAGGTCCTTGGGAAGGACTCGATGTCTGGATAAAACAAACCAGTCAATAACACCTGTCTGACTGTGTAAACAAGAAATAATACTCTTCAAACAAATGTGGAATCTGAACATTAAATGAAACACACGTGACTACACACACACACACACACACACAGAGACTGAAGGAAATTCCTTGATTGTTATACATCTTCAGAGGTAGACTGTCTTTGTTTTCCCTTAAGAAACATCACATGTTCAGTTCTAAATTGTTCCTAAGAACATCCCTGCTGGATCAGGTCCAAGGCCTATCTAGGCCAGCATCCTGTCTCACACAGTGGCCCACTGGATGCCTGTCCTCTCACCTGCTGTTGCTCCCCTGCAATGGGTATTTAGAAGCATCTTGCCTCTTAGGCTGAAGGTGGCCTATAGCCCTCAGACTAGTAGCCATAGATAGACTTGTCCTCCATAAATTTATCTTAGCCTTTCTTAAAGCCGTCCAGGCTGGTGGCTGTCACCACATCTTGTGGCAGAGAATTCCATAGATTAATTATGTTTTGTGTGGGAAAGTATTTCCTTTTGTCATTTCTAAATTTCTTGACAATCAGTTTTATGGGATGGTCCCTGGTTCTAGTGTTAGGAGAGAGGGAATAAAAATTTGTCTCTCTCTCCACTCTCTCTACACCTTGCATAATTTTATAGAGCTCTATCATGTCCCCTCTCAGTCATTTTGTTTCTAAACTAAAAAGCCCCAGGTATTGTAGCCTTATTTCATAAGAAAGGTGCTCTAGGCCCTTGATCATCTTAGTTGCCCTCTTCTGCACCTTTTCTAGTTCTTCAATATTCTTCTTAAAATGTGGTGACCAGAACTGAACACAGTACTCCAGGTGTGGCCACACCATAGTTCTGTATAAGGTCATTATGATATTAGCAGTTTTATTTTCAGTTCCCTTCTTAATGATTCCAAGCATGAAATAGGCCTTTTTCACAGCTGCTGCACATTGTGACTCTTTCAACGAGCTGTTCACCATGACTTGGCCCAAGGGTCTCTCTCCTGGTCAGTCACCGACAGCTCAGACCCCATCAGCCTATACGTGAAGTGGGTGGGTGCCCCAATATGCACCACTTTACACTTGCTAACATTGAAATCCAACTGCTATTTTGTTGCCCACACCCCCAGTTTGAAGAGATCCTTTTGGAGCTCCTTGCACACTGTTTTGGATTTTACCACCCTAAGTAGTTTGGTGTAATCTGCAAATTAGTTTAGCCTGCAAAGACTAAACTAATGACAACAGGTACAGCAACCAGCCTCAGAATTAATAATGAAGACATTGAAGTGGTGGATTGCTTCTGCCTTTTAGGATCGACTGTCAACAGTAAAGGATCCAGCAGTCAATAAATATGCCGCAGACTAGCACTTGGTAGGGTTGCAATGAAGGCCTTGGAAAGGATATTTAGGTGCCGGGAAGAGTCTATACCTACAAAGATTAGAATTGTTGGGACAATGATTTTTCCTGTGACACTCTATGGATGTGAAAGCTGGATTTTGAAGAAGCAAGAGAGAAAAAGTATTGACGCTTTTGAACTTTGGTGCTGGAGAAGACTTTTGAGGATACCATGGACAGCAAGGAAAACAAACAAATGGATCATAGAACAAACCAATCCAGAATTTTCACTCGAGGCACAAATAACCAGATTCAAACTATCATACTTCGAACACATTCTATGAAAACCCAGCTCCCTTGAGAAGTCTACAATGCTGGGAAAAGTTGAAGGAAAGAGAAGAAGAGGATGACCAGCAGCAAGGTGGATGGACTTGATTACAACAGCAATAAATGCACCACTGAGAGGCCTTAAAGGCCAAGTTGAAGACAGATCATCCTGGAGAGAATCTATCAATGTTGTCTCTAAGAGTCAACACCAACTTTATTTTTTTTATTTTTTTTTATTACATTTGTAATAAACTTTCCCAAACTTTCATCTCTGACGACACTCAATTAATCAATCTGCAAATTTGGCCACCTCGCTGCTTACCTCAACTTCTAGATCATTTATGAACAAGTTAAAGAGCACTGGTCCCAGTACAGATCCCTGGGGGACTCCACTTCTTACTTACTTCCATTTAGAGATCTGTAATGTACTGGCTTTAATTGGCTCTGCTGGCTCTGATAATAACATTCTTAATTAATTATATTGAACATTGCTAGCTGTAAAATAGGCATGATAAGGCCATTATAGTCCTACATAAATGGGCACTCTGGGATCTTTAGGTGGGGTTAGAGGAAAGAGATACCGCCAAACCAGACACTCTAATTCATAAACATCAATTATGTATACATTTGAACAATGGAGTTAAGATGTAAACTTGTCATAGAAGTCCACCACTGAAAGACAGATCATAGAGCTGACAAATCAGATCACATTTACAGACAGCAGTCCATCACAGCAACTTTTAAAGAGTTTTGAACACATTATTGAGCCGGGTCTCACAATCTATGAGACCTGGTTTTGCAGGGTGGGCAGGGAGAGGGGAGAGGGAGCCCTGGGTGGCCGGATCGGCCGCCCATATGATTGCCAACTCTGTGAAGGAGCTGGCAGGGGCTGGGGGGTTAGGGCGAGCCCGCAAGGCATGCTGGCGAGACCCCTGGAGCCAGGAGGCAGCTTTTTGCCTCCCCTCCGGGAGTCTCCTCGTGAGTAGGCGTGGTGCAGAGCCACACCACAGCTACTCACAATTATTAAAACCAGATTTGCGGAGCACTCACTCTGCAAACCTGGTTTTAGGGCAGGGGCACTTCAGAGGGTGACCCGCTTGTGAACAACCGGGCTTGCAGCCGAGCCCGGTGGTTCTTACGATCGGGGGAAATCGGGCTAAGCTTTCCTAGCCTGATTTTTCCCGATCGTGAGAATAGCCCCATTTATTTTTTACTTGAAGGAACTGTTCTTGGTCTCAAACCAGTTCTGCAGGAGCTTTCCCAGACAGCAGGCTTTACCACGGGTTTTCTGCGAGGCTTTACTGCGAGTTCAAAGTTGCCCCCCCCCAAAAAGCAAAAAGTTGATTTCTTTTATTCTGGATATAAATTGGGCTACATTCTAACAGATGAAGAAAAACCCAAATTGTGTGTGAAGTGCTCCCTGATAGCTCACGGAGACTTCAGGGTAAATTTGGCCACTATGTGAATGCACACCTCCATTCCAGAGGAGATGCAAACTAAAAACTGGATGTGAAAAACGTCCTGGTGTTATATGAAAGCAGATCTGAAGCAAAATCTATGTGATTTAAGACAGAGCCACCAAAAAAAAAAATTTTAAAACTAAGAGTGTGGTTAGCAAGGGAGAAAACACTACCCAGCTCCTTCTCAGTAGACTGGAAACTGTGGACTCTTTCCCAACCCCCACACAAACTTAGTTGCATATGTTCATTTGTACCAAATAATATATCTGGTAGCAAAGGACACAAACATCACTCGGTGAGCCCATTCATACAACCATCAAAAAGAGGGTAGTATACTCAGGGATTAATGGTTGTGTGAACCCATTGGAACCCCTCCAACCCAAGTTGCTCAAAACAGGGCAAGTTCTGTACTCTGCTCTTTACCCAGGTAGGAGGAAAAGAGAGTTCTCCTACCTTTTTGTTTTGGTTGTGTGGATGCTTAGCAGCTCCTGGGAACTAGCAGCCATGTAAGCAACAGAGAGCTGTGGTTACAAGGGCTGCCATCCAGGAATGTGCCATTTGCAAAGCACATGATCCTGTTGCTTGCAGCACCTTCAACAGGGCTGGCCCCCTGCCCCTTCATGGCCAATCAGAAGGCAGCTGATGATGTAATGAGTCTACGGGCAGCACAATGCATTCTGGGAAGGCTGACTCAGACCTCAGAAGACCTTATATTGTTCCAGCTCATGATGTCAGCCAGATAATTTTGGTGATATTGTTTCAGCTCATGATGTCAGCGAGATAATTTTGGTGCCCAGACCTGAAAGGCTTAGGAGTCCCCCCACTTACCATGAGCCCCTCCCCCGCTGTGAGGCCCCCCCCTTTTAAAAATGGTTAAATCAAGTCTCTATCCTGGGGGTCCTCCTGGGGTTCCTCTTTCCTGGGGGGCCTCCATCCTGGGGAGCTGCACCGTTCCTTTCCATTTTTGCCACTGCCATGTGCGCGGCCAGGGTGAGTGGGGGTGAGTCAAGCAGGCCTCGGCCTCCCAGCAGTGGTAGTGGCGGTGGACACAGCAGCTGGTGGGCCCGCCTGTCTGGGCCTTGAGCATGCCTGCGCAGTGGGGGTATCAAGCATAGTGGGAGTGACGTCACAGGCTTAAAATGCTCGATACTCCCACTGCACAAGTGCGCTCAAGGCCCAGATGGATGGCCCCACCAGCCGCTGCACCCACTGCCACCACCACAGGGGAAGCCGAGGCCTGCTTGGCTCACCCCCCAACCCCCGTGGCTGCATACATGGCAATGGAGAAAATGGAAAGGAGCGGTGGGGCAGCAGCGGGGAGGGCACAGGGTGGTGACAGGAACCCCCCCCCCGGTCATTTGGAGGCCCCGCCAAACTCAGGAGGCCATGGACCAGAGCCCCAACGTCCAGGGGTAAGAGCACCTATGTTCCATTTGGATTGAGCCTTATATGAAAAAATGTTCTGGGCTTTCTAATGATTATCATGTTGCTTTCCTTCTAGCGGATCGTCAAGAGGAGACTACTTACAGAATTGCATGTTTTTGTTCCGCGGCATACAAAATAAGATGCTTGCAAACTGGGGTTTTAATTTATTTTGTTTGGTTTTAGATTTGTAATTGTGTATTTACTGTTCAGGTGCTGTTTTGTTTGGTCATTGACGTAAATAAAATAACTGTAACTGAGCACCTCTGATGTCAGCAATAGAGATCTCTCCTGGCTTAATAGCCTGTGCTCTGAGTTTGGTGACCCAAACAGAGGTTCTGCTCACTTGTGGCTATTAGGGAAGGAGCTCTTTACACCAACACACTCCCATATGGCTGTGTGAAGTACGTCACAGATTAACATGTAAACTGCCACCACTGAAAATTATTCAAGGAGACATCAGTGGATACAAAAGCTCTGCCCATGGGGATTTGATCAACGACAACTGTTTTAAACATGCAACTCACCATGTTGCCACTTTCAGCTGTTGAACTTGTGAATACAATCTGATCATTATTGGGAAAGGATAAGTTGATATCTGGAAAGCAGAGTATCACAGTCCCTGATGATTCTCAGCCACCCACAATAACATTTCAAGGATGTTCACTTTGAATATCTGAGTTCAATAACAGCCATTGGCATTCAAGGCTTCCATGATTTTATCAGTCTGTGAATCCTGCTATATTGTATTATTTCATTACAATTTATAACCTGCCCTTCCTCCAGTGACCTCAAGGAAGCATACATGGGATTTCCCCAGTTTATCCTCACAACAGCCCCGTGGGAGGTTGGCTGATTATTATTTACAGAGTCCAGGGTCACTCAGTGAACTTCATAGTTGAGTAGGGATTTTCCAACCTGTACAAAGTCTAACCTTCTATTCACTACACAACACTGGCTCTTTGTAGAACTCAGATGGACCAAAAAGCAAAGAGGCACCCTTTAAAGTGGTGATACTCTTATATTTAGCCGGGCGGGAGCAACTTTCCCTATCCATCCTCAGCACAGCGTGCCACCAGGGGTTGTTGCTAGTATCTGGGACAGGGAACCATATTTATTTATTGCTTATTTTTCTATTTAAACCACTTTGAGAACTTTTGTTGAGAAGTGGTATATACATATCCATAGTAGTTGGATAAATTTCCATGGGGGCATATGTATTAACCCCAAGATTCTTGGAGATCAGGCCCTCAATCATAGTGGGCCCTCAATCAGGCCCTCCTCAATATTGTTGCCATGATATCATCACAGTCACATGAGTTTCTGACATATCTCTTCAGTTCTGGCCAGGCTGGAAGCACCCCATGGTGCTTCTAACCCAGCTAGGCCTCACTCAGCATCAGAGTTGAGCTATCTGGTGTCATTCAGAATTTGTTCACAGGCCAGATGCAAACTCTGGACCTCTCATTGACCATTCTTGAAGTAGGTTAGTATCATTTAAAATGGCAATTTTCAAAATGTAATCGTGCAACATCTAAAAATGTATTTCCTTTTGTTCATTTTAAATTTGTGGTATATTATCTTCAACATGTTGTTATAATATATTGTTGTAAGGCACCCAGAGACAGAAACTCCAAATCTTTTAAAGTCAGAAACTGAACACTTCAGGATTATGAAATCAATTCAAACATAATGATACATTTTGGGTGGGGTGGCGGGGTGTTTACAACAAGTAATATGTTGCTGTAAACTGCCCAGAGACAAAAAAGTTTGCGGCAGCATACAAATTTGAGAGAGAGAGAGTCTTCTAATTTGCTTTATGAAAAAAGTAATCAATCTTGGTTGTATGTATTGTTTCATGCTCTCCAATTCTCTAAATAGTTTAGGACAGCCCAACACTGTCAGTTTACCCTGGAGCATCAGAGACTTGTAAATTGAAATAATGGGCTGGTTCAGACATCACTCAGAACCATCTTGGTACTGCATGACTTCCCAAACCTTAGAATTGCACACTCCCTCTCCCACACCCACGCAAGCCCCAGAAAAATTCTATTTCCATTTGAGATTAAACAAACCAGGATTGGTCATGATGTCTGAACTGATTGATCTTGGTTATCCTTGAAATAAGCAGAGATCTGAAACCCACTTCAAATCTTGGGTTCAGATCTTGGTTTATTTCGAGGACGTTGGTTAGACTAAACCAAGATTAGTTGGTTTGAACATCATGACCTGCCTTGGCTTGTTTTTAACCTCAGTCAGAAGTAGAATTCTTCTGGGACTCACACAGGCAGGGGAAGGGGGAACACATGCTTCCAGACCTCAAGAATGATATGCTGAACCGATATTTAATCATGGTTCCATGTAACATTGGAACCAGCCCAATCTATTTGTAGATGTACAGTTGAGAAAATATTACAGGGATGCAGCAGCAAGAAAACTGCCAGATTCAATGCAGCAATAGTAGCACAACAAATATGCCTGTCAGCTAGTGCCATGAACTTAGAACAACTTTCCATTCTCTCATCAAATTTTCTCTGATCAAACTGCCTCCTTTCCAACTGTCTTAGACTTCATGATAGGGATATGCAAACAAGTTCAAAGGTTCAACTCGGACCAAACAGGGCATTGCATTGGTAATGCCAGTCTGAGTTTGAACCAATCAAGCCAGGTTTGGTTTGAGTCTGTTTGATCCAGTTCGAAGGTTCTAGAGGCCATTTTAGATGTTGTCCTCCATTTTGTGTGACTTTTGTTGATTGATTTCATTGGCTGAGCTCTTGCTTCCCTGATTGGCCAGATGAGTCTGGCTTTCTGGTAGGCTCTGCACTGTGCCAGTCCTTGAGAACTGGCACCCTTTTGGCCAAGGGGGAGGGCAAAGGTGAGGGCTCCCAAAGGAGGGAGTTTCAAATCCTATTTAAAGCCAAGCCTCTGGCCTAGCAAAATGACTCTGACTGCAATGTTCCTTGGCTTCCTTCTGGCCTGTTGCAGCTACTGCTGGTATGGTGAGACTCTGCTTGGCAAACTGCTGTGTTTTTGTTCTAAATCCTCCCTTCTGCCTGTTTTTTGGCTCCCCCATCCTTTCTCTCCCCTGCTTTAAACCTTCTCCCCCCTGGTGTGACTGTATATGTGTTTGTTCTGCTGCTTTTATTCTTTTTTCCCTGAGTGAGTGAATGTCTGTCTCTCTCTCTCTCCCCCTCTCCACTGGGCCAGGGGGCCCAGGCTCTTTGGCCTGAGGCCTCTCTCTGGCCCATTTCCCTAACCCAGTCCCTACTTTCCTCCACCTGTTTTGCTTTTGTGGTGACTGCTGCTTTTAAATCTGTTAGCTTTGTTGAGAGAGAGAGAGAGTCCTCCTCCTCATCTCAGCTGCCACTGCCCGTTGTTTTTATTTCATTCTGGGTTCTTTGTGATGGTGGTGGGGGGGGGTGCTCCTTGTTTTCTCTGGAGTAGGTGCTTTTCGTTGTTAATCTTTTTCTTGTCATGCTTAGCACACCACCTGCTCCAGAGTCCAGTACCTCTGTGCTCCCCTTTTCTTCCCTTCCCCCACTTCCCCATCCTCACAGCCTTTTTCCCCACCAGCCTTTTTATTTATTTAATCAGTGTTTTTACTTTTAATTCGTTTGTTTGGGCGGATGAAATAGCTGGAAAGCTTTTCATTCTGCCCTCCCCCCACCTGCGCTGTGCCAGCCTGCCACTGGTCTGGAATTCCTTCTTTTTTCTCCTGACCAGTGTGGGGGCAGAAGATCTCCAGGACAATGAGGAGGTAAGTGATTACTTTTTGTTGTCCCTTTCCCCCCTTTAGTGTTCCTTAAATAGGGCCATCTTTCGTGTTTGGGTGTGGGGAGGTATGTTTTCTGTGTTTTTTTCTTTACAGGTTGTTTCTTGTTTTCACGGGTTGTTTCTTGTTTTCACAGGTTCCCTCTTAGTTGCCTCCCATTGTGTACTTTAGTACATTTTTTAAATTGCATTGTATTGTTGTGGGTGGGTAGGCTTGTTTTTAAAAGGGTTTTCTTTAAATAGGATTTTTGTTAAAAAGAAGGTTCCCCCCCCATTTGGTCTTTTTAAAAAAGGTCCCCCCTGAGGCTCTTTTTTAAAAAAAGTTTTTTTTCCCCAAATAGGGTTTTTTGTTGTTGTTTTTTAAATCCCCCCCCCCATTTTTATTTTTATTTTTTGCATTTTCCCTTTTTTTTAAAAAAAAGACCCCAAGGTCTTTGGGAATGTCTGAGCACTGTGCAGTGAGCAGAGCTCACAGCAGGGTGGCAGGCAGAGGTGGGAGGGGTCCCAACGCCGGTATGGGAGGCCAGGGTGTGGGGCAGAGAAGTCGCCATCCTGGGGTCCCACTGGTCCCCTTCAGCAAATTCTTTGGCCCAGGTGAAGCGGTAGCATATCCAGAGGAGCCTGCTGCAACCAAAACAGTTCCTGGACCAGTGGTGGGTCCATGGGGTGGTGAGCCCCATGCGGAGCCTGGCGGCACGGGGGGCTCTCCTGCCAGGGAAGCTTTTTCTGTGGCAGGGGTGGAGGGCAGGGTCTTGATAGCTGGCAGTGCAGCCAGATTTTCCCTCCCTCTTGCGGCCCCTCCAACACTCCTCTCACCACTCAGTGGGGACCCCCCAATGATGCCCAGGTCATGGTGGAGTGCAGTGCTGGGTCCTCCCAGTCCAAGGGGGAAGGGTCTGCTGCTGAGGTGGAGGGGGTGGCCCCTCCTCTAGTGAAGCTAGGCCCTTCTTCCATGCACGGTGGAAGGGGGGTAGGTGATGGCGGTGGAGGAACACCAGCTGCCCCCCTAGGTCCACCGTCACCCAAATGGCCCAAGACAACACCCAGGGCGTCGGAAACCACCCAGAGCAGTGATGTTTGGTAGCATTTTGAGGTCCCTCAAGATGTCACAACCGCTGCTTGCTGTGTCCACTGCAGGGCACAGGTGAGTCAGGGCAAGGATTCTAATCATCTGGGGATTACCTCCATGTGGCCACACATCTGACAGTGTCACTCAGATCTCCTTGACTCCACTGGCAGCATTAGTGCACCTTGTGTGCCTGCTACTAGCACTGACAAGGGCAGTATGCCAGCTTCCATGAAGCAGGGCACGCTGACAGTCAAGCAATGGATACAGTCGTCGGGCACAAAGCACCCTGGTCACGTGGGCCCATGTCTCCTCACTCGCCTCATAAGGGAGATGATGGCCACGAACGACTAGGGATGTGTGGTCTGGTCCAGGGGTTCGGGGGTTCAGGGTCGAACCGAACCACCTCCCCAGTTCCATCGGACTAGAACCGAACCGCCAGGTCCAGTCCAGCCAATCCGTGAAATTATTTTTAATTCAAGTAGATGATAAGTACCTTTAGCCCCTTTTGGGGGCTTGCTGAAGCCGCAAGGGGGTCAGCGTGGGTTCCTTCTCCCCCCGCCAGCCTTCCTCATCACCGTCGCAGCCCGCTGCAGCGGTGTTGAGGAAGGCCAGTGGGGGGAGAAGGAACCCGCACTGGACCCACCCCACCCCCCGCATGGCTTCAGCAAGCCCTCTGAAGGGGCTAAAGGTACTTATCATCTACTTTAATTTTTTTTTTTAATTTGCGGACCGGTCCGGGACCAGACGGGGGGGTTCAATGGGGGGCTGGACCGAACTGGCCCAATTCCGTTTGAGGCCAGTCCGACCTCGAACCAAACCAGGCCAGATGGTTCCATGCACACCCCTACTAATGACCAACCTTTTCAGGTGGTTGAGAACTCCGGCTTCTGCCGGATACTCCAGCTGCTAGCACCCAACTTCACGATCCCCTCAAGGACCACATTCAGCTGGAACGTGGTCCCTTCCCTGTACAGGCGGTGCAGGGATCTTGTGTCAGCCATGCTGCATGCCACACCAGCTGGCACCAGTGTGCATTTCACCACTGATCTGTGGAACAGTGTGAGTGGGATGCACACTGCTTTCCTGGCCCTGACTGCCCATTGATGGGGTCCGGATAGAGAGCGGACTTCCACAACATCTCTTTCACATGGATGTAGGTAACCAGTGGAATACCACCTTCCTCTTGTTCCAGTGCCTGCTGGAGCAGGAGGTGGCCCTCGATGACCTGGTGAGGAATGGGTCCTTCTGTGACCTATCCAACACGGTGTGGAAGATGGTGTCGGCACTCGATCCCTTCCTGTTTGCCACGAATAGCTTGTATGGTGACACCACTCCTCTGAGCCATTCCCTGCCCATGGCTCTCCTCCTGGAGAAGCTGATGGGTGAACTCTGGACTTCACTGACCATGCCAGAGGGGCGTACTCTGGCTGGAAGGCTGAGGGCCGGGGTTGTCGACAGGCTGGTTGATGAGTTGGGTGACAGGGAGGCGTATGTCCTGGCTTGTCTCTGTGACCCAACCATCAAGGGCAATGTCGTTTGCACGGATGACTTGCCCAGGAGGAACCTCCTGGTCGATAGAGTTAAGGAAGGGTAGGTCACTAGGACCGGCAGAGACGAGGAGGGATGTGTGCCCCCCCAAGTGTGCGCGACCCACACCCAGCAGCAGCAGTGTGGGCGAACCTTCAGCTCCCACCCCTTCTTCTTCCCAGTCCGGCAGTGCAGCATCCCAGGCGGCAGCACCAATGCAACAGGCAATTCCTTCCGCTAAATCAGCCCAATGGTTTAAGCGGGTGTGACTTGGCACCTTGCCTGCTTTGTGGGAGGCTCGGCCTACCAGGCCCACCAGTGCTGCGCAATGCATTGCCCAGTAGTTTGAGGAGCCTGTGGAAGAAGATCCCAAGATGGACTGCGCACAGTTCTGGCCAACCTACTGCCAAGTCTGGCCGGGCCTGGCGGTGGTTGCTGTGCGCCTCCCCTTCTGCCCACGAACCAGCATCCAGAGTGAGTGGGTGTTTTCACGTGTTGGCAACGTAGTAACACCCTCTCGGTCCTGGTTGGACCCTGGCTTGGTCGAGCAGCTGGTTTTCCTCAAGGTTAACCTCCCCCTGCTGGGCTACCCCAAGATGGAGGCTGAGCTGGGTGAGTGATTGGCCCATGGTTGACCCACAGTGCTGGTCACCTGCCCGGCAGCAGCTTCTGCTCATCCCTACCCTCCCCCCTTCCTCTTTCAGCCGTGCCATTTCACAGCATGCCCACTAGTGCTGTGACTTGGCAACTGGATACACACCCCCACTGGCATAACCCGATGCTGAACTAGCCCCTTTTTCCACCTGACCACAGCACTCAGGGGGCTGTGGGCACACACAGAGACACTAGGCAGTTTGTGCCAGTGTGGCACTGTGTAGATGACGCGTAAATATGTTGATGTGTGTTGTGTTGTGTTGTGTTGTGTTGTGTTGCTTGTTGTTGTTGTTGTACATAGTTGAATTGCAGGGAGAGGGCAGCAGGACTGCCAAAATGTATATTTGTAGATATTTCAGTGTGTGTAAATATGTGCTTGTATAGATAGAAGTGTTGTGTGTGCATACGTTTGTGTGAGTGTGTTTGTGCGTGGAGGTTGTGTGTGTGTGTGTGTGTGGTGGATATTGTCAGTAGTAGTAGTAGAGGTTTTTCCTTTCCTTTCTGTAGTGTTTTTGGTCTGGTTTGTGTCGATAGATAGTTGTTGGTAGTGTAAATATTACTGTATAGCTGCTGTATAGATGGATTTGTACATATACTTGTGTATATATGTATTTGTGAATTGGTTTTATTAAGTGTCCCTCCCCTTTCCTCTCTTGTTTGGCTCTGCTGATATGCACGCGCCAACACACACCAAACACACATGCACCGGCTATGATGAGTAAGTGGTCTCCCACTAAACCACACCTCCCAACACACGCCTCCACTGACCCACCTCCTCTAAGCCGGACTTTCCTATCCCTTTAATTTTTCCAGAGCCCCCCCCCCCTTTCCCCTCTCCAGTGAATCCCTGTGAAGATCTCCCATTCACATATATATAGACAGACCAGAAAAGCTACTCTGATAGAGATAGACTTGTTAAAAGGACAGTAACTGAACAAATTCGTGAGGGGAAACCATGAACCCCACCCGCTTGGGGGAAGTTGTGGTACAACCCACCATGCCCTCAGATCCACTTTGGGGGCCCCTGGCAGGAATGGGGCTGCCTCAAATCCCCATTATTCCCTATGGGAGAAATGCAAAAATTGGAAAAATCTTCAAAAATTCATTAAAATTGTAGGAGTGTCTGATTACTTTGGAGTTCACTGGGTGTGCCCCTAGATGCTCTCTGGTTTTGTGCCCCTAGATGCTCTCCATAGGGAGTAATGGGCCGGTTCGAGTCCCCATTATACCCTATGTAGAATCTTTTAGTACAAGTTTGAACTGGATTCAAATTCGAACCGGGGGGGAGGGGTTCAAGCAAAACCAAAACTGAACCTACCCACCCTGGTTTGAAACTGGTTCGAATTAGAATCAAACAGGCCAAGCCAGTTTTGTGTACATCCCTACTTCACACTACACAGACGAAGCAAGCCATTTTCATGATCTCTTCCCAACTTGCAAATTGGGACAAATTACCCATCCAAATGACTGAAGGGAACTGCTGCGTCGATTACCCTTTAATTATGATTCATTGTTAGTGGCCAAGCTATGCCAAAACTAAAGGGAGGCTTTGAATAACAGGGCAACCTCATTATATCAGTCTTTTTCTTTTCAAAGTGAGGAATCTTAAATCTCATCATATGGAAGACATGCCCTGATGTGCTTCTCTTTCATTCTATTATATTCCTTAAGAGATAGATGATCAGAACTATACAGCACTAAGGGTGTGGGTGTGCCATTGTTTTGTATGCCCATAATTATTTTTTCTGCAGTATATTCTCTCCCTTTCATAGTAATTCTTAAATTACTGCCTTTTATATATAGCATACTGCCTTATATGTAAATAAGCTATCCACAATCTTTCCACAATCTCTTTCTCGTATGCTACAGTACACTTCTAAGTATAAATAATTTGAGGGTTCCATGCCCTCCAGGCTTGACTTTGCACTTATTGGCAATGAACAACATTTTAGTCTGAATTAGTTCTGTATAATTAGAGGTTGCGTAGTACTAGATGCCTTCTAGAGGGAAAACATACACGCGCAGTGGAGACCTCTTAGGGCTTGTCTACAGTGGTGCTTAGATGCACATTAATTTTGATGTAATAAGCATAACACCTTCTGCATCTGCATAAGGTGCAGGTCAGAACTGGTAAAACAATTCAGGATCTATGCAAAATATGTTCCTCAGGTAGGAAAGATTAAATTATAACAAGTTGTTCTAGTAAGAACTAATCCGCCTACTTTCCTTTCACTGTCTCTACATCAGGACTAAATTTGGTGCAAATCGAGGTCCACAAGTTAGATTTCTTGCACCTCAAATGTTAATGTGCCCGCCATCTTGGATCGGGGGGATGTCATCATTACACACTGCACCATTGAGGTGTCCCTGCCCGCCTGCCCACGAGCTTTTCTCACAGATTGTGAGAAGAGGCTGGCTCACTGTTTCAGGAAACATGCGGGTGGTTCAAATAAACAGCAGTTGCTACACACAATAGTGTCAGGGGGGCTTCAGTGAGAACACTCCCACCCCAATGTCTCTAAAGGGTATGTCAAAACAATCTCTGCACATCCTTTAATCACATGTGACTGGTGCTCACTGGGATCAACCCCTCTACATGCACTGCAAAATCCTGTTTAAACGTGTCCTTTAGTGGTTGCTGCTGGTAGCTTGGAGGGGTGGGGTGCATCACCCTGCATTACCCCACCACTAGAACTCCCATAATGCACCATGTGAGTGCATGGTCCTGAATTATTTATTTGTTTGTTTGTTTATTCATTTATTTATTCAATTTCTATACTGCCCTTCCAAAAATGGCTCAGGGTGGTTTACACAGAGAAATAATAAATAAATAAGATGGATCCCATGTCCCCAAAGGGCTCACAATCTAAAAAGAAACAGAAGATAGACACCAGCCACAGTCACTGGAAGTACTGTGCCGGGGGTGGATAGGGCCAGTTACTCTCCCTCTGCTAAATAAAGAGAATCACCACGTTAAAAGGTGCCTCTTTGCCAAGTTAACAGGGGTTAACCTCCCTGAAGCCATCCAGGAGCTCCGGGCTTGGCTTCGTTAGCCTGGTTTTGCCTACGCATGAGAAAAGCCTCCTTGTGTTGAAGGTTTTCCTCTTCAACGGCTCTTTACAAATCAACTCCAATCACGCCAGAAAACCCAATCTATTAACCTTTCAATAGCACCTAAGTGACCAGTGAAAGGCATTGACACACATTAGGTGGTCTTTTGCCTCCTTTGGAGTTTATTTTTGTTTGCATTGCTTCTCACACTGTGTGTGTGTGTGTGTGTGTGTGTGTGTGTGTGTGTGTGTGTGTGTGTGGCGGGGGGGGGGCAGGTAGCCTGCCTTGCTTCCCTCCAGTCTGCAGACAGCACAGCTTACCCAGCACTGGTTGAGGCCAGGGCAGTTATTTATTTAGTTAGCTGAAATCCTAATGCACACTTACCTGAGAGGAAACCCCACTGAACGTAGTGGGACTTACTTCTGAGTAAATATGCCTAGGGCTGAGCAATTAGATTATATGCCAACATTTCCTGACAAAATTCCATTTCCTCGGCTCATCTCAAATCTTCTGATCTTGGTTGCCTGAGCATCCCTGGGGTGGCCAACCTACTGGCCAGTCTTAGGAGGGGCTCTAGCTATTTCTGCTAACCACTTTCCAGGGTCCATGGGCAATCTCCATTTTTCTTACCCACCCTTTTCCCCATTTGCCAGAAAACTACTAATGAAAAGGGGTGGGTTATTCACAGAAAGCAAGAACAAGCCAGCAGGTGGTGCTGTGGAAATTGTGCAAGCTCCCTACAGGCTTTATGAACCACCTGTGAGACCCTGCAGACAAAGAAGATGAAAATCTGTGTGGGGGTGGGTGTGTGTGTGTGTGTGTGTGTGTGTGTGTGTGTGTGTGTGTGTGAGAAAACAGTCCAAATAGTAATTAACAACATAACTAAAAGGCCCCCCAAACACTTGTCCAGTATATAGTTTGGGAGTTAGCTTTGATAAATCTAAGTGATCATGGATCTAATCAGTGCCTGGATGAAGACCACTGTCAGCGGATCTGAGCTTGGTAAAGAAAGAGGAGATAACAGAAATGATACGGGGTAATTGGGATGTGAGTTGAATACTCTTGAAAATAACACTACTACTAATGACAAAATTCAGTAGCAATTAGTGAACTAACAACCGTATATCCCTTCATATATATTAGCACTGTAAATTGGTGAGTTAGTTAATCAATTAAATATGCTGTATTCCACCTCTTCACCTGCTCAAATCTGCTTACAGCATGACACACAAAAACAAAATAAATAAAGCTATAGAACTTCATGCAAAATAAAATCATAGTATAGTATACCCAACAGATCACACCAGCCAGGCAACAACACCTCTTTACTGACCAAATGCCCCTGTCCTTCATACACATCCATAAATACAGCAAACATACATTACAGCCAGCAAGGGGGTTATGTCATGTCTGAACCCGGCCATGGACTTCCTGTGCACACAGGGCCTTTCCTGTTCTTTCTGTTGATGGCAGCATCCCCTTTCCACATAAGTTGTTGTCCCCCTTACAGCAGTACAAATCTGGAAATCACACAGGAGCTCTTCATACAGACTGGCTGAGGCTCAATTTGACAGATCCCATCAGAAGAAAAGAAAGGGGGGGGGAGTGAAATCTCTTCCACATAAAATCTTCGTAGCATGTCTAAATTTGTCTAGAAAGTTAACACTAGAGAAATTAAGTGTGTGGCATGAAGTCCTCCATTAGTCGGGAGAATGTTATATTAGCACTGGATGCAGAATGCAATTAGGTTTTTATAGCACCTTTTGTGCTCAAGGTGGTTTGTACAGTTTCCTGGCACGGCAGCGTTCAGCTGATGGTGTCTGTTCGGCGGCAGCCAGGGCCACAGAGGAGCCCTGCTGTTGCAATTCCATACACAAAAGCACAAACCTCTTCACTGCTATTTTCTTCAGGCTTTCAGCTATAACCTTAGAGATGGTATTCTGTGTCCTTCGAACTGCAACTTCTGTAAAAGAATCAATTCATTGTCATTATCCCACTGTCTGCTCCTAGGTACAGTAAAGAGCTTAGGCCCAACAGACTTTAGAGCATGGCAAGCACCAGGTTACTCTGGGACCAGGCTGGGCCTCAGGCCTCCCAGACCCTCCCCAGTGGCACACAGGCATCTTCCTATGGGTCTCCAGACAGGCGGCAGCTGTAGCTGCTGCACCTCCTCATGCTCCCCGTCTAGGAGTAGGATGCCTTCTGCAGATGGAGGCCTTCGGCAGCACCTTGAAACTCTGCTTCATTCTGACTAAGGCAAAGTGTGGCGTTGGGTTGGTGTCAGCTCCTGGCAACCAGCGTGGTGTAGTGGCTAGAGTGCTGGACTAGGGCCGGGGAGACCCGAGTTCAAATCCCCATTCAGCCATGATACTTGCTGGGTGACTCTGGGCCAGTCACTCTCTCTCAGCCTAACCTACTTCACAGGGTTGTTGTGAGGAGAAACCTAAAGTATGTAGCACACCATTCTGGGCTCCTTAGAGGAAGAGCAGGATATAAAATGTAAAAATAAAAAATAAATAAACCACAGAGTCCTATGGTTGTCTTCCTATATCACTGCTGCCCAGTATAGGTGTTTCCCATACCAGTGGAAATTCAAACCGGCAACCTCTGGCTTGCTAGTCAAATCATTTCCCCACTGGGGCATTAGGTAGCTGCTTCATTCTGACTAGTCAGGATCATACTACACATGATATTATGTGAGTCGTTCCATTTTCAATTTTTTCTTTTAAATAGCAGCTTAGGAGGTCTCAACTGTGATCAGACTGTGACATGGGAAAGGCGGGGTGAACCCTTTTCCCCTGTGCCATTTCTCCAACTAAAATTATCCCCCTGGGAGGTAATCCCCACTTGCCTGGGAGGCAAGTTGTTATGAGCACAAATGGCCGCTTCTCTTCATATGCTATTTTTGTGTGGACCAGGATGCACTGAGAAAAGAGTCATGCAGCAGCCCCAACATGTATTGTGGGCCTCAGGGACTGCTCTCTGACATAACTGCGTGAGGTTCTGTTTGCATTTACATGAAATGTGCATGCAGCTGTGCAAGATTATTTCCAAGGGCCATCCATCACGTGACTATACTTGCGGGTTTTCGTGCATTCATTCAGGAGTGCTCTTGTACAACTGCACGCATATTCCATTAAGATACGAACAGAATTTTGTGCAGTATGTCAGTCACTTTTTAAAAAAAAGATAAAAAAGAAAACGACACATTTAATGTCATGTGTTGTCTGACTCTTAAACACAAGCCGAAGAAATAGTCAAAGAAAGAAATCCAGATACAAGCTGCAATTAAATGTATTTTCTACCCAATATTTTAGCCCTTTCACAAAGATGGTTACATGAGACCAAAGTAAAGGTAAAGGGTGCCGTCGAGTTGATGTCGACTCCTGGCGACCACAGAGCCCTGTGGTTGTCTTTGGCAGAAGACAGGAGGGGGTTACCATTGCTATCTCTACCAACCACTATACTGATTCATGGTAATACTGTAGTTTTAATCATCCTGCTCGATGATCCATTTGCAACCTTTGGTTTCATAAGAGAAACCTTCGTTCTCTTCTTCTCTAGCCACATCACTCCCAATGCTAACCCAGCAGAACCTTCCACAGATGTGGAATCCATATAGTGGTGATGGAATGGCCATTATATCATCCCAGCCCCATTATTCAGAAAAAGCAATATAGTTCTAGACCTAAGTATCTGAACAGTTCCCCTCTCAGTGGGAAGTGTCTCGCAGTCTACCCAAAAGCCAGGAAATTAACCCAGTCCAGGATCCATTCCAAGGAAAGAAACTTCTGCAGAGAGATACCCTTGGATTAAAATTGCTAAGGGGTTGCAAAGTTTGGAACTTCCCCCAACCCCATTTCATGGGAACCAGTGAAACCAACAAGGCTGCTTGAGTGGGACACCGGAAGCATTTTTATCCCAAAGATAACATTTTTTAAAAAGTTCTATATATTTTGCATCATGCCAGAAGTAATGCATTTTTTGCACCACTTTAACTTCCTGTAAACAACCACAGCCACAGCTGTCTAAAGCACAGCAGATACCCACTAAAGGAACTTCACACCTTACAGGAGGCTTGCAATGCATGGAACTCCCCTCACCAGTGATGTCAACACTGACGTTGCTCTTAGAGTGAGGAAGGATGGGGAAGGTATGCTTCTTGGACTTCTCTTATGAAGGGAAACCTCCACAGTTCCTTGGGCTTGTCTCCATAAAATAACCCCAAGAAAGCAGGTCAGGTTGACAACTTGGGCAGTAGAAGAGTGGGAGTTTGGTGCTCTTTCCTTCCAGCAAAAACAGGTAAGGCCCAAGCTGCATTAGTAACAGAGGAAGCTGCCTTATATTGAGTCAAATCATGGGTCCATCCAGTCACACTGGCAGGCAGTGCTCTCCTACATTTCAGTCAGTCCCAGCCCTAGCTGGAGATGCCAGGCAGTGAACCTGGGCAGGCAGATGGTCTTCCACTGATTTATGGTCCCACCCTATTTCACTCACATGTAGTCACCCATCCAAGTGCAAACCAAGATGAACCCTGGTTAGCTAAGAGGACAATTCATGCTTGGTACCACAAGACCAGCCCTTCTCCCCAAGTACCCTGATTTCTGACACTTATGAGGCAGCATTGTGAGTTGATTCAAACATTTTGAATTTCCTACACAGAAGGCACTCGAACTGTGCATAGAATGCTTATACCTCTGCAGGCACATGGAGCAGCCATGGACTCCTGGCCTGTGGAAAACATATTTACATTGTTTCATCGAATGTAAACCTAATTTGCACACACTGGGAAGCCGTGGCTGCTCCATATGCAAACATCACACATTACTTTTCTGTTTTCTGTATGTTTTTATTGCATAAAAGCATTTCCACAAAGGAAATATGTAACATTTGAAGTGGTCCAGGGGTGGCCTAAGAAATTTTGGTGCCTGGGGACCAAATTACAAATGGCACAGGATCTGTGATTGGATCTCCTGATTTTTGTTTTGTTTTGTTTTTACTTTAAAGCAGCTGTGGAGACTTCAGATTTATTCACAGTTGTGATGCTTGGAGAAGGGGGTGCTTAACCCTTTCCCTCCACATGCTTTTTTCATAATCTAAATTGCCCTTGGAACCTCCCTTAGCCCCACAGTTTAAAAATACAGGTATAAATGTACTACTCTATCTGTGTTCAACATTGCATGTGAATAACTGTACCTGTGTATACCGTACACTCATTGTATAAGTGTTGAACATAATATAATATAAATAGGGTGCCTGTCTTTTTATAAAGCCTTAGAGTGTTCACAGCACTTTATACACATTGGCTGTAGGGGTGTGCACGGAACCGGCTGGCTCAGTTTGGTTTGAGTGAGAACTGCACTCGAACTTGACCGGACCAGTTCAGTCCGGCCCCCCTTTGAAACCCCCCCACCTTGGTTCAGTTCGGTCCCGGGGCGGGGGAGGTGAACAACAGCAGTGGTAAGGCAGGTGAGGCGATGCCTGTGGGTGATGGAGAGTGGGCTGGGATTCCTAATGATGTAGGTGCCGCCTGAGGCCATCACCTCACCAATGAACTGCCCCAGGAGTGAGGAATCTTATACTGCAGTAACACTGTGTCAAGAGGCAATTATTTATTTATTTAATCATTATCAACATCCCAGTTACTATGTTATGGAAAGTAGAGAGGAGTTCATCACATGGATGCTATTTTTTCAGTGGCCATTTTCTTTCATCTTAGAACTAGGAAAGCACAGCTATTGAACTGTGACACACTGAAGTATTTATGGACCTTTATATAGATATAAAGTAAAGGTAAAGTATGCTGTCGGGTCAATTTCGACTCCTGGCACCCACAGAGCCCTGTGGTTTTATTTTGTAGAGTACAGGAGGGGGTTACCATTGCCTCCTCCCGTGCAGTATGAGATGATGCCTTTCAGCATCTTCCTATATCGCTCTGCCCAATATAGGTGTTTCTCATAGTCTGGGGAACATACCAGTGGGGATTTGGACCAGCAACCTTCTGCTTGTTAGTCAAGCATTTCCCCACTGCACCACTTAAGGTGGTTTATATAGCTATACGACACACTTTACTTTACTTACTAGGCCATAAATCGCAGGTTCAGATGTGTTAAGGAAGCAATGAGAATATTCAGAATGAAACAGGATTCAAGAACATTCACATTTATCTAGGATCCCACATCATAACTGTTGGAAGTGAAGGACTCTGCGCTGTCTCATGTCTCAGTGACAGAGGGGGACAGATTAGTGAGTCAGAGGGCTAGAGGGGTCAAGACATTGGTCATCCCTTCTCTACTGCTCTGACACTATCCCTTTGGTATGTAGAATGCTACTCTTAGGGACTTACTTACTTCCTGCCTTCCACTTCCTCTCTTCCCTTTCTTCTCCCTTGCAACACACACACGCTCCTCTCTCCCTGCACCATGTGTGCAGAGATGCAGAAACCATCCCTCTGCATCCAGCTAGCTAGATAGATTAGAGATCCTGTCTCTCCACTTTCCTATCTAGAATGGAGTTCACCAATAAGGACTCTTTATATTGATTTGAAACTATGAACTGGCTCCAAGTTTCTTTAACTCTCAGCATACACGCATGCCTGGGCAGACTCCGCTGTGTTTTGCCTCTGTGCACTCTGCTGTAATAGAAGGGTATCTCTTACCAGAGAGAATTCCCAGGTAGCTTCTAGGACACATCTTGGTCACATTAGTCCCACAGCTCACTTACTATGCTGCTGAAAGTATGTAAAGGTAAAGTGTGCCGTCAAGTCAATTTCGACTCCTGGTATCCACATCTTCCTATATCGCTGCTGCCCGATATAGTACCAGAAGGGATTTGAACTGGTAACCTTCTGCTTGTTAGTCAAGGATTTCCCCCCTGCACCACTTAAGGCAACCTAGTATGTGCACATACAGATACAATAATGTAGAACTGAAACTGAAATGTATTTCAGTTCACAAAGTTCTTGTGAACTGGGAAAAAGGTAGGGGTAAAAAAATGTCAACTGGAAGACAACAGAATACAAAAATAAAGAGAAATATACACCTTCTGCCATGGAGGGGAGATTCTTTTGCAGATAGTCAAGTCATTAATCATGGAGGGAGGGAGAATTGTAATTGTATTAGGTTGGGAGAAGTTGAATTGTATTAGGTTGGGAGAAGTTGAATTGTATTAGGTTGGGAGAAGTTGAATTATAAAGCTGCTCTAGGAACAAAAAAGTGGGAATTGAAAAAATTAGCACTGGAATTCCAAATGTTACCTGTCTGCAAGCGTAGGAATTTGTCTATAATTGAAGTATGGTGGTTGCCTGTTGGCTATTCCTGAACACATTTTCTAGGCTAATTAGTGAGCCACTAAAATTAGATCATTTTAGTGGCTGACATCCAGAAGTTTATAACCTAAGGAAACAGCATATTAATTTACTAGGCTGTCCTTCGTTGTAGGCTCCAGGTTTAAGAAATCCTGTTTTTCAAGGTAGATGATGCAGCCAGATTAGGCGTTCCTAAACCATTTGCATTATGTTCACATGTGGAGACACTTTCAGATACCTTTTTGCTATCCCTTAATGCAAACTATGGGTGCTGTATACATTTCGGAATCATTGCAGAGCCAAACTAGACACAACTCATGAACAGTCTCTCAAACGTTTTTGTGGGGGAGAGTGGGGAGCCGGGGCAGTTGCCGTCAGGAACAGACTACTTAACCCTTACCCTTCCCAATTCACAGCACAGCCCAGGCATCTTTAAAAGGGAGCACACCTGCTCCTTTGCCACTCACCTTCGCTTCCTGCTTGTGGTGGTGCTCCCCCCTCGCCGCACTACACTCATATGGTGGCAGCATGCATATGGACTCCACACATGTACAGTGGTCATTTGTGTGGTCAGCATGGTTGCTGATCATGCAAACAGTCACTGCGCATGCACTGAGCTCATGTGCATGCTGCCACATGAGGGCAGCTGGCGGGGAGCACCACATCAGCAGGAATGGACCATCTTACTCTGAGGGGAGGGGAGAAGAGAGAGGGGGGGGCTGGGGAGCTCCTATGTATTGTCCTTTAAGTTTTTTTTAAACTTAAACTTTGGGAGGTTTGCCTGAAAAGTGGTAAATAAATGCAAGAGACAGACAGACAGACAGACAGACAGACAGATGCATCATAAATAATGCCATGGACAGTTCCCAATTGGTTCTGGTTGGTGACACCTGCACAACTTAATTCTATGTAAAACCCACTACTGTCCCTGTTGACAAGCTAGTGAGGAAAGGAGTCACATTAAGCCCTGGGGAAATGTGGCTTTTATTTATTTATTGTTATTTCTCTATGCAAGACACTTTGGGGACTTTTGTTGAAAAGCAGTACATAAATATTTGTTGTTTTAGTAGTTCTCTCACCATAGGAGTACTACAGAGAAAAGACACTGGGCATGCTCAATGACTGAACAAATCATGGTTTCTTCAGTTGTGACTATGACTGAAGCCTCCCTAGCCTGCAGCTCCCCACTCCCTTACTTTCCTTGGTTTGTACACCAGGAGGTTATTCACACTTGGCTTCAGGCTTCGGGGTAAAGGTTGAGTGAAGCCACTTCGAAGTACACTCGTGGCATTGAGGGAAGCAGCCCCTCCCCTCTGCTCTCAGCTTTCGTTTTCGCGCGTACACGTGGCAGACGTCAGTGTTTTTCTTCCTAGCCAATGGGAGGGAGGGGGGAGAGAGAGTTCCCTACAGAGCAAGAGCTGCATTTCTGAAGAGAGCATGCCACTTATCATGCTAATGATTCTACATCAGCGCCTCTCCCTGTTTGTCTGTTGTTTTCGGAAAAAGTAGCTTAAAACCAGCATTTTAAAAATCCAGAAATACCAAGACAAACTAGAATTCAAATCACAAAGCCTGGCTTGTGTGTGGCGTGGGTCCAAGGGTCTCGTCGGGAGTTCGAGGTAAGTTTGGCTGGTGTGTGAATGCACACACCCTCTCCCAAAGGAGATTTGGGGCAGAAGCCCTGTGTGTAAAGCCTCCTGGGGAATTCTGGATTGGCTGAACAACAGTTCCATCTGTTCTCCAAAGCCAGAAGCTGTTTGACAGTGAGGCTAATCACACGATGGGGCAAAATCGGGCTAGCAGAGGCTAGCCCAATTTCGCCCCATCGTGTGAACCACCGAACTTGGCTGTGAGCCTGGTAGTTCCTAGGCGGGTAACCTGCCTAAGTACCCCTCCTCTAAAACCAGGTTTGCTGAGCAAGCGCTCCTCAAAGCTGGTTTTAAAGATCATGAGTAGCTGCGGCGCAGATCCGCACCATGGTTACTCATGAGTAGACCCCCAGAGGGGAGGCGAAAAGCCGCCTCCCATCTCCGGGGGTCTCCCCTGCACACTCGCACAGGGCATACTGGAGCTTCTGGGAGCCACGCGGCCCCCAAGCTCCCCAGCCCCCGCCGGCTCCATCATGGAGCCGGCAATTGTGTGGGTGGCCAATCCAGCTGCCCAGGGCTCCCTCCCTGCTCATGTGCGGGGAGATCACATCCTTCTAAACTGGGTCTCACTGATCGTGAGACACGGCTCTGTGTTTTGCAGGATGTGAAACAGATTTAACCATGGTTTCACATCCTGCTTTTCAAACCAAAATTAAACAGCTCCCAGGTTGAGAAAACACACACAACTGTTGAACTGAATGAACCTGCTGATCAGTATTCTAATTTCTTTCTTCAGGTTTTATGAGGTTTGTTCTGGGTGGCAGTATCAAGGCAGTGTGTGCACACATGCATTCAGAGTGGCTTCCTGGTTCAACCTGAGCAGGAACTAAAATTAACTGAGCGAACATCAAAAAACATGTGAGTGCTCAGACCTGTGCATGCCTTAGAGGGAACACTGGTGCTGATGTTGGAGCTCCATCCATGAGGTAAGTGGGTAAGGGGAGGGGGAGGAAGGAGCATACAAGCTCAGGAAGCTCAGGTTGCATTCACAACTAAACAATACGATCTCCACATGTATCAAGTTTTCAGATCTTATGGTTCTTGTGCCCAGCCAATGATTTTGAATATTTGGGATCAAGTGCTAAATGTGATCTCCCTCACCCTGCTAAACTCATTTGGGAAGAGAGGACTGATCCATTGACCATTACATTCTTCCCAACATACCAGATACCCTAATGGCATACAAATAAAAATGAGTAAGTTAGCCATGATCATCAAGATAATACATCTCCACTGTTAGTGCTGAGTTTAACAAGATGCCTTCTTTCCTGACAAAGAGCAACGACAGTCAGGTTTTTGAAATGTACTCCTGGGACACATAAAAAGATCAATCTAATTCTCTGTATCTGCCATGATAAGAAAGCCCATTTCTCTGCCTGTAAAGATGACTGCTGATGTGCCAGAGACAGCGCTCATAGCAATACTGCAAGGGAACTAGTGTATTGCTTTAGGAAACCCCCACACAAACCACACATGCATGCATACCGCTGTTTGTACTCTCAGACAGAAACCCCACCTATGAACTTGAAAGCTTTTCTCCCAAGGTTGTCATCAAGCTCAATTATCACCAATTCACAGCAGAGGGGAGGGGAACTGCATACACTTGTAGGCAATGTATCTCAGAAGAGATTCCCCCTGCTGTCAGCATCATCTCCATCTTTTTCTCTCCTTCCCTCCCCACCCTCTCCGCTGCAATCCAATACTACACACACCTTTGAAAAATGATGCTTTCAAGACTGCCCTGTGGTGCAGTCAATTGGAAAGTGCTCTTAATAATAATCAGGATCAACATTGACTCTAATGGGCTTCAAAACCCATTGGGTAATTTCATTAGCTGCCTGACACAGACGCAAGCACGGGTGATGTCATACTTCTCCCTCTCTGCTCTGAAATCTGAGTCAGGTGCCAGGGATAGAAACCAGTTGTGCTACATCTGATCAGATTAAAGCTTCTGGCAGCTGGTGATCAATAGATAGCTTCTGGAGGGATCCAAAGTCACCAAAGGCAAGCTGCAGTTTCCGTTATTAGGCCAGCACTTCTTCCAAGTCACTGTGGCCACAGGTGATGGGAAATGTGGCCGCTGAGCTCACTCCTAATTCTATCCATGCCCCACCCAGTTTGCACGGAAACTTTGCCCACAGGATAGTCAGGAAGGAGCATACGGTGAGGAAAACATGGTCGACACGTATGCATGAAACAGCTCTTGCTTCACGGAAAGACTAGGACTATCAGGGGTGAGCCAGGACAGAAGCAGAGCAACTGGATAAGGGGGAAGCAAAGCAGAAGTGGGCAGGAACATAGGAAGCTACCACATACTGAGTCAGACCACTGGTCCACCTAGCTCGGTATTGTCTACACGGACTGGCAGCGGTTTCTCCAAGGTTGCAGGCAGGAATCTCTCTAAGCCCTATCTTGGAGATGCTGCCAGGGAGGGAACGTGGAACCTTCTGCTCTTCCCAGAGAGGCTCCATCCCCTGAGGGGAATATCTTACAGTGCTCACACATGTAGTCTCCCATTCATATGCAACCAGGGTAGACCCTGCTTAGCTAAGGGAACAAATCATGCTTGCTTCCACAAGACCAGCTCTCTATTGGCAGGGAACAGGCCAACAGACCCAGTGGTGGCTCAGGACCTCTGTGCACCTGAGGCAAGGTGCCAAATTCTGCCCCCTACTTGTGCACACCCTCCTTCCCCTTTAAAAAAAACAGCCTTCACTGGCACCCCAATAATCTGCTGTTTGAGGCAACTGCCTCACCTCAGCTCATGGAAAGGTCGCCCCTGGTCAGACCATTAGTCCATCTGTCTACTCTGACTGGCAGCTGCTCTCCAGAATCTCAAGCAGAGGACTCTCTCATCACTTGCTGCCAGACTATTGAACTGGAGAAACCAGGCATTGAACCTGGGATCTTCTGCATACGTAGCATGAGCTATGACCCTCTCCCTAAAACACAGGACTGCTACAATGGCTATAGATGACATATGTGTTCTAAATTGGATGCCTACCCTGCTGTAGTTCTTCTACACTTCAGACTGTAATCTTCCAAGATGCCCACACGCTGCTGGAAATTGCTCTCCCCAGCTATGTAGCTCCTGGCAACCATGTTGTTCTACTGCTCTTTTTTTTAAAAAAAACAAACGTATTTCCACCTCACCGGGACTTGCTCTCCCTCCATCTCTCAACCACCTCTCAAAACCAGTGGCTTCCTTCTCAAATCAACTTGTCCAGTCATGTTGCCCCCCTCACTCTCCTTGCAGCCCCTCATCTCAGCTGCTCCTTGTTCCAGCAAGCTGGGCCTAAATTATAGGCAGCAGAAGCAAACAATGCAGCAAAAGAACCTCAAGCAGAGGTGGCGGCATCCACCACTCGTGGAACCAAATGGATTCTCTAAACAAGTGAGCACCTCCCTGCCCCTTCATATCCATCACTAGTGGCACCTCATCCCTTCTACATCAGAACATCAGAGCAGCCCTGCTGGATCAGGCCCAAGGCCCATCTAGTCCAGCATCCTGTGTCACACAGTGGCCCGCCAGCTGCCCCTGGGGGGCCCACAGGCAAGAGGTATGTGTGTCCCCCGTCACCTGCTGTTGCTCCCCTGGAACTGGTATTGAGAGGCATCGTGCCTCTGAGGCGGGAGAAGAGGCTGAGCCAGTGAAGGGTGAGAGCCATGAGGAGAGAGACAGGAGTTTTATCATTCACACAGGTTGGCTCAGGTCTTGCAGGAGTTGGCATGGTGGATTTAGCCCAATTGATCAAGTATAGTTCTTTGTTTTAAATCATGGAATAAATTTTTAATGAGTTAATCAGGTCAATTAATGGACTAATGTTGTAGCCCTGCTTAAATCACATTTGAGCCTCTCTTGAACTGTTTATAGTAGCAGTAGTAGCAAAGGGTGCAGACAGAGGGAAAGTTTGAGGAACTTTCACTTAGATTTGGGGGAGAAGAAAGACAGTTTAATGGGAAGAAAAATATGTTTGGGGGATTGAAAATGTGAGTTATTAAGTTTGGTGGTGGGGAGTTCAGTAAAATATGAGGGGAATGCCTCAAATGCTTGTTGGGGAGGAGAATCTGCAACCCTGGTGGTAGGGGCAGTAGCACTAATATTGCTAGTACTACATGTATGTGGATATGGGTTTTTTTGTTATTCTAGGACAGAAAGGGGAAAAGAGTCATTTTATACTGTTAATTAGCATACTGGTTAATACAGGTTTTACATTTGCACTATAGGCCATTTTATTAATAATAATAATATGAATAAGAATATGTATATACCGCTCTTCAACAAAATTGTCAAAGCAGTTTACATAGAAAAAAATAACTGCTCGGTTCAGATATAACACCGAACCATGGGTCCAACAGACCTGCAGGTCAACACCCACCCACCCCGCTTTCCCATCTGCATTTGGACATTGGGGGAAGCTGCCTCTCTGCGGTCAGTGAGACTGCAGAGAGATGGTGGAGCTGGCTGTGCAGGCTTCCTTCTTTCCTGAAGGACAGCCAATCAGGCAAGGGTGAGGGAGGCGCTTCCTTCCTCAACTCTGGTTCTGTGGGGCCCAAACTGCAGTGCCAGCATTCAGATGTAATACAGGCACCGCATAACTGGAGTTTGTGGCGGCAAAACCCCACTCTGACCGAAGGTTCAGAATGAAGTTTGGCAAGGGAAACTGCGGGTCACTCTCCCCCACAAATTCCATTTTTCCAAATTCGGACATCCAGGTTTGGAAACTGGAAGTGAAGGGACCTCCGGTTTCCTGTTATGTCTGAACCAGGACAATATGTTGAGCTTTATACATCAAAATACACTTTGTGTATCTCTGTGTCTCCCTAATTGAGGAACTACTGCTGCAAGCTATAGCTGCTTCCTCCATGGTTTCTGTCTTCCTCCTTCTTGCCTGGCAGAAAGAGATCGACTGTGTCCACTCCCCAATCTGGCTGCTTTTTATATATCTTTCTCAACTCAATTTTGTTTTAGACTTTCTTGTAACTTTTCCAAGCCATGCAGCAAAACCTGCATTATGAGAACTAATTTCAACAACATTCCTTTTCCTATTGAATTTACTTAAGTAACTGCTTATGGCCCAGTATTTGTGAAGATATCTCCAGGATCACCATTTATCACCCCATCTTCTCATTTCATTGCAAACCCAAGGGCTTTTTCACAAATGACTGTAAGGACCTCTTGCAGTCTGGATCCTTTCAGACTCGTAAATTGTGTTAATCTGGAATACAAAGTAGAAGAGAACCAGTTTTAAATCAAACATACGCTCCAGTAATCCGGGCTCAGCATTCAAATTATAAATGTGGGCAATGCAAACAAAATAATTTAAGCATTGCTTGTGAAAACAGCTGAAGTATCAATCCAGGCTCATTGAAAAATTGTTGCAGAGAAATTACTTATTCTTTATAAGTAATTGAACAGGAAGCCAAGTTTAACTGAGAAACAAGAGTTTGATATTTATTACTTACTAAACATAGGCTAAGAAAACCATAAACAGGCTAACAGCCCCTTATGCAGAGAGAGGATGAAGCTCTCAGTTTGAATTTAAGTCAGCAAGTGAGGAGCAGACAAACAGTGGCTCCACCTCCAAGCCAGTACATAGACACATTCAAACATAGACAAACATGCCCCACACAAAGAACTGAGGCAACGTCCATGGCAAAGTCCCAACAAATAGTATGAATTGTTCAGTTGATTTAAGCAAAATTTATTTATTGATATAGATTTTTCCTAAGTAAGAATTATGCAAAATCTGACATTTTCTCCATTGGGAGCTGTGAGCGTATGTTCTGAATAGTGGCCTAAAAAACAAAAACTGAGGCAACAATAAACCAAATGTAATATTGCATAAATCCAGGCTCAGTATAATATAAGCATGAAAGTTGTTTTACACATTGCACAGAATAAGGGGATCATTTTCCAAACTATTCCACTAAAGCAGGCATCCCCAAACTGCAGCCCTCCAGATGTTGCTCAACTACAACTTCCAGCATACCCAGCCACAAAAAATTGTGTCTAGGGATGCTGGGAATTGTAGTTCAGCAACATCTGGAGGGCCACAGTTTGGGGATGCCTGCACTAAAGTCTTCAAGTGAGGGAATTATATTTTTGAATGCTTCTCCTCACAAAAATCTTACTGCATGTAATAATCTAGCATATCAGGGAGAGGGCTATGCTAAATCTTTTTCTTGGTGTGCCATTTTGCTTTTCTGCAATGTGGGAGTATTCCAATATAATCAACTCCACATACCCCGCCCCTGAAATCTGAGGTGGTACCATCCAGAATTCTATCACCTCAGTATCTGACTTCATGCTATGCAATTTATAGATTGGTGGGGGGTAGGGGTACTATATGCTCTCTCCACAAGCACATCATTCCAATCTTGTGGGGTTTTTTGAAAAATTAACATGAACACAGGGTGGAACACACTTGCAGGCAGGGTGGGTGGGAAGGAAAAGTGCTCAACCTCTCCCATGCTTGCTAATTCTTTCCTTCAAGTACCTCTTCCATCCAAGCTGCATTTCTGCCAGGTAAGGTTACTTCCCATTTCAGAACTTATTTGCAGAGGATGGGGCTTAAAAACTACCTTGGAGATGCATTTGCAGGGGAGGTGGATGATAGAAGATTTATGCACTCCCATCGCACCTGCTGATTCTCCTCTGCAATTTGTCCCCTCTCCTGCTTTCAGGTTGCTATATGGAAAACATGGAGTTAGGCGCACCCTTGTTTTTCTTGCAACGTGTCGTTCTGCCCTAACTCTCTGTGAAATGAAAACTTGAGTTCTCCAAGCCTGAACAATTACTTTGTTTCTATGCTCCACTGCACGCTGTTTCTCTGGCAAAACAAAATTCAGTAATCGTCTGTATGTTAAAAAAAATTGCCATGCTATTTGTATAAAACAAAAATATGTTGGCAATTATCAACACTAATAGGATCGTAGCGTTGGCCATTTTCATCCTTTAACAACAACACAAAATAGACTTGTAATGAATACAAGGCCAACAATACAGCAAGAAAAGTGATAATGAAAGATTTAGTTCCCTCTGTGCAGAGCCGTATCTTAAATTCCCACATCATAACTCACATTGTGCATATGAGGTAGAGACAATTAAATAAAATGGTCATTACCATAATGGGGAAACATAGGTATACCTCTGAAAAGAAGAAAGAAGTAACCTGTAGATCTTCAGTCAAAGCTGTGCAAAGTCGTTGGCTGAAGTTTCTTGCAGGCCTAGTAATCTGCACATTCTTAATTATTCTTGCAAAAGTGGCCTACAAGGCCCCTTGCTTTGAAAACTGAAGGAGCAAAGTCGGAGCAAACATTTCCCCACGTAGCTGCGTACGTGAGCACATGATTGTGTGGAAGAAAAACGTGGTATGCGAACCTGCTCTCTTCTTAAAAGTGGAGAACAGTTTCAAACTAATGTGCTATCTCTTCTCTCCCAGTATGGAGTTCTTCTTTCCTCCTCTGTCCTGCTTTCCTTTTATTGCTAGTTCCCTATAGATTCATGCTGAGCCGATAACTATTCCCCCCGTTTCGCATTCATTTCCACCACTTGCAAAAACCAAGACCTATTTTCAGATTTCTTTGCCGCACCCTACCCCGCAAAGCTGTAAGATGTATTCATCTTGTTTTCACCCAGTGGTTGAAAGACACATTAACTGGGTTAATGAAATTGATACTAGGCATGCTCCAGAGCTTGACAAGTCTTCCAAGATGGATGCCAGGCTAAGACCAGTGTGAGCAATATAAAACTCAGTTGTTACTTAATATTGCTGTCATAGATGTTGTAGTCATCTCAAATTTTTCAGCAATACAGACCTGAAATTTGTGTGTGTGACCTGGTGGTGACATTGACATCAAACATAAATCACTTAATTGCATGGTGCCTGAGTAATCTGTGATCAGATCTACTATCTGGTTTCACATGACTTTCTTCGCCATACTATATTATACCATGTGTAAACATATTAACATCACAACATTTCAAGCACTGAAACTTATTGGGTGCATAATGTCATATGCCATAATTTATTGACTTTATGTACATGACATTGGCAGCCATGGAGACCTCAGAAGCAGCAATAATTGCAGCTGATTCTCAGCATTGAAAGTTTATGTCACAAAACGTGTGCAAGTTTACAGCAGCAAGCAACAAACAGCAAAAATGGGCTGCTCCATATTTTTAAAAAGTATAGATTCTCAGGACCAAACTAGACAGGACAAGAAATGCATTATTGCATTGTCATCTTTTTTAAAATTATTTTTAAATCAAGTCTTTAATGCTTTCCTACATGCTGCGTTCATAGTTCAAATCTCTTCCCCCAAAGCCATTTGCCCTGTGTGAAAAAAACATCTTCAGCAGGTATTTTCATGGAGAAAACAATGCAAGGGAGAAAAGTGCCAATCCCAAGGCTTATTTTAAAAAGCTTTAAAAAGATGGAACTGCAATGCTGCATTTCCCATCTTGTGTGGTGCTCACAGAGTCCTCTTGCAAGAGCATGATATTCTGCAATGCTTATGGGAAAACATGGCGTACTAGAGGAATTGTACTGTTAAAAGAGAAAAGAATTTTGCCCACCATTTCCACCATTTCTAGTATGCACATTTTTAACATGAAAATATATGTAGTTCAAAAACTTCAGTTAGCTGGAAATGCGACAGCCAGATTGCTCTCTGGGGAGAGCAGTATTATTGCCCAGAGATACCTTATTATGCCTGTTTTAAAACAGTTGCACTGGCCAGGAGCAGAGCTAGCCTGGCGGCGGCCTGTGTACAGCTGCTGCAGTAGCCCCCTGGCCCCAACCCCCACATCTGACATCAGACACAGGAGCCCAGCTAGCCACGCCCCCACATCTGACATCAGATGCGGGGGGCACGGTCTCCCTTCCAAACGGGGCCACGGGGCCCTGTCTGGAAAGGAGATCGGACCGTGCTACATTGGGCAGCATGGGCCGGAGCAACTCTCTCTGCCTTAAAGGCAGGGAGAGCCATTCCAGCCATGCTGCCAATGCAGCACGGGCTGATCTCTCTCCTAAACGGGGCTGCATGGCCCCATTTGGGAGGGAGGTCGATCGGCCCCACTGTGGTAGCAGCGAGACCAGGAGCGGCTCTCCCTGCCTTTAAGGCAGGGAGAGTTATTCTGGCTGTGCTGCCAATGCAGAGCGGGCCGATTTCAGCTCCAAATGGGGCCACGCAGGCCCGTTTGGGACCAAAATAACACCCCCGCGTCTGACTTCAGATGCTGGGCAGCAAGTCTGGGGCTGCATTTGCGGCCCCTGATTGGTGGTGGCCCGGGTTCTTTTAACCCTTCCACCCAATGGTGGCTCTGTCCCTGGCACTGGCTATGTTACCAGGCAAAACACAAAGTGCTAGTTATTACCTTTAAAGCCCTGAACAGCTTAGGTCTGGGTTACCTTAGAGAATGCCTTCTTCTGCACAATACCCACCGCACGTTAAAGTCATCTGAGGTGGTCCGTCTCCAGTTACCACCAGTAAGACTCAGGGGTGGGCCTTCTCTGTAACTGCTCCTGGGCTGTGGAATGCACTCCAGACAGAAATCCGTAATTTGAGTTCATTGTTGGCCTTCAAGAGAGCCCTTATAACCTATCTTTTTGGGCTGGCCTTCCAGGGTTTTTAAACTGTTTTAAATGTTTTATTTGTTAATGGTTTTAAACTGTGTTTTAAGATTTGTTTGTATTGATTATTTTTAAAATGTCTCCTTTGCGGGTTTTGTTTTTGTTGTTGTGCACCACCCAGGGCCGTTTGGATGTGGCAGTATATAAATGTAATAAATAGATAAATAAAATAAGCAGAACTAATAAAAATTTGTTCTTTGAAAGGGAACACTAGGCATGTGGCTCCCTTCTTTTGTGCCCCCGCAAGGCATATGAGCCAAGGGTGTTTTTTTTACAATTTTAAAAAACCTAGCACCTTCCTAAAAGAATACGTAAGCAGTGTGTTTTTACTGAACATTATGAAGCTTTGGCACTACTACTACTACTACTATCACCACTTTGATGTGTCCCGTGACATCTTCACTGAGAATGAGGTCATGTTCATGTACATCAGCCTAGCCCATGGTTAGAAATGCTGGTTAGAAAAGGTTGTGCTTACAGGATTTGAACGAGCCGCATCTGGGTCAGTGTGACTGTGCTCTTTTTGGTAAGCCACTCAAGATTGCACAATGGAGGACAGAGGAAGAACAGCTCTTCCAGACATTTCATGACTCCAGCTTCTGGAGAAGTCGTAGGAACATAAGAAGCCACCTTATACCAAGTCAGACCATTGGTCCATCTAGCTCAGTATTGTCTATACAGACTGGCAGAGGCTTCTCCTAGGTTGCAGGCAGGAATCCCTCTCAGCCCTATCTTGGAGATGCTGCCAGGGAGGGAACTTGGAAGCTTTTGATGCTCTGCCCAGAGCAGCTCCATCCCCTGAAGGGAATATCTTACCGTGCTCATGCATATAAACTGCTATTCATATGCAACCAGGGCAGACCCTGCATAGCAAAGGGGACAAGTCATGCTTGCTACCACAAAACCAGCTCTCCTCCCATGACCAGCTCTTCCTCCTGACCTGCTCTTACTTCCAGGTCCAGTGTGGGTTATTGCCTGAGCAACAGTCTACCTGGTCTTGTGCTTCCTTGTCTGTACTCCCCACTCTCCAATGTTTACTTTCATTTCTTCAAAGAGACAGGCTCAGACTGGCCCACAGGGCAACAGGGCATATTCCCGGTGCGCCCCACCCGCGGGGCACCCCTGCACCCTGCCTCACTCAGCAGCAGTGAACACTCCCACCCTTAAGTACCCATTCTACTCAAAACCTGGTGCCCTCCCCACATTCTTAGTGACCCCAGTCCGGCCCTGCAAAGAGACCATCCTGTTCCTGACATAACTCTTATGGACTGGCTTTGGATCTCTGACATACTTATTTCTGAGAATAGACACTCCACCTGGGTACAGCCTTGGCTACTCCTGACCTCCGCTCCAGTTTCCCTAATATTCTTTGTTCCTTTAATCAGACTTATTATCCAGTTTCAGACCCTGGACCACTACTACCTCTGTCTTAGCACTCCTGCAGGCTGTTGTGCTCTGGAACCTATTCTGCCAGAACTCATATTTAATCTTCCAAGACTCTAACCTACAGCTTAACACTGATGCCACCTAACACAACCAAGACCTTTCTGTCTTCATTCTACCTAACTAGTTTTTATCTATCTATCTATCTATCTATCTATCTATCTATCTATCTATCTACCTACCTACCTATAATATTTTTATACCGCCTGATATGTGCATCTCTAGGTGGTGTACAAAAGGCCAGAACAATGATTTTGGAGGAAATTCAGAAGCCAAACAAGTTTCACACATTTCTTTAGAGAAAATTATAAAGAGTATATATTTGTGAGGTTGTTGGGGTTCATTCACATATCAGAAAAAACTCTGAACCAAAGAGAAAACCACCAAAAGTAGGAGTATTGCTCTTGTTTCCTCTTTTCTTCAACCTTTGCAGAGTTCTTGTTTTTGCTGTGAACAGGAAACTTGCAAGAAAATTGTGTCAAGCCATTTTCAAGGTGGTGATTCATTTGCAACACATACTAGGCAGAGCCAACTCAGTTCGAAGTTCTCCCCCCCCCCCTTTTTAAAGTGTGCCTAGAGGCTGGATTGTTATTATGTTACACCTTCTGGGAACAATTAAGAGAACAGTGTCCTTCATTTTCATAACTGATTGAATCAAATCATAACTTGAACATTCATGCATGAGGTATTACATCTCATTGTGTTTCTAAGTCAAGACAGATTTATTACTGATACGAAATGTGTGTGGGGGTTGTGTATTGTACATACACACAAACACCTTTTTAAACTTACAAAATAATCAAGTTGAAAAGAGGCCTCAAGGAAAGTACTGGCTTGGCTCAGGTATTAACCCATGCCACTGGATGTATCTCAGGCCTTTATCTCTCCCCTCCCCCCCGACACCAGAAATTATGAGACTTTTAAAATTAATATGACGTACCAATTTGGGTTCTTTATTCATTGAAACATTCTGATGCAGTGCTAATTCATTGCAGGCAGAGGTGGGTTCAGTATCCTAACCCTGAGTATCAGTGCTACAGCATAGTGTAGCTAGCACAGCAATATCACCAGTGTGGAACAGATGGTTCATTGATGAGGATGAGCTAGGATTACATCGAGTCATTAAAGGCTGCACTACTTGCTGTGAAGGCATTCCGTGTGGTTCAGATTTGGCTTGAATTAAGGTAGTGATAATATCCTCTTAGCCTCTTTTAAGTGACCCCATTTTCATCTCCACGGGAAAGAAGCCATCTTAACAGTGACCTTATCATTTTCCTAATCATAAACCATTTCTGAAGTCAGAAGTTCATGCATCTCAGTCAGAAGTTATATGAATAGTATGTGTCATATAAAAAATCTTTAATATATTAGACACTTTTGTTTCAGATTCATTGACAGGACACTACTGCCAATGGGCAAAGAGATGGATTTGGAAGTCAGGGAGAGTGTTCAAGTGGTAGGCCTTGAGGAATGAACCCCACATACCTATCTGTAAAGTGGAAACAAAAATAATCACTTCAGTGGCTTGTTATGAAGATGAATGACGTAAGGGGAACTTGTAGGCTGTGCTAGGTCTTATAGATATGGTGGACTTGGGGGGAAAACCCCAAATAAATGTATTTGTATAATTGCATAATGTTAGAGGAAGCAAGACTTCTTGCATTAATATATTTATATTAAAAATTATTTATTTATTTATTTATCGAGTATCAAATAATGAGCAACAAGTTGTTCTGGTAAGAACTAATCTACCTACTTTCCTTTCACTCTAATCTTAAGTGATAATTACCATCCTCACAAGTTAGTCCACTTCAGCCCTAAACGTTCCAATATCTGCCATCTTGAATTGGAGTGGATGACATAATCACAAAACTACATTGTTGAGCTGTCCCTATGTGTCCCTACACCTGTAGCAAGTTTGATTCAAATCGATTAGGCAATACACAAGTTAGCCCACTTGTGCCTCAAACATTCATGCACCCGCCATCTTGAACTGGGCTGGACTACACCATCACAAACTATGCTGTTGAGGTGTCCCTATGTGTCACTCAGTACAACTTTACCAAATTTGATTCAAATCAGTTAGGTGGTCCACAAGTTAGCCCACTTTCACCTCAAACATTCACACATCCACCATCTTGAATTGGGGTTGATGACATCATTACAAACTATGCCTCTGAAGCATCCCTGTGTGTCCCTACAGCTGTAGCACATTTTGTTCAAATTGGATAGGTGGTTCACAAGTTACCCCACTTGCACCTCAAACATTAACACATCTGCCATCTTGAATTGGACTGGATGACATCATCACACACTATGCCATTGAGGTGTCTCTATGTGTCCCCACAGCTGTTGCAAATTTGGTTCAGATTGGTTATGCCATTCTCAACTTAGCCCACTTGCACTTCAAATGTTTACGTGTCCACCCTCTTGAATTGGGTTGGATAGCATCATCACAAACTAAACCACTGAGGTGTCCCTATATGTTCCTACAGCTGTAACAAAATTGGTTCAAATTGGTTAGGCAGTTCACAAGTTAGCCCACTTGTGGATTATGCAAATAATATTGATCTTTGAGGGATACTTCTCAGAGCCCGAGTTAATAATTTATTACTATTACTATTATTATTTATTGCTATTACTATTTCAGTCATCACTGGGAGGGGGAGGGCCCATATATTTCACAGGGCCTGTGAGAGCAGAGTGCCTCCTTGGTTCATGGAGTGTGGGCCACTCTGTGTCAGAGAGCCCTCCACCACAGCCTGACCTTTGTGCCAGGGCCATCTCCAAGATCTTGGGCAGGGTTTAGATTTCCCCACTCACGCATATCATCCCACAGCACTCAATAATATTCACTGCAGAATGAAACTGGGGGCACAACTTGTGAGGGGAGGGAAAGAGACGAAATCTGTCAGCCCCTCAGACACGGGTGACAGTGTCCCCTAGATTACAGCCCATGCACTTTGCCCCACAGAACTCAGCAGGAGCATCTGAAAGCCAAACCCACTCCTACCTGCATAGCCCTGCCACACCTTCTGCAAAGCCACATTATGGGTACCATTTATTATGGCTGAATCACAGTATATTTGCACTCTGTCAAGCATGAAGGTTGTGCGTGTGTATTTTTCCTTACTTTCCCCTTCAAAACACACACGGGCAGGAGCCCTGAGGTAAAATGCCACCGTAGACCAATGAAATCATAGGCATACGTTAACAGTTTGCCAGTGCCATGATGTTATTTGCCACTCACCTATTCTGTATAGCTCCCTTTCCGTTTATATTGTTCATTTATATTGAGAGCTTGGCGAAAGCTGCTACCCAATGTTTGACTTACAACAACATCCATGATTTAACAAATCCCTTGAAGAACGGTAATGGCACAGACCCAGACTACTTCTTGGTAGTTACATAACCTTTGAATGAACTTTGAAAGTTGAACAAAACAATAGCAGATTAAAGCTACGGTGAATGGTTTTGAATACTGTGCAATCCCCCTTGACATCTCTCCCCTTTATTTTTTTTAACAGGCTCTTTAAAAATAGAATACAAATCACCATTCCCTGACCTATGGTTTTTAACTTGTTTTGGACGTGAGATGGAAAAGCAACTGTATTTATTGCAAAATGTTGAAAAACAGATGTTATCACTTTTTATATAAGTATTACTGGACCCAAAAAACAACGTCTGGGAGGCTGCACATCAATTATTAACTTGTTTTACATGAACTACCCATCACAATTACAACCAGCAATATTATAACTCCTGTTTGCTTGTAGAGTGGAAGCAAGACACTCCCCATGAAGCTGCTAAATGTAGCTCCTGAGGGGTGAAGAATGAGTTGCTCTTTAAAAATAAAAAAATAAAAAAAATGGAGCCACATCTGGAGCTGCTATGTAGCAATGCAGTCCCATGTGGCTCCATCTGAATGATGCAACCATGTGGATGTGGAAGAGTGTATGGAATTTATAGCCACTGTGCACAAATGGTACTTCAGTGAACAAATTAACAAGGGTCAGATCTTTCCTCAAAGTTTTAAGGCTGCATACAACCTTGACCTCAATAAATGGGATGGGTTGCACTCTTGATTTTTTACATTTGTTTTCAACCTGGATTTTATAGTTGAATGCTGTTTTGGATACTTTGGGGTAGAAAAGCAACTAATAAATGTTATAAATAAAATAAGATACATATTTTGCTGACCAGCTAGAGTCTGTGGTCAAACTGGTTTTCAGGGTCGTTCTGCATGAATGCTCTGCATATTTACAGCTCTTTTTAAAAAGCATGAAAGTTGTGTATGACTAATCACTCCACTTGAAATAGAAGAGCCCTCCCATTTCTGGGAAAAAACCTATTATCCTTAAAAACATTTTTTAAACTGAACAGAGTGTGTTCCCTACTACTGAAGTCAATCAATCAATCATTATTATTTATTTATTTATTTACACAGTCAGACAGGAGTTATTGACTGGTTTGTTTTATCCAGACATCGAGTCCTTCCCAAGGACCTGGGATGGCTGAATTTTATTATCAATGTTGTTGCTGTTATTATAGATATCATTGCAGAATATAGGCTGTTCCCAGTAAAGTTGCTTTTTGTAATTGGCCGATGGTGATTTCTGTGGCCCCTATGGTGTTGAGGTGCTCTTCAAGTTGTTTTGGAATTGCACCTAGGGCGCCAATTAACACTGGGATTATTTTGGTCTTTTTCTGCCACAGCCTTTCAATTTCAATTTGTAGATCATCATAATCATTATTATTATTTACATTTTATATCCTGCTCTTCCTCCCAGGAGCCCAGAGCGGTGTACTACATACTTAAGTTTCTCCTCACAACAACCCTGTGAAGTAGATTAGGCTGAGAGCAAAGTGACTGGCCCAGAGTCACCCAACTAGTATCATGGCTCATATAATATCATCCTTAATCAATCAATTAATCAATCAATCTTTACCAGCATACTACTACTTGAGTTAACATCTCCAAAGGTTCAAACCCATTCTTAAAGGGTTTTACCTTTCTAAATCGCATCACAGACGTTTGTCCCAATGTGGTCCAGCAACCTCCGGTTTCAGAAGAGGGGAGCCCCTCCCTTTTCCTTGTCCACCAAGGCTGATCCCAACAAGCTCCATAGTGCTTGCATCACCAGACTGTGGGCATGGTGCCAGCACATCAACAGAGCAGCTGCCATTGGCCATGAGTTGAACAGAGGCATCGAGCGCGATCGTGTCCGCCTGCCCTCGGCATGGAAGGGGCATTTAAATCCCTTTAAATGCCATGCCAGCGCCCCTTCTGATAGCAAAAGGACCACTGCCCTCTTAAGAGCCCCGCAACAAAATTGTCCCGCACAAGCATGATTGCGGGGGGGGGAGTCTGGGGGGGGGAGTCTGGGGTAGGGCACTATTTCCCTGTTACTCAGGAAAGGGAAGGGCACATTATGACTTCCTGGTTGACTGATTGATTGATTGATTAAGTGCCGTCAAGTCGGTGTCAACTCTTAGCGACCACATAGATAAATTCTCTCCAGGATGATCTGTCTTCAACTTGGCCTTTAAGGTCTCTCAGTGGTGCATTCATGGCTGTTGTAATCGAGTTCATCCACCTTGCTGCTGGTTGTCCTCTTCTCCTCTTTCCTTCTTTCTCCAGCATTATAGACTCCTTAAGGGAGCTGAGTCTTTGCATAATGTGTCCGAAGTATGATGGTTTGAGCCTGGTCATTTGCGCCTTGAGTGAAAATTCTGGATTGATTTGTTCTATGATCCATTTGTTTGTTTTCCTGGCTGTCCGTGGTATCCTCAAAGTCTTCTCCAGCACCAAAGTTCAAAAGCATCAATGCTTTTTCTCTCTTGCTTCTTCAAAGTCCAGCTTTCGCTTCCATAGACTGTCACAGGAAAAACCATTGTCTGAACAATTCTAATCTTTGTAGGTTTGACACGTCACAGCATCTAAATATCCTTTCCAAGGTCTTCATTGCAACCCTACCAAGTGCTAGTCTGCGGCGTAATTCTGCTGAATCCTTTACTGTTGACGGTCGATCCTAAAAGGCAGAAGCTATCCACCACTTCAACGTCTTCATTATCAATTCTGAGGCTGGTTGCTGTACCCGTTGTCATTAGTTTAGTTTTCTTTACATGTAGTTGTAGTCCCATTTTTTCACTGTGCTCCTTGGTTTTCATTACTAGAGCTTGCAGATCATCCGCATTCTCAGCTATCAGAGTGGTGTCATCAGCGTAGCGCAGGTTATTGATGTTTCTTCCTCCAACTTTAAAACCATGCTCATCTTCTACCAAACCATAAAGAAGGAGAAAGTATACAGCCTTGTCTTACTCCTTGCTGATCTGGAACCAGTCTGTTTCACCATGTTCTGTCCGGACTGTGGCTTCCTGTCCTGTGTGTATAGGTTTCTCATGAGAACAATGAGATGTTCTGGGACACCAATTTTCCTAAGGATATTCCACAACTTGACATGGTCAATGCAATCAAAGGCTTTTCTGTAGTCAATAAAGCACATATTGACTTCTTTTTAGTGTTCTATGGCTTTTTCAATTATCCAGTGGGCATCAGCAATGATGTCTCTTGTTCTTCAGCCTTTTCTGAAACCAGCTTGAACATCCGGCATTTCCCTTTCCACGTAGGGCTCTAATCTATGTTGGATGATCCTGAGCATTATTTTGCTAGCATGTGAAATTAAAGATATTGTGTGATGGTTTGCAGAATCTGTTAAGTCTATTAAGACTTCCTAAGAGGGGATATGTATATGAGGGAGGGTAAAGGATCCTGGAGGGTCTGTCCCACCATAACCTAGGATGCTCTTGCAAGGGATCACTGCAGCAAAGCAGTCCATGAAGACCAAACTACACTTCTGCCCCCCGACAGCTTGCTTCTGGTGAACTAGTACTCTCATGAGAGGGCCAGTCTACTGGCAAGGAACACCTTCAGTCCTGTTGAATTGCGTGCTCATGAGTTGAGCTGACCCAACAAAGGGCCCCCCACTTGCCTTAGAACCTTTGCACTGCAACCCCTCCTCCCCTAGGAAGCCTTGCATGAAGCCCTGCACAATACAAAGGAGATTGTGATGCTCCATGTGTCAGAGCCTAGCCACATGTGCAGACAGGGGAAACAAATGATGTAGGGACGGAACTTTATCCCCTGTCAAAATTCCCAGTTTGGGACCAGTGTTGCACTATATGCAGATCTGCTGCTGCAGGGAATTGCGGGAATGGGGAGCCCCGATTTCCAGAGACACCAGTAGAGTGGAATGGTCACCATTTCAGGGCACATGCAAGGGTGGACATGTCCAAGTAGGAGGGTGGCTGGCAGAGGACATGCTTTGACAGCTTTTTGGAGGCAGTTACGAAGAAAAGGAGAGCTGTTGGCAGGGTACCCATCCCTGCTGCTAGCTTGTATGGAGCAACCTGGCTGGGTAGCATCTGCCATCCGGCCCCCATGGCCTCACACTCATGAGAGAGCAGTCTGTGAGAGAAGGGGTGTTTTGTCATCGCACTTTATTAGCTGTTCTGCATGACACCACTGTCCCCACAGACAGTTTTTCTCATGAGGTGAGGGGGTGTCCCATGAGTGAACGATCCTCATGGGAACAGCATCTGTCACCATCACATATGAGGAATCTCCCCTCTCAGTGTTGTCAGCGCTGTTCCTGCTGCCCAGCCTTTCTCATGAGTAAGCCTCAGGAGGCCTGAACAGGTATCCACAAGAGAAAGGGGCTGGGCACCCCTTCTCTAACGTATTTGTTTATAAAGAAAAAGAAAATCGGCTGTTCAAGAATCCCTGGTTGAGGCTGCCTTTCAAACCCAACCCTGAGTATCCCCACTCTAATATATGTTCTTGTCACAGAGCTGTAATGGGGTGCCCTGCTTATGTTACCACCTGGAGTGTTTGTGCTTATGAACATATATCATTGTCACTTCATTCTCGAGGAGCAAAGCACTTAGTGCCCATACTGTCACCCCATCCCCTTTCCCTCCTGCTTGCCAGAGTGAGAAGAGGGCATGCCCCTGTGTGACTTTGCCACTTGACAGGCTGAGAAGCTTGGGATGGGATCACTGTTCCCTCTAAGGTGCATGGCTGCGCTCATGCACATACCCTCCTAGTATTTTATTTCTCCTAGTATTATCATTTCCAAGAACTGTTTTTGGAAGTACTGCCTTGTTTTTATTATACTTTGTAATAAAATAGAGTAGAACTGTAAAATACACTTCTTTCCTTGCATATTTATGGTGTGTGTGTATGTGTGCATGTATGATATCTATAGTGGCATATAATAATGCACATGTCCACGCACTGCCTTGATACTGCTGCCCGGAACAAAACTCATTCAGAACAAAACTGGCAATTCTTAAAAATCATTTGAAAACCCACCTCTTCACCCAAGTTTTGGGGCTTTTTAAATTTTTAGGTTCTAATCTGTTTTGACTGTTTAAATTGTTTTTAAGTTTTACATATGTTTTAACTTGTTGTATGTTATTGTTTACCGCCCAGAGACAAAAGTTTGGGGCAGTGTACAAATTTGATGGATGGATGGATGAATTCCGTTCACTGATGAAAACAATTAGAGGGGACACTGGATGGGATGTGGTGGCATCCTTGTTCCTGGGCAACTGCTTTGTTGGATTGGAGATGGGGGGGGGCAGGGCAAGTGCTCAGAGAAGCACTCTGAGAAACACCATAGGCATGGAGTGGGTGTGGTTCCAGGTGGGTCTGCACCACTGTCTCTATGATTGTGGTTCCAAAAACTGCCCAGAACTGCAGTTATAGCACCGACCGTGTTCAGACATAATGACTCGATGGCCAAACCTCTGGTTTTGGCAATAAACCTTAGTGCAAACTGAAGGTTCAAATTGGCGTTTGTTGAGGTCGCTTTAGACTCGAAATTGTAGTTGCACGCATTCGGACGTAATGGAGTTCCAACCTCTGCCCCTTTTGTGTTGCATCCAAATACAGCTTATGTCTTCTGCTTCTTTAATTGGCCTGATACTTCAGCCTCCACTGGTGAGCTGTGATAAGGGAGCAATTCTCTGAAAATGTTACATCAACCTAGTGCAAAACATTCCTACCTCTCAAAAAAAGTCTGGGCACATTACATGCTCAGTCCTTACCAAGAGAATATGTTCTCCCAACAGGTCTGGCAAGTCTACCACCAGGCGGCTTAGCAGCTTCCTTCCTGCAACTTGGAAAGGACTTGCATAAGCAGAACAAAGTTCAGATTGCTGCTGATTCTCCAAAAACAATTAGGGAAGTTTTCAAATGTATAGTCATATTTCAGCCCACCTACCAGATGTATCTTCTTGGCCTCCCAGTTTGCTAGACCCCCTTTTACCCCAGCTTCTCCCTCACATTCTTCCAATAGCACACATCCATTATTGTTCCCCTAAGCCATGTGTGAGGTTTCCTCCTGCCCAGGGCAACCTGAGAACAACTAGTTTGGGGAAACAAAGGGCTAGCAAACTACATTATTTGGGGAGCAAGGATTTTGCTATACATTAGAGCTATCCTCATGATCAGCAAAAACTGAGCTAGGAGAACCTAGCCTGATTTTTGCTGGTTGTGTAAACCACCAGGCTCACCAGCAAGCCTGGTGGCTTATAAGCGGCTAGCCAACTTTTGTAGCTCTCCCCAAAGCTCAGGTTTGCGGAGCGAGCACTCTGCAAACCCGGGCTTCTTGATCGTGAGTAGCTGCGGCGCAGCTCCGCGGCGCAGCTACTCACAAGTAGATCCCTGGAGGGGTGGTGAAAAGCCACCTCTCGGCTCCAGGAGTCTCCCCAGTATGCCCTGCATGCTTGTGCAGGGCATACTGGAGCTTCCGGAGGCCGCGTGGCCCCCCGAGCTCCCCAGCCCTTGCCAGCTCCATCATGGAGCTGGCAATCGTGTGGGCAGCCAATCCAGCCGCCCAGGGCTCCCTCCCCGCACTCTCAAGAACCGGGTCTCACTGATCGTGAGACCCGGCTCATTGAATACTTATAGAGGTAAGCTAAGTAATGTTAGCTTATTTACCTTACTAATAAAGCTTGTTCAACATTTTCAAACATTCAGAAAATGGGATTGATTCCTCTTTTAAAATACTGTCCTTTTGGATCAAGCCAATCCTTCCATGTCCAAGAACATGTGGTGGTAAAGACTGGTATGGGGAGAGAGGTCTATGCTAGGCTAGCTGAGATGTGCATAGGAGATGACCCTTCACATGGTTTCACCTAGACCAGTTCCTAGCAAGAAAGGAAGGGGTTGGCCTGGCTCCTTGGAGGAGTCTCCTACCAATCAGACTGCACTGGCTTTTGCTGCTTGTTCTGGGGTAGAGGAGTGAGTGAATGAGGCATCTTTAAATAACAGAGGCCTTTAAAAAAATAATTCAAGCTATCAGACCATAATGTACTATGACTGTGTTGTCTGACACGTTGCTACAACGTTCCAGATTGGTGGATGAGGGCTCAAGAAATATTGGGTGGGGGAGCACCCACTGTTCCTAGCTACCCCTTGGAGTCTTCCTTGCTCCTACCCTGCTTTTCCTTTGAGTCCCCATTCTCTCCACTACATCTGCCTTTTCCAGCCATCTCTCTTCCTCTTGTGCTGCACAATCCTATGCATATTTACTAAGAAGAGTTCTGATAGGGCTTACTCCCAAGCAAGTGTATTCAGCATTGGACCCCAACCTTTGCCAGCCAGTCTTCTCAAAGAAGGTTGCAGCTTCACACCCACTTATTGCCTACTCTACCTCCCTTTCTACACCCAACCACTCTAAAAACCACTTCACTCTGATGCCTCCTGGGGTCGTCTTTTCACTCACCTAGTTTCTAGTCTGCCACATAGCCTCGAGCCCCTTGACTGCCACAATGCTGACCTGTTTAAAGTGGAAATGGCTGTCCACTAATTCAGCTGGTCCAATCCCTGGCCTGAGTCTATTGCACTTGGAGTAGAACTACATGTTATCAGAAACAAAGGACTGCCACTTAAAATGGCAGCCCTGTGTTGATTTCTTCCCTCTTTTAACATAATGTGTAGCTCATCTAACCTCATGGCTTGATGGCACGATACAGAACATTTCCTGCTCCACCTCACTAACCGTTGCTGGTGCATGCAAGGAACATTCAGTTGTCATGGTGGCAGGATATGAGACAAGTTGAACTACAGTGCCATACCTATGTAACTCCACCCGCTTGCTGGAGCTTGCTGGGAAAGCAGTAGATTTGGCAGTTATGACATGATCTTTATCATCCCCTGAGTTCAACTTCAGCTTCCATCACAACAATGGTTTGAATTAAGATCGTCTTAAAAGGGCAGGTTCACACAACCACCAGCAAGTCAATAAGCTGGTAACTTCTTGGCAAAATGTCAGGATGCAAGAGCTCTTGTTCCCAGTGGACATGACTTCTGAAGCCATCCAAATCCATTCTCAAAATTTTCCACTTGACATTCTCCCAAGATTCTCTGTCTGACTTCCAGATCTTGGGGACAGAAATCAGGAGAATGTTGGGTGGACAATATTTTAATGGTTTTATATTGTGAACTGCCCTGGGACTTTTATTTTTATTTATTTTTTTTTGTATGGGGTGGTATATAAATGAAATAAATAAATAAATACGGGACTGGACTTGGATGGGTTCAGACATTACACTTGCTGGGAACGCAAGCGTGCTCTCATGTCCTGACACTTTACCAAGAAGTTACCAGTTTACTGCTGTGCCAGAAGTCATGTGAACCTGCCCACATTGTTTATTGTGTGTGTGTGGTGGGCAGGTCTGTCCTTAGGGCACGGCAAGCAGGGCGACCGCCCTGGGCCCTGCTCTTTTAACCCCCATTAGAATTAACTGGAAGGGGGCCTCGCACTGGCTGATTTGCCCTGGGTCCCGCACCCCGCCAGGGCTCTCTAAGGACAGCCCTGTGGGGGATGGGGCTGTTAGCTTCTTTGAGCCTCTGGGGAAAGCAGCCTAAAATATTTCTCATAAATGGCACAACTTGTCAATGCTAACTGAGGGAGGCTTGCTAACTGAGGGAACAAGTAGCAGTTTTCACCTATCATGAAGTTAGGAGGTCTAGCTGTTTTGATTGTTTGTTTGTTTGTTTGTTTGTTGTTCAGTTTCTATACCGCCTTTCATAAGACATCCCAAAGCAGTTTACAAAAGTTAAAATACAATAAAACTCCATAAAAATAACATTTAAAACCTTAAAATCAGTTAAACAGTAAAAACCATACAATACCAAAACAAAAAGAAGTCCCCAAACACCCACCATTAAAAAGAGAAACAGAAAAGCTGAGAAACCTGGCAGCCCCTAAGGGGCAAAAACCTGAACAAATAGAAAGGTCTTCAGTTGTCCTTTAAAAGCCGCCACAGATGTCAAAGAGTGGACATTCACTGCGAGAGCATTCCAGAGCCTGGGCGCAACAACTACATGGGGCTTGCAACCACAACCCACCTCTGCAGGGGTGAAGGACTTTTTAGTTTGGTCTACCCGAGAAGGTTATTGCATGTAACAGGATTCCAAGAAGCCTTGGAAGGGTTTAGAGGTGGCTCTGCTAGTGATTCTGTTGATGCGCTGGTGCAAAAATGGAATAATGAACTCACTAGAGCAGTAGACTAGGGGTGTGCACAAAATCAGGTTGCCCAGTTCAGTTCAAGTCCAGACCAGACTCGAACCAGACCGGGCATGTTCAGTTTTGTGCACCTTGAACACACACACACGGTTTGGTTCAGGTTTGTGAGTTAAAAAAAGAATTGATAGAAATAAAACTCACTGCCACCACTCCGGAGGCTTCTATGAGGCTGCAGGGGGGGGGTCTCCAGAAGTCCCGTCCCCCCCGGCCTCCATTATTTTCCAAATCACCCAGTTTGGGGGTCTTCAGACCATTCCGGGCCCATTCCAGGCCTTAAGACACACCTGTTTTCTCAGGCTTTTAACTGAAATTAATTTTAAACTGTTTAATTGCTTTTATCCTATGAAATTGTTTTAACTTTTTTATTCTGTGAAATTGTTTTAATTGTTTCAACTCTGTTTTATATTTGTTGTTTTAAATCGTATACACTGCCTAGAAATACACATATCAGGTGGTATAGAGATACAATGAATAAATAAATAAAAAGGCCCTGTCCCGCATGCACAATAATTTAGCCTCTCTCAACATCGGCACACAAAGCAAATGCCCCTCCGATGGCCTTGTTGCTATCCTCTGTGCACGCACCCCATGCACCCCTAAAGAGTTGCGCAGTCTGGACTTGCCTGGGCACAGGAGGGTCCAGGAATAAGACAGCATTCATCACAGCATCTAGAAGCATCATGGGGAAACCAGCAAGGAAGGAGAGCAGCTGCAAGTCCCGACCTTATAGAAACCTGGGCTGAGCACTCTAACATCCCAAAAAGAACAGTCTCCTATGGAGACTCTAGCACTCCTGAGACCCCAGGGCAAGGCAGCCATGGCTCCCCTTTCATTCACTCACTCGGGTCCTGCACTCTTGACCTCTGCACTGATGTCAGTTCAATATGCCTTTCAGATAATCCCAAATCCCCAGAGTCTACATAGTGAGTATGTAGACTCTGTAGTAAGTCTACATACTTCCTGGCTTCTCAGGAAGCCAGACCCTCAAGTAAAGACTAACCTCCCATTGCCTTCCATAACACACCACCCTCATTAACTATTAACCCATAAAAGCACTGATTTCACATGAAGCCCTAGCCATACAAAGCATCTCCCAGCCTATAAACAGGTTTGAGAGCCCACCAACGTGCACTATCTTGGGGATTGTGACCCTCTGCTCCTTCACCATTGCATTCCTCTGTCTCCGTTGAAGATCCAGGCTCCTATTCCTTCATGTCGGGTAGGTAGTACAGGGTGCTTCCCCTCTTCCTCTGCTCCTGGGAACCTTCCCTTCTCCCCCTGATTTCCTCTTCTTGAAGTATGAGTGTGTGAGAGCATGCGCTTGTGCTGTTTCCAGGCAGGGCTAGGGGATCCTTCTTAGCGGTTCTTTTTGAATCTATCTTTTACCACCAAAGATGGGGAGGTTCAGTCAATTAAAAGGTAGTCCCAGAGGACACCAAGGACTACCAATACTGCAGGATCAGGGCCAGGACCAAAGGTTCACACAAATTTTCAAGGTACTTAAAAGTATCTTCTGAGGAATGCACTCTCATGAGTGTGCTCTCCTATATAGGACAGCAGTAGCCAAGGGCAAAGCCCAGACAAGGATAGTTCCTGGCCAGTCTCACCAACAGGGATATCCATTGGGTGTCCCTCTCACCTATATAAAGCCCACTTGCATCTCCTTCATCTTCCTCTCCCCTCTTTTTAATAAGGCCCCAGCGACTTGAAATCCATCCAGCTTCCTCCCTTGGAGGTCCCTCAGCAGTGCAAGGAGCCACATTCTTCTCCAATTTCACTTCCTAGTTCCCAGTAGTCTCCCACAAATCTTCATAAGTTGGCCCTCACCTACATCTTCAACATCAGTCCCTGGTCTCAGGGAAGTTCATGGTATTAGGACCCATGCAAGGTTCTCTCTGTTGCTGTCCCTTCACTTTGGAATTCTCCCCCCACCCCCACCCCAGATTTGGTCTGCCTCCTCCATTTCAGCCTTTAAGGTCTTATTGAAGACTAGTAATTTTTAGCCCGTTGTAATAACGGGCGCTAGCCTTAAGGGGAAAAGAGATTTATTTACGGCCCCGCCCCCCAAGTGCGGCCGCAAGCGGGCCCAGTCCTTTCCTGTTCGGCCACGGCAGCTACTGCCACCTCTTGCTGAGGCCGCGGCCGCCATCGGGGCTAGTCGCCCCGCCACCGCCTCACCCGCACTCTCGGTGGCGTCGCAGCCGCCGCCAACGGGGCCAGTCGCCCCGCCGCGGCCACAACTACCTTTGGCCGAGGCCGCGGCTCCGCCGCCGCCTCGGCCACACTCTCCTCCTGCCATTGGCGGCGGCCGCTTCTCCTTGGCCCGCCGCTTCTGCTCCTCCCGGCCCTCTCGCCGTAACGGCGGCGGCCGCCATCGGAGCCAGTCGCTCCGCCGCGGCCACCACCTGGTCCAACATGGCCGCCCGTCTCTGGGCGGCCGTATCTTTTTCGCCCGATCTGGGCATGCGCTTTGCGCATGCCCAGAACGGGCGAAAAAGACACGGGCGGCACGCCCGCACGCCCAAGGCTTTTATGGTAGAGGATGTTTATTTTCCGCCAGGCATTTGCTCTTTAACTCTCTCTCTCTCTTTAAAAAATTTTTTAAATCTCAGATGCTGTTCTTGTCTGTACACCGCCCTGAGTCTGTGGATTGGGCAGTATATTAAATCTCTTAATAAATAAAAAATAAAAGCTTGTGCCACCCCCCTATGGAGGCCAGAGGCAGGGCTCAGCCCTTGCATTTGCATTCCACCACGGGATTGGCTGCTGCCTCTCCAAGCAGTAAAGGAAACCACTTCCTTTCCTTCCCTTTTGCCCTAAGTAAATCGGATTAATCACCCATTCCTCTTTCCCTTTCCCATCTGTGCTTGTAATAGCCATTACTGTAAATGTATAGTCAAAATCACAGCAGAGGTAAAGCATTGAGCCTGGACACATGTCCATCTCCATGTAGGAATTCTCTCATTCTCATTTGAGTCAAGTCTCTTACGTTGTACTCAATGAAGCTATTTATTTCCATTTATTTGTAAACCTGTGGTTGTGACTTTCTTGGGAAACTGTCTGCTTTATAACCATGCTTTAAGGTCTCACAAGTGAGTATAAGAGGTCCCCGCTTAACAAATGCACCCAAAGAATTGCTAAAGTTGCGTGCAGAAGATGTGTTCCTAATTTCATCACTTGGAGTATTTAGATTTAATCTACACAGCTGTTTTGCACAGAAAATGTAGGCACTCTAATACATTGACATATCTGGCAATAGAGAGATTAGAGAGATTATTGGATTAAAAATTATTATTATTACGGCACACAGAAGCATGCTTGAAACTCCTATATAAGTACACCATTTTGCATCCAAATACACCTTCCTTCCAAATGAGCTATTTTGCTTCAAATATAATTAGTATCACTCTAATAAAACCAGACATAACTGGGTTAGAGAACACTGTAATTTATGAATAATATAAATACTAGCTTTTAATGCCAAAACTGAAGATTGAAATTCCAGACAACTATGTGACTTTCATTAAATGGAGTAATTTCTATTCTTTGGTAGGGCTCTTACATAAAAATTAGAAATGGGATAAATGGTCTCCTTATTCACAATTGCTGCTGGGGAAATTAGAGTCTGTGAATTTAAGTCTTTTAATTTATAAAAGAAACATATGACTTTAATTTCCCTTCGTGCCCTCCAAAAAGAAGGGTTGTAACTCAGAGTCTTGCTGTGTATCTTAAAGAGAACCAAACAACTCATCTGACTATGTAACTGTTTCCCTGCTGTAGGCAAGAATTATTGAGAGCCTTGTGCTGCTGTCCTGCTAGACAAGCCCTGTGATGAGCAACCATTTCAGAAGCAAGCTCTACCTACTGCCAGACTGCAAATTCAAAAGAAGTCTACTGAAAGAGCAGAGGAAATACAGCCCAGGATACCTGTGCAGTAATGCTGTGCTTGGGATGGAGTGAAGGGTGCATGGCCACAGTCCAGACAGATACTTTAGGGCAATTCCAAGGGCAACAGTATCAGGCATGTTACCACTTTTTCAATGACTGTCGCCAAAAGCAAAATTTCAAGATGAGATACATATATTCATTCATTTGATTTCTATACCGCCCTTCCAAAAATGGCTCAGGGCGGTTTACACAGAGAATAATAAATAAATAAGATGGATCCCTGTTCCCAAAGGGCTCACAATCTAAAAAGAAATCCAAGATAGACACTAGCAACAGTCACTGGCAAGAGAATATGCCCACTGGCAGGAGAAGATCTCCTACTATAAGGCCATATTTCTACAAACCCCTTAAATATTATAGTGTCTGAAATGTGCAAAATATGTTTCACCCAGCTATAGACTGAGCTGGAGATGCTGGAGATACTGGAGATTGCCTCTTGCTGCTTCTCTGTCTGCTGAACCAGCTACTTGCTGCCTTGCTACCATCTTTGATAGACAAACCCAGCAAGACCACTGGCAAGTGGGGGGGGGGGAAGCTCTGTAATAGCATTGACCTCCTGCCCTTTCTCCAGTGTAGAATGGATGGACCCCACTCAGCCCTGTTTGGCTGAATTATACTGTAGTGAATTTGAAGTTGTGATTATTAATGCCACATGGCCAACTCTGTCCTTAGGGAGATCATTGGCTAATCGTTCAGGAGCTAATGGTTTAGGAGGCCAGAGGATATTTCTGAGTGTAGCTTTAACAGCTCTGAAGTACCCTGCGGTAGGATGCCATGAGAAGTCTTGTAAAATGACACAGAGACTTCACTTGAAGCACAGAGCTGATGTGAGAGTGTAAGATGACTCATCCTCCTCCTCCAGCCACCACCACAACCACACAATCAGGGGTGTCAGAACAGTCCACATGAAGGAAAAACCCAGCAATTTTAAGCTAGGTGCAAGACAGACACAAACTGAATTTTGGAGAGGTTAGTCTAAAGAAATGGAAAAGAGAGCTAAAGCACTTTGGAGTTCAGGGTTCACTCTCTGGGAACTAATGTGACCTGTTGCTCACTGGCAGGAGTGCTCTACTGTTTCAACTCCATCTAATGATCAGTCTGCATATTTGTGAATAAACCAAATAGTACGACGACACCATAAGCCTCCAGCGATCTTTCATCCAAGGGTAGCCAGAATCTGAGTAGTGCTGCACCCTTGGAACCTCTCGCTGCTTGAAGAAGAGGTGTGCAACAATATAAAAGGAAACTGTGTGTTGTGAAGTACTCTAAAATAAGGAGAAAATCCACTGGACAATTGCAAGGAACCTGTGTCCAGAAGATTATCTGCTATCATTCCAGAATCCACTGCAAAATGTAAAAGTGTTTTCCTGGCCTAAGTAGATAATAGGACCAACCAAAAAAAAGGGGGGGGGTCAAAACCTTTTTGTTTTTGTTTTTGATATTGTTTTTAAAACAACTTTGCCTAGTGGTAGAAAAACAGCACGATCATATTGTATGGGAATTCCATCCAGTCATTTCTGTCCAGGAAAAAAGAAGAAGATAAAAGGCTTATTCTCATGATGATGAGCCATTTCAAACTGGCGTTCAGGCAGGCTATGGGGTTGAGAGATGGCCTTGGTTGGCCTGTTGGATGATCTCTAATTAGGAATCAATGGGGGGAGTGTGACTCTGTTGATCCTTTTGGATATCTTGGCAGCTTTCAATACCATTGACCACGGTATCTTTCTGGGGCGCCTGAAGGGATTGGTAGTGGGAGGCACGACTTTGCAGTGGTTCTGCTCCCACCTCTCAGATAGGTTCCAGATGGTGTCGCTTGGAGACTGTTGCTCTTCAGAACAAGAGCTCCAGTATGGAGTCCCACAAGGCTCCATACTGTCTCCAATGCTTTTTAACATCTACATGAAACCACTGGGAGAGATCATCAGGTTTTGTGAAGGGTGTTGTCAATATTTTGTTTGTTTGTTTGTTTGTTTGTTTAACATATTTTTATACTGCCCAAAACTTGCATCTCTGGACGATTTACAATTAAAATCAATTAAAACATTAAATAAATTAAACAATTAAAATCATTTAAACATTAAAATCATTAACATTAAAATCTTTTAAAATTAACATTAAAAATTAAAACGATAAATCTAATTAGAAGCCTGGGTGAATAAATGTGTCTTCAATGCCTTTTTAGAAGTTGCCAGAGATGGGCATGGATTTGTATCAGGCTTTTGAGTGATAACCAAAATGCTCTAGAGTTGATTTTTGCATGATTTAACAGGGGGAGAATGATTAAGTTACAGGCAAGAATTGATACTTGTTCTAATGATGAGATAGAAGTCATTTTTTTAAAAAAAATTAATTTATTTTTTTCTCCTCTGTGTGTGTGAGTGTGTGTCTTATGTTGTGGAAAAATTGAATAAAACGTTATTGGGGGAAAAGAAGTTGCCAGAGATGGGGAGGGTCTTATTTCAATAGGGAGCGCAGCAACGGAGAAGGCTCGTCCCTGAGTAGCCACCAGATGAGCCAGTGGCAATTGTAGACAAACCTCTCCAGATGATCTTAACAGGGGGTAGGGCTCATGGTGAAGAAGACATTCTCTTAAATACCCAGTGTCTTTGGCCAGAAGTGCTTTCTATCATTTTTTGCTGATACACCAGCTACTCCCATTTCTGAAGATAAACGACCTTAATACATTGGTGCATATGCTGGTAATGTCCAGGCTTGACTACTGCAATGCGCTATATGTTGGGCTTTGTGCATAGTTCAGAAACTGCAGTTAGTACAGAATGCAGCAGCCAGGTTGGTCTCTGGGGTTGCCCGAAGAGATCACATTACATCCATTTTAAAAGAACTACACTGGCTGCCAATAAGTTTCTGGGCAAAATGCCAAGTGCTGGTTATTACCTATAAAGCCCTGAATGGCTTGGGTCCGAAGTATTTAAGAGAACACCTTTTTCTTCACCAACACACAGACACAGACACAGACACACACTGTGCATATTAAAATCATCTGAGGAGGTCCGGTTGCAGTCGCCACCAGATCGATTGGTGGCAACTCGAAACCGGGCATTTTCTAGAGTTGGCTCATGACTCTGGAACGCACTTCCTAATGAAATTAGAGTTTCCACTTCTCTGAATGTTTTTAAGAAAGTCCTGAAAACATACCTGTTTAGCCAGGCTTTTCGTTTATAGTTTTAAAGCTTCAGGTTTTAGAGTTTTTATTTGTATGTTACATTCTCTTAATTGTGTTAATGTTTTAATGGTTGTTTTTAGACTGTGAACTGCCCAGGGACTTCTGTATGGGGTGGAAGAGAAATGTACTAAATAAAATAAAATAATTAATATGTGGGTGGGCTGGAGAGAAGGCATGATCCTACCTTGTGCCTCCCAGATAACTAGAGGGCTTTGCAACTCACATGCCCAGAGGGACACCACGGCATTCTACACTGCTGAAATTGAGAACTGGGCCTCCACATATACCACAATGCATTGCGGGAGCAGCAAAGAGGCAGCCCTCAGTACTGGAGCATCTCTGCTCTCCCTGGCCCTGCAAGCCACAGGACTCTATGGTTAACATGGCCACTGGCTGCTTGGGAGCAGTTTAAAGCCACACAGCAGCGCAGATGATCAGAAAAGAAGGTAGGACGGGCTTCGTTTTTCTCCCACCTAACCTTTAATCTAGTCCCCTTAAGTGGCGCAGCAGGGAAATGCTTGACTAACAAGCAGAAGGTTGCCAGTTCGAATCCCTGCTGGTACTATATCGGGCAGCAGCAATATAAGAAGATGCTGAAAGGCATAATCTCATACTGCACAGGAGAAGGCAATGGTACACACACCCACCCGTATTCTACCAAAGAAAACCACAGGGCTCTGTGGGCTCCAGGAGTCAACACACCTACTTGACAACACACTTTACCTTTAATTTTTAACCTGGGAAGTGGATCTGGCTTACCCAGGTTTGGAACTTCTGTGTTGGGAGGCCTCCCAGCTTCCCAGACCTGGCATGTACCAGGTGGGGAATTTTGGTCTCCAACCCCTATGAATCTGACAGCCAATCATCTTGGTGGTGGGGGAATATTTCTAGGTCCTGCTTAATAGATAAGCTCAGCAACTAGGTCTATTATAATTGAGGCCATAGACTCTAATTTAGAAACAAGCAGGAATCCCGCCCCGCCCCGCCCCCCACTTTTTTCCAAGAACCCCAGGAGCAACAATGCACCTTTGGGGTAGTCAAACCCATAATCTTTTTAAATTGAAAAATGCTTAGTGCACCTAAGTTTAGTAGCAAAACATCAATTCCATTTCCATTAGACAGATTTCTGGCCTTTAAAAATGTGTTTTTGAATGAACATAAGACTTTAAGGCACTCCACACGAGCAGACGAGCAGGAAGCACTCCCTGGATGGCTGGATCAACTGCCAAGATGATTATCAGTTCCATCATGGCGTCGGTTGGGGTGGTGGGGCTCTGGGGCCTTGTGGGGCCTTGTGGGGGGCATTCTGGGGAACCCCCGACACCGGGAGACTTATTGTAGCCTCCCGATCGGGTGGCTACTCATGAGTTGCTGTGGCACGGAGCCGCACTGTGGTGACACACAAGCAGTTAACCCACTTTGGGTGCTCCTGCACCCAAAACCCAGATTTGGCGGTGGGCTACCCAAGAGGATTTGCTGCCATGCCATCGCTGGGAGCTCCCAGCGGTTCTCACATGCAGTGGGCTGGCTCCCTTAGCTCGGTTCCCACTGCTCATGAGAATAGCCTCATAGTTTGATACATACATACATTTTCTTTAGTGGGTGGGTTCAGACTTAGTATGGAATGGAACTTTAATTGAATCTAAGCTCCACACAACCTCCCTCAGCCCCAAGATCACACACTCCCCCCACCCATTGTCAGGGTCTGGCCAACTGCCAGGGAAGATCATGAGACAAAATGGAGCTGCTGAAACTGGATACGGCTTGGGAAGTTCGTCTCGACTGGACTTGGCTGCACACTGTTGACACAGAGGTTGATGAATATTGCTTTTCAGCAGTGAGTAGAAGGCTGGTGACATGATTTATAGTGCAAGCCGAGAGCTCCCAGCTGGCAGGAATTCAAGGCTTATCAGCCCTCTGCAAGAGGCGTTTGCTTCTCCTAATAGTCTCCAATTGAGCCCTGCGTCTCGTGACACACCACTGTTGTGGAGTCAGCGGGGGTTGGTTGCATAGCTCCTCTTCGGATTGGTCCTTCACGATTTCTGCTGCCTCAGGTTGTTGTGCCTGCTCTGAATCATTAGCCACAGCTGTTTTATGAACACTGACAGCCAGGCTCTGCCCCTCAGACACTCCTGCATCGCCTGGAAAGTTGACAGCTTCCCCTTCCTCCTCGCTGTCTGAGATCGAGGGCGTGACACCCATCCCCGCTTGAGCATCTACTTCCATTCTAAATCAGGATAAGTCAAGATTGGTCTCAACATCTAAACCCACCAGTCTCAACTTATTCTTTAGGTACTTTCTTCGGAGATCTCAAGACTTGAAAATAACTTCAGCTCTCAGGTTCAGATCTTGGGTTCCCCGAAAAAAGTACCTAAGAATAAGCTGCAATTGTGAGTTCAGATGTTGTGACCAATCTTGGCTTATCCTAATCTAGAAAGGGAGTAGACACTCATGACAGGAAAAGGGAGCATGTGCACCCGGGGCTGGGGGATGTCACAAGGAGCTCAATTTTAACTGAGTTTCTGTGCTGCATCTGAACCTGATTGTGTCTTGAGGAGCCACATCTACAAAGCCAGCTGCCAAAAACTGAGATGTGACCACTTTCCCACCTCACCCAGAATTAGCCTTTTTGTCTACTGAAGGGCAATTCACATGATTAACATTAGGGTAGGAGAAACCTCCTACCACAATTGGGGAATTAGGCATGCTCCCGGTTTTCGACCATGAGTTAGATTAAAAACAAGTTCAGAGTGGAGCTTGATCATCAGTCCAGCCCCAGCTGTGTGGGATGAGCACACCCTCTACAGATTCCATAGGAACATAGGCAGCTGCCATATACTGAGACCATCCATCTGGCCCAGTCCATATCGCTCAGGTCCATCTCGCTCAGTATTGTCTACATAGACTGGCACCAGCTTCTCCAAAGTTGCAGGCAGGAATCTCTCTAGCCCTATCTTGAAGATGCCGGCGGGGGGGAGTGACTTGAAACCTTCTGCTCTTCCCAGAGCAGCTCCATCCCCTAAAAGGGAATATCTTACGGTGACACTTCTAGTCTCCCTTTCATATGCAACCAGGGCAGACTCTGCTTAGCTAAGGGGAAAGTCATGCTTGCTACCACAAGACCAGTTCCAGCTCCAGCTTCTGAACAAGAAAGGTGGGGAAACTGTCCTGCCCTGCTGAAGCTTGGCTGATGATCAAGCTCTCTGCTTCCAACCTTGTTTTTCTCTAACACACGATCAAAAATGGGATGCATGCTGGCTCCTCAATTAAGGCAGGAGACTTCTCCTACTCTAATGCTGATCGTGGGAACTGCCCTTAAGAGTATTGGCTTCCTAACCTTGAAGATGGCTCAGTAATTTTTGTGAAATATGGTACGGGTGCTGCAGGCCACACAGCTTTAATTTATAAACAGCTTTAATTTATAAGACCTTCTATTCAACAATGTGTTCTATAGGAATTACACAAAACCGCATATGAACTGGCCCATTGTGTTAGCAGAACTTTGTCAACAGTTCTGCAAACCCATCCCCATATGTCTCAAATCGCTTTTGAAAAGCTATGATTGAAATGGATTTCATTCTTCTTTTTCCAATATTATAATAGTCCGTAAAAGCTATTTTTCCTTAATTACCCCTTCCTCCATAGACCTGAGAGCGATTGAAGAGAGATTACAATGAGCATTCCAATTGAATTACAAAAGCATTGCACGTGGCTGTCCTATTAACTTCAGAGTGCCAATGTGTTAAAAAATGCAAATTGCAAAAAAGGCAGCAGTAATTTGTTTATAAATATGTTAATGTGGTAGAGTAAATGTCATACTGACTAAGGAGTGGGGGAATCACTGATTGCAAACTATGCCTCCTAGCATGAGTGTCAGAGGGCAACATTGAAGTTAATAAAACTACCTTTATGTTTTGTTTTACTGCTTTTCAGCATAAATTGCTAATAACCAATTTACATTAATGGTATTGGCACACATGTAAATGAGGCTCTCTTTTTTTAAAATGGCAAAGTGAGGTTGTGTTGCTAGCCTATTGCATTCCATTAACTGCAGGGAACCAGTAGTAGAAACATGTCCAATGCATCCTTCATGGAGTTTTATTGTGGAATAGGAATTACTATGCATGCTTTGTTAGGCCCTTGGAAAATGTGGGTGGGCTAGGGCATGGGTCTGACATCCAGACTAACAAAGCACAGGTGGTTCTCAAGAGTTCAACTGACTCAGCTCCACCACTTATGCAGCAGGAGGTACAAATTTCAACAGCCTCCCCTTCCCCCAGAAGCACTCTGTGCCACCCAGAAATATGTCCCTGCACAGCCCTCAGGAACATATTTTCAGGTGGCACAGAGAGCTTCTGGAGGAAAGGGAGGCTGTTGATATTCACATAGACCTCCTACCCAAGCACAGGTGCAGCATGAGTCTGAAACTCTTCAGAAGCATGGGTGCTACATGCGTGCTTCATTAGTCTGGATGTCAATCATGATCACCATGTCCATCATAAGACATACAAATTAGGGTTGCGCATTTTGTATTTTTTCTGTTTCGATTTGTACCAAATCCGAATCAACCCCATTTTGTATTTTATCCGAAATTAAGCCTTCCAAATCACCCCCGTTTTGTTTGTATTCGAATTAATCTGAATCTGAATTAATTCAGATTAAAAATGGGTCACATGGTCAAAAGAGTGGGTGGAGGTTATACTGCCCAATGAGTGGAAGCTACCACAAAAATTTCAAAGGAATTGGGCAAACTACTGATTTTTGGTGAATTCTTGAAGTTTGCACGTCTTTCAGATTTTCCCCATAGGGTATGATGGAGATTTCAGGAAGCTTCATGCAGGGGCAGGGTAGGGGTGGCCCAGTGTGGAGGGTGGTTGGTGGTAGTGCCCAGTTGGTACAAGGAAGCTACCACAATTTTTTCAAAGGAATTTGGCAAAGGGCTGATTTTCAAAGAATTAATGAAGTTACGCATCTTTCAGATTTTCCTCGTAGGGTATAATGGAGGTTTCTGCAGTCCCATAACTCCACTTGAGGGGCACTGGGGTGGCCCAGAGCAAGTGGCGGTGTAGTGCACATAGGGTGCTAACCATCCACATGGGTTGGCAACCCATGAAGTACAGGGTTTTGTTGTTCTAGAGGTGTTCTAAGAGTAGATTCTCTAGTAGCATATGAGAATGGAGTCATGGTTTTTCATTAAAAAATCTCATTTGCTACCAGAGAATCCAAACTCAACAGCTCAGAAACAACAAAGCCCAGTACCCCAATGGGTTAGCAATCAAAATCAAAACAAAAATATCTTGTTTTTAAATTCTTGATTTTGTTTTGGTTACAAAACCTCCAAAATTGCCATTTTCGGGCACAAAACGTTTTGTACCCGAATCGAAATGCACAAGCCTAATACAAATAAATGAAGTAGTGAAATGCAGAGGTATAAGAACTCACCACTTCAAATGGTAGGTCAGAGTAACATTTTTAGTGTTTTCCATGTTTAAAAACCCCCAACACCTGGCTATAGAAAAGCAACACAGCAGGCAAAGGGGTCAACCTTTATCCCTGCTGTACTAGTGTTCTGTCTGCAAGAAGGTGCTTACATACAGAAGCATTCCAAATGTGATCACCAACCTAAAATGTTATTCCCCACCTACAATGTGAAGTGATATTGTCCATTCCATCTGCCCATTGTCATACATATGGTGATCCAGTCATAGGCAATGTTCTGCAGATTCAAGGAGGCAATTAGAACCAGAGTTGTTACCGGTAATGGGGTGTGTGTGTGTGTGTGTGTGTGTGTGTGTGTGTGTGTGTGCGGGAAAAGCCCTTTTTTGATCAGATTTTGTTGCAATACAGTCATCTATAATCTATTGTGTCATACAAGCAAGCTGTCCCAGATCATGTGCATAAAATCGGTCCTGGATAAATATGCTTTGGTCAGTCTCAGACCTAGGAAATGTGGAATTCAAAGTAATGTACCAATACCAGCCTCTTGTGTTGTTCTCGATATCACTTGTTCAATGTGTCTATGAAATATAATTGATTTTCTTCTGCCAAAACGTCAACTTTCCTTTAGTTTAATGGCCCATCCTGCCTGCTATACCTTTTAATCTTATAAGGAACCTAAACTGGTGATTACATACACTCCAACATTTTACAGCTGAAAATACTCTCCCCCTTATTCTCACATCAAGGATTACTGTATTCATTTCCTCTTTCAGAGCTTGTACTGACTTTTAAAGCAAATGTGTTAGTCAACTGACCATAACAGCCTCTTTTGCTCAAAATTTAAGACTGCTGTTCAGTAAGGATGCTTAATCCCGTAATGGATTTGGCCATACTTTAAAGAATAGCGGCAATTTCCAAAATACCTCAAGAAGCAAAATAGACAATGATTTGTCAGGGAAAGGTCACATTAAATAGGTACTGATAAATAGGGACAGTTGGAGTAAATGGCTTTATTTTACCTTTCAATTCTTTTCTACACTGACCTTTGATGCCTTTCATTTATCAATACAAATAAGCTACTTTTAAGGGGGGAGGGGCCCCTCTAGACTGGTTATGTACTGCACATTCAAAAAAGTGTCCTGAACACCCAAATGTTCTGCAGCCTTACAGACTTAAGGCCGAACTACACAATGAGGTGATTCTAGGCTCCCTTGGCCAGCTTTCGAGCGATCATGTGCTGCAACAGGAGCCTCACAGCTCCCGGCAGTGAGCCCTCTTAAGTACCCCTCCCTTTAGCCCAGGTTAGCAGAGCGAGCGCTCCACTAACCCGGGCTTCTGGATCGTGTGCCGCTACATCCTATGGGGTTTGGGAGGAAAGGTTAAATATTTGTTTAAAATTGCCGGCGTGCCCATTTATTTTGTGGGTTGGGTGGTAGGTAGCACCTATCATGCCCTACCACACAATCCAGTTGGTGTCCCTAGGAGCTACCCATGGGGAACAATGGGGTGTTTCAAACGTCCACAGTGTTCCCTATGGCCAAATGCTCAAAATGTTTCGAGTTTGTTTTGTCGAAACAACCGGTTCAAACGCTATTTTGACAAAAAGTATGGCCATCTGCACTTTGTTTCAAGCTACAAACAAAATGCAAAATCTGTATCATGCACATCCCTAGCAGCCATTATGTTTTCTTAAGCTTTTCATTTCAGCAGAAGTGTGAAATGTAGAACTTTCATACTCATTTCTTTATGTTTGCAGGCTACTGGCCTTCCAACCTGACATCTGGACAAAGAGCACATTGTAATATGGTGGATTTTATAGGTTCAGGAGGCAGATAGAGAAAGGATCTTTGGGGCTTAATGAATTAATGTTTTCAGTGTTAACACTAAAGAGCAACCATGGCAACATCCAGATTCCACCCACACAAGCCAGCAGCATACAGAACTATGAGAATGAGAGTTTTCCCATTTCAAGCCTGATACAACTTGATCATTTCACATCTAAAGGGCCTTTCTTAAGCTTAGGAATCTAGGTAGCTGCTTTTCACTGAGTCAAACCATTGGTCCATCTATCTCAGTATTGTCTTCACTGACTGGCAGCAGTTTTTCCAAGGTTTCAGGTAGGAGTCTTTCCCAACCCTGCTCGGGGATGCCAAGGACTAAATCTGGGACCGTCTGCATACAAGCAGATGCTCTATCACTGGTATATGGCCCCATCCCTTAAGGGGAATATCTTACAGCAAACAGTGCTCACTTGCTATTTCCCATCCAAATGCAAAGCAAGGTGAACTCTGCTTAGCAAAGGGGCAATTCAGGCTTGCCACTGCAAGACTGACCCTCCATCCCTGATAGATTATGCAGCTACTGTATGCATTAAAGCCCATCCCTCCACCTGCTTAGGTGCATCACAGGTTGTTAATGATTTATTGCACCCATTTTAATTTTCATTACTATTTATTTACTGGATTAGTAGCCCATTCTGAATACTCTCATGGGTCCCAATATATTAATGTCAGATATATAAATGTTGACTTTGTCATATTTTTGTCACATTCATGACCAAGAAATGGAAACCAACATTGATCTGCGCAGATGAGGTTGTGGAGCTATGCATTGATGATGATTGATTAAGAAAGCCTAATTTTGAAACTCCACCCCAAGCCACTATATCATTTGTGACCAACAGACCCGGTGTCAGCATGTGGTACTCAGCATTCTGCCTGGACTCATTGCTAATGTCTGCCCTGCATCTCATCACGGCCTCCTCCTCTCTTCCCTCCCAGAATGGAAGGTTGCCAGTCAAGCTTCATTACTATAGCATCTCAGAAGTGGCTCTTCTCTGGCAGGAGGGGAGGCTGTTATCTCAGGCAGAAGATTGGGGCACAAGCAAGGTGGCAAGATGCCTTCCTGCCCCCCACTTTTTAAAAGGGGGGAAGAGGGGGAGGAGCATGTGCACAAGGGCGAAGTGGCAGCTGGTGACCTCCCTCAGATGCACAGAGATCTTAAGCCACCACCATAGCTGCCATTGCTCCCGCCACCTTCTCTTTCTCCCTGCTCTCCTCTCCCAGATGACCTGTGATGACACAGAGACCTCTGGGGCAGGATTCCATTTTCAGGCAGGAAGGTCACCTGAAGACAGCAGCAATACTCTCCGCCCATTGTTTATCTAGTTGAAAACTGGAATGCTTAGCCGCAGAGGCAACACAAGAGTGGAATGAGCCTAGTGACAAGGTGAAGATGGGGCCCTGCCCTTCTGCCTTAAGAACATAAGAACAGCCCTGCGGGATCGGGCCCAAGGCCCATCTAGTCCATCATCCTGTTTCTCACAGTGGCCCAACAGATGCCACTGGAAGCCTACAGGCAGGAGTTGAGGGCATGCCCTCTCTCCTGCTGTTACTCCCCTGCAACTGGTACTCAGAGGCATCCTGCCTTTGAGGCTGGATGTGGCCCTGCCTTCTTCCCTTCTCCCCATCACACCTCTCTCTCTCTCTCTCTCTTTCTCTCTCATGCACACAAACACACACACACACACACACACACACACACTGAATCCCACATTTTGCCCCAGGATTTAGAGGTAAACTGAACCCAGTTACTAAGGAGTACTGGGGAGGGAACAGAGAAGTATCACAGCTTTACCCTGTTCTTAATGAGGGCAAGATTCAAAAAGGGTCCCTGAGCAACATTAAGCTCCTTTTCAACTCGTCTCAGTTTCAGAAGGAAAGGGGGAGGGGAGGAGTGTCAAGCGTCATTCCTCCCTCCTCCTCTCCACCGGAACGTTTTCATTGCTATTGAGCCTGTAAGTCAGGCTGAGACCAAGACGTATCCTCTGATCAGGTGCTGGCAGTGTACTAATGAGTTTGGGAGGCATGAGGGGGAGAATGAGCTGTCACCCAGCCAGTGGGTCCCCACTCCCTCAGGGGACCAAGGATATTTGTCCCCCCTGAACTTGTTCAATAATAACTACACCTCTGCTTAGCATAACTATACCCTGAGCCTATTCACATGGAGACTGGGCAGGACAGAGGTGGGGGGAAGGCTGAACTGAACTTACCTTCCCCCCAGATGATCTTTGTGCCCTCCCTGCTGCCTCCATGCCACATGGCTCCGCCATGCACACGAGACGCGCTCCCAATGAGCATGGTGCACTGGGAGATTCCCCCATCAGACTGGAGCTCTAGGTACCTTTCTCTGTGTCTCCTCTACAACCTTACGTTTAGTAGACGTTTAGAGTAATTCTTGAGTAATTAGAATAATTCTTGACTCAACTATTAAATAATAGAGTAAAGATGTCAATCAGTAAATCAGGCAGTCTGTGGTTTGTTGCCCATTTGAAAGCATTTCAGATTTGTCTTATTTCCTTCTTGCTCTTCAGCCATTCTGGAACCATTCTGGGTCAGTCTAGAATCTCAATGAATTGCAAATGCCATCCAAAACATTTTCCTTTAAAAAAATATGCATGAAGGAAGACTCTCAAATGTTCAGGAATCTGTATTTTACAAGTAAACAAAGAAAGTCATCAGCAGGGATATGCTTATGAGTTTCCCCCGAGTTGGACTGTATAAGGCAGACTTGCATAACTTGTCAGCTAGCATCCACATGCTTCACCTTGACCCCCATAGTTTTTGTAGTCCTGGGCATGCAGGAAAAGCTGTAGGTTTATGGAGGCCTTGACAGGTCATTATACGGAGTTAGTGGACTACATCTGGCTTGGTGGTTCACTATTATTATTAATTTCATGTCTGTCCTGCCTTCCTCTAAAGAGTTTCAAGATTCAAGGTGTTATCTGCCCTCATTTTAGCCTCATAATAGTCATGTAATGTAGATTAGAGGGTGAGAGAAGAGGCTTGATCATACAACCCAAAATTTATTTATTTATTTATTTATTTATTTATTTATTTATTTATTTATTTATTTATTTATTTTACACAGTCAGACAGGTGTTACTGACTGGTTTGTTTTATCCAGACATCGAGTCCTTCCCAAGGACCTGGGATGCCAGAATTTTATTGTCAATTGTTATAGATATCGTTGCAGAATATAGGCTGTTCCCAGTAAAGCTGCTTTTTGTAATTGGCTGATGGTGATTTCTGTGGCCCCTGTGGTGTTGAGGTGCTCTTCAAGGTCTTTTGGAACTGCACCCAGGGCGCCAATGACCACTGGGATTATTTTGGTCTTTTTCTGCCACAGCCTTTCAATTTCAATTGGTAGATCTTTGTATTTGGTGATTTTTTCTATTTCTTTTTCTTCTATTCTGCTATCCCCTGGTATTGCTATGTCGATTATTTTGACTTGTTTTTCTTTCTTCTCATCTACAGTTATATCTGGTGTATTGTGTGGCAGATGTTTATCTGTTTGTAGTCGGAAGTCCCATAATATGTTTACATCTTCATTTTCTTCAACCTTTTCAATTTTATGGTCCCACCAATTTTTGGCTACAGGTAGCTTGTATTTTTTGCAGATGTCCCTGCTACCTTGTCATGCCTTTGTTTGTAGTCAGTCTGTGCAATCTTTTTACAACAGCTGATTAGGTGGTCCACTGTTTCATCTGCTTCTTTACAAAGGTCTTGGTGATGTCTGATTTTCCACTTATATTGTGCAAATATTGACCATGCAGGGGCTTATTTTTCCATTTTTCTGCTCGGTTCTTGACTTGTTCTTTCTTGTAGGCCTGCTTTCTTTCATTGGTGTTGAATAGTTTTGCGTTATTGACCATTTAAAGTGCATCTTCTTCACTGTCCTTGAGATATTCTTCAAGGCCTCTTTTCTCCTCCTCTACTGTTTGATGGACTTGCAGCATTCCTCTTCCATTACTGTTTGATGGACTTGCAGCATTCCTCTTCTACCTCCCTTGAGCTGCAAGGGAGGTAGAGCCTATCGACATCACTGCGGGGGTGCAGAGCATGATTGATGGTCATGATTTTCCTGGTCTTACGATCTAGCGTCTCTAGCTCTGCCTGGGTCCAGTCTATTATTCCTGCAGTGTATCTGATAACAGGTATAGCCCAGGTGTTTATGGCTTGTATGGTGTTCCCACCATTTAATTTGGACTTGAGGATTTTTCTAACTCTCCTGGTATATTCACTTCGCATTTTTCTTTTAACTTCAGTGTGTGTGATGTTATCAGCCTGGAGAATGCCCAGGTATTTGTAATATTCTTTCTCTTCCAGGTTCTTGATGTTGCTTCCATTGGGCAGTTCTATTCCTTCTGTTTTTCTTATTTTCCCTCTGTTCATTATTAATGCAGCACGCTTGTCTAGTCCAAACTCCATTGCTATATCGCTACTGAATATACGGACAGTGTTTAGCAGTGATTCGATTTCTGACTGGGACTTCCCATACAACTTCATATCGTCCATGTACAGCAGATGGTTGATTTTACTTGATGTTTTAGATGTTTGGTATCCGAGGCCTGTTTTGTTTAGTATTTGTGAAAGTGGGGTCATGGCAATTACAAACTACAGAGGGGATAGTGAGTCCCCTTGGAAAATGCCTCTTCTAATGCTAACCTGTCCAAGTGTCTTGCCATTGATTGTTAACTGTGTACTCCACATGCTCATTGCTTTTTTTATAAATATCTGAATGTTTTTGCTGACACCAGTTGTTTCTAAACATTTTAGTATCCATGTGTGAGGCAATGAATCGATGGCTTTCTTGTAGTCAATCCATGCAACACTTAGATTTGTTTTTCTTCTCTTGCAGTTTTCTAAAATCATTTTGTCAATCAGCAGCTGGTCTTTTGTGCCTCTGGTGTTCGGGCAATTTCCTTTCTGTTCAACTGGAAGCTGTTTGTTAGTTAATAAGTGTTGCATCACTTCATCTGCTATTATTCCAGTTAATAATTTGAACCTGGTTGGCAGTCAGGTTATCAGTCTATAATTACTTGGAACTGCACCTTTTGCTGGGTCTCTCATGATGAGATGAGTTTTCCCAGTTGTTAGCCATTGTGCAAAATCACCTCCTTGCAAAATGTGATTGAACTGTTTTGATAGTTGTTTATGAAGGCTTGTTAGGTGTTTAAGCCAAAAGCCATGCAGTTCATCGTTGACTGGCGCAGTCCAATTTTTAATTTTCTTTGCTCTTTCACTTATTAATTCTGGTGTTATTATTAGATCTTGCATTTGTTGGTTACATTTTTTTGACCTCTTTCATCCAGCCTGCTATTTTATTATAATCTATTGGATTGTCCCATAATTTCCCCCAGAATTGCACTGTTTCTTCTTTATTTGGTGTTTCTACATTTCTTGCAGTTTCTCCTTCTATGCTTTGATAGAAACGTCTCTGATTCGACTGGAATTGGAGATTCTGCCTGTGTTGTGTAATTCTGGCTTCATACCTGCTAATCTTCTTTGACACTGCTGTTATTTGCTGCTTTATTATTTCCAGGACTTCTCTAATTTTCCTTGAATCTAGGTGGTATTTTTGGATCAGATACTGTTTGGTGTTTTCATTCTTCAGCTTCTTGTCTTTCATATCTTTCAATTTACCAGCATCTGATCTAAGCCTGGAGATTTTATTTTCTAATCTAATCTTCCATTTAGGTGATGTACTGCTTTCTTTTTTGACAGGTCCACTGATCTTATATCCGAGCTCTTGTGTTGTTATTGTTGCTGAACTGTACATTAGTTGGTTTGTTTCTTGCAAATTCTTGGTTGTTATTTCTGCAAGTGCAGCATTGACATCTTTTAATGCCTGAGCAAGTTGTTTTTTGGCAACTGTCTTTAGAGCTGGAAGTCGAACCCTGGTGGTTGTTTGGTTCATGTGCTCAGTTATTTTTTGCTTTAGTTCTTGTTGCTTTTCTGTTAAACGGCATTTGGGTTTTTGAGGTGAAGGCAAAGGGGTTGGTGCCTGGTTTTGATTTTGAAACAGTTCAGTAACAGTGGCATCCTCGATTTCCAACACCTCCTCCACCTGCGCCTGAGCAACTTCTTCAATTGGTGGTAATTCTTCTTCCATATCTTGAGCCTGTGTTGCTCTTTCCAGTTCTTCTAGCTCAACTCCTGTGAATACTTTATTTCTTATTATGTATCTTCTCTGGTCTGCTAGCCTTTGTTCTGTTATTTCTGTATCTGGATGCTTTTCTTTCCAAATTTGGTACATTCTTTTTAAATAACCTCTTCTAGTTGGACTAGACTTGTAATAGCAGATCATTATTTCCTTGTTGGCATTTTTCGTATATTTTTTTCGGTTAAGTGACGTTTCTTCCAGTAACTTTGCTGTCTCAAGCCCTGGTTGCTCAACTGAAGATCCTGAGTCCTCTTGCCCACTTGCCACCAGATGTCCAGGGACTATAGCACCTGGCGCGGTCCTTGTTGACCCAGGCGACGACCGATCCGGTATAGATTTATTAAAGTTACGTCTCACCATATTGTTGATGGGAGAGGCACTCTTTGTCTGGCTCCTCTGGTGACACCTGTCGTATGGTTGGACCTCTGGCATAGCTCTCACCTTCCTCAGAGCACACAAGCCCCACAACCACGCCAAGGTAGTGCCTCACTGGGGGATTGTTGTTGTTGTTGTTGTTATTAATTTGATTTCTATACCGCCCTTCCAAAAATGGCTCAGGGTGGTTTACACAGAGAGATAATAAAATAAATAAGATGGCTCCCTGTCCCCAAAGGGCTCACATTAAAAAAAAAAAAAAAAACCACAAGATAGACACCAGCAACAGTCACTGGAGGTACTGTGCTGGAGGTGGATAGGGCCAGTTACTCTCCCCCTGCTAAATAAAGAGAATCACCATGGTAAAAGGTGCCTCTTTGTCCAGTTAGCAGGGTTGGAAAAATAGGGTTGGAAGAGCCACCAGTCAGGGTAGGAGAGTTGTGCACACTCCTGATCTGTGGTCATATGGACTCTGTGTGATCTGCAGGTAGGATGGTGTTTCGTCCACCCAAGGTACAATGTTTGAGACGGAATGCGGGTAGGGTGGACACTTCCTATCCAGTTCCCACCTCCCACACAAGCAGTTTCCCCTCCTCCTACCTTGCTTTTTGAGTTCACACAACCATGGATCAAGAGTGCACACCATTCTCTTACCCTGGCTACAGATTCCTCCTACCCTGTTTTGGGTCGTGGAGCACACATCATTCTCCTACCCTGGTTATGGGTTCCTCCAACCCCGTTTCAGGTCATGGAGCACATCATTCTCCTACCATGGCTATGGGTTCCTCCAACTCTATTTCCGTGTGAATGAGCCTTGTGACTGGGAAGGTCACCCAGAGAGCTTTTTAAGGCTGAGCAGGGATTTTAAAGTTGGGCAGACATATGCATGCACATATATAGAGGCTTTTTTTTTTTTTAAAGCAGGAGGAAATAAATGCTCTTTATAAGAAAAGCCTGGGAAACCAATCTTGTGCTCATCATGGATGAACCTCCCAAAGATTTGACTGTTTATCTGAAGCTTGTAAAAACTGTTTGGAGCCTTATATGACCAAATGCTGTGGCTATTAAGAAAAATCCTACATGCTGTCAGAGAAGCATATTTTGGATTTTGTCAATCAAACTCAGCACAATTTTGTTTTGCTTTCCCCAGTATAAAGATTCAACAGTGTGCACTCATTAACTTGATCAGGAAAGAAAGTACAAATACGGATGTGTCATTGACATGAAACACAGGGCACATCAAATCCAAGTGTGGTAGCTGGTGAATGATATCATGTTGTTCCACCTGCCAAGTGTGGACACCATCCACTGAGACTCCTTTTGCACATACCCCACTATAATTAAATTGTTTTGCCAAATAAATGGTGGGGGGAGTACTTCCACTGCCATCCAAGAAGCATATTGAAGTATATGGTCTCACAGTCTGTTATATCATGGCTCAGCCAAAATCCCAGTTCCCCATTTTGCTACCTCATCTGTCAGGTGTGACATTGTGCAGGGGCAGGGTGTCACTTTAGTGCTTTGGAGGATGCCAAAGAGAGCAAAGCCAGAGCCAGACTCACTGCCCATGTGGTAGCACTCCTGAGCCTCCCCCCCCCCCTTCCAAAGATTCCTTAGAACAACATTTCCCAACCAGAGTGCATATCAGACACCAGTCAATGTGCCGGGCCGGCTGGCTTTGAGTCAACTGCAAATGCAGAGAGTCCCCCCAGGGACATAGCAAAGGAAGAGGGGGCCTGTGTTTGCCCCTCTCCTTGGCAGCCCCTTAGAGTGAGGGAGATAATGAAGAAAATAGGGAGGGGTGGAACTGGAGGGCCCTCAGGACCTGGGGACCCCGGGTTCTTTGAACCCATCCGCTCAATTATATCTACCGCTTTTGTAGCTGGAGCTTTCCCAGACAGCAGGTTTTACTGTGGGATTTCTGCAAGGCTTTACTTCTAGTTCAAATCCCCCTCCTCCCCCCCCCAAAATGACACTAAAAGTGGATTTTTTTACCCTGGACATAGATCGAGCTAGGCTCTAATATGCAATGAAAAACCTGAATGGTGTGTGAAGGGCTCCCCAATATGTTTCATGGACTTTAGTGTGAATCCAGTCGATGTGCAAATGCACACCCTCCATTCTAGTGGGCAAGCAAGCTAAAAGTCCCATCTGGGAATACTCCTGACTAAACCCATAGTGCACTGGGAAGGAGGTGTCCCCGATGCATCAACTGCAAATCCCATCTTTGTAGCTGACTTGGTCCTTTACTTGCAGGGAAGGAGGTGCCCACTTCCTGAAGCATAAAGTAGCAGGACAGCAGCAAAGCCCAGAGTTTAAACTCCCAGTGTTTGTAGCCAAATCACCTGAGAATACACCGAGAAGGAAGGACAGCCTTCTTACATGACTAAAGGAGCAAGTCAGCTGCAAATCCAGGAGTTTAAACTCTCAGCTTTTGCAGGTCACTTGCCCCATGATGCACCAGAAGGGAAATAAATAAATCACACAGTGAAACAGCTTTGCTGCCACACACACAAAATCAGTCTGCCCTGATGGGGAGAGTTGGAGGTGATGGGGGGAGCTGGAAAACCCTGCCTTAGAGTGAGCAGGAAGTCTTGTCCTCACTCAAGCTGGCTTCAGAATGAGGATATCGAACAAAAGTCCTATTTGGATGTTTGCTTAAAAAGGCTAGACATGAATACAGCCATCCCAAGCACACCAGAAGCCCTGCCCCATTGCATCACTCACACCCCTGCCTGCATTCCTCACAGTCATAGCAGTGTTCGTCTGAAGAGGCAAATGCCGTAACTTTGATGGTGGGCACTTCCACGACTGGCAGGCTGAGGTGCCCGGGCTGCTGATCATGGAAATGCCCCCCATCATAATCATGGCGTTTGCCTCTTCAGACAAATGCAGCAGTAACCATGAGGAGTGTGGCGAGGAAGTGAGTGACGCACCGGGGTGGGACATCCAGTGCACTTTGGGACAGCTGTACTTGTGTACAGCCTCTTCAAAATAATGTATGAACAGGGCTACGGTCACTCTAAAGCATCTTGGGGTGGGGTGGTGATAGCAGCCATCAGGAGTCTATGGGCCTCAAAACAGATTGTGCGAGGGAGGAGTTTCAAGGAAAATGTCACCTTCCTGGGGACCCCAAAATTCAGTCAAGTGTGCTTTTCAAAGAACATCCAGCTCAGCCTTATTTAAGATATCCTTGTCAGACCCCCTATAAACACATACCAGTCTAAAATGAGATTTCACCAGTACAGTCATTGGAAAAGAAATACATTAGCTCAGGTGCCAAGGAAATTTAGACTGGCCTATTTCTAATGGCGCAGCAGGGAAATGACTCCAGCAAGCCAGAGGTTGCCGGTTCAAATCCCTGCTGGTATGTTTCCCAGACTATGGGATACACCTATATCGGGCAGCAGCGATATAGGAAGATGCCGAAAGGCAACATTTCATACTGCATGGGAGGAGGCAATGGTAAACCCCTCCTGTATTCTACCAAAGACAAACACAGGGCTCTGTGAGTGCCAGGAGTCAACACCGATTCAACAGCACACTTTACCTCTACCTTTATTTCAGTAGCTGAAAATGCCAGCAAGGACACACTTTTATTTATTTTATTTATTTTTATTTATTGTTACATTTACATACCGCCTTTCATTAAAAACAATCCCAAGGCAGTTTACAAAAGTTATAAAACATACAATAAAAATGACAATAAAAATATTAAGCTAAAAATATAAAACCAATCTAATTCAAAATCTATAAAATACAAACATAAAAACTATACGCGAGTAAAACACATAGAAGCAGCAATAAAACAATCATGTAAAGGCCTGAGTAAAAAGCCAAGATTTAACAAGCTTTCTAAAAACTGTGATGGAGTCAGAGGAGCAAATGGCCACTGGGAGAGCATCCCAAAGTCTGGGGGCAGCAACAGAGAAGGCCCTGTCCCACGTGCACGACAGCCGAGCCTCCCTCATTGTCGGCACCCAGAGCAGAGCCCCCTCAGATGACCTCAAGCGGGCAGCAACTCTTGGGAGCAGGCAGTCCCTCAAGTACCCTGGGCCCAAACCGTTAAGGGCTTTAAAGGTCAAAACCAGCACCTTGAATTGGACCCAGAAACGAACTGGCAGCCAGGGCAACTCTTTCAAAATGGGTGTGATGTGCTCCCACCAGGCAACTCCAGATAAATCCCTAGCTGCCGCAGTTTGCACTAGCTGCAGTTTCCGGATATTCTTCAAGGGCAGCCTCACGCAGAGCACGTTACAGTAATCCAGCCATGATGTGACTAAGGCATGGGTAACTGTGGCCAGATCTACCTTCTCGAGATAAGGACGCAGCTGGCGCACTAGCCGAAGCCGTGCAAAGGCACCTCTGGCCACCGCCTCCACCTGAGCTTCCAAAAGCAGAGCCGGGTCCAGTAGTACCCCCAAGCTGTGTAAATGTATGTACTTAAATATATATGCCATAAATAGCCAACTACTTAAGCTCGATATACAGAGTACAGATGATACCATTAATGGAAAGACTCTTTTACAAGTTGCTTGAAATATCTCATGACCACAGGCAACATAGATAATTTCTGGGTCAGCCATGTTTCCATGTGGTAAACCCTGTCTGCTGCTGTTCTAAGTAACAATTAAAGATTAACGCAAACAATGCATTATAAATAGATACTTCAGAACTCAGGCAGGTGAACACAAATGTAATGGGAAAACACATATACCACTCTGTGGTCATCCTGCGGAAGATTGTGCAAAAGTGTATTTTGATGTACGTACACATTGAGAACTCCTTGTCATTGTGGCTTCTAAATTGTGTCTTGTAGCAAAAGATGTGTGATCTTCACACACAAAAGGGTGCAATTTCCTATGCTGAAGGGAAAACATTATATTTTAACTGGCCTTGCATCAATTACAATTGTTTTCTGAGCTCCCCACCCTGCCAATGTAAGTTGTTGTCTAAAACAACCTTCTACAGTGTAAGGGAAATGCACTGTTATATGCACAAACAATTACCATATTTTTAATACAACCTCAGATTTGTGTGTGTGTGCACGCGCATGCACATGCACACCATCTGAAAAAGCTACACAAAAACTCAGATACACACAACAGGTAATAGTGCTTATCTTATACTGTGTCTGCTACCATGACATTCAGGGTGCAAGTAACAGAAAAATCTCTAGTTCAGTAATGTAATAGAAGGAGCATACTCACAACATACAGTATAACAGCAAACTTATAACAGGAGAAAAGTGCATAAGCCTGCACTAGCAATAGTGCATGGACAGCACACCAGAGTATCCCCATCAGTCCTGTTCAAATATTATGTTGTACATGCATTTAGGTGTCCGTACACATCCATATTGTGTGAACAACTATATGAGAGTTAATTTTAAAAGTGGATGCAGGCCCCCTGCAATGCAGGATACAGAGAGGAAGTGTACTCCTGTGCTTGTGTTCAGCATAACATATTCAGAATTGTTCATGCACAGAGATCTGTGCATGATTTCTGTTCATGCATGATCTCTGTTCATGAACAGAGTTTGAAGCCTACTCTGGGAAGAGCAGAAGCAGCTTCAAAAGTTGAGTATCTTTTCTAAAAGGAAAAACATCTAACCTTTATTCACTTCAAACTAACTAACAGGAGGAGGGGAGATTTTGAGGGGCTGGTTTCTCTTTAAGGGATAAGTCCTAGTCTGTGTGTGTGTTATTTGCCAGGGCTAGCAACTCCTGTGTTTTTGTTTGTCCCTGCCTGGAGGGGGTGGAGCCAGCTAGTGCTGTGGGAGGACCCACATTCCTTTGAGCCACATCCTGTGTATCAGTTTGAAGCCTACTCCCTACATAAGAGGTGAAGGCCTGAGAGCATAGCGAACAGGGATAGCAAACAGGACATTGGAGTTTTGCGGGAGTTTAGCGGGAAGTGTGCAGGGGAGCCTGGAAGAAGCCCCTGTGATCACAAGGAGGCCGATAGAGAAGGGAAGGGAAGTATAAATCCCTTCCTCATATAATATTGATCTCTCCCTCATATTTTTGAGAAAGGCTGTTTGGACAGTTAAATAGCTGACCATTACAGCTGAGACCTATCCTTCTAATAAACTCTGTCTAAATACTGTAAGCAGCCAACAAAACTAGTATGAAGATAGAAAGTCATCGGGGAGGGGACACTTCCTAGTGCATTGCACAGAGTGCCACCCTAACCCATGGGCAGAAGTCATGGATGTGTGCTTGGTGCAAGGAGCTCCTGGTTCTCGGGGAACAAGTCCATTCCCTCGAGACCAAGGTGGTGGATCTGGAGAACTTGCAAGAGATAGAGAGGCATGAGGCAAAACCTTCAGGGATGTGGAAGAGGCATCCCATTCCAGGGCTGATAGCTCCTCAGCTGTCAGGGAGGATGAAGGTCTCAGGGAAGGAAGACATCGGTCTGAGGAAGAGGGAAATGCTCCTTTAGAAAGGACCTCTTGTGTGGACGATGATCCCATATCCTCTCGCACAGGGAATACTCTTCCGGAGAGGTGGGGGCCTCCTTGTAGTGGGTGATTCAGTCATTAGAGGTATAGAGAGCTGGGTTTGTGACCCACGTGTTGACTGCACAGTGACTTGCCTGCCTGGTACGAAGGTTGTGGACATCACGCAGCATCTAGATAGGCTTTTAGGCAGTGCTGGGGAAGAGACAGCTGTCATGGTGCATGTCAGCACCAACGATGTGGGGAAATGTAGTTGGGAGGTCCTGGAAGCCAAATATAAGCTGACAAGTAGCGTATTAAAGTCCAGGACCCCCAAGGTAGCATTCTCAGAAATGCTACCTGTTCCACGCGCAAGTACAGTGAGACAGGCAGAGCTGAGGGGCTTCAATGCATGGATGAGACGTTAGTGCCAGGAGGAGGGGTTTAGATCTGTTAGGCACTGGGACACATTTTGGGGCAAGCAGTGCCAGTACAAAAGGGACGGGCTGCACTTGAACCAAGATGGAACCAGACTGCTGGCGCTTAAAATCAAAAAGGTTGCAGAACAGCTTTTAAAATGACACCTGGGGAACAGCCGATGGGAGCTGGGCAGTATCCCGTTTCGCAAAAGCCATCCTTTAAAGTGTGAGGCTGCAAAGAATTCAAATAAAACAGGAGGGGACAGAGCAGAACCACATAAAGAGCAGACAGGAGCCTGTGCCAGCAGGTCAAAGAGTCAAAAGAATAGCATACATCAGGGGAGAGATTCAGTGTATAGGTGCTTGTATGCCAATGCCAGAAGCCTCCGAGCCAAGATGGGTGAGCTGGAGTGCTTGGTTGCTAACGCAGAAATAGACATAGTGGGCTTAACAGAAACATGGTGGAACAGTAAGAACCGGTGGGACACTGTTATCCCTGGGTATAAACTCTACAGAAAGGAGAGGGAGGGGCGCCTTGGAGGAGGGGTAGCACTGTATGTTAAAGAAGGGATAGAATCTAACAAGCTAGAAAACCTAAGTGGACTGGAGTCCTCCACAGAAACCCTGTGGGTGACAATACAAGGCCTGAAAGGAAACGTGCTACTGGGGACGTGCTATCGCCCTCCGGATCAAAATGCCGACAGTGACTGGGAGTTGCAAGAGGAAATCAGGGAGGCGTCAAGGAGAGGCAGGGCTGTAATTATGGGTGATTTCAACTACCGACACATAGACTGGGTAAATTCACATTCAAGTCAGGACAAAGAGGTCAAATTTCTAGATACGCTGAATGACTGTGCCCTAGAACAGTTGGTCATGGAACCGACCAGAAAGAAGGAGACCTTGGATCTAATTCTGAGTGACACCCAGGACCTGGTGCGTGATGTCAGTGTCATCGACCCTTTAGGGAACAGTGACCACAGTGCCATCAATTTCAGCATACATGTGGGGAGAGAATCACCAAGGATGTCTAACACAGATATTTTTAATTTCAGAAGAGAAAACTTCTCCAAAATGAGGAGTATGGTGAAAAGAAAGCTGAGGGGGAAAATCAGGAGAGTCACTTCGCTCCGGAGTGCATGGAGTTTACTCAAAACCACAATACTAGAAGCCCAGTTAGATTGTATACCCCGAAGGAGGAAAGGTACCACTAAGTCCAGGAGGATGCCAGCATGGCTAACGGGTACCATCAAGGAAGCCATAAAAGGAAAGAAGACTTCCTTCTGAAATTGGAAGGCCTGTCCAAATGAAGAGAACAGAAAGGAACACAACTCTGGCAAAAGAAATGCAAGGTGACAATAAGGGAGGCAAAATGAGAGTTTGAGGAACATTTAGCCAAAAGTATCAAGGGGAATAACAAAAACTTATTTAAATACATCAGAAACAGGAAACCTGCCAGGGAGGTGGTTGGACCATTAGACAATGAGGGAGTGAAAGGGATTATTAAGGAGGATATGGAGGTTGTGGAGAAGCTGAATGAGTTCTTTGCATCTGTCTTCACGGCAGAGGATACTGAGCATATACCTGCTCCTGAACCAGGCTTTTCAGGATGGAGGCTAGAGAGCTGAGTCAGATAGAAGTGACAAGGGATGATGTTCTAAACTGTCTGGAAAAACTGAAAGCTAACAAATCACCAGGGCCGGATGGCATCCATCCAAGAGTCCTCAAAGAACTCAAATGTGAAATTGCTGACCTCCTTGCTAAAATATATAATGTATCCCTGAAATCGGGCTCTGTACCAGAGGACTGGAGAGTAGCAAATGTAACACCAATTTTCAAAAAGGGATCCAGGGGCGATCCGGGAAATTACAGGCCAGTTAGCCTAACGTCTGTTCCAGGCAAATTGATGGAAAGCATCCTCAAGGATAAAATTGTAAAGCACCTAGAAGAACAAGCCCTGCTGGGAGTGAGCCAGCATGGCTTCCGCAAAGGTAAATCTTGCCTCACCAACCTTTTGGACTACTTTGAGAGTGTCAACGAGTGTGTGGATCAAGGTGATCCAGTTGACATAGTCTACCTGGACTTCCAAAAAGCTTTTGACAAAGTTCCTCATCAAAGACTCCTTAGGAAACATAGCTGTCATGGGATAAGGGGACAAGTACATGTGTGGATTGCTAACTGGTTGAAAGACAGGAAACAGAGGGTAGGTCTCAATGGAGAGTTTTCATAATGGAGGGAAGTAAGAAGTGGGGTCCCCCAGGGATCTGTACTGGGATCAGTACTTTTTAATTTATTCATAAATGATGTAGAAGTAGGGGTAAGCTGTGAGGTGGCCAAATTTGCAGATAATACCAAACTCTTTCGGGCAGTGAAATCCCAAACGGATTGTGAGCAGCTCCAAAAGGATCTCTCCAAACTGGGTGAATGGGCGACAAAATGGCAAATGTGGTTCAATGTTGGCAAGTGTAAAGTGATGCACATGGCGACGAAAAACGCCAACTTCACATATATGTTGATGGGATCTGAGCTGTCGGTGACTGACCAGGAGAGGGATCTTGGGGTTGTGGTGGACAGCTCGTTGAAAGTGTTGACTCAATGTGAGGCAGCTGTGAAAAAGGCCAATTCCATGCTAGGGATCATTAGGAAGGGGATTGAAAATAAAACTGCTAATATTATAATGCCCTCATACAAAACTATCGTGTGGCCACACCTGGAGTACTGCATACAATTCTGGTCACCACATCTAAAAAAGGACATTGTAGAACTGGAAAAGGTACAGAAGAGGGCAACCAAGATGATCAAAGGCCTAGAGCACTTTTCTTATGAGGCAAGGCTACAATATCTGGGGCTATTTTTATTATTACAGGTCGGGTAGTCTTTATCCAGACACCCAAAATCCGGAATGCTCCAAAATCCAGACACCAAGGCCGGGAATGGGAGCCTCAGCTCACTTTAAAAATGCAGTCAAACCACCTTACTCAGGGCCAGGGCCGTCCCACCACCTCCTTCAGGGCTGGGCTGGGCCGCAGCCACCGCTGCCACCACCTCCCACCTCCTCCGCTCGCCTCCTCCATTTTAGCCGTCCACGGCCTTGTTGCCACCATTGTTTTTTGCCGCCCACCACTGCCACCTCCTCTGCTCCCCTGCTGGAACTCTCGTGCGCTCTTGCAAGAGTTCCACTGTGTACCCCGCCCCAAGGCCCTGCCATGGCTATTGTTCTGGATTGTTTCCATCTCAACAGATGGAAGGGCAGAGGGAAAGAGGAGGAGAAGGAAGGAGGCGGCGTGAAGGAGGTCTTTATTACGACGCTGCACAATGCCCAAGCCCTATCAATGGATGATTCAAAATCCAGAAAAGTCCAAAATCTGGAACCTATCCAGTCCAAAGCAGTCCAGATAAGTGATTCTCGACCTGTATTATTGTTGTTATTATTTTACATATTTGTATACCGCCCAAAACTTACGTCTCTGGGCTGTTTACAATAAGATAAAAACAAAAGTAAAACCTTAGTTAAAAACAAAAACAAGAAATTTAAAACACAATTTAAAATTTTTTAAACAATATTCTAAAACACCATTAAAAACAATCAAAACAGTATCAGTTTAGAAAAAGAAAAATAACTGTGAGGAGACATGATAGAATTCTATAAAATTATGCATGGTGTGGAAAAAGTGGGTAGAGATAAATTCTTCTCCTTCTCACATAACACTAGAAACAGGGGTCATCCCATGAAATTGATTGTCACAAAATTTAGGACCAGCAAATGGAGGTACTTTTTCACACAACGCATAATCGGCTTGTGGAATTCTCTGGCATGAGATGTGGTGACAGCCAACAACCTGGATGGCTTTAAGAGGGGTTTGGATAACTTCATGGAGGAGAGGTCTATCATCAGCTACTAGTTGGAGGGCTACAGGCCACCTCCAGCCTCAAAGGCAGGATGCCTCTATGTATCAGTTGCAGGGGAGTAACAGCAGGAGAGAGGGCATGCCCTCAACTCCTGCCTGTAGGCTTCCAGTGGCATCTGGTGGGCCACTGTGTGAAACAAGATGCTGGACTAGATGGGCCTTGGGCCTGATCCAGCAGGGCTGTTCTTATGTTCTTATCTGTACATGCATACAGTGTACACAGCTTATAGAGGCATTGACCATAATATGTGAATAGGACTATTGTTTTCAGTAGGAATTGGCAGAATTCAAAAAGAAGTTTAGGGATTTGGTAAGGGGATACCGGGGCCAGCTTAAGACAATAGCCAAAGTGGCCCTGGCCAAGGGTGCTAAGGGTTAATGGGTGCCGAAAAGAGTTGTGGCACGCTCACAGCCAGGGCTCTCCCTTGTCCTCTCCTGCCTCAAGCTGGTGGGTCCACTGGCTGGGAGAGCACTCCCCTCTTCTCCCCAACAAGCGTTTCAATGAAACACTGACTGGGAGGGATGGGAGAGGGTCCATTCGGCAGTGGCCCTGCCGCTGTGTATGATGTCAAATGCAGGGGTTAGTGGCCGCCAGCCCCTAAGCACTTCCCAGTCAGTGGTTCATGGAAGCTGTTTTCTTTCCCTGCCTCCAAAACAGCTCGCAGTCAACTACTAGGTCATGGGGGACTATTTTGACCAAAGGCAGCACAACCCCTTGAGCAGGAACTGGGGGATACCAACACTTGGATGGGCATCTGCCATGTGCATGGCACACATCTACAGTGCAGCCGTGGTCAAATTCACAACACAAGGACTATTAGCTTTACAGTCCAGTGGAACTTCCATGTTCAGAGGCAGAATACTTCTGAACAGCACATATCGGGGAGAAATAGCAAGGAAAAGCTATTGCTTTCATGTGCTGTGTGTGAACTTTCAAAAGCTTCTGGCTAGTGGAATGATGGCACTGGCAATGGCCCATGGCTAGACTTTTTGGCAGCCGCTCCCACCCCTTACATGCTAAAACCTCCACCCACCCACCTGCCCATCCACCACTGGCCTTAATGGCCCCTGCTCACCCCTGCTAGCTTGCCTCCCTTTGCTGGCCACAACATGATATAATGACATCACTGCCCTGGGGTGAGCCCATCCCAGCAACAAGAGGTGCTAGGGTGGTGACACCATTGTACCATGTCATGGCAAGCAACGGGAGGCAAGCAGGCACTGGTGGGCAGGAGATATGGAGGCCAGTTGTGGATGGAAGGGGGCCGCAGAGACCAGTGTTGGGTGGGCACAGTGGCTTCCCCACCCTGGCTCCACTTGGTGGCCCATGTCATGAACTCTGTGTCTGACCCAAAGGAGTCCCAGGATGAAGGGGTCATGACCCCTGAGCTGGAAACCAAGGGCTCCCGAGGTAAAGCGGTTGTGACCCCTGAGCCTGACACTGATTGAGAGGAATCCCAGGATGAGGCAAGCTTTGAGGAGCCCACACCTCCACCAGTAGAAATGCCTGCACCTGCTGACCCCGCTCCACACACCCTTGCCTGTGTCTTCTGAGTCAGTGGATGAACCCGAAGCACCCCAATCCCTACCAGCAGCCACCCAGCTATGCCGCAGCGCAGCCAGCGCTGAAGAAATAGAGTGCAAGCCCCTTGAAGACATTCCAGGCTTGAGTGGGGCTGCAGTGCTGGCTCTGTATTTAAGGCCTCCGTTTGCCTCCACCATTTGTTGAAGCAACTTTGTTGTGGATGTGGTTCTGCTCCTGCTCTTGGTTTCCCTGGTCTCTGGCCAGTTGGTTGTTTTTGGACTTCAACCCTGCCTGTCCCTACTGGACTGATCTCTGGCTCCTGGCCTCCTGCTTGTTTGACTTCACCTTGCCTGCTCCCACAGTGTGCTTCCTGTCACACCTGAGCTGACAGCCCACATGAAGAGCACACATTTGGTCAATTATGGATCCGCCCCTGCTTCAGGCTGGGTAATGTTGGAAACAAAATGCTGGATTAGATGTACCTTTGGTCTAATTCTGCAGAATTCTCCTTAAAGACAAGCATTTGTGGCAAAAACCTATTTCCTGACCAGGTTGGTAGTCTGAGAATAAGGAAATATGTGAGAATAAGGAAATATGTGACAAGTACACATGTCTTGCACAGAGTCTGCTTTGTGGAGAGAGCTTTTCAGCGGCTGCTGTCATGTGAATATAAATTTTGTTAGCTTGCGACTACATGAGTAAGCAGTGAATGTTGCCAGGGTCAACACAATTCAAGGTTTTACCATCCAGGAGTGCCAATTTAATGTTGACCCACCACTTTATACGTCACCTTTTTTAAGAATGCTGGACAAGCATAATATGATCATGATAGCACAAATCAATGAGGAATTGTGCCACAGTCTTCTGAAAAAGCTGCCGGCAATGGCACAGCCCTATCAAAAACCTAGTGATGAATGAGATGATTAATCAAGCCTAGTGCTCACAAGGGTATATGTTGCTTTTGCAAGGTCATTGCAGAACAAATTAAAAATACAGCCAATGCACATCGTGCAACTATATCAAGCTATTAATTCTCCACTAAGAAAAGGGCACCATCCAAAGTACACCAAAATTCTGATTGATTCATTCTGAACGAATACCCTCAAATAATCAGAAGTCATAAAGACTAAAACAGCACACATCGATGCATGTCTTCTGTTGTGCCATGGTAGAGAAAGGGAAGGAGAGTTGGTCTTGTGGTAGCAGCATGAATTGCCCCCTTTGCTAAGCAGGATCCACCCTGGTTTGTATTTGAATGGCGAATGTGTGAGTACTGTAAAACATTCCCCTTGGGAGGGGGCTATGCTGGAAAGAGCATCTGCATGTTTGCATGCAGAGGTCATTCACAAAATCAAAAACTACCCATTTGGGAACTGTGTGTGCTCCCAATTTTCAGTTGTGTGGAAGCAAGGTAGGAGGAAAACCTGGCTGGAAGTGACTGTGAGGAAGCAAGGAGGAAAAGCTACCCAGGCTTTCTTCCTGCCTTGCTTCCACACAACTGAAAATTGGGAGCACACACGGTTCCCAAACCTGGGTAAAACACCGTTTTTGGTTGTGTGAATGATCTCAGAAAGTTCCAAGTTCCCTCCCTGGCAGCATCTCCAAGATAGGGCTGAGAGAGACTCCTGCCTGCAACCTTGGCGAAGCCACTGCCAGTCTGTGTAGACAATACTGAGCTAGATGGACCAATGGTCTGACTGGATATAAGGCAGCTTCCTATGTTCCTAACCAAAATATATAGCTAATGATATTATCTAAACCAGGGGCTCTCAAATGTGGGTCCCCAGATGGACAACCTTGGACAACCATCTCCAGCTACAACGTCTTAAGACTATTGTGGCTGAGGAAGACAGGAGTAGCAGCCCATCAACATCTGAGGACCCAAGTTTGAGAGAACCCCTGATCTAAGCATCCCTCTGATTCTAATCTGCCAAACCCACAGCTTTCTAGCTGCAAAAAGATGCTTGATATGCCCCATTTTTGATAAGGTATGGCAAGTGATACTGATGTAATAACCAGCTTTTTCTGAATGTGTCAACATAAAAGTCATGACAAAGTAACTGTGGAATTGAATATCTTGTTTAAGAGTGTCCAGCTACACGTCCCTGTCCCCATTATCAAGACTGGCTGGGCTTACCGGGCCTGGCCTCAGAGCAGGGTCAGGGAGGGGGTTGAGTGTCACCCTGTGCCTCCTCCATCCCAGCTGCTTGCTCCTTGTGTCTGCCCGTCTCCAGCGGGGCCCTGACACTCACCACCAGCCAGCCTCTCATCCCCGGCCAGTTCCTTATATGCCTCCTCACAAGCTATGCATCGCCCGACCCAATTATGGGGCCAACACCCCTCTTTATTTCCTGTAATTGCCTACCCTTTACAGCTGCTGCCAGTGCCTCTCCCCCTTCTCCGTCCTCCTGCTCTGACCCCCCTCTCTTCGGGAGGTGTGCTGCTGATGTTATCCCCGCACGCCAGCCCTTTCAGGGCTCTGCCCCTCCTCCGCTGGAGCCAACGAGTCCCCACCCGTTGGCAGTCTTTCTTCCACTTCTCCCATCCTCCTTTGCCACCCGTCCCTGCCTCCTCCGACCCACTCACCACTCTGTCCTCAGAGGTAAGGAGAGCCGACCTCGCCAAAGAGTGATAAATCAAAGTCTATTGATATGATGAAATAATGGAGCCAACTTTATTCATATATGAGGAAGATTGCCCTGTAATTAAGATATTTTGGATGAAGATTTGGTACAATTGCTTTAATTATTGAATAGCCTAGCCTGTTAGTGATCCTGCTTGCATACTTTGAAAGGTGCATTGAATCGGGAAAATGGAAATTTGTATGAAATGCGTTAGTAGCAGCAGCTATAGCTTGTTGCCAAGAATAATATTAATCTATTGCTCCCACATTTAAAAAAAAAAAAGCTTGAAAAGATTTAGAAGACAGCAGAGATATCCAACCAAGTACACTCATTTAAGAGATAGCAGACAAAATGCAGAAACCTTTGAAATGAATTGGCCCTTTTATTGATTTTGTGAAGGTGGTATTTGTGTGTGTTTGTGTCACAAACATCTGATAGGCTGCAAATCTTACATACTCTAGCTCAAGCTCATACATGCAGCTAGCTAGAACTATCATAGGGAATAGAAGAAATATAAAGATCAGGGTTTGGGTTTGGTTTTAAAGTGGGGGGAATGCTTAGGTGTCACCCCTGTTAACAGGGCAGAGAGACCCCTTTTTAAAGTCATGGCACTCTTACATTTAGCAAAGGGGGAGCAATTCTTCTTCTTCAGTCCAGCACAGTATTCTCCAGTGGCTGTTGCTGAATATCTCTTGTATTTCTTTTTAGATCCCGAGTCCTTTGGGGCAGGCAGGGCATGTGCCCTGGACGCCATTGCAGGGGGGCTCAAAGTGCCTGCCATGCCCCAATCCCAACTGTGGTCAGGAGAGGCACGCCCCCAGCCAGCACTTGCCATTTATTTCAGGAAGTTTGCTGCCTGGAAGCATCTATTCCCCTTTCTCTCCCTCCAGAGAGGGAGACAAAGGAAGAATAGATGCTTTCAGGCAGGAAGCTCTGCCTGAAATACACCGAAGAGCTTCGGAGCTTGAAGCCACGCCCCCTTTGCATGTGATTTCAAATGGGGCATGCCCTCAATATCTGAAGAGCCTGAGCAAGCTCTTCAGAGTCATTTAGGGGAGGCTGGTTGTGCATTTTTTGAGCAGCAGCCCCGCCCCATATCACATGATAAATTGCTTTTGAAATTGGAGGGACTTTCAAAAGCTGTATGATATGGCATTGTGTCAGGTGGCTGGGTAGGTGAGTTCCCTGTTTTTTAAAATGCTGAAATCATCCCATTTGGAGTATGCAAACCTTTGTACATCCCTTATGTAACTCTGGACCCTGGCTAGAGTGGTGGGCCACATGGACTTTTGGTCTGATCTAGCAAAGCAATTTTTATGTTAATAGGGTTTTAATGTCTTTCCAAAGGGATGAATATGGACCAGCATATTTGGTTCTGAACAGATACTGCATAGCAATCTAGCTGTTCAGCTCTTGTCTCCTTTTATAACATGAAGGCCATTCTCTATGTTATAGCTCATGCCACTAGATTCTAGGTCAGGGTTTATAAGGTTTGCTGAATTGTTTGGGTTTCTCTTCTCAGAGTGCATTTGTACTTACCCCATGCCTTGAGATGGTGAATGAGTGATGCACTGCCAGATGCTTCAGGCTTTGAACAAAAAGGTCAATTTATTTTACAAACTGCAAGTCTATGCAAAAATCCTGGTTAAACAGGGACACTAGATTTTGAAAACTATTAATGCATCAGTAGACTACAAGAGAAAACTGCTGTGTGTGTATGCGTGTGGTTTTTGTTTTTGTGTTTTGTCTTTTTCTTTCTGAAGGAAGGCTATTCACACTTCAGGAGAATCTGCTTATTTTCATTACATTTGAACACTGATGGCTCTTGGAACATACAAATGTGAAGCAAAAAGTCAAAATTATGTACCTTCTCCTTCTGGACTCAGTCTCTTTTTCTTTTAACGTGGATAGAAATGAGAGGCAGGAAAATGGTGCACCTTTTAGGATTTGCTAAATGGGCAAGTTCAGCTTCTTTTTATACTTTACTGCACTGAACTTCATAGGGATACAGTGGCATTGCATCTTACTTGGCCCCAAGAGAGTCCCAGTTTTGAAAGAAGCAATTGATAGCTCATTAGCACCGCTGCTCATACAACTGTTAAGATGAAGCTTTAAGAACAGCCCAGTGTTCTTCAATGTAAGACCTGGAGGCTCGTGGTAGCCCTCATCAGCCCCAAGTATGGCTCCCTGACTAATTGTTTTTTGGGTCCAAGTGAAGCTTTGGCCAAAGACTAATATTTTGCACAGTCCCCCTGGCAGCATCCAGAGGTGACCATTCCCTCTGGGTGTCCGATGTTTGGACAGGGGCGCAATTCCAGTGCTTTCCCTAGGCACTATTTTCCCTAGATACACCTCTGGAGGCAGGGAACCATTTTCTCAAACCTTTTGCAGTATAAACTACTTTGAGACTTGTATTGAAAAGCAGGGTTTAAACATCTAATACGAGAAAATATTTAAATCCATCTCTATTAAAATGTTTCTAAACCTGCAAACAGATAAAATCAACAAATTGATTTAAACCACTGATACCCTGCACAAGTGATTGTAGAATCCAAGGGAAAGAGTTATGGTATGCAAGGACAAGGCATTGGCATGGAATCAGGAATATTAATGGTTTAATGAAATAGATACCATGTACAGGGAGGCAAGTGAAAACTGCTTTCAGTGCTCTTGCTGCTGGCTACTTGTGAGACCTGCCTCTACACCAGGACTGGAATATGACTAACTAAAGCCCCATTCAAAAGCTGGCCTGGCTCAAGGAATGGATTGACCAAAAACACCACAGTTATGAACAAACTAATCACACTTTAGGGTGTTTTGGGGGGGGCGGTTAAGTTCAGATTACACATTTCTACTTCCCTTAATCAGACATTCTTCATGTAGTAATTAGCTACTCCAGAGTTCTGTGAGCTCATACTCTCATCCTGGAGGCTTTACAGACAGGGCTTCTACCCCAAATATCCTTCAGAGGAGACTGTGTGCATTCACACACCAGCCAAACTTACCCCGAAGTCCCTTCGAGATCCTTGGACCCACTCCACATACAAATCGTGCTTTGTCTTGTGAATTCTAGCTTCTCTCGAGGTATTTCTGGTTTTTTTAAAATGCTAGTTCTAGGCTACTTTTTCTGAAAACACTGAACAAAATAGGGAGAGGCACTGATGTAGAATCATTAGCATGATAAGAAGGATACTCTCTTTAGCAATGCAGATGTAGCTCTTTAGTACTCTCCCCGCCATTGCTGCCATTGGATAGAAGGAAAACATGTGAACTTGCATCAAAACAAAACCCAAGAGCAGAGGGGAGGGGCTTCACTTAACATTTGCCCTGCAGCATGAAGTCATGTGCGAATAACTCCCTGAAGGTAGAAAGCCATGGGGAATCTAGCAAGACTTGTAAACCTCCTGCATCACAGAAGAGGCTGATGGGAAAATGTAAGGCAACTTCATTGCCCCTTCCCCCTCCCCTGGTCCATGAATGGTGAATGGTCCATGGAAAAAGTGCTCCTAGATTCTAGATAGGGCAAAAGTGTTTTTTGGAGCACAGAATGAAACCACTAGATAGGAGAGCCAAACATCTGAGTTTGCACACTGGGAACCTGATGTATCCTGCTGTGGAGTTATGGGAGTGTTCTGCTATCTTCCAACTTCATCCAGTGCTTTTGTAAAGACACAAGTCTCCAGTGATCTCTCCACCAAGTTTCCCTTGGCGGAGGAAACCAGAACTTGAGGAAGTGCAGCATCCTTGGAGCTTCTTATCACTCAAAGAAGTGGGGTTGGGGGTGGTGCATAGTGGTCCATTGAGTAGTAGTCCATCTAGTCCAGTATTGTCTGCTATGACTGTCAGTAGCTCTCCAAGGTCTCAGTCAAAAGTCCCAATTGCAGTCCAACCACCCAATATCCTTTGAGATGGATGTGACCAGAGATTGGATCTTGGAACTTCTGCAACTGAAGCATATGCTCTACCATTGAGCTACAGCTGATCCTGACTGCAATTGGTTATGTCAGAACTGGCCTCTTCAACATCTTCATAACTATTTGTAAGAATGACTCCTACAGTCTGTCATAGAGAGATCTGAGCCCACCTTTGCTTATCCAAAGCAAAAAAGTAACTCATCTGAATTGACTCAAACAAGGGCAGTGGGAGGTGTTCTGAGTATGTGTGCACAGTTCTGTGGCCTTCTAACAGTATTTCCTTCTCAAGAAATAATTTTATCACAGCAGCAATGTTTAGGGTCATAATACTCGTTAAATTATAGCATCTTAAAAACACCAAAACAGAACAGGCAAGTATCCTGTTGTGATAGATTTATAATGGCTTGGATCCAGAGATCTCAGTGCCCAAACAAAACACACTTTCGCCAGTGGGGAAAAAAGGAAAGGTTGTGCCGTTGAGTCGGTGTCGACTCCTGGCAACCACAAAGCCATGTGGTTTTCTTGGTAGAATACAAGAGGGGTTTACCATTGCCATTTCCTGTGCAGTATGAGATGATATATTTAGGCACCTTCCTATATCGCTGCTGCCTGATATAGAAGTTTCCTGTATTCTGGGAAACACACCAGCAGGGTTTCAAACCAAAAGTCTCATGCTCTCTAGGCAGGTTGCTTCCACGTTTCGCCATTAGATGGCTTTCCACCAGTGAAGGAGGATCAATGATTTCCCACCACCCATCTGCAACAACCTAACACAAAAAAGTCACTCTGGAGGGTTTACCGGACTGTTGGAGCCAGGTGGGGGCTGCAGGGGGGGCAGTAGATAAGGGTAATCTTTGCTCTGCACATGCAGTGCGATCATTTGGAAACAAGCCAATATCTTTTTAAAATTTATTTTTTATTATTTTATACCACCTGATATGTACATCTCTAGGGCACTTTCCAGACTAGCTGCTCAACAGCAGCAAAATGCCTCTGTTCAGACAAGTCACATTTGAAACATAAACAGCAGGGGGAGCACTGCTGTGGAAGCACAGCAGGGGAAACAGCCTTGTGGAAACTAACAAAAAAAAAAACCCCAAAAAACCAGCAGCTTTTTAACACTGGATATACAACGTCCTAGCTCTATATCGCAGCAATGAAATTTGAAACAAGGCATTGGAAATGTGAAGGGCACCCTGCTGTCCACGTAGGGACTGCAGTGTCACGACACAGGAAGTGTGGAAGCACACTTCCAAGATAAGACGTGACCCCGTTGCAGGGTCTTCTGGAAAGTGCCTAGGTGGTGTACAACATTTGAGTTGCTTTGCGGAACTCTTACATACTTCTCAGCTGTAACTAAGCTTGGAAAAGCATCCAGTGGGAAGTGCATTAAACTGAGACCGAAACAGATCCACTTAGCTAGTGACATACGGCCAAATTCAATGAGAGGTTAAATGTGTCGTCGTGTCCTGCTGAAATTCTTTGCCCTCCACCCCCCACCCCCCATGAAGGTGCAATGGCAGTCAATGGGAGCTTTGAGAGCAAACAGTTGGTTCAAGGAGGATTTCAGTAGGAACACAGTACAGGGCCTAAGGTTAAAGCCTCTCCTACCTGCACCACAATCCCAATCAAGATTGAGCCCCTGTGGCTGCTATTTCAAAAAAGGGGAGGGGGACACAGAGGATATGATGGGCAGCATCCAGACTAAGTTACTCCAGAGTAGTCTTACTGGAGTTAGTTGTCATGGGAACATGCCTTATACGGAGTCAGATCGTTGGTTCATCTAGCTCAGTATCGCCTACTCTGGCTGGCAATGGCTCTCCAAGATTTCAGGCAGGAGTCTTTCCCAGCCCTACCTGGAGATGCCCGGAATTGAACGTGGGACCTTCTGCATGCCGAGCAAATGCTCTGCCACTGAGAAATGGCCCCATCCCCCAATAGTCCTTTAGAGTAACTCCTGAGTAATATTACTAACTTAATCTGGATGCTGCTTGACATGTTAAACATCTGGTTTGGCATCTAGTGCTAGCCTCTTGTCTTGGGCAACTTAAGCAGGCACCCAGTGTAATGCCTCAATTTTCTATGGCAAAAGCAAGCTGATTAAAAGTTTCCTGCCTTAGAAGACTCTCGACCGTATAAGAACCATGATGACTGCAGTACTTAAGTGGTTGTGCTAGTACAACCCTCAGCTTAGTTCCTGTGTACACTTCCCCAAGATAACAACTAGGGATGCGCATGAACTAGTTTGGCAGTCCTTTTACAGACTGCCGAACCGGTTCGGATGTCTGGCATTTGAGCCGGGTCTGAGGTGGGGGGGGGGGCGTATGCGTGTCAGACACTTCCAGTTTGACACTGACCAGGGCTGCAAGGAGGTACACTGCAGCCCCACGCCAGCTATTTTGGGGAGAGCGCCAGTGGGGGAAATGCGGCAGGGGAGGTAAGAGCACCCTCTCTCTCCCTTAAAGGAACCCCCTGCCTCCCAAGTGTGCACGAACATCGTGCACATCCCTAATAACACTTGATGTGTTTAGACGGTGCAGTTGTGAATCAAAGAAGTGTCCTGAAAGAGACTCCACAACTGGAAAGGCTTTTGATTCATCTCTCTTTCATCCTGGCATATAGAATTAGCTGCGTGATTATGTGGGTCTTGGCCAATTATTTTTCCACCCATTGACTATCAGGACTGGAACACATAGGAAGCTGCCTTATACTGAGTCAGATCTTTGGTCCACTCGCTCAGTATTGTCTACTCTGACTAGCAGCAGCTCTAGGAACATAGGAAGCTGACATATACCGAGTCAGACCATTGGTCCATCTAGCTCAGGGTTGTCTACACAGACTGGCAGTGGCTTCTCCAAAGTTGCAGGCAGAAATCTCTCTCAGCCAGCCCTATCTTGGAGAAGCCAGGGAGGGAACTTGGAACTTTCTGCTCTTCCCAGAGCGGCTCCATCACCTGAGGGGAATATCTTGCAGTGCTCACACGTCTAGTCTCCCATTCATATGCAACCAGGGCAGACCCTGCTTAGCTAAGGGGACAAGTCATGCTTGCTACCACAAGGCCAGCTCTCCAAGACTTCAGGCAGGAGTTTTTCCCAGCCCTACCCAGAGATATCAGGGATGGAACCTGGGACCTCCTGCATGCAAAGCGGATGCTCTACCACTGAGCTATGGACACATTCACCATGCATGCAACCAAGTATCTCCTAAAAACTACTTTTGCCCTGTTCTTCCAAAAACTTAATAATAAAGCAGTGTGTGATATCAATGGAAAATTACTGATCTATAACAGCCGCTGTTTTTATCCGAGACTTATATATGTTTTTTCACACACACACCCTGCCAATGACTTAACACCATGCTGATTATTTTATTACATCATTCATGCCAACTTTAAAAGGAAAAAAATGCATGTTTCAGCTATGAAAAGCCAGCAGTGAGTCATAATACAACTCCCAGTGGCCACCGCATGATTAGATTTCTGTAGGCACCTGTGTGCAATGTGTAAATTATGATGGCAATAAATACCCAAGTTATGAACAAAATATATTAAAGCAAAATTGGGAAAGAAAACTTCTGTAACCATTGTCAGACTAGAGGTTAAGTACTTGTTAGCAGGTTCATACATATAACCTTGAATAGCCTTGTATAGTATCTTGGCCCTTAATTGCCACTGGCATCTTCCACACTTTAGTTCAAATAGAATTGGGGGATGGGGCAGTGGATGTCCAGTAGAATCTCTTGTGTATGGATATCTCAGTAATATGACACAGGAGTAGCTTATTCTCCCAGTGGTGGCCTATAGAGACCAGTTCTGGCTGAAATTAGTCTACCTATTCATGAAAGAATATCTTTCCATTTATCTCTCTTTGTTTGTTTGTTTGTTTGTTTGTCTGTTTGTTTGTTGTTAAATGAAGAGGAGGACTACTGAAGGTTTAACTGTTCTTTCATTTACTTTATTATGACGTTTTGTATACCTGTATGGGACAAGATGGGAATTTTGATTATAAAATATTGGTGGATATGTGGTTTTGTATTTACAATACATACACCTTTTCTTTATGGCAGAACTAGTATTTTGTTTTGTTTTTTCATTTTCTTCTTCATTGAATATTCTTGTTCTGGATCGTTCGATTGAGTCCAGGGGGAGTGTTCTGTGTGAGGTTTAAGGTTCATTTTTTTCTCTGATGGTTAGATTTGGTTTTTTAGACATACCCTCTTTTTCTTACAGATTATCTTTACTCATTTAAGTATACTTAAATACTATTACTTGTGGGGTTTTTTGTTTGTTTTCTTTGCTGGGGATAAGTCATTGCTCTTATTCATGTATGACTATGTCAATCTCAGAGATGTAACCTGTTCTATTTCTATTACTAATAAAAGTAAAAATTCTTCTTTAAAAAAATGACACAGGAGTATCTGGAAAAACGTCTACAACAGAGAAAGAAGTATGATACCTTGGTATGGGAAATGAAAGCCCAAACTATACACTGGGGTCATTCTTATGACCAGCCCTGCCTGGGTAAGGCACTGCTAGCCTGGGTGGGGCTGGTCATGAGACGAATTGGGATCACCTCCTATACTGACACTACACCGCTGGGTAGCCTCTCTTAGGAAAGAGAGCTGGCCTTGTGGTAGTAAGCATGACTTGTCCCCTTTGCTAAGCAGGGTCCACCCTGGTTGCATGTGAATGGGAGACTACATGTGAGCACTGCAAGATATTCCCCTTAGGGGATGGAGCTGCTCTCGGAAGAGCACCTAGGTTCCAAGTTCCTTCCCTGGCTTCTCCAAGATAGGGCTGAAAGAGATTCCGACCTGCAGCCATGGAGAAGCCGCTGCCAGTCTGTGTAGAGTAGACAATACTGAGCGTGATGGACCTATGATCTGACTCCGTATCAGGGGTGTAGCTAGGGGAGAGGGGGCCCATGTTCATCCCTCTCTCTGGCGGCCTCCCAGAGTGAGGGAGACAATGAAGAAAATAGGGATGGATGGAGCTGGAGGGCCCTCAGGAGCTGGGGGCCCGTGTTCTTTGAACCCTTTCGCTCAATTATAGCTACGCCCCTGCTCCGTATATGGCAGCTTCCTATGTAGCCCTGTTTGAAACCCGGGATAAAAAGTGAGGTAGGAGAATTCACATGCAATTCCTACCTCACGGCCAGGTTCTGTGGGCAAGCGGGCTGCTGGCAGCTCCTTTGGGGCTGCTGGTAGCCATACTTACCAAAGAGTCAAGGGAAGGAGTGCCCCCGCAGCCAGGGATATCCCAGTGCACCATGCTATCCGTGAGGTGCATTGTGGGATATCTGGCAGTCTGGCAGGGCTATCTCTGGCAGGGCTATCTCTGGCAGGGCTATCTCTGCCCCCACATCTCCTGCTCACCACACCGGTTGCCACCACACTGCTTGTGTGGGCGCACGAGTGGTGGAGCCCTCTGCGGGCTCGGATTCTGTGAGGGGAAGACATGTAGACTCCTTTCTTCTCCCCCCACCAACCCAGCCCTCCCCAGAACCTAAAGTTGAGAGAATGACCTTACTATGTCAAACATGATCCCTGATACGTGAGCAAAGTACCTTCTAAAGGGGGGGCTCTCACATTTGGCAAGGGGAAAGCTGCAGGCATCACTGCACGTGCCTACTGTCAGCACCCTGCCTCGCCTCTGTGTCAGACCATCTTCTCTAGGTTTCACTTCCCTCTCACTGCCCTGCCATTCTTATCAGCCTCAGCACTATCCTCCTTCCCGTGCTCCATACTCCTAAAAAAAAGGAATTAAAAATACAAGCAAGGGCAGAGAAACCCAGTCAAGTAACTGGGCTGCCATCGGTGACCTACCCCAAAGGTGAAGCACGTACAAAACCCCAAAAGGACTTTCCCCACCTAACCCTAAAAAAAGATGATGTATATTCTCTACAGTGCAACCTTAGCAAAAGCTATAGTGCTTGGCAGCGCTCCTGCATGTGAGCAAATATTCCCAAATGCCAACTGAGTTTTTTGAAAGCAGCTTTTTAAAGTGGTGATTCCCTTTATTTAGCAGGAGGAGAGCAACTGCCCTATCCATCCCCAGCACAGCATCCCTCCAGGGGTGCTTGCAGGTGTCTGTCTTACAGTTTCTCTTTTAGATTAGGAGCCCTTTGGGGACAGGAAAGGATTGTATTTATATATAGCTACATAAACCGCTTTGGGAACTTTTATTGAAAAGTGGTATATAACTATTCATCGTATTCGTAAAATGTCACAATTTTTTTTAAAAAAGATATTATTGGTATCAAGTTCCCCACGTGAGCCCCAAGTATCATGTCTGCATACATAGGAAGCTGCCATATGCTGAGTCAGACCATAGGCCCATCTCGCTCAGTATTGTCTACACAGACTGACAACTGGGGGGGGGCCTCTGAACACTCCCTCCCTCCCTTCATTATGGCAGCAGACTGCAGTCCCCCAGCCATCCTCCTCCCCCCACCCCCCGCCCATGGCGGCAACCAGAGAGCGATGCTGGGCCTGCCATTCAGCCCAGTGTCTCTAACAAACTGTGAGGCATGCCTGCACAGTTGTGAGAGCTCATCGCAAGCCCATCTCACAAGGCAGGCATGCCTGCACAGACATGCCTCACAGTTCGTTAGAGACACTGGGCCGAATGGCAGGTCCAGCGTCACTCTCCGGTCGTCGTTGCCAGCACCAGCAGGGTGGGGGGGAGGACTGCTGGGCGCACACACACACACACACACACACACACACACACACACACACTGTCAGCCACCCCTCAGCCACGTGGCTGGAATTTATTTATTTTTTAGGAATGTTCAACGTGGCAGGGCGGGCACAGGAGGCCCTCAAAAGTAGGTTTGGGGGGCCTTCACACTGGGGGGGCCTCACACCAAGGGGGGGGCCTCGTGCCAGGGGGCCCTCACATCAGGGGTGGTCCAGGCACCAAAATGACTTAGATGCGCCCCTGCTCCCTACGTCCCTGCTCTGGATAGCCTTTATCACACTTCCTCAAGCAGTAAACCTCCCCATCTGGAAAACCTCTTAATTTCATTGGCTGACACGAGGAAAGTTACTCAAAGTTATTCATTGTTACTCATTGAATTTTTAATTACAGGGGGGTACTATAAGTAATCTTCCTCATCATGTCAGCCAATTAGTCTCCTTGAGTAATTTTCCTCGGTATGTCAGCCATTGTTCTTTGTTTCCAAGACATAATAAGTATAAAGCACAGCAGAGTCCATGATTATCCAGAAAGAATACCAAAGCATTGGAACTTTCAAAGTTTCATATCATCTCAAGCATTAAAGGCGACATGGGCTGGCACATTGCCCAGAAATGAATTTCATGCACAATGAAAACTTATAGAGTTCACTGAAGAAAATACATAAAAATCCAGCCATCTTTTAACAATTTTTATACTTTAAGACCAAATTATGTAGAGTTATAGAAGTTTTAAATAAGATAGGGTTTCTTAAAGAGGTCCTTAACTGAAAGGCCAAGGACAGAATTATGAGCTGGCTTAAATGTGACTAAAGACATACCCCACAAGATTGTTGTGAGAATAAATATAACCACATACATCACTCTGGACGCCTTGGAGGAAGATCAACAATCTGGGTACACCGAATGTAGATACAAACAATGTAATTGACAATTATGCATGTGTGACACTATGCCTGTTCAAGATATGTCCAAACAGACCCTCCCACCACACACTGTAGGATTTGAGCACACATCTCAGCATCTGCCTCCCTCCCAGCATGTCATCCCACAGCCCCAAAATTGTGGAAGATGGTGCCATACTCACTGGAGGAGCATCCACATTGCAGGGGTTATTCTCTGATATCTCCAGGTATGCGAAAAACCCAGCTCCCTTGAGAAGTCCATAATGCTGGGGAAAGCTGAAGGAAAGAGAAGAAGAGGACAACCAGCAGCAAGGTGGATGGAATCGATTACAACAGCAATGAATGCAACCACTGAGAGATCTTAAAGGCCAAGTTGAAGACAGATCATCCTGGAGAGAATCTATCGATGTGGTCGCGTGGAGTCAACAATGACTTGACAGCACTTAATCAATCAATCAATCCCCAGGTAGGGCTAGGAAAGGCTCCTGCCTGAAACCTTGGAGAGCCACTGCCAGTCAGTGTAGACAATACTGAGCTAGATGAACCAAAGGTCTGACTCAGTATAAGGCAGCTTGCTATGTTCCTGTGTGTGAGAGGAGTGGTTCCCTCACTCAATTATTATGGGGCTGTGGGACAGCATGCCAGGAGAGAGGGTTGGACATACATGCTCACATCTCGCAACATATGGTGAGAAGGACTGCTCAGACATATTGCCTGAACTGGCCCATGATCCTGAGCCTTTAATTTTAACAAATCACCTTTTAAAATAGGGACACAGTGACTGAGGGCTAAACTACTGTGACAGGTTAGGTAATAGCTGCTTGGATATCTCATTTTGTGAAGTAAAATTATTAGTAATAGTTCAGAGGACAACTTTATGTTTCTGAATGCTGGGATATGCAACAGCTGCAGCTTATCTTGCTGTATAGTTTGCATGTAATCTACAATAAAGCCTACAATAAAGTCTACTATGGGGGCACTATAGTTTCCTCTGAATTGGTTGGGCTAACTAGGAGTTTCTGTTCTCCTTCCTGTTCTTGTTTGTTCCCGTTCCTTTGTGTACCTCTTAGTGCCCTTGTCTCTCATGTAAAGTTAGCTTAAAAACCTTTCACTGGTGTTTGCTCTGTAATCCACAGCCAGGAACATACTCTGCAACACTCTAAAAGGTAAGGTAAAAGTAAAGTGTGCCATCGAGTCAATGTCGACTCCTGGCAACCACAGAGCCCTGTGGTTGTCTTTAGTAGAATACAGGAAGGGTTTACCATTGCCATCCCCCGCGCAGTATGAGGTGATGCCTTTCAGCATCTTTCTATATCACTGCTGCCCAATATAGGTGTTTCCCATAGTCTGGGGAACATACCAGGAAGGATTCGAACCGGCAACCTCTAGCTTGCTAGTCAAGTCATTTCCAAGACTCACATATCTGATGTGAAGGGAGCTGCTGAAGGGGACATCATCCTGTTCCCCTTCACCCCTGGTATGCTTGGTCAGTGTGAAGAAACATCTGGTAAAGAGATGAGGGAGGAACAACAGAGGGCTTTAGGAGGAGCTCGGAACGCATTAGCTAGGCACACAGCTAGCAACACTGCTTAAGGTGCAGAATTTGCTCCTCGAGAACCTGATGTAGCCGCTTGCTGTGCTTTGAGGAATGTTTTCCTCCTCCAACTCCTCCTAATGCTCAACCTGTATATTTATAAGTCAGGGGAGAAGCGAGGTTGGTGGCAGCCCCTGGACAGGCTGCTGAGAGAACTACCCTGTGCTAGCCACGTCCCTTTGCCGCAGAGGCGTAACTAGGGAAAACAGCGCCCGGGGCAAGCACTGAAATGGCGCCCCCGCCCCCCCCCCCAACATACTACATTATACTTAGGTTTTTCCTCACAAGCGCCTGCTGCCGCCGCCAAGCCAGGCCACTGACTGGCCGCCAGGCGCCATCAAAGCAATGGGGGGGGGCCGCAGGCGGCACGGAAGGGACTGCTCGTGGGGAAGGGGGCACCGATGTGCTCCCTTGACTGCTGCAGCGCTGCTGCACTGAGCAGGAAACATTTGTATTAACAAAAAAATTTTAAAAATTTTTTAAAAAATTGGTCATGGCGGCGCCCCCCATGTGACCAGAAAAGATGGCGCCCGGGGCACGTGCCCCCCCTGCCCCCCCTTTAGTTACACCTCTGCTTTGCCCTGCATTAGCACGCTGATGCAAGGGGCATGGCTGGCACCGGGTACAAATGCACAGTGGCTCTTCACCATCTCCAGCTGAAGGGAGAAGGAGGAAACACTTGGCCAGTGCACAAAGTGCTTTGGCAGCTGGTGAGGGGCGGCTGTGTGTGCATACCGAGCACCAGCCATGAAGACATTTATTTATTTCTATTTCTATTTGTACACTGCCTGGAGTTCTATACCGCCTGATATAGAAATCGCCAGGCGATGTACAGAACAAAATAAAACAATATGAAAGAGTTAAAATTCATAAAACAGATACCATCTCAATAAATAAAAACACATTAAAATTTGTCTAAATTTTATAATATAAACATCCTGGTTTATATTTGTTATTTGTTTCCATTTATGCTAATTTGTATCACTGTTGCAAAACACTAGCTACTGTTAGGTCATCATTTTATTACAGACACATGATTGCCCATAAATAGGCAAGGAAAAAGCATTTTTAAAATGCACATTATGATTAATCCTTTGGGTCAGAAGTAGGCCATTTTCGTGTCTGAAGGAATGCTGTTCTCTTGTTCTTATTACCAGCAACCAACCATCTCTCTAGGACTTCTCCATCTCCAAAGTGCTCTGCAACGGTCATCTTTATACTCACCTCACCTGTGTCAGGTAAGCCAAGTTGAGAAGTGGTGACTGATTTGTCTGGGAGCACAGCTCAGAGAGGTTTAGCGAGACTTCCACTCAGAAACCACAGTGCAGTAGTGTCAATACTAGTGTCAGTGCTGCTCGCTGCTTTCAGATGGCGGATAGGGAGACTGCAACTAGGAAGGCTGCAGATGTAATTGCAACTAGGGATGTGCACAAACCGGTATGGAGGCCATTCTAAAGGCCTCTGAACTGGTTTGAAGGCAGCGCCGGGGTGCCTCTTTAAGGGCGGGGGAGGGTGCCGCCAGCACCCCTCCCGCCACTTTCCCCCCTCCAGCACTCCATTTTTAGCAAAATCCATGGGGTGGCAGCATACCACCCTGCCGCCCCTTTCCGCATTCTTGGCTGGAAGTATCGCCTGCACGTGCACACGTCACACGCACAGCGGGCACGTGCATGCAACGGTTGCACACATAGGCGATAATTCTGGCCACTTCCGGCCAAGAACGAGGGAAGGGGCGGCAGGGAGGTATGCCGCTGCCCCATGGATTTAGCTAAAAACAGAGTACCGGTGGGGGGAAGGCGGCGGGAGGGGTAAGTGCACCCTCCCCCACCCATAAAGAGGCACCCCCACCGTCATTGAACCACACCTCCGTGGTTCTTTGCACATCACTAATTGCAACAGTAGCACTGGAGGTGTGGATGCTTAACTCACCATTTGGTGGATCAACATCAACTCCATTAGCTGCTTTCTCAACTGCATGAAAAGGAAAAGAGTCTCACACACACACACACAGGGGATAAGAGCACCTACTCCCACAATGCCACTGCTGTAATGAAATCCACAACCTCCCAACCTGCATTTCAGTTGGGGCGGGAACAGGGCTGCACAACTTTGGCCCTCCTGCAGATGTTGGACTACAACTCCCATCATCCCAGTGGCCATTGTGTCTGGGGATTATGGGGATTATATTCCAAAAGCAGCTGGAGCGCCAAAGGTGAGCAGCTCAGGTGTAGAAGAAGTTGATCTCGAGCATCACATGTGATTTCATTCTCATTTGCTTCTAACAAAGTATTTCTAGAGGAAAACAGGATTAAGTGGGCAGGCATCCTAAATGTCTGTCAAATTATGTCTTTCAAATTGTTATATGGCTTCAGTCCACTCCTCATTCATTTCTTTTGCTTGCCATCCATCTTTTTGATGCTTCTCTGAATGTACTTTCTGGTACAATTCGATTTTCCGATCTGCCATGTAAGATACTTTTAAGTACTATGCTGTGGACAAATTATTAAAAGAAATGAAGGTGATAATAATAGAGGCATCACGGCTTGTGATGTATACACACACTTTTCTTTTGTTCCACTGTCATTTCTGGTCAAACAGGTTTCTGAAGACATCTGGAAAACCTATAAACAGAGACAATCATAGGATGAATTCCAGAGTGAAAACTGTGTTGGCTGTGCTGTGGAGCGGGGAGTTAAATCCCCCCTTTCCCACATCGGTCCTGATCCAGAATCACCCCGCTGCCAGGTACTATTTAGCATGTGCATGTGCACACGTGAGCACACACACACACACACACACACACACACACACACAGAGCCAAACAACATCCTTGAAGTCACATCTACTGGCCCTGGGGGCCAGTCTAGATGTAGCATTAAATCTTTATTGTCTACTTGTTGGGAGTTATTTTCATTTTATAATAGCCAACAACTGCCCAGGGAACTGATCTGGACTAGAACCATAAGGCAAAAATAGGGGAATGCTTAACTGATTACTTTTGTTTTGTTTTCCTGTCAAAAATCTGCCCCCCGATGAGAATTTTTGCTGAGGAGGTTGCCCACAGTGTCAATGAATACTCCATGGCCCCTTCCAATCAGTGCCGACTGAGGTAATTCTATCATGTCCCTGCACCATGTTGGATTGAATCATTCTGTCACTCTCAAAAGTCAGCCTTTGGGGGGGGCTGTTAAGAGTGAAGTGTTTCTCCAGTTTTAATTCAGAAAGTACATAGTATGCTTCATTGCCAAACTAGACATGATATGGAAGCTCTATCTTTTCTCCATAATTTTCCCCCTCCACACCCAACAGCTCTTTGGAGTGCATTTAAATGAGGGAATCAGCACAGGGCAAAGGGATATACACACATGCTTTCTAAGAAACAAAAAAATAAGAGAGGGCTCCTGTCTTGCATCTGGCCTTCTGCTTTCCAATTATGGGAAACAATTCTATATATTAAGCAGGTTATAGAAAATGTTCTGGCAATGCCCACAATCATCCAGGATTAATACCATTTAGCCCAGCTAATATTTTACCAGCCAGCTCGGCTATTTTAATTCACCATGAGCTGAAGTGATGCCCTCTTATCATGCAATGGCATGATTCAACTAGGGTTTACTTTTGCAAAATGTATTAGCCCTGTGCAGGCATTTAAGTCACACATGCCCTGTAATCGTGTACAGTGCCTTTTAGGTATATGTCTGAATAGGGTTTGTCCAAAGAGGCAAAAGCTGTAACCGTGATGGGCAGGTGTTTCCATAATCAGGAGAAATTCATCATGTATTCATCACATGCAATTGAGGATTCTGTCAAAAACATAGTCCCTAAGATGAATTCTCCATAGCAGCGGCCAATGATGGAGTAGGAGTGGGGGAAGAGTATACCATAACATCATCATTTTGAGCAGTAAATAAGTTATGTAGGCAGGCCAGATTAATCCATAGGCTAATAAGGCTGTATCCTTAGGTCCTCAGAAGGTAGGATAGCACCTACCTCCCCCCCCCCGATGATCTGGCATAATCCCGGGCCGCACAGCTCATGTGCCTACATGGCCAGTGCTTTTGCAAGCCACACTGCATTCTGGAGGCTGGGGAAATGGGTCCTGGCCTCCAGATATCCCACAATCCACCACACAACAAGTGTGGTGCATTGATGAATCCCACTGTGAGTCAGACACTCTAGTTGCCCAGGTCTGTGTCTGTACCTGGGTAAAACAACTCTGTGCCCTTCAACCCAGATAAATGGTCAGGTAGAATTCAGGTAAAATTCCTGGACTACCTGGGAGGGGAGCGCTGGGATCAGCCTCAATCTGGGTGCTTCACACAAGCCTGGGTAGGTTTGCTTGTGTGAACAGCCTCCTAGATTTGCTAACTTGAAACTCCCAATTGATATTACAAGAACGTGGAGTTCATAACAAATGAGAAAGTCAAAGAGACTAGGCAATTATCCTGTTATTGTTTGCCATTTCCTTGTTCCAAATTATCAAGAACACCTCTCCATCCAAGTGTTATTCTAATCCATTCAAAGGTCTCAACTTAAAAAGGCACTAGATCCCTTTTTTCAAATACATGGATAACTACTGCAAGAGACAATACAAATCTGAGAAGCTCAAGCAAGATGCTAATACAATAAAGGCAGTGAATATGATTCCAAATATGCAATTTGCGCAGTGCCTTAAGGAACAGTTCCATCAGCTTGATTTAGAAAATGATTGCATTATGTTAAAAACAAATAAATTGGAAAAGAGGGAGAGAGATTTGTGGACATAAACCTTGTCTTTAAGCCTCAGATTGTTCCAAGCAAATACAAATATGAAAATGCACAAAGGATCACTGATTCCACAGCCTGGAATCTCTCTAAGAAAAAGAGTTTCATACCAGAAATCAGTCAGTTTGTTTTTTAGAAGCTCAGAATCTTCCATTGGAAATGAAAGAGAAAGAAAATCTTCATGGATAATGTTACATAAAGAAGCAAATGGCCAAAATATATCTTAGTAGATCAATGCGTCTCAGCTTGAATTATCTTCTGATACAATTCAAGAACTATTAATATTGTGTTAGAAAAGATGTATCAATGTACAACCTATACGAAACATCAAAATCAAGGCAAGCAGTTGTAGGAGAGAGTTTACTAAAGTATCACAAAAGGAAGAATACCCAGTAAAGCCATATAGTAGACTTAGCAGTTATCCACTGCATTGCATTTTTCAAGTGTTCAAAAAAATGTGCAAGTTTCATGCATGCCTAGGCAGTGAGGGGATAATTAAGGCACAGGTGAGGGCAAGAGGTCAAAAGAAGGTTCATGACTATTTATCCCAGTGATTGTCAGTCTATGGCTGCCTTCAGACACAATACAAAACCAGAGGGAACTGTGGCAGAGGTTCAAGAATTTGGCCATCCGAATGCGTGAACCCGCGGTTTCATCACCGAACCATCGGTCAGTTTTTGCCCCCAAACCTGAATTGGAACCCTCGGTTATCTTTAAGTTTTGCCACTGAAACCTCAGATCAAAGAGCGGCATCGTGTCATCCAGATTTGGCATCGTGTCCAACTGGAGTTGAAGGTTAGAAGCTCCTCAGTCTCTTCTTCACTAATGTCTGCCGTGGCTGTCCTTCATGTGAAGGAAGAAGCCCGCACAGCCAGTGCCTCCCCCTTTGCAGTATCCCAGATCAGGATCATTGGGAAGCATGCAGGGGAAATGGAGGCAAACTGTGGGTCCATTGGTTTGCTGTTATGTGCAAAGGTGGCCTATAACAAAAGATCAAAAACAATTTCTGTCTCTTGCACACTGCCTTCACTGAAACGCCCAGAAGAGCCATTCTCAGACAATTATCCTCAACTATATATAATACTGTTATGAAGAAACGATTATCAATTAAGAAGCTGAAGGAGAGTGGCTAATTTAAAGAACCCCACAGATACAATTAGTGAGCCCGTGCAATGTGGTTTTCAGTGTTGGACCCAGAGTGAAGAGACCCAGGTTTAAATTCCCACTCGCTCTCCAAATTCACTGGGTGATCCTTGGTCAAGCACTATCTCTCAGTCTTACCAGCCTCACAGGATGGTTATGAGGCTCCACTGGGTGGGCAACATCTTGTATGCCTCCCTGAGCTCCTTGAAGAAAGGGCCTGATAGAAATGCAAGTGATAATTACTTAGTGCTAGACTAAAGGGGCTCATTTATTGAGAATAGCTCACAAAGATAGATAAATAAATAAACAAACAAACAAACAAACAAACAAAAACAAATAAATAAATAAATATTGTTGCCCTGGTTTTCAGGGCTTTTAGCTGTTTTAATAGTTTTTAATTGTTAATTTGTTTTAATTGTTTTTATCATGTTGTGAACTGCCCTGAGCCATTTTGGAAGGGCGGTATAGAAATCAAATCAAATCAAATCAAATCCAATAAATAAATAAATAAATAAATAAATAAGAAAGCATCATTGCAGCTGATGGAGGGGTCTCCCTCCTGCTGACCTAGCAAAGGAGTAGAGCGGGATCGCATCTCGATGTATTCACAACCCCCAATGCATCAGATGGATGAACAAAAACCGAAAAGCTGGCTTGCGTCATACCAATACTTATCTCTAGATAAGAGGAGTGCTGCCCCCTCTACCTTCTCCAACCACAGCAACTAGCCAGTCATACACACACAAAATGGTTTTATCGTGACTCTCTTCATTGTGGTAGGTTCTGGTTGGGAAGTAGTGGGGTTATAATATGGTACTATCTCTGTACATTATAGTTTTGGAAACTTGGTTGTAATGTCATAAGGAAAGATGTTCCATTTGATTGTTGTTATTTTTACCAATCTACCATTCCATTAATAAGGAATACAAATATTCATTATACAGTTTATAGTGAAATGAACCATTTTCTATATATTGTCTCTTTTTCCTCTTCCAGTGATCTCCTTTTAAGAGAGCCACTCCTGGCTGGCTAGTAGACTACAACTTTTGTTGTGGTTTAAAAAAAACACCAAAAAAGCACCCTCTATTCCCAAATCTTTCCATTACTGCAGTAAAAGTCTACACAATTCAAGTGATTTAATGAATGAAATAGCTGCAGCGTATTGAGCCTACCTGTAGATTGGGCAGAAAATATCTCTGGACACCAGCCAGGAACTTAAACATGAGTAAAATCTCAGTTGCCACTGAGCTATGCTTTGGAATGAAGCAAGCAGCACTAGCTTCGTCGCTGCATGTCCGGACACACATATTTGTAGCTGGTTAGTTGATTGATTGATTGGCCCCTGTTGTTTGAAACCCCTCTGCCTGACTGATCAGCATCCAGTTTCCTATCGATTCCTGTCAAATAAATCTTTGCTGTGTTCAAAATAAACAGCTGGCACTCTCAGGTCTCCTTCATGCAGTCTCCTCCAGCTCAGACCTCCAAGATTCTGACTTTTTAAACTGGAGCAGACTTCGGACTTGCACCACAGAAAAGTAGGGTTACCCTTTTTCCTGACAGGGCTCCTAGGCCTTCATGTACAGGCAAAAACTCCGCAGGTATAGCTTTTCCCTGTCATGGAAACAGCATTTATCTGCTGAACATCTGTACGTAATGTTGCTATTAAAGGCACAAGAGTCCTGCCAGATAAAAATATGGCAAACCCTAAAAGAAGCTATTTGGACAATGGTTTTCCCCGTGACACTCTATGGATGCAAAAGCTGGACTTTGAAGAAGCAAGATAGAAAAAGTATTGACGCTTTTGAACTTTGGTGCTGGAGAAGACTTTTGAGGATACCATGGACAGCCAGGAAAACAAACCAATGGATCATAGAACAAATCAATCCAGAATTTCCACTTGAGGCACAAATGACCAGGCTCTAACTACCATATTTCGGACACATTATGCGAAGACCCAGCTCCCTTGAGAAGTCCATAATGCTGGGGAAAGTTGACAGAAAGAGAAGAAGAGGACGACCAGCAGCATGGCAGATGGACTCGATTACAGCAGCAATGAATGCACCACACTGAGAGACCTTAAAGGCCAAGTTGAAGACAGATCATCCTGGAGAGAATCTATCAATGTGGGCGCGAAGAGTCGACACTGACTTGATGGTACTCAATCTATCAATCAATCAAAAGAAGCTGTAATATAAAATCTTCAGCCCCCATTCAGGGTTCTCTATAAACAATCTGTTTCCTATAGAAACCATGCAGTTAAATTTCATGGCAAATGAATTCATTATAGAAAGCAAGGACTTAGCTTTTCATTGGTACTAAAAGCACATCTCCTGAACCAGCTGGTGCTTGTTCTTGTTTCTTTAGAATTGCACCAGATACACATACACACAAACACTCAAGGAGATCTTGAAACCTTATCATAGGGTGCTCTCTCTTATCATCCCTTTATTGTAGCATGACAAAGAGCCTTTTTGTGAAAGTCACTGCCCTGTTGCAGCCTACACAATTAACCCTGTGACCCCCCAAAGTTCAGAGGTTAATGAGGGAACAAGAAGTAGGGCAGTGTTTTCTATAAAGCACTTAACACACTGCTACAGCTCCAAGGCAACTGTGGGGGGTCACAACCCTTTGGGAGCTGCAGAGGTCTCTATGAAGACACCTACACATTTAATTCTGGCTTGTGTCTTTGGCTCTTTACTTGCAGGTGTGTGGACAAATCGTTCGATTCTGAACCAGTTTGTCTCAAACTGAGCTAGTCCTGAGGCTCGATCCTGAACCAAACCAGAGGTGGTTCAGTCCACAACCCAACTGAACAAAGCCCAGTTTGGCCAGACCAGCGGAGTGCAGCGTGAGAAGTGGTTTAATGTTCTTACCAGCTCGTCAGCCACTGCCAGAGCCACCACTCACACCCCTGGCACAACCCAAGCGTGTGGTGCTCCCTCTGAAGCAAGCTGCCCATGCAGCAGGGGCACAGTTCGTGTGCGGAGGCTGGTACTGTGCTGCTGCCTCATGGGCGGTTTGCTGTAGAGGGAGTGCCATGCACTTGGGCTGTGCCATGGGGGTGAGTGCCAGTGCTGGCGGCTGCCACTGAGATGGTAACAACATTAGACTCCTTCTCTCGATACTACCCTGGCCACCCTTTAGAACATTTTGTAAGAATCTCCCCACCCCTTTGCTTGTAAAGGAGAACCCTCACCAGATTCCGCTTTATAAGTATAGCCCCTTGAACTGCTGGATCCAGTCGAACAGACAGGACTGACCAGTCAGTTCAAACGAACCAGTTTGGAGACAGGCATTTTGGTTCGAATTCAGTCCTAATTCTAACCGAACCGCAATTTTTGGTTCATGCTCATCCCTATTTACCTTCCTTCCAATAATCTGAATGAGCTGTAAACGTGGTATGCAATTTAGGATGCTGACACACTGTACCCAAGTAATTCAAGTTCAGGCAACCTGAACAGCAGCATGGTTTGCTTGTTGGGAAGGGAGATAATACCCACACAGAAGGCTTCTGGTAGATCAGATAACAATAGCTCATGCCAGCTAGCCCAATGGAGTCTTGGTAGTTCTTCTGTATTCCAGCTGTCATAACCCCCAATGAATCGTGACTCTGAGTTAAGTGATGACTCCTTCTCTGTGCCAAGTAACACCCCATGCCTGAGGCAAGGCACCAAATTGCTGCTTCCCCTGCTTTGCATGCATGCCCCGCATTATCTCCTCCATTGCCTCCTCCAGCTTCTTTGCAGCAGCAACAGCTGCTGCTGCTTGACTAGGGCACACTCTCTTGTGGTCTGGTTATGGAAAGGGGGAGGGCATGCAAAGGAGGTGGAGGAGACTGCATGTCAAGTCAGGCAGCAGTGGGAACCATTATCACAGAGAGGGAAAGGAGGAGGAGGGCCATACACAAAACTCAAATGGAAGCAGGCAGAGGATGAGCGGGGCCCACTTCCTAGAGCAGCTACCGTCTTTTGATAGAGAAACAGAAGATCTGCTTGCTGTCTTGGGTCAGGAGGCTGCCCTCTTGAATTTATTATAGCAGGGATCAAAGCCTGTACTCTTATGCTGCTACTCTTTCAAGTATATAAAATGCAGTGTGACTTGGTTATTTCGTGAATGGCCTGGTAATCTTTTAAAAATATCTTAAATGTTTTTTTACTGTTTAGCTGATTTTAAGGGTGTAAATGTGATGTTTATGGAGTTTTATTGCATTTTAACTTTTGTAAGCTACCTTAGGATGTCTTATGAAAGGCAGTATAAAAATTCAACAATAAATAACTCAATACTGGAGCAGCTCTTTGCCAAGCAGTAGTTGGCAGTTGTGCCACTGCTTGGTGAAGAGCTGCTTGTATGTTAGCAGAGGGAGGCAGGTGAGGAGGTGGGGTCATCTCACTGTTGGAGGGAGAAGTTTAGTTCACCCCAATTATAACTGAGCAAGCGTGTGTGAGGAGAACCAAACCCCATTAAGAGTTTCTTGAGACAGACATTTAAGGTTCAAAAGCAAGTAAGGTTTATTGGGGAAGTTACATACTATTTGGATAGGAAAGCCTGTGTCCCTGAGCTTTCTATCTTTATAATGCAGAGCAGAGAGGGAAAGAAAGAAGCCCCAAGGCTAATGGAGAATGCAGCAGAGCAGGGAGCAAGAAGGAGGAAGTGAAAGACCCCGAGAATACCAATCTACCATCAGAGGGAGTCAGAGCAGAGGGAGAGACAACAGGAGGGGGAATAGGGATGTGCAAACCGGCTCAACGTTCGAACCGAACCACCCCGTTTGATCCGACCCCGGTTCGTGAACGTTTTACAGTGTAAATTAAAAAAAAAAAAAAAAACCTTACTCCCTTCCAGGGGGTTGCTGGAGGCAATCGGGGGGGTCTGCGGAGGTTCCTCCTTCCCCCACAAGACTTTACTTATGCCCCCCTCTGACCTGTTTGGCCAGTTTTCGGCCTTCTCCCAGCAGTCCAGCAGCCATTTTGGAGGCCGCGCGCCTGTGCAATTGGCCTCTGTGTGGCCCAGTTTAAGTCTGGTCCAGACTCGCACCGAACCAGGCGAGCCAGTTCCGTGCACATCCCTAAGGGGGAATACTGAAGAAGATTCTGCTTAACAGACTCTACTCTTAATGCCCCTAGTGGTCACTAAGGCAGAAAGTGCAAACAGACAATGCAACTGGAGCTGTGTCTCCAACACTCACTGTTCCACTGATGCCCCCATAATCTGTCACTTGAGACAACAACCTCCTCTTGCCTTGACAAGAGGAAGTACTTTTGCACACAACACCGCAATTACTCTATGGAATTCTTTGCCATGGGAAGTGGTGATGGCCACCAGCTTGGGTGGCTTTAAAGGAGGTTTAGACAGATTCATGGTGGACAGGTCTATCAATAGCTACTAGTCTGGTGGCTGTGGGCCACCTCCAGCCTCAGAGGCAGTTGCAGGGGAACAACAGCAGGAGAGAGGGCATGCACATACCTCGTGCCTGTGGGCTCCCCAGAGGCATCTGGTGAGCTACTGTGAGAGACAGGATGCTGGACTAGATGGGCCTTGGGCCTGATCCAGCAGGGCTGTTCTGATGTTCTTATGCCTCATGGAAGACAGACCTTGGCTCCTCCTCCCTCACTCCCGGCAAGAGGTGTAAACTTTCATCAGTGGAACAAAGCACAGAGAAGCTAGTTGTGGCACAGACACAAGCAGGGTTTTTGGAGATGCAGGAACAGAAAGTCCTAGCAGGAGAACTAAAGCACCTCTAGTAGTAGCCTTGTAGCCTTGCTTAGAGCAGACTCACCTCACCGACTCTGTTTCTCATCCAGTGCCATGTCAGAGGAGTACTGAAAGAGTCCTTGAATCCGTCCCGGTTTAAGCATCAGATATACCTAAAGTAAGAACTGGTCTTCCAGAAGCAAGCATGGATTGTCCCCTTTGCTAAGCAGGGTCTGCCCTGGTTTGCATTTGGGTGGGGGACTATAGGTGAGTCCTGTAAGATATTACTCTTCGGGGATAGGGCCAATAGCTCAGTAGAAGGGTGTCTACTGACAATTCATGCAGAAGGTCCCAGGTTCAATGCTTGGCATCTCCAGGTTGGGCTCAGAGGGACTCCTGCAAGGCAGATCCTCTACCACTCAGCTATGGCCCCACTCCTAAAGTGTACACAACTTTCTCCACAGACTCAAGGTAGCTAAACGGGTTTTAAAAAAAGAAGTCAAAACAGCAGTAGCAATCACGAAGCGGGGGCATAGCAAAGAAAGCATAAAAAGGAGAAACAAACCAGCAACTCGGGAGGTGTTGGTGACAGCTTACTGACAGGAATGTCTTCCAGTTCTTTTGAAAATTTGCCGGGGACGGAACCACCCGAAGATCAGGTGGCAGGGTGTTTCAGAGAGAGGGGGCTACCAGTGAGAAGTTTCATTCACACACTTCTGCCAGTCAAGCTCTTCCTGTGGGGACACCTTTAAATGACCAATTGTATCTTAGGATACCAGCATGCCGCTGTTGGCACATTGCCTCTAGCCTGGCTTCTTTGCTGACTTCCATTTGTGCCAGCCATGCTGAGTTGCTGTCAGAGAGCCACCAGGAGAGTTGTCCAGCTATAGAACTTGGCGTCTTTAATTAACCGTGAAGTATTAACGGTTAACACAATGTTTGTAGATACATTTTTGTGCTGTAACATTATGTGAAACAATAATTTGAGTGATGCCACTTTGGCACCATTAAGCAATTTGAAATAATCAAGATGGCTGCCAAATTAGTTTGGCAGCAGAGCAGAATTCTTTGAGACAAATGTGCAATTCATCACCTCCACATTTGCTACACATTATGGTCAATTATAGTTCAAATTTGCTTAATAACACCTTTATGGCACACTTAAAGAAACAATCCATTTACCCCAATACCACATCTTGTTGACATTTGCTTGCTCATAATAGCCTGCAACATTTTTAAAAACCACTTAAGAACAATAACAACACTGAAAACTATACGTGCCACAAATGAAAGTAATTTACCACTTGCAGTATATCCCTGAATAGCATTAACTGGCAGGATGGGAACTTTATGCCCGCCCAACAAGGCCATCAGGGGGACCTTTGCTCTGTGTGCCGATGTTGAGAGAAGCTAAATTGTCCTGCACACGGGACAGGGCCTTCTCTGTTGTTGCCCCCAGGCTCTGGAATGCTCTCCCAGTGAATGTCTGCTCTTTGCAGACATCTGTGGCTGCTTTTAAAAAACAACTAAGACCTTTGTTTTTGTTCAGACTTTTACCCCTTTAGGGGTTGCCAGGCCTCTCAGCTCTCCTGCTTCTGCTGTCTTTTTTACGGTTGGTTGTTTTTTGGTGTTTTATGGTTTTTACTGTTTAACTGATTTTAAGGTTTTGAATTATTTTAATGGAATTTTATTGTATTTTAACTTTTGTAAACTGCTTTGGGATGCTTCATGAAAGGCGGTATAAAAATTGATCAGTCAGTCAGTCAGTCAATTAAGCAATCAGCAGGGAAGGGCTAGTTCATTATGCCCTGCTTGCAGGCTTCCCAGGCAGGGGTAGCTCATTAAGGAGGCGAGGTGAGTGCCTGCCACAGGCCGCATCTGCATGTGGGGGTAGTGAGTGCAGGAATCGCACCCCCACCATCTGCAGACCCCGCCTCACCTCCCTGTGTGTAAGGTTGCCATATTCAAGCTTCCCAAATCCGGGTGGCCTAATTTGCATATTAAGCCAATTATGTGGGGCTGATTTGCATATTTATTTACTTACTTACTTATTTTATCTGACAGATTTGTATACTTTCCCCTTCTTCTCTGCCCTCCCATGTGATAGGATCCAGAGTAAGATCTGGGCAATCTGGGCAGCGCATTGGAAATCCATGTAAATCTGGGTGGAATTTAGCAGCCAAGTGGAGGATCCAGAATCCAGAGGCTACCCTAAATTCCGGGGGACAGGGGAAACCTACCTGTGTGTCACCTGCTGCCTTATCCTTCACCCACCTGCAGAGTTCAGTGGCTGCAGCGTGAGAGGTGCTTTTAACATGGAGTGGCAGCCTGGCTTCTGTCTCACCACCGCTCCATGCTGGAGGCACGCACAGCAGCCAGACAAAGGGGAATGCAGAGGCATGAGAGGCAGGGAGACAGGAACTGGCCCAGCTGGCTATGCCTCCTGACACACATGCCAGTGTCAAGGGGCTGGGCCAGTATACCCCTTCTCTGGGCTGTTGACTTTCATGGCGCCAGCACACCAAGAAGACATGCTAGCTGCTAGAAATGTTATGCCCCCCCCCCAAGCAAGCTGCCATCCCAGTCCTAACACGCCCTCCTCCTCCAACTGCTATTTAACTTACAAAAATCACCCACCCAGGACAAGATGATATATTTGACATAACGTCTGGTTTGGCTCGCAGGGACCAAGAATGCCATATTATCCCATCCTATAAAGCAGGCCTGCACAACGTAAGGCCTGGGGGTCAGATCTGGCCCACAGGGACGTTTTTGCTGGCCCACAGGTAAGAATTTGGAGCCTTGTGCGGCAAATGCCCGTCTGGTCCAAAATGGAGCCCTTGAGTGTGAATACACAGCCTCCTCTGTCAACATTTTGCTGAGGGGGGATGTGGGCACTGCTTATTCACCTGAGTGAGCCAGTTGTTGCTGCTTGAGGAGCAGCAGTGGCAATAGTAGGGGTGTGCACAGAACTGGACTGGGCCAGTTCAGTCCAGCACCCCCTCGAACCCAATCCCCACCCCACCAGTTTGGTTCAGTCCAGGGGGGTTCATGAATTTTTAAAAAAAATTAAATATTGTTTTTTAGAACTTACCCCCTCCGGGGGAGTTGCTCTAGGTGGCAAGGGGTCTGCGGGGGTTCCCCCTTCCCCTGCTGGCCTCCTTGCCTCCCAAACCAGCTCTTCAGTCCATTCGGGCCTTACTCCTCCAGCGCAGTGGCCATTTTGGAGGACGCCGCACCTGCACAATCGACTTCTGTGTGGCCTGCCTGGGTTGTTGCCTTACAGTCTCACACTATGCATGTTTACTCAGAAATACATCCCACAGTGTACCCAGTGAAGCTTACTCCCACCAAAGTAAGCATGCTTAGGGAAGCAGCCTAAAAGCAACAGAGATTTGGGGAGAGGAGAGAACTTGGCATTTATTTGGGGCTGACATGCACTCCAGGTGTCCCACTGACTGGGTAGGGACAGTGCCTATTTTCTGGCTGCTGTCCTTGGTTAGAATTGTGGGTCCCTTGATGGAGGGAAAAGATCCACAAGTAACTACAAGTGGCCCTCATTATTCACAGGGGTTCCATTCTTGCCTATAAGCATGAATACAGAAACCTTACCCCTATGTGAATCCAGGGGTTAGATTCCTACACAAAAAAGGACTAAAAAAACAGGGTTGCACCCCAATTATGGAATAGCCTTCCCAGTGAGGTTCACCTGGCTTCATCACTTTGTTCTTTTAGACACCAGATAAAGACCTTTTTTGTTCACTCAAACCTTTTAAATTTTTGAAATTTTGATCTGATTGTAACAGATTTTAGTATTTTTTTAAAAAAATTGTTTTGTATTGTATTTTGTGTTTTCTCCCCACCCACCCTTTTTTTGTTTATTATGATCTAATGTGTTGTGTGTTTTTATCTCATGTTTTAATGTTGTGTTATAAGCCACCCAGAAAACAATTTGTTATGGGGCAGCTAACAAAGTTTATTATTGTTGTTTTTCTGTATTTATTCTTTTAAAAAGTGGGGAGGAAGCAGAAATAAGAGAAATAAAGTACAGTTTCTTGCTCTCCAGGTCTCCAGCAATGTCCCCCAAAACTACCAATTCCTCTTATTTTCTGCGAAAAATCACTGGGAGGGGGGATTTTTAAGAGCCACAGAACAGCTCTGCACTGTAAAATGGTGGCCAGAAATGACATTGGAAGTCATTTCTGGGTCATTTTTGGCCACTCAGACCCATGAATAGGTGAATTTTAGTCTATTGTTATATCATTGATAAAGAAACCATGTCTCTAGGACCCATCTGTGGATATGGAAAACATGGTTGAAACCATGGGTAACAAGTGCCACCTGTAATAATTCATTTCATTAATATTTTAATAATTAATTTTAATGTAATAATTAATACACTGAAAATTGACCTTGGCCCTTGCACGTCAAGTCATAGCTGGTTCCAGCCCACAGTGGCAATGCTCACCTCTCTACTATCTGGGGAAATAATCTCATTTACCCAGCAACTACACCTTGGGCCTGTTCACAAAATCATAAGCAGCAGGGTAGGAAGCCTTGTACCCTGGTTTGCATGATTGTATGAACTCATGAAAATCATCCAGCCCAAGTTGCTCAAAGCAGGGTAGCCCAGCTTTTGTACCCTGCTCTTGACCGGGGTAAGAGGACAGGAGACATTTCCTACCTTGATTTTCTGGTCATGTGGATCCACTTATCTTTTCTAGCAACTACTGGGATTCAGCAGGCTGTTTTATTCTATCTAGCAGTCTTTTACGTTTTGATAATTAGAAGTATATCCCAGTGGGGATCCTATAGAGAGTGTTTGAGGTGGAGTCAGAAAGGAAAGGGTGGGAAAGGAGAAAGAGAAAAAATTGAGTTATTTCTGAATAAAGCTTAGTTAAACCAACATAAGATTGTATTGTATTGCACTTTATAGATTGCAGCTATAAACACAGGCCTGGAAACAAAAGAGAACTGAGCATGCAGGGGCTACCATTATGGATGTGACACTCTGCAAAGCACATTCTATGATCCTGATGACAGAACAGCTTCAGAAGGACTGGATCCACCTCCTGATCCTTTGTGGTCAAGCAGAGGGCAGCTGCTGATGTATTGAGGCTTTCCAGCCTAATGGCAGCACAAAGCATGCTGGGGAAGCCTGTTAGATCTTTGGAGGGCTTTGCATGTTTCAGCTCCTGATTTCAGAAATGGACTCCAGGCCTGGCTTAATCATGTGTTCTTGGGTTTGCTGACCCAAACAGAGGTTCTGCATCTACTGATACTGGGGAAGGAACTCTCTAACCTCCAACCCACCTCCAAATGATCATGTGAAAACTCTTATTGCTTTTTCTCATCACTCCAACTGCAATGTCCCTGGAACTAATATGCAGCCTTGGAAGAAGAGTTGTCAACTGTGCACTACAAAATGAAAAACAGTCGTACATTCCTTCTTCCACAAGAAACATGGAAATGCCCAAAAGCTCATGCTGCTTCTGTTAGTTCCCCAAAGTTGCCATATTAACTATACATTAATTTTCTTCAAAATGTTGAATAGATAAACAAAACACAAGCTTTAAAAACGAGAAAACCCTTGGTCAAATTGTATAGCAGTATTCATTTTGTTAGGGGAACTCACTGTTAAGACACCCCCGCATAAGCAACAGAATAAAGCTTGCTAGAACATTAATTACTTTATCAGGTACAGCCTCACTTTCCATCGTCTCATTCCCACAAGCTGACCTCTTAAATCACTCTTACCTTGAGAGCCAAACAAACTCTAACGTTCTGTACCAGCCTGTGGAAGATGGGAAGACGCTTAGAATAGCTACAACAACCAACGTTGCTTATGTCCCAGAAATATTCCTGTTACTGTGCAAATATAGGAAACTTCTGGTAAGAGAGAGACGATTACATTAAGAGAAGCCTTATCTGCATGATATTTGATTAACAAAGAAAGAAGTCAAACAAACTGCGATTTCACTGTGGCAACCCATGCTATTTCCCCGAATGCAGGATAGAAGTTTTTAAAAGAGCCTATTTTTAGAGGTAAAAATTATTTTTTTACCGGCTCTATGCTCTTTCATCACTGTTTACTGTCACCTTCATAAACCTTGCAGGATAAATGAGCTGCTAAACATGAGCGTCCGTCTGCAGAAGCCTAGGACCCCTGAAATCATTGGCAAATAAACAGGATATGTCCACATCTAAGAAGCCCCTTCATTATATTATTTATCTGCAGCAGAGAATTACAGAAAGTTCACCTAAAAATTTTAAGGTGGGGAATACAGATGCTGGTTGCAGTTCAGCCAAAGTGAAATTAAGGGGAGAAAGTTAAGCATGAGCTTAACTACATCAAAGTGCTTCAGTTGTGCCAGGCCTTACAAATGTAGGGATCACACCTCTTTCAGTGGGGAGTTCCTTATCATAAGAAGAGCCTTGTTGGATCAGGCTCAAGGTTTATGTGGCTAGCATTCCCACAATGGCCACCAGAGACATCTGGGAAGCTCACAAGCAGGAGATGAAGGCATGCCCCCTACTGCCATTGCTTCCCTGGTATATTTATATACTAAATATAAATATCAGGCGAAACCAGTGATGTTAACAGACTTCATGATTAACAGGCTTCCATGACGTAGTTATCTCCTCTAGGTTTGCAGTTACCATTGGTGAAGAAGCTGCTGATTGGAAGCATCTGTCTGCTTTGATGCACCAATGCTTACTGGAATAATCTGACTCATTTTGTTTTATTTTAAATTGGACTATAGTGTCTTGGAAAAGGTACTACCTGAATGAGAGCAAGCATCCTACTATTTAATCCTTAATAAAGATTATGTTTCTCCTCTGGAGGAGCCTGACTGCATGGGTGAAGGGGATGGGGCAGGATGTGGGGTGCCCACTTTGACTGGGGTGTTCCCAACCCTTGGGCCGGACCTGAACCCACGCCAAGGCCAGAACTGGAGGTTCACTTGGGGCATCAAACCATAATGTGGAACCAAGATTTGTGGAACTCAGGGACGGGCCTTCTCCGCTGCTGCCCCGAGGCTTTGGAATGCGCTCCCTAGTGAAATAAGAGCCTCCCCATCTCTGACAGCTTTTAAAAAGTATTTAAAAACACATCTCTTCACCCAGGCTTTTAATTAATGTTGTTTTAATGGTTTTAATGCTGTTTTAAAATATTATTTTAAAATTTTAAAATTGTTGTAATGTGTGTGTCCCCCCCCCCTTTTATGTCTTAACGAATGTTTTACTTTGTTTTTATTCTGTTGTAAACCACCCAGAGACATAAGTTTTGGGCAGTATAAAAATGTTTTAATAAATAAAATAAATAAAATAAATAAAATAAATAAAGATTTAAAGTTAGCTTGCCAAACCAAGTGCTGCTCTCCTTGAGGTGCACACTATATCTGAACCACACCTTTCAAAGCCCTTCTGTTCGTTCCAGGTGAGCTGGAACTCTTTGCAATCAGGACCAAAGGCTGTGAGGTGGCTAGCGCAAGAAAGGCTCACCAATCAAAGGACAGAACAAGGCAGGCTGGGATAGCATCCACGGTCTCACTGGCAGGCTCAGATAGGGAGCATACTTCTGAATACTACTTCCAACAAACCAAGATAGGCAGCTATCTGCAGTGCCAGTTTCCATGTCCATGCAGCTTGAGACCAGGTTACCTGAGAGAGCCTCTTGCCCCATATACCTGTACTGAAGATCTTCTTCAGAGGCCTTCCTGCGGGTGCCGCTGCCAAACGAAGTGAGGCGGGTGGCTACCAGGGAGAGGGCCTTTTCAGTCGTTACACCCTGTTTATGGAATAGCCTCCCCAGTGAGGTTCACCTGGCTTCATCACTTTATTCTTTTAGACGCCAGGTAAAGACCGTTTTGTTGACACAGGCCTTTTAAATTCGGGTTTTCAGATTTGTTCTGATTTTTAACTAATTTTAGAATGAGTTTTTAAGCTGTTTTGTTTTATATTTTCTTTTTATCTTTTGGGTGGGGGCAGTCTCTTATGTGTAATGTGTTCTATCTATCTATCTATCTATCTATCTATCTATCTATCTATCTATCTCTTGGGCTGGGGGAACTCCAGGTTCCCTGCTATGTGTGAACCTGGCCTTGCTTTGCCAGCAATATAAAGAATGCATAATGGAGATAAACCAATACAAGTTGCTAAAAAAATGTTCTTTTCAAAAATACGCCTACAACAATTAATGTTTAAAATGTCACAATTAAATTGGAAGTGTGACAAAAATAACTTTATATTCCTGCAGAAATGCCATTTGGATTAAAATTCTTCAGAGGACATTGCTGGGCTCATGGTGTGTGTGGATTGGAGGAGGAGAGGGATTTCTCTGGAACACTTTGCCACTGTTTTGCAGGCTTAAGATTTTTATGTATTTACTGAATGCCAAGTATAATTCTCCATGTATTGTTTCATTTCATATGGGAACTTGCTACAGCCCTAGCAGTGAAATACAGGAATTGGCAGGTGTGACATAAATGATGTCATGCTAAAGCATTTCATTACGCATGCAGCTTGGCTCTTCTCTCCTGGATGATTTATTACTTTTTGTCAATCCTGTTCTTATGTACCCACATCATTTTTCTTCTGGACATCTTTACATTTTTACAGAAGCACATGAAGATAGCATCGTAACAGAGCAGTCAGTGAAGTTGGCAATTTACAAATAATGTTCCTAATAAATAAGAAAGGTGAGGAGGGGGAATAGAGTGTCAGATCTGAAAGCAAAGTCACACTGAAAGACAAATTTCCTGAGGAGTAATCAGATGGGACAGAAAAGCCCAACGGGGAAGCCTTATTTGTGATCTTCTGCCTTGGTGCAGAGTGATGGGGAAATGCTCTCTTTTTCCCTCTCTTCAGTTTGTTCTTTCATTCCCTTTGTTCCCTTCATGCATTTTCTAGCCTATTGCCTGTTCCAGCTCCTTGATCAAATCAAATCAATTAAATTGGCATAGGCAATAAGATCAGCAGTTCAGATCAATTTTGCATCAAATGTAATTTCAGAGGGTTAAGATACATTTGCTTTTTTAAAAAAAATCAAATTTTAAATGAAATATATATGCAGAGAGCAGATGCAGAGAACATTAAATCCATACAGAAATAAAGGGCAAGTAGAACTAATGCAGCCACCTAATGGAACAGTGGGGAAGTAACTTGCCTAAGGAGCAAGTGGTTGCTGGTTTGAATCCCCACTGGGATGTTTTCCAGACTATGGGAAACTCCTATATTGGGCAGCAGCGATATAGGAAGATGCTGAAAGGCATCAGCTTATACTGCACAGAAGATCTGTTGGATCAGGAAGCCTCCTGATTCCCCAGACGACCATGGATTTCTGGGTTAACTCATCCTACCCAGTAATCTGTGGTTGTGAGAACAGTCTCATGGTGTTGCAAAGGTAGAGACTGAGCCCCAAGATCCCAGCACTCTTTTGGCCCTACATTCGTTGTGCAATACAACAGCCATTGTGCTGGAAGCAATGGATTTTGCACAAAGATTCCACCTCTAATCAATTTCCTGTCAACTGATTTGTCCCCAAATTAATTTTCCACCCAGATTCCTCCCGTTTTCCTCACCCACAAGACAGTCAGAAAAATCCAATTTTTCTTATCCATGTCAATGATGCAGCCAGGCCTTCGAATGAAATTTGTGTATGTCTTAATGCATGCAACCACAGTTCGGACTGGAAATCTGCCAGTATTATGTCTGAACGCAGCAATGCAGTCCCCCTCTGTGGCGACCGGAGTTGACAGAGGAAAGTCCTCCCTTGTTCCGGCTGCGATTGGCTGCTGGGGCTGTCCTTCAGTCAAGAAGGAAGCCCACACAGTCAGTTCCTGCTCCTCTCGGCAGTCTCCGTGGCTGCAATTTGCCTCCTGACCATTACATGTGAAAGTGGACAGGAGAGCGGGGGAACAGGGAGCGGTTCCAAATCACATGCAAATGCAGCCAGTATAAAGTCCCAGAAAACCATTAATTCTCCTTTATGCTGGTTAACGTAGCTCCACGAAGTGTGAGGCGGGTTTGATAGTATTCAACAAGTACAGATAATTTCAACAAACAAAAGTAGAATAACATTTATTTACAAAGTTGTTGTTTGAAGGTTCGTTTTTCTCTACTTGGTTGTAGGCTTGTGAACTTGTTAAGATACAGTGTTACAAATAAATCAGACCTCAGTTGCTGTACCAATCCCTCATAAGACCTGGTCATCATTTAACCATCTTCCCCCCGCCCCCCGTCCTGAACTGAACATTACTTGTTTTACACACTTTGCTATATTTCAACTCATCTTAAGTGAACCAAACCAGGTATCTTCTTAAACTCCAGATCCTCATCAGGCTGCTCCTTCTTCTTTTTATTATTATTTGTTATTATTGTAGTCTCAGAGTCTCTCCTTCTTGAGACTGAACTCCAACAGCAACAGATACCTAACTGACTGACTACACCTTCTCCACCAACAATTTTTTCTCTCTGCTCCACAAGATTCCATACACCCCTGCAGAGAAGTACCGGACATTAACTTTTTAAATACCAAAGCATCACAGGCCCCCAGAAGTAGGCAAACAATAGTCTCAAAATTTGAAAATGGGCAGCTGGCCCATAAGCAGCCTGCCAGCCACCCACCCCTGCAAACAGCATCTTGTAGGATCTGGTGGTAGCACCAAGCAACCATTGGGCAATCCAAAGAAATTCACAGGGTCAAGCAGAGACGCCAGTGAACTGGATGTGCACCCCTGAACTGGTGCAGAGGCAACACTCCCCTTGCCCCAAAATTTAAAAAATTACAAATCTGTCTACATTAATATTTACTTAACAATTTTGGGGATTTTTTTCTTTTGCTTTCAAAATGGCAATGCAATGCTGCTGCAAGTGTGTGTGTGTGTGTTCATTCATTCATTTGATAGATTTGTATACCACCCACTACGGAAGTCCCTAGGCGGTTTACAGCATAAAACAAACCAAGAACAAAACAAACCAAGAATTTAACAGTTAAAACATACAACCAGATTAAAATATCCATAAAAACACCAACTAAAAAGCTTGGCCGAAGAAATGTGTCTTCAATTGTTTCCTGAATGTCAACAGGGATGGAGCAGTTCTAATCTCAGTAGGAAGGGCATTCCACAGTCCCAGGGCAACCACAGAGAAGGCACGCCTTTGAGTCACCACCAGACGAGTTGATGGCACCCTCAGACATCAACCTCCCCAGTGTTGGGAATTCTCTCTGGTAAGAGAAACCCTTTTCCATTATAGCAGAGTGCACAGAGGCACAACACAGTGGAATTTGGTTAGGCATGCGTGTATGCTGAGAGTAAAATAACTTGGAGCCAGATCATAGTTTCAAATTAATATAAGGAGTATTTATTAGAGAACTCTTCTAGATCGGAAAGTGAGGAGATGGGATCTCTAATCTAGCTAGCTAGCTGGATGCAGATGGATTTTTCATCTCTGCACACATGGTGCAGGGAGAGATGAGCTTGCATTGCAAGGGAGAAGGAAGGGAAGAGAAGGGAAGAGGAAGTGGCAGGAAGGAAGGAAGGAAGTCCCTGAGATTAGCAATCTACATATCAAAGGGATAGTGTCAGAGTAGTAGAGAAGGGATGACAAGTGTCTTGACCCTCTACCCCTCTAACTCACTAGTCTGTCCTCCTATGTCATTGAGACAAGAGACAGCGCATAGTCCTTCACTTCCAACACCCAGAAGATCTTAATAGATGGCGGGGTTCATAATGAAGAAGGCGTTCTTCTAACTATGGTGTGGGCCCAAGCCATAGGCCTGTCACAAAATTTGAGAAGTTGATTCTAAATTCTACATCACTAACTAACGGGACAGCCTCTACTATCTATGAAATCCTACATACTGAATCTACTGGGAATGCAAATGGCTTAAAACTAGTGTGGGAAAGAAATCTAGGAATGGAATTGTATCCAGAAGCATGCACTTCAATGTGGCAGGAAACTTCAAACCAGTGTCATCTCTGATCAGGGGAAATGCCTTCAAACTAACACACAGGTGGTACTTGACTCCTCTCAGACTGCACCATATTAATAAAACTATAAATGCTGGTTGCTGGAGAGGTTGTGGAGAAAGAGGTTGTGGTGGAGCTGTGATGATTCAAAGGCCTTTTGGGGAAGGGCTTTTGGTATGATTTCAAAAATTAAAGGTAAAGTGTGCTGTAGAGTCGATTTTGATTCCTGGAGCCCACAGAGCCCTGTGGTTTTCTTTCGTAGAATACAGGAGGAGTTTACCTTTGCCTCCTCCCACACAGTATGAGCTGATGCCTTTCAGCATCTTCCTATATACAGGTGAAACTCGGAAAATTAGAATATCGTGCAAAAGTCCATTAATTTCAGTAATGCAAATTAAAAGGTGAAACTGATATATGAGACAGACGCATTACATGCAAAGCGAGATAAGTCAAGCCTTAATTTGTTATAATTGTGATGATCATGGCGTACAGCTCATGAAAACCCCAAATCCACAATCCCAGAAAATTAGAATATTACATGGAACCAAGAAGACAAGGATTGAAGAATAGAACAATATCGGACCTCTGAAAAGTATACAGTGTACTGTGCTTGATTGGCCAGCAAACTCGCCTGACCTGACCCCATAGAGAATCTATGGGGCATTGCCAAGAGAAGGATGAGAGACATGAGACCAAACAATGCAGAAGAGCTGAAGGCCGCTAATGAAGCATCCTGGTCTTCCATAATACCTCAGCAGTGCCACAGGCTGATAGCATCCATGCCACGCCGCATTGAGGCAGTAATTGCTGCAAAAGGGGCCCAAACCAAGTACTGAATACATATGCATGCTTATACTTTTCAGAGGTCCGATATTGTTCTATTCTTCAATCCTTGTCTTCTTGGTTCCATGTAATATTCTAATTTTCTGGGATTGTGGATTTGGGGTTTTCATGAGCTGTACGCCATGATCATCACAATTACAACAAATTAAGGCTTGACTTATCTCGCTTTGTATGTAATGCGTCTGTCTCATATATCAGTTTCACCTTTTAATTTGCATTACTGAAATTAATGGACTTTTGCACGATCTTCTAATTTTCCGAGTTTCACCTGTAGCTGCTGCCCGATAGAGAAGTTTCCCATAGTCTGGGAAACATGCCAGCTGGGATTTGAACCGGCAACCTTCTGCTTGTTAGTCAAGCATTTCCCCGCTGCGCCATTTAAGGTGGCTTTCAAAAATTACAAAGCAGGAAATAACACTAAAACCTGCAACTGCACTTCTATCTATATTTAAGGACCCTCATGAGGACTTAATTTCTTCTTCTTCTTTTTTAATTGGTGGCAGCACACTTAGAGATAGCTGAGCACTGGGGGGGGGGAATCAAACCAGTTTTCTTTGGAACAATCAAGTTTGGCATATTGCTTTATTAGAAAAACTGACAGATGAAATTAGATCATCAAAGGCGGCACAGACCCAGATGCTGTTATTGCAGTATGATTTAACTTCATGTCAAACATCAACAGTACCGGATCATCCTTGCAACCACCATCACAGCAACCTCTGGAAGAAATTTCTTGGATGAATGTTTAATGAACACTAAATGGACACTGGTCTTTGGACTTTTTATTCTTACAATCTTAAAATACTTACCCTAAACTTGTGTACTACAGTCTCTTGTAATGTTTGTATTGTTTATGGAAATTAATTTTTAAAAGATGGCAGTGCAGTGTCATGTCAGGACTGACTTAAAGGTGACAATTCTCAAAAATATTAAAAGAAGAGAACACTGTCCTCTTTGGCATCTGAGCCCCCTAGCTTTGCAGTATGTAACATAGCACTAAATAAGCAGCAACAGCAGCAAATTGAATGGTCTAAGCCAGCCTCTCTGCTCTGAAAGGGAATCCTGGGGGGTAGGGGGTGGGCAAGCACCATTAGAAATCCAGCTTTCTCACATTGGGCTTGAGGACTAACAATCACACACAAATGAGTACATTTGCCCACATTTCACTGACAGGTCTACCAAATGGACCAGTCAAGAGTCATTAAAAGCAGAGCTAAGAGTAGGCAGAGGAAGGTTATTACACCTTCTGCCTAGCAGCTGCCAGTAGCATGACCTTCATAGGGAAGCATGCATCACATAGACATTTTATTGTTGTTGTTGTTGTTTACACAGTCAGACAGGTGTTATTGACTGGTTTGTTTTATCCAGACATCGAGTCCTTCCCAAGGACCTGGGATGGCTGAATTTTATTATCAGTGTTGTTGCTATTATTATAGATATCGTCGCAGAATATAGGCTGTTCCCAGTAAAGTTGCTTTTTGTAATTGGCTGTTGGTGATTTCTGTGGCCCCTATGGTGTTGAGGTGCTCTTCAAGGTCTTTTGGAACTGCACCCAGGGCACCAATTACCACTGGGATTATTTTGGTCTTTTTCTGCCACCGCCTTTCAATTTCAATTTGTAGATCTTTGTATTTGGTGATTTTTTCTATTTCTTTTTCTTCTGTTCTGCTATCCCGTGGTATTGTTATGTCGATTATTTTGACTTGTTTTTCTTTCTTCTCGTCTACAGTTATATCTGGTGTATTGTGTGGCAGATGTTGGTCTGTTTGTAGTCGGAAGTCCCATAATATTTTTGCATAATATTTTCTACCACTTTTTCAATTTTATGGTCCCACCAATCTTTGGCTACAGGTAGCTTGTATTTTTTGCAGATGTTCCAGTGTATCATCCCTGCTACCTTGTCATACCTTTGTTTGTAGTCAGTCTGTGCAATCTTTTTACAACAGCTGATTAGGTGGTCCACTGTTTCATCTGCTTCTTTACAAAGGTGGCACTTGCTGTTTGTTGTTGATTGTTGTTTGTTGTTGTTCTTGTGCAGCCTCTGTTTCTTTCTTCAAGTTGCCATTCTTAAGCCATTGCCAGGTCCTGGTGATGTTTGATTTTCCACTTATATTGTGCAAATATTGACCATGCAGTGGCTTATTTTTCCATTTTTCTGCTCAATTCTTGAATTGTTCTTTCTTGTAGGCCAGCTTTGTTTTATTGGTGTTGAATAGTTTCTTGTTATTGACCATTTGAAGTGCATCTTCTTCACTGTCCTTGATATATTCTGCAAGGCCTCTTTTCTCCTTCTCTACTGTTTGATGGACTTACAGCATTCCTCTTCCACCTGAGCTGCGAGGGAGGTATAGCCTATCTACATCACTGCGGGGGTGCAGAGCATGATTGATGGTCATAATTTTCCTGGTCTTACAATCTAGCGTCTCTAGCTCTGCCTGGGTCCAGTCTATTATTCCTGCAGTGTATCTGATAACAGGTATAGTTATCACGATAACAGGTATACCTGTTATCATAACAGGTGTTTATGGCTTGTATGGTGTTCCCGCCATTGAGTTTGGACTTGAGGATTTTTCTAACTCTCCTGATGTATTCACTTCCCATTTTTCTTTTAACTTCAGTGTGTGCAATGTTATCAGCCTGGAGTATGCCCAAGTATTTGTAATGTTCTTTCTCTTCCAGGTTCTTGATGTTGCTTCCATTGGGCAGTTCTATTCCTTCTGTTTTTGTTATTTTCCCTCTGTTCATTATTAATGCCGCACACTTGTCTAGTCTAAACTCCATTGCTATATCACTACTGAATATATGGACAGCATTTAGCAGTGATTCAATTTCTGACTGGGATTTTCCATATAGCTTCAGATCGTCCATGTACAGCAGATGGTTGGTTTTACTTGATGTTTTAGATGTTTGGTATCCGAGGCCTGTTTTGTTTAGTATTTGTGAAAGTGTAGTCATGGTGATTACAAACAACAGAGGGGATAGTGAGTCCCCTTGGAAAATACCTCTTCTAATGCTAACCTATCCAAGTGTCTCGCCATTGATAGTTAACTATGTACTCCACATGCTCATTTTTTAAATATAAATATCTGAATGTCAGAGCACGCAAGCCCCACAACCACGCCAAAGTAGTACCTCACTGGGGGGGGGGGGGGTGTTGTTGTTGTTACATTTATATCCTGCTTTTCCTCCAAGGAGCCCAGAGCGGTGTACTACATACTTGAGTTTCTCCTCACAACAACCCTGTGAAGTTGGTTAGGCTGAGAGAGAAGTGACTGGCCCAGAGTTACCCGGCTGAATGGGGATTTGAACTCGAGTCTCCCCCATCCTAGTCCAGCACTCTAATCACTACACCACCCTGGCTCGTTTCAAGAACTGTGGAACAAACTAGGGATCATCATGCACACAACAAAAGGAGGGCAATGTTAAGATGGTTTTAGGAATGTGTCACACATATAGGCACAACCTATAAGTCAATGGGCAAAATATGCATTTTTTTCTCCTCCCTCAGCAGGCTGTTATTGAGCTATCCATGATATTTACGCTGGCGCAAATGGGAGTTTCATTTTCTTTCAAGATTAAAGTTAGGATGCAAATGAGAATTTTATTTTGCATGGAGGAGTGACAAAGTATGGGCCTGAATCCTTCTTGATTACAATCTTCCATCATTTTGATTTTATAATTACTGAATGAAATCAATCAGCTTTCAATTGTTACCTTGGTGAAAGATTAAAACATCGTTACTTGTCATACATATTTCACAGTTTAGCAAATTTTAATAAACTGAATGCATGAGAAATGGTTGTATTATCTTTCATGGAAGTGGGATGCTAATGACATTTCTATTGATTTTAATTCATATTTGTTGGTCAGAATTACTCAGATTCAGACAAGGCATGGTGTCCCATAATTATCACTAACAAATGAAGACCGTAGAACACTGAAATGGCTAAAATGAACTCATTAATCAAAAAATACCATAAAATAATTGCCTACAAGTTAAGGAGGTCTCATCTTCCTAATGACCGTCTTTTATGGCATATTGATCTGTTTATAATTTGTACATGTTAGTAATTTCTCTATCAGAATATTAAATAGATTTTTTTTAAATAACTAAAAAATAGACAAATGAGGAGGCAGAAAGGAGGATGTAACTGGTCTCTCATTTGTGGAACACGATCAGATACTGAACATGATACCATGATGAAAGTCGACAAGGACAAACAAAAAGCTATCAAAAGAATGTTCTGGTGTTCTAGAACAAAAATTTACCTGAAGGTCAGGCTTGTTGGTCCAGGAGCACTCATTTCGCCTTGATGCACACACGTCGGCCATTTGCATGGTGATGCTGAATGGGGCAGCAAGGAGGAACGCTGCAGCTCCGAGCCTTTGGGGAGAACGCCGGTGGGAGGAAAGCAGCAGGGCAGGGATGGGCCTCCCTGCCCCTTAAAGTAACCACCTCAGCCTCCAAATTGGTTCGAACACTGGCACTTCAAACCAGTTCGGCGCTCCAGAAAAAGAGACCAGCTGACATCAATAATCCTAGATTTGAACTAGGATGAAGGAGGTCCACTGCCCACATCAATCAGCTGGAATTGCTTCTTCCACATGATTACTTCCCAGTCCTCCAACCAAGATTTCCGCCACCCACACAATCAGTTTTCAGAAGTGCACTCAGCTGCTGAATCGTCGTTGGAAGCTCCTCCACCTTAACTGCGATGGTAAGATCAGCCCAATAAATTATGTATAGAAGAATATTACAGTATACATACATAGTGTATTGTTGCACACTCTCTTCAGGGAGGAGTGCTGGTCTTGTGGTAGCAAGCGTGACTTGTCCCCGTAGCTAAGCAGGGTCTGCCCTGGTTGCATATGAATGGGAAACTACAAATCTGAGCACTGTAAGATATTCCCCTTAAGGGATGGAGTTGCTCTGGGAAGAACATCTAGGTTCCAAGTTCCCTCCCTGGCATCTCAAAGATAGGACTGCAAGAGATTCCTGCCTGCAACCTTGGAGAAGCCACTGCCAGTCTGGATAGACAATACTGAGCTAGATGGACCTATGGTCTGACTCAGTATATGGCAGCTTCCTATGTTCCTATGTATTTTAGCCTTGTTTATACAGTTATTATTAGGTAGGGGAAGCCTTCTACCCTATTTCAGGAGCTGCATGCACCCGTTTTCTGATCATCTGTGAGTTAAAAACAAGGCCAGCAGCACCAGCAGTGATCACATGCTGAGCAACAACTGGGTCAGAGGGCTCCCTCCTGCCCAGTAGCTGTACTCAGGTCTTTAACAAGGTTGGAGAAACTCTCCAGCCAGCTGCTGCTTAATACACAATAAGTGCCAGAGCCTCATGTTAAAAACCTTGATTCCAACTCACAGATTATCAGAAAATGGGAGCACATGCAGTACCACATGTTGGGAACCCCTGCATTATTATATAATACAGTTTAGTCTTTAAGGTGCCACAAGACTTTTCAAAATGAAGCTACTAAAATGCTGTATTTCTGGGCTCCAAACTAATATTGGTAGAGCGTCAACTTACTCTAGTCCGGTTTGTGAAATAGGAAGGTCTGTGTGACTTGCATTTAAATTACAGTTTAAAAAATAAAATTTAAAAAGATAAAGCTGTGATGCACAGGCTTATATATCTGAGTGTCAGGGCACAAAAGGAAGGGGTAGAGAGAATTCGGGGACACTTACCCCATGTGGGTCTCGCCCATCGGCCCCTTTTGTGGTCGATGACGAGGTGGCTATGTCCCTTATGGGTGTCCACTGAGCTTGGTGGCCCAGTCAGGGAGAGGAACAGGAAGTTCAAGAGTCTCCTAGACTCTCGTGAGTCTGTCGCAAGTTCTCGTGAGACTTGGGAACAGGATCTTGGGCTCATCCTGCGTCTCTTGAGACTTGCAAAGGTTGCAAAGGACTATATAAAAGCAGGCAGGCCAGTGATGAGTGGTCGTCTACTGACAAGAGTTGGGAATGCTTGGCCTGAGGAGTCAGAGTACAGAGGGCTAGAGAAGGTAAAGGTGGCACAACCTCCCCTCTCTGGTGAGTACACTCTGAGGCCTTTCTCTGCATCCCCAGAAGCAACCCTCAGAAACCCCAGGAGGCCTGACACTGAGAATTTAAGAATCAACACAAGTTCCTTCAAAGCTTATCAGGCTAAAATGAGAGGTCTTAACATTGCCACATTGTTGTCCTACTTTCTTCCCCAGAGTCTGATTAAGAGCTCCTTTTTTGGAGAGAAGTCAAAGCTGCTCTAACCCTGAAGATGTGGCATCTATTTCCTACCCCACCCATCTTTTTCTGATGCGCTCATGATTAATTTGCTACCCTGCCTATAGTCCCTTGAAATTGGGGCCATATTTCAGATCTTCCTGGGAAAGGGTGGTGTAAAAGGAAAAACAGATATTTGCTGACATTTTTGAGCTTAGGTATGTGTTTGCTCAACTATTTATTTGGTAACCACAGTTCAGTCACATTCTAACCACCAAAAAAGTGTGTTTTTGCATTTTAAAGACTAACATTTATTGTGGTATAACCCCTCAACAAACAAAGCATTGGATGCATTATCATTATACTTAACTCTCTTAGCCACCCACCAGACATGCTTAGGGATGTGGCAAGGCTATGCGTGCCAGCGAGGGAGGCACCTGATTGGCTGGGCGCCGTTTGGCTGCTGTTGGCAGCGAGAAGAGGCAGGTGAGGCAGCGATGGCCCGGCCATGTTGGGGCGGGCCCGGCTGCGGGGGCGGCTGTGGCAGGGAGACAGTGGCGGGAGATGGCTGCAGCAGGGAGACGGCTGTGGCAGCTGGCCCGGCCGCGGGGGCGGAGAGATGGCGGCTGCGGTGATGGGCCCGGCCGCGGGGGCGGGGAGATGGTGGCTGTGGCGGTGGGCCCAGCCGTGGTGGTGGGGAGATGGCAGCTGTGGACCCAGCTGATGTGGTGGGGAGATGGCAGCTGTAGCGGCGGGCCCAGCCACAGTGGTGGGTATATGGCAGGGGTGGGCTGGCCGCAGTGGGGAGGCAGCAGCGAGGAGGCAGCAGCGAGGAGGCAGCAGCCGGCTGGCCGCCAGGGTGAGGAGGCAGCGGGAGAAGGGGAGGGGACAGGCCGGCTTGAAAGCCGGCCAGAAAAGGGGGGAGGAGGCCGGGAGGGCGTCAGACGCTCAGGGGAAGAGGGCGCAGATGTTCTGGGCTGGGTATGCTAGTATGTAGATATTGTACAAACATGACAAGGCGGGGGGGGGATATAAACAGTGGAGCCAAAAAGGTCATGAAATGCAGAGGTGCAGTAGTCTGTGACATTTCATTGACAACATCAAATGTATTCAGCATAATTGCAATGATCTCAACATCGGTGACTGGCAATAACACAGTTTTCCTAGTTTTACTTTGTTAATTTAATACTTGCAGTTGAAGATAAACTCTGGGTTTTGATTGAGTCCTCAGTGAATAGGATCAACCTTACTGATGAATTCTAGTTCAGTAGCAGCAATGCTGAGCAGGACATATACTGACCTTTTAAAAAAAAAATCCTACCTCGAGGTTTCATATCTCAATCCTAACCATTGCTGATGGAGTTAGAATCACATATTGTGATATTGAAATTACACACCTGTTTGTATGTTGCATTCTGCAGAACAGAGCTTTTGATGTTTCTCCTGCTGAACACTGGGAATTCAGGAGATCACTACTACCACTAATACAAAAGGAAGGCACATATGGAGGTCGTGCACATATGGAGGTCTCAGACCTGGGAAGGGATGTGGGAGGGAGGCAGGATTGTTCCTGCCTTCCTTCATGTGATGCTTGCCGAAGCCCTGCTCACCACATCACACTAGCAGACGACCACCTCTGTGGTGTGGCAGCAGGGAGGCCAGAGGAAGGACACCCAGCCTCTGGAAATCCCATAATGCATTGCGTGAGGAGCGCAGTGCGCTCTAGGCACCCAACTCTGTGTGCACTCGGGCTGCATGCAGCCTGAACAGACACATGACCCCAGCACTGGTGTTAAGAGCATGCTCACGCCTTTAACCCTTTAGCCGATGGGAGCTGGGCAGTATCCCGTTTGGCAAAAGCCATCCTTTAAAGTGTGAGGGTGCAAAGAATTCAGATAGAACAGAAGGGGACAGAGCAGAGCCGCATAAAGAGCAGACGGGAGCTTGTGCCAGCAGGCCAAAGACTCAAAAGAATAGCATATATCAGGTGAGAGATTCAGCGTATAGGTGCTTATATGCCAATGCCAGAAGCCTCCGAGCCAAGATGGGTGAGCTGGAGTACTTGGTTGCTAACGCAGAAATAGATATAGTAGGCATAACAGAAACGTGGTAGAACAGTGAGAACCAGTGGGACACTGTTATCCCTGTGTATAAACTCTATAGAAAGGACAGGGAGGGGCGCCTTGGAGGAGGGGTAGCACTGTATGTTAAAGAAGGGATAGAATCTAACAAGCTAGAAAACCTAGGTGGACTGGAGTCCTCCACAGAAATCCAGTGAGTGACAATACAAGGCCTGAAAGGGAATGTGCTACTGGGGATGTGCTATTAGGCTTGTGCATTCTATTCGGGTACAAAACGTTTTGTGCCCGAAAATTGCAATTTTGGAGGTTTTGTAACCAAAACAAAATCAAGAATTAAAAAACAGATATTTTTGTTTCCAAATTGAAATGACTGTGTTTCGGACAAAATGCTTTGTTCTTTGGGAAAGCATTGCAATTCAGATTGACTTCTCTGACTCTCTCCACTCCAGCTGAGGCACTGAGTGATTAGCAAAAGATAGGATATGCAAAAAGCTGTTGAATGGTTTAGTTAAGTATGTGTTGTATTCAGTGTGATTGAAATGCAAACTGACCTTGCAAAGGGATTTGGAAGACAGCATTTTGAGACAGAAATACCCAAATATCTTTGTGAGCTCAATGCAATTCCAAAGCTCTTGCTAAAAGCCATGGTGTAAATTGTGTGGAGAAGCTTTTCGAGAAGCTGGTTAGGAAAGTTCTGAAATTACACAGATTTTTCTTTCCAAAGGTTTAGAAAGAATCTCTTGACTTGTTCAAGGATCTTTTGAAGAGCTATTTTGTTTTTCTTCTGATTTTTATGAGTTATAGTGGTTGCCCAAGTTGAGCAATCTAATGTAATTTAGGCCACAATGTAATTTGGTGGGACATGATGTCTAAGCCAGTGGTTCACAACTTTTGCTATTGCAGGGACAGGTCATCCACATGGGACTACAGAAGACAAAAGGAGGGGGTGGGGAATACCCCTGTCAATCTATTGACATCCCCAGGAATCTTAGTTGCTTCTCTCTTTCTTGTAACCATGATCCATGGTTTTGCACTTTCTTAAATTCACTGATGATAAATCTCAACAATTCTGAACAGTAGGCTGATTTGTTTGGGCTACAGCTCACTCTACTTCAGTTTAAAACATTTGAAGCTGTTCCATAGTACCAAGGCAGTTCATTGGTCTATCTTGCTATCTCAAATGACCTGTGGTCACTGTTCCATGGGGAGGGAGTATTTTTATTGAAAGATTGCTTGAATCTACAAATGGGTTGTGCCACTGTGCTAGTGCCACAGGGAAAGGCTCCCTACTACTGCAAAATTCTCAAATAACTGTGCCAAAAAATTAAGTGTCATTGTTGTTCATCATTCTCTTCACTCTTTCAAATTGTTTATGTGGGGCTTCAGGGGTAAAACAGTGGGTTTGGTGGCAGTGCCCCAAGGGTGGTGCACCCAGATTCCAAATAGGGCAAAGGGCTGGTTTCTTAGGAATTTTTGAGGTTTATGCGTCTTTAAGATTTTTCCCCATAGGGAATAATGGAGGTTTCAGCAGCCCCATAACTCCACCTGGGGGGCACTGGGATGGCCCGAAATGAGTGGTGGTGTAGTGCACAGAGGGTGCCAACCACCCCCCTGGATTGCTAACCCATTGGGGTACTGAGCTTTGTTGTTTCTGAGGTGTTGAGTTTAGATTCTCTGGTAGCAAATGAGATTTTTTAATGAAAAACCATGACTCCACTCTCATATGCTACTAGAGAATCTACTCTTAGAACACCACTAGAACAACAAAACCCTGTACATCATGGGTGGGCAACCCACGTGGATGGTTGGCACCCTATGTGCACTACACCGCCACTTGCTCTGGGCCACCCCAGTGCCCCTCAAGTGGAGTTATGGGACTGCAGAAACCTCCATTATACCCTACGAGGAAAATCTGAACGACACGTAACTTCATTAATTCTTTGAAAATCAGCCCTTTGCCAAATTCCTCTGAAAAAAATTGTGGTAGCTTCCTTGTACCAACTGGGCACTACCACCAACCACACTCCACACTGGGCCACCCCTACCCCCCACCCCACCCCCGCGTGAAGCTATACTTTTCCTGAAATCTCCATCATACCCTATGGGGAAAATCTGAAAGACATGCAAACTTCAAGAATTCACCAAAAATCAGCAGTTTGCCCAATTCCTTAGAAATTTTTGTGGTAGTTTCCACTCATTGGGCACTATAACTCCCACCCACTCTTTTCACCATGTGACCCATTTTTAATCTGAATTAATTCAGATTCGGATTAATTTGGATACAAAACAAAACTGGGGTAATTTGGAAGGCTTAATTTCGGACAAAATACAAAATGGGGTTGATTCGGATTTGGTACAAATCGAAACAGAAAAAATACAAAACGCGCAACCCTACGTGCTATCACCCTCCTGATCAAAACACCAACAGTGACTGGGAGTTGCAGGAGGAAATCAGGGAGGCGTCAAGTAGAGGCAGGGCTGTAATTATGGGTGACTTCAATTACCCAAACATAGACTGGGTAAATTCACAGTCAGGTCAGGACAAAGAGGTCAAATGTCTAGATATGCTAAATGACTGTGCCCTAGAACAGTTGGTCTTGGAACCAACCAGAGAGAAGGCAACCTTGGACCTAATTCTGAGTGGCACCCAGGACCTGGTGCGTGATGTCAGTGTCATCGACACTTTAGGGAACAGTGACCATAGTGCCATCAAATTCAGTATATATGCGGGGAGAGAATCACCAAGGACGTTTAACACGGACATTTTGAATTTCAGAAGAGGAAACGTCACCAAAATGAGGAGTATGAAGAAAAGAAAGCTGAAAGGGAAAATCAAGAGAGTCACTTCACTCCAGAGTGCATGGAGTTTATTCAAAACCACAATACTAGAAGCCCAGTTAGATTGTATACCCCAAAGGAGGAAAGGTACCACTAAGTCCAGGAGGATGCCAGCATGGATAACGAGTACCGTCAAGGAAGCCATAAAAGGGAAGAAGACTTCTTTCTGAAATTGGAAGGCCTATCCATATGAAGAAAACAGAAAGGAACACAAACTCTGGCAAAAGAAATGCAAGGTGACAATAAGGGAGGCAAAAAGAGAGTTTGAGGAACATTTAGCCAAACGTATCAAGGGGAATAACAAAAACTTCTTTAAATACATCAGAAACAGGAAACCTGCCAGGGAGGTGGTTGGACCATTAGACAATGAGGGAGTGAAAGGGATTATTAAGGAGGATATGGAGGTTGCAGAGAAGCTGAATGAGTTCTTTGCATCTGTCTTCACGGCAGCGTATACTGAGTATATACCTGTTCCTGAACCAGGCGTTTTAGGGATGGAGGCTAGAGAGCTGAGTCAGATAGAAGTGACAAGAGATGATGTTCTAAACTGTCTGGAAAAACTGAAAGCTAACAAATCACCAGGGCCAGATGGCATTCATCCAAGAGTCCTCAAAGAACTCTAATGTGAAATTGCCGACCTCCTTGCTAAAATATATAACGTATCCCTTAAATCGGGCTCTGTACCAGAGGACAGGAGAGTGGCAAATGTAACACCGTTTTTCAAAAAGAGATCCACGGGCAATCCAGGAAACTGCAGGCCGGTTAGCCTAACGTCAGTTCCAGGCAAATTGATGGAAAGCATCCTCAAGGATAAAATTGTAAAGCTCCTAGAAGAACAGGCCCTGCTGGGAGTGAGTCTGCATGGCTTCCGCAAAGGTAAAACTTGCCTCACCAACCTTTTGGAGTTCTTTGAGAGTGTCAACAAGTGTGTGGATCAAAGTGATCCAGTTGACATAGTATACCTGGACTTCCAAAAAGCTTTTGACAAAGTTCCTCATCAAAGACTCCTGAGGAAACTTAGCAGTCATGGGATAAGGGGACAAGTACATGTGTGGATTGCTAACTGGTTGAAAGACAGGAAACAGAGGGTAGGTATCAATGGAGAGTTTTCACAATGGAGGGAAGAAAGAAGTGGGGTCCCCCAGGGATCTGTACTGGGCTCAGTGCTTTTTAATTTATTCATAAATAATCTAGAAGCAGGGGTAAGCAGCGAGGTGGCCAAATCTGCAGATGATACCAAACTCTTCTGGGTAGTGAAATCCAAAACGGATTGTGAGGAGCTCCAAAACGATCTCTCCAGATTGAGTGGGCGACAAAATGGCAAATGCGGTTCATTGTTAGCAAGTGTAAGGTGATGCACATTGGGACGAAAAACCCCAACTTCAAGTATATGCTTATGGGATCTGAGCTGTCGGTGACGGACCGGGAAAGGGATCTTGGGGTCGTGGTGGACAGCTCGTTGAAAGTGTCTATTCAATGTGTGGCAGCTGTGAAAAAGGCCAATTCCATGCTAGGGATCATTAGGAAGGGGGTTGAAAATAAAACGATTAATATTATAATGCCCTTATACAAAACTATGGTGTGACCACACTTGGAGTACTGCGTACAATTCTGGTCACCACATCTTAAAAAGGACATTGTAGAACTGGAAAAGGTGCAGAAGAGGGCAACCAAGATGATCCGGGGCCTAGAGCACCTTTGTTATGAGGCAAGGCTACAACACCTGGGGCTTTTTAGTTTAGAAAAAAGATGACTGCGGGCGACATGATAGAGGTCTATAAAATCATGCATGGTGTGGAGAAAGTGGATAGAAAGAAATTATTTTCCCTTTCACACAACACTAGAACCAGGGGTCATCCCATGAAATTGATTGCCAGGAGGTCTAGGACCAACAAACAGAAGTACTTTTTCACACAACGTGTGATCCACTTGTGGAACTCTCTGCCACAGGATGTGGTGACAGCCAACAACCTGGATGGCTTTAAGAGGGGTCATGGAGGAGAGGTCTATCAATGGCTACCAGTCGGAGGGCTGTGGGCCACCTCCAGGCTCAATGGCAGGATGCCTCTGAATACCAGTTGCAGGGGAGTAATGGCAGAAGAGAGGGTACGCCCTCAACTCCTGCCTGTGGCTTCCAGCGGCATCTGGTGGGCCACTGTGAGAAACAGGATGCTGGACTAGATGGACCTTGGGCTGATCCAGCAGGGCTGTTCTTATGTTCTAACCCTAGCTAGAGTAAAAGATCTGTCTATCCATGAGGGCGCACAAGCAGCCCAGCCCAGGGAGAAAAGCCTTATGGTGTGGTGGGACTCTAGCATCGCACATTTGATGGCACAGTCTGTGTCATCTCTGCTATTGATCCTCCTTTTGCTGTACACAAGGAGGGAGGGACAGTTTGGGTGATCTTCCTTTTCCTCTGCAGCTTCCTGTGCCTCCTAAAACTATCTGCTGGAGGGTCTCCAACCATCCGTATATAGTTTCAAGAGGCACTGGAAGTTACGTCAGGAACAGGAGATCACCAAAACCAGTATCCCCTCTCAAACAATGGAAAACCCTGGCACATTGGTGGAAGATTAGTCTGGATGTCAGCCATTGCCTCCCAAGATCTTAGTTGCTGTGGGAGGGAATATTCAAATAAATGCAGTTTACAGAGCATAAGGAATGAGAAGATGATTAGGAAAAGGGCTCACAATGGCTAAGTATATTAAAATGGTTTGAAATTGTTTTAGCTGATTTTAAATGTTGGACTGTTTAGCTGTTATTTTAATTGATTAATTGATAATATAACTGATTGTTTTTATTTATTGTATACTGCCTAGAGCTATCTAGATGGGGCAGTATAAAAACATATTAAAAATCTATAAATAAAATACACGCAGAGGTGCAGCTAGGTAATTTTGGACCCTTGACCTAATTTGCTTACGGGGGGAGACAGGCTGCAAAATAAGCATCCTCTTTCTATATACATATATTTTACTACAAAACCACAGGTCTGGGCCAGAGTGCATTTAGGAAAGGAAGGGGAAAAGGTCTACATAACTCCAAAGGATCCATATATCTTATTGTTTGTTCACCACAGATCGGAGCCAGAGTGCATTAAAAAAAAAAAAGACTATGCAAGCCCCAGTGGAGTCACACAGCTTCTTGACCATTCACAAACTAACTGGGACATGTATCCCTACTCCATAGTCCAAACACAAAACTAGGGATTTGCATGAAGCACCTCTGTAATGAGGTGCCTAAGTGATTCAGGCACATCCCTACATAAAACCCACTTGGACATATAGTGCATTCTTAAGGAAAATAAATTAAAACCACAACACATGCTCCTTGCCACAGTTCTCATGCAGATGTTTTGGATCACAAACCAACTTGAACACAGAGCATTTGTAAAATAATAATAATAAAGTGTTTATTGAGATATAACAGTTCCACTTTCATTAGGTGTGAAGTACTCTATCGGTAGAGATCATTCTTTCTGGCAGCTTTACTGCAGTAGGGGCAGAATTATTAAAAATTAAAAATTACAGGATTGACTGGTTTCCTTGAAATAAAAATAAACAGAGTCTTGCCATCTTTGGCTACATGTGTGCCCAATTTCAGAACTCTAAGTTCAGCCATTCTGGAAATGTAAAGGGTTGGGCAAAAAGGGGGCACGTTGCACTTCATGAAGGCAAAGGGCAGAATCCTTCACATGGGAGTGGAACGATAGTACAAGGGAGGGCTTCAGTTCCAGAAGTTTTTGAATTTTCTGCCATGAGAAAAAGCCACTTAGAGTATTTCTTGAAGTTTTTTTAAACTGAAAAAAATAATTAAAAATCAATGGATTAACCAATCTGCTTTGAGATCAATACACAGTGTTCTGCTAACCTGTTGTACATCTGTGCCCAATTTCAGAACTCTGAGCCAAGCCATTCTAGAAATATAAAGGGACCCCCCCACACACACACACACACCTTTAGGTCAGCCATTTTTTATCAAGACAATGGCATGGGGAAAGGGTTTTTTAAAAAGCCCTCTCCACGTGCTGTAGTCCCAATCCAAATTCCCATGCTGATGCTGATGCTATTTAAAAAGAAAAAAGAAAGACAGAACCACAGTGATTGTCATGTCAAGTTTAGCATGACCCAAAAGTAAAAGGAATTATATTTCTCTCCTGTGTGTTAAATGCCAGAATGAACTATAATTTTAAAATAGAACATGAGACACTATTCTCAGGTCCTAGAAAGAGGGAACTGGGGAAGCACTGAAAGATCAGCATTACTCACCATTCAAATGTTTTTGTTATGTTTTCTTGTCATTTTTATTTTTTAAAAGTATATTGTTTCAGGTATATTATACAGTATTTGTACCTTATGACTCATTCCAGCCAGCACAGAAAAGCATAAAACACAGAACGAAATTGCCATCTACCAATGAAATGGGCAGCATTATTGTCACAATACATTTCTACTTAAACCCTATTAACAGGAAATTAGAAAGATATCCCATCAGTGTTATTGTTTATTTTATAATGAAAACTAAGAACGTCGGAAATATAATCAGTATCAGTGGATCCTGAAGTGGCTGTAAATTGTCTTTATCATAATCTCAATGTGCAGCTTCTGATCACTGGCAATTTGAATGCAAGCAAAGAACACAAGCAAAGCTGCTAAAAGGCAAAGGGTCCTAATCCATCCATTTTCATGTGCAGGACCATGGTGCTTTGTGCAAACATGTGTATGTGTGTGCCCACTCAACAGGTGATCAGCACTGTAAGACGGGCAGTGCCATTTGCCTATTGGAAGGTGGCTGGAGTCAATCCTTGCACCACCACCCATCAAGTGAATGAATGAATGAATGAAGTAATTGGCCCTGTCAAAGCTGATGGCACCAATTATTTATGTGATGATGTTCTGCGCACTCAGCTTCTGACCGGGGCGGATAAATCTTTTTACCGCCCATAGACAGCCAAAGATTTGCCGCCCCAGGACAAGAGTAAGGGGGTGGGGGGGGACTTAATTCTGGTTTTTTACCTTTTAAAATGCCACTGTGTAGCGGCGGAGGCTCCACCCACCTCGTAAACCATCACAGGAGGTGAGGTCGGGCACTGGAGGATGGCAGCGAAAGAGGTCCTCACTCAAGCCCGGCTTACTCGCAAATGACACAGAGCACCGAGCGGGTGATTTCGGGCCTCTGCACTGCATGTGGCTTAGGAGGTGGGAGGAGCCTCTGCCACTACACAGCAACATATAAAAGGTTGGGGGGGGGGGAGAATTAAGTTTCCCACCAAGATGCCGCTCCCCAAGATTTGCCGCTGTAGGTGGCTGCCTATACTGCCTATGCGGTAATCTGCCATTGCTTCCAACCCAACAAGGGATCTGCGTATGAAAGCCCTCTTCTGTGACTCACTGGACTGTGGTCAATGAGTGCTGTAGCCAAGACTGGCAAGGCAAAAAGGGCAAAAGTGGACCCTATTTATAATACATTGGAAAACACATTGTAATTTTGAATTATTAGATAGAACTGTTTTTACATTATCTATAATATCTCTTAGAACAGTGTAACTATTATACTTATTTTTTTGGTTTTTTTTAAATGGTGCTGTTGTGCCCCATAAAGATCTATTGTGGCTTTTGTAGACCATTGTAAGATGGCAGATGTTGAAGAGATAATGCAAAGTGAGATGTAGTAAAGCCTAAGATTCCTAACTCAAATTAGAATGCAAAAATCCAATCTTATATTCGCATAATTTTGTTTTTCAAAATACTGCCTTCAGTTATCACTGTTAGATTTAGGAGGCTGAGAAATAACAAGGCATAAAAGTACTGAATTTGGCAAGTTAATACATCATAGTTGTCTTAAAATTTATCAGTAAGACTTAAGATTTAATTTTTCAAATCTCAGCTGTAGAGGCATACAGAACTGCCTTGAAAATTGAAACACATTTCAAACACCTCCTCAGGAGAGAGTTTGCTGAAATTGACTACCAGTAGATAAAGCTCTACTTTATCAGCAAGAGATTGGCTATCCCTGAGTCACAGATTTATTGAAGTCCTTTTCCGGTAGTAGCACACAAAAAACCCCACCCTTCACTTGTTTACAGTAAAGAAATGTGACTTGCCCTACGATGCCCCTTGTTTTTCTAGGTTATATATACCTCATCCTGTGCCCTGAAGGTTTTGTTTCATTAACACAATGAAGCTCTGAATCATGTAAATACAGAATGATACTAAACTACATTGTCAAAACATTTGAGCATATGTGATGGTGCCCTTCAGTAGTGGTAAGGGTTTTTCATGGGAGAGTCCCTGAGAGATGACACTATCAATAGACTGCTACCGAATCTCATACCATGTGTTTTTAGAAAGCAAAACTGACTTCGCCTCTAGCATAAGCTGTCCTTGGTTTTCCTGTGGCTCTTTGCTTCACTTTGCATAAAGGGGAATTAGTTACTCACAAAAGGAAGCTTTCACCACCAGCTTGCCAAAACACTTCTCTGAAAGCTACACTATTTACAGCCTTAGTGATTCTCAGAACTGTCATACTATTTGTGCACAGTGCAGTGAATGCTGACATGTCTCCCTGTACCCAAGGAAATACCTCAAGAGAGATCACATGTGGAAGGGGGGGTGGAAACCAGCCTATTTGCAAGAGGTCACTGAATACTAGTACCAGGGAGCAACGCCAAGAATGCTAGTCATGCCCTTGCTTGCAGGCTCCCCAAAAGCATCTGGTTGGCCGCTGTGGAAAGCAGGGTGCTGAGCTAGATAGATCTTTGGTCAGATCCAGCAGGGCAGTCAGTCCTTGTGTTTTTTTTAATGCACTGGCCCTGCCTGAAGAGAGGAGAGCTGGTCTTGTGGTAGCAAGCGTTGCCTTAGCTAAGCAGGGTCCACCCTGGTTGCATATGAAAGGGAGACTAGAAGTATGAGCACTGTAAGATATTCCCCTCAGGGGAAGAGCAGAAGGTTCCAAGTTCCCTCCCTGGCTTCTCCAAGATAGGGCTGAGAGAGAGTCCTGCCTGCAACCTTGGAGAAGCTGCTGCCAGTCTGTGAAGACAATACTGAGCTAGATAGACCAATATTCTGACTCAGTAAATTTATTTATTTATTTATTATTAAAACTTTTATACCGCCCTTCCAAAAAGGCTCAGGGCGGTTTAAATTAAAACACCATTAAAATCAGTTAATAATTAAAACAAAAATAATAAAGCATAAAAACAATAATTAACAATTAAAAACATCGTAAAACAACAATTAAATAATCAGAAGAATTTAAAAACAAGTTTTAAAAAGCTGAGAAAGCCTGGTTGAAGAGATGTGTTTTCAGGTGTTTTTTGAAAATTGCCAGAGATGGGGAGGATCGTATCTCAGCAGGGAGCTCATTCCACAACCTCGGGGCAGCAGCCGAGAAGGCCCGTCTCTGTGTAGCCACCAAACAAGTTGGCGGCAACTGGAGACAGACCTCCTCAAGTGACCTCAGTGGGCGGTGGGGCTCATAGCGAAGAAGACGCTCTCTTAAATACCCAGGGCCTAAGCCGTTTAGGGCTTTATAAGTTATAACTAGCACTTTGTATTTTGCCCGGAAAACTATTGGCAGCCAGTGTAATTCCATCAACAAAGGAGTAATGTGGTCTCTCCGAGATGACCCAGAGACCAACCTGGCTGCCCCATTCTGAACCAACTGAAGTTTCCGGACTACGTACAAAGGGAGCCCCACGTAGAGCGCTTTACAGAAGTCAAGTCTGGAGGTTACTAACAAATGTACCACTGTTTTGAGGTCATTGATCTCAAGAAACGGGCGCAGCTGGCGTATCAGCCGGAGCTGATAAAAAGCACCCCTGGCCACCACCAAGGAGAAATGTTGATCCAGAAGTACTCCCAGACTGCGAACCTGTTCCTTTTGGGGAAGTGTGACCCTGTCTAGAACAGGCAGATCAAAATCGTCTCTAGAGTTCGGACCCCGCACAATAAGTACCTCCGTCTTATCTGGATTCAGCTTCAGTTTATTCTCCCTCATCCAGCCCATTACTGCTTCCAGGCAGGCATTTAGCGAGGATATGCCAACTCCTGAAGAAGTTTACATGGAGAAGCAGATCTGGGTGTCATCAGCGTACTGGTAACACCCAGCTCCAAATCCCCTGATGATCTCTCCCAGCAGTTTCATGTAGATGTTAAAAAGCATTGGAGAAAGTACAGAGCCTTGAGGAACACCATACTTAAGCTCAGATTTTGAAGAGCAACATTCTCCAATTGACACCATCTGGAATCTATCCGAGAGGTAGGAGCGGAACCACTGTAAAACAGTGCCTCCCATCCCCAACACCCTCAGACGTTCCAGAAGGATACTATGGTCGATAGTATCGAAAGCCGCCGAGAGATCCAAAAGGACCAACAGAGTCACACTTCCTCTGTCCATTGCCAATTGGAGATCATCCATCAGGCCGACCAAGGCAGTGTCCACTCCATAGCCCGCTCAAAAGCCAGTTTGAAATGGGTCCAGATAATCAGTTTCCTCCAAGACCGCCTGGAGCTGAGAGGCCACCACCCTCTCAACTACCTTGCCCAGCCATGGGAGGTTGGAAACAGGCCTATAATTGCTTAACTCTGAGGAATCTAATGCACGCTTCTTTAGAAGAGGTCTAATAATTGCCTCCTTAAGACATGGAGGCATCCTGCCCTCCCTCAGAGAGGCATTTATGATTTCTACCAGGCCGCCTACAACAGCCCCCCTGTTAGATCGAACAAGCCATATTGGACAAGGGTCAAGAGGACAAGTGGTAGGCCTCACCGATCCAAGCAGCTTGTCCACATCATCAGGAGTCACAAACTGAAATTGATCCAGTCGAATCGTATAAGAGGAGTTGTCGGACACCTCCAGTTCAGACATCAAATTAATATATGGCAGCTTCCTATGTTCCTATGAATATGGCAGCATTCATTTGAAGGGGGTAAGGGGTGGGGCCATAGCGCAGAAGTGGAGCATCTGCTTTGCATGCAGAAGGTCCCAGTTTCAATCCCTGACATTTCCAGGCAGGGCTGGGAAAGACTCCTGCCTAGAACCATGGAGAGCCGCTGCCAGTCAGTGTCGACCACACTGAGCTAGATGGACCAAATGGGCTGACTCGGTATAAGGAATCTTCTTGGGTATCCAAATCAGTCCAGCCCTGTGGCCTACCATATCCTTGTGGCTCGATCCTGTGCTGCTGGTACCTTCTTGACTGCATGTACAGTAGGACTGGCATGTCTGTGTGGTGTTTTTGGTTAATCCATTCCCTGATCCAGGCCAGGTTTTGAATGGTGCTTTAGTTACTTGTATTCCAGTCCCGGAGTAGAGGCAGGGCTAACAAACAGCCAGCAGCAAGAGCACTGAGGAGAGACTGCACTTGCCTCTCTGTAAACAATATCTATTCCAATTAACCATTAACATTCCTGATTATTCTACTCCACTGCCTTGTGTTGCATACCACAACTCTTTCCTCTGAATTCTACACTCTGTTCCTGCCAGAGGCTCTGTGCTTTTCTTGAACAGTTGCAAGATTAGCAACATTAACAGGTACAGCTCTCTCTCTGTTGTCCTGTCCTTGCACCTTTATGACAGAGGGGGCATGACATCTGTTATAGTCTGGCATGTGTGTCTGTTGAAAGACCCAGAGCTTCTGATCACGGGGAGAAGATGGCAACCCTGCAGGCCACATCAGCTGTGGAGCCAAACAGAGCCATCTAACCTACATAGCAGAAGCCCACAAGAGAGGGCTTGCTTTTTCAAGTTCCCAGTTTGCCTGCTTTCTGCATATCTGGTCTAGCCAGCTGTGGTTGAGGATCTCTGTGTGTCTGAGGCAAAGCACCAAATACTACCCACCATGTGCATACCTTCCTCCCCATCTTTCCCCTTGTAAAAAAGGGGGGGGAAGGAGGTTATCTTACCTCACTCGTGCACCAATACTCTGCTGCCTCAGGTGACCATCTCACCTTGCCTCATAGAAGGGCTGCTGCTGGGTCTAGCACATCCACCCTGAACAAAGGGCCAGAAGCTGTCATTAGGATGTTCCCTTACAAAAGCCCTCTTCAGACATTATAAAAACTCCCTGCTGCAGAAGTGTACAGCAGCGGGAGGGGGAGGAAGTCTCGCCCCCACCATGTCAAGTCACCCACATGCCCCACTGCTCATGCTTACAGTGGGGCTCGACAGTGATGGCGGGTGCTCCCAGGATTGCAAGATTGGATCGATCCACGTCACATTCACAAGAGGGCCCGCCATCATGGGAAGAGCTCTGCCCTCTTCAGACGAGCCCTGTTGTAAACGTGAGCAGTGGAGTGTGCGGGTGAGTGACATGGCAGGGGCAGGCCTTCCTCTCCCTTCGCCACACTCTACACACCTACCGTGTGGCATTTGTATCATGTCAGAAGCTGCCTAATGTGTCCCAAGATTCCCAGATGTCTGAAGAAGTCACAACATTCTGGCTACACGAACCACCCCATTCCATGCATGTTTCCTTCCTTGGAAGGAAATTCCACTGACTTCAGTGAGACTTACTCCACAGCAAACATTCTGTGGACTTAGCACCTGAAAGTTGAATCAAGATATACAGTTAAATCCCCAGGTTACACAAATCCTGAACTTCCTAATTATACCAGTCCATTCCCTCTCCCCTCTATATATTACCTCATATCAATGGAACCTTCATTACAAATTCCTGTTTATTCAAATTTCCCATTATCCAAATGTTTCAAAAGTCCCTCGAGCATTTCAATAAATTAGATTGTACAGTATTTGAATTTGCACTGGAAATCTACCTTATCTCTGTAGCACAGCCACTTTACATTTTAACCGTATCTCTCTGATCATTACTCCTATTTCCCTTTATGCCCACGATGTGACAAAATCCCCATAATAAGTAAGGTTATTTTGATGTCGTATCAGCCAGCATTATTACAGACTTTTAAGTGATGTGGTTATGATTCACACATCTGTTTTTGAGATAGTGGTCCCCATGCAATGATTTCTACCATCTAATTTTCACGTACAGAGCAAAAGCAAATACCATTTTCTCTGAGGTGATATCTTTCGAAAAGTTCACATGGGCACTATTTCACACAAACAGCTCCCCCACCCCCACCCCCGCCAGTGCATGAAAATGAGCTGCTAAAGGAAGAGCTTACTGCTCCAGTAATAAACTTACAATTTTATTTTTAAAGTTACAAACAGAGGCATACAAATGGGATGATACATTGGACTATAATAATGGCACAGACCTGGTTCACTGAACTTTGGACTGAAGCACACAAACAAGTAACTACATGCTGAGGCGGCCCTTTCAGACGGCAAGGTGAAGCGGTCGCCTCAGGTGGCAGATTATTGGGGTGCCAGAAGGGTAGCAAGATGCCATTGAAGCGGTTCTTCAGGATCTGACCTGACTCTTGCCAACTTTGCAAAGAGTGCAGGATGCACTCCTCTCCTCACACTCCTTGCATGCAAGCACAAGGAGAGACGAGGGGACCGCTGGCAACCTTTCCTCCTCCTTGGCCTCTACACCACTTCTGAAGTTTGCAAGGCTTGGTTCTGAATGGGGGCTGCCCCCACTACACCAGGAGTTTGGGAAAGGCAGCATTTGATGCCTCAAGCACAGCATTACCTTGGGCTGCCCCAACCACGTGCTGGGTATTGGGAAACTGTTTCCATACAGCAGGTGATTTGGCTGGATCATTATGCCACCACATTTCAATGAGGCCCCAGCCGCGGCATGAGGAGACATGAGATGGCCACCTTGAGGAAGCTAAGCAGGTGTGGTTCTGGTCAGTGCCTGGATGGGTGACTGCCTGGGGACCCAGGTAAGCTGCCTTGAATTGTGTAAAATAAAAAAGTTTGTGGTTGCACAATGACAGGAAACTTCTCCATGTGGCAAATTGCTGCACCCCACCAGCTTGCCATATGGAGGAAGTTGCAGTTGGGTGGGAGCCCTTCATGGCAGCCATTTGTGTGTATTGGTTCTGAAGAGTTAGTTGATGCTATTTGCTGACTTCACAAACACAAGCCTTTATTCTGATGGTTATGATTATGACTAGCAGCAGCAACATTAGCATTATTAGCTTATTATTATCATTGGTGGATAATCAGCACATGCTACATAATATTCAGTGTGCTAAATGGGGAAGAGACAATTTTGCCAATCTTCCCACACCTACAGATGGGCTCAGTGGCAGAGCATCTGTTTTGCATGCAGAAGGTCCCAGGTTCGATCCCTGGCATCTCCAGATAGGAATGAGAAAAATTCCTGCCTGAAGCCCTGGAGAACTGCTGCCAGAGTAGACACTACTGAGCTAGATGGGCCAATAGTCTGACTAAGTAGATGGCAGTTCCCTATGTTTCTCAATGCACAGGGCTCTAATCATTACTCCCCACTTCTGTGCAGCTGAATTCTGCTTGGAGAGGGTACAGGGGGGATCTGACCTTCCTCCTCACCACCCTCCAGCATTCCTTTTATGGGTGGGGCTGTAGCTCAGTAGAAGGTCCCAGGTTCAATCCCTGGCATCTCTAGGTAGGGCTGGGAAGGACTCCTGCCTGAAACCTTGGGAGAGCCACTGCCGGTCAGTCAATCAATCCATCTTTATTACGGACATAGACCAGCATAAAGTATAAGGGGTGATTACAGATTACATATGAAAAGTAAAAGTAGATATTAAAAGCCATGGGGTGCACAATATACCAAAAGACTATTATAAAAGACTTTAAAAATCAGAGATGGAAGTAAAATTTAAAATTTAAAATAAAACGATAGCTGTCCAAAACAAAGCAAGACTGCAAACTGAAGGTCTTCTCAAAGACCTGAAAATTGCAGTTGACCATAGGTAAGAATGGTAAAAAATGGGTACAAATGTTTATCAAAAACATTATTTTTTTAAAAAAAAGGCATAAAAAAAGAAAAGCAAGAGTGCATTTAAAAGTTATAAAAGAACATATAAAATCATACCAGGGCAATTATAGACATAATAAGAGTTATATAAATTTAGGGCAAGACAAAAAGCCAAGATGTTGTGGGCCTGTAGAGCTGTAGGAATGCTATGCTGCCATGAAGCGCTCTGAGACAGCAGGCAAAGGTGTGCTTGACCATAAAGTTGAGCACTGGGCACGAGTGAAAGGTCATCATCCGCCGGATTTTAATCACTGCCACACCGAACTTGGCAACATTGTAAGTGGTGGCGGGGTTGGTATCAGATCGCAGTAAAGAGGTGTAAAATTGGTCCATATGATCAGATACTTCTGTATTAACAGTAGAATGAGGGTGGCACGGATGTCCCTGTAGTACAAACACTGAAGGAGGACGTGCCCTATTGTTTCTACTTGCCCTGAGTTGCAGGGGCATTGATGTTCTGAGAGTGGGATCTTCCTATATCGTCCCTCAAGCACAGCTAAGGGAAGAACATGGCAATGGACCAGCATGAAAGCCCTCCTGTGCTTTGGGACTTCCAGTTGTGTTAGGTATGCCACAGGAGAGGTAGTATACCTGAGTCCTTCACTGATGAGGAAGTTCAGGACCTTGCCTATATCAGATTATCACTCTATGTCCATAATATGCTGTTTGATAAGAGCCTTGGCCAAATCGTAGCACACGTTAATTAAGTGGGGTGAGGATAGGCCCAGGAACAATATTTTAGTCATAATTGTTGCCAGCTGGATAGTATAGTAATCCAGACCCTTGCCTCCACTTTCATCAAGCCTGTCTGTCTCCAGTCGCAAGGTGGCATTAGAGACACATCTTGGAACTTAAAGGGCTGCTCTTAGGAACTTTGATTGCACACACTCCAATGGAGCAAAGTTGGGAAAGGGGCCCAGCTGGCCACCATAGAGATGCTGTGCGAGTGGTTGAGCTTCATACAATTTAAGTTTTGCGAGTATATAGTAGCCGCCTCTTGTCCGGAGAAACTTAAGGATAGCAGAGGTACTCCTATGCACTTTTAGTGAAGTATAGTCCCCATGTGTCTTCCTAGTGCGAGTGGAGTGAAGAACTACACCCAGTTATTTAAAACAAGGAAACTGTTCAATCTTGTGCCCTTCTATAGACCAGGTGTGGATCTTAGGCCTTTTAGCAAAGGCCATAATTTTGGTTTTATGATAATTAAGTTCCAGCAGATCTTTCTTGCAATACTGTGCCAATGCACATTTAAGGCCAATGGGCGTCCTTGAGAGTATTGCTGCATCATCTGTGTATAGTAGGGTGGAAATATTGGCTCCTACATGTTTAGCGGGGTGGAAATCTAGGTTCTTGAGTTGGCCCACCATGGTGTTAATGTAAAAGTTCAATAATAGTGGGGCCAGTATGCAGCCTTGCTTTACACCCTTCCGTGTTTCAGTGGCACTTGTGAGATGTCCCTGGGGGTTGCATCTTACTTTGTATGATGTGTGAAGCATACGTATTAGGTATAACAGTCGCCAGTCAATCGAAGAGGCTTCCAGCTTCTCCCATAATTTGACTCACAAAATAGAGTCAAAAGCCGCTTTAAGGTCAATGAAAAAGGAGGTTGTGTTGCAGGAAGAGTATTTTTCATTACAGTGCTGAAGTGCTAGGCACTGGTCAATTGTGGATCAGCCTTCCCTGAAGCCAGCCTGTTCCTCTGCCAGCAGATTTTCCTGGTCCAGCCAGTCCCGTAATTTCCAATGCAGATGTCTCGCATAAAGCTTGCTAATTGTGTTGAGCAGGCTAATGGGTCTGTAATTGGCAGAGTTGTTCTTCTTGCCCTTTTTGAAAATTAGAACTATAATTGCTATTCCCCAGTCCTTGGGGATATGGCCATGTGTATCAATAAAGGTAAATAGTGAGGCCAGAATGGGGGCCCACCAATCCAGGCTGTTTTTAATGGCCTCAGGTGGAATCAGGTCCTCTCCTGGGGCCTTCCTGGTTCTCAGTTGGGCAACAAGGCACTTGATCTCAGATGTTGTCACTGGTGTCCATGCAGTCATGTCTTCTATAGCTTGCCCAGGGCATCCGCCTTCCAGGGACGCATCTTCAAAGAGTTCACAGAGGTATTTTTCCCAAATCCCAAGGGGGATATGGCAATCTAAATTAGTCAAACCATTGCTATGGCTGCACTTGGTGATGCACCAGAACTCAGCTGAATCATTGGTTTGGACTGCCTGGATGAGTCGTGCCCAGTTGTAAGTCCTGCCCAGTTGTCCTTATGTGCCACCAGCTGTTTGTACCTCCTCTTCTGCTGAAAGAGGTCCTTCACAGCCATTAAACCGAGGTATTGAGATCTTTTTTTAGTGTTGAGATCTTTAGTTTTAGTGTTTCCTTATAAAACCAAGGTTTGGAGTGCTGATGACGCTGTTTCACGGGTGCACTATTTTTGAGTTTTAGGTGCTGTTGAAGGCAACACCAAGGCAAGCAGCTCAGTTATCTCTTGATCAAGTTGGGCAGTCCATTTGGCATGGCAAAGGGCTCCCCCTGCTGAGGATACTGGGGTCTGATAGTGGTCCTCAATGCGAGTTGAGTGGGTGAAGTACTTTAATTGAAGGAAGATCGGAAGGTGATCACTGTCAAATTTAGGAACAATCTCTAGGCTCTCAACAAAAGGAAGCAGATCCCTGAAGACAATTGTGTAATCGATAGTGCTCATTCTTGAGCCTGAGAGATAGAAACATTCTCCTGGCTAGTCGCCATTGACAGCACCATTTAGGATGAAGAGGTTAAGTCTGGTAGCTGTTTGTGCCAAGGAGAGTCCTGCAAAATTTGACCTCCGGTCCTTTGAAATTCGATTGGGAAGAAGTCCATCAGTCTCGAAGTTGGGAGGGGGGTATTGATGTTTTGTGCACAGGATGTGATCATCAGGTCCCAACCTAGCATTGAAGTCTCCACCCAGGACCACCATTGTGTTGGGTGAGAAAGACTAAAGTTGGCAGCATAGGTTTCCAGTTCGGCCCAGATGGTTCTAAGCTGGGGTTTCTGCTGTTGTGAAGTGAGACAAGTATTAATTATCAGCAAGGAGCAGCAACTGAGTTGGATTAACACTGCCATAGCATAGTGCTTGAGTGGTGGGAGAGCTCTTGTTGTTGCACGAAGAGTGGTGGAAACTAGCACCCCCAAGCCACCTTTGGATCTTCCACAGCCCTTCCCTGGCTTGGCCTTAACTGAGAATGAGAGAAATCCATTAAGTAAAATTTCCTCCATTGTCCATGATTCCTGTATCAGGATGATGTCATGGCAGGCCAGGTAATCGGTGAACTGGGCATCCCTTTCAGTTGCGGCCCACGCAGCCACATACCAGGAGAGGAGGGCCACCTTATGCTGGTCTTCTGGATGTCATGGGGTTGGACTGTGAATAAATGTCAGAGCAGAGAGACTCCGTGAGGGAGTGGGAGCACTGCCAGTCAGTGTAGACAAATACTGTGCTAGATGGACCAATGGTCTGACTCAGTATGCTTCCTATGTTTCCCTTCCATCTGCAGCCCTCTGTATAAGAACATAAGAACATAAGAACAGCCCTGCTGGATCAGGCCCAAGGCCCATCTAGTCCAGCATCCTGTTTCACACAGTGGCCCACCAGATGCCGCTGGAAGCCACAGGCAGGAGTTGAGGGCGTGCCCTTTCTCCTGCCATTATTCCCCAGCAACTGGGACTCAGAGGCATCCTGCCTTTGAGGCTGGAGGTGGCCCACAGCCCTCTGACTGGTAGCCATTGATAGACCTCTCCTCCATGAAGTCATCCAAACCACTCTTAAAGCCATCCAGGTTGTTGGCTGTCACCACATCCTGTGGCAGAGAGTTCCACAAGTGGATCACGCATTGTGTGAAAAAGTACTTCCGTTTGTTGGTCCTAGACCTCCTGGCAATCAATTTCATGGAGTGACCCCTGGTTCCAGTGTTGTGTGAGAGAGAAAAGAATTTCTCTGTCTCCGCTTTCTCCACCCCATGCATGATTTTATAGACCTCTATCATGTCACCCCGCAGTCATCTTTTTTCTAAACTAAAAAGCCCCAGATGTTGTAGTCTTGCCTCATAAGAAAGGTGCTCTAGGCCCCTGATCATCTTGGTTGCCCTCTTCTGCACCTTTTCCAGTTCTACAATGTCCTTTTTAAGATGTGGTGACCAGAATTGTACGCAGTACTCCAAGTGTGGTCGCACCATAGTTTTGTATAAGGGCATTATAATGTTAGCCATTTTATTTTCAATCCCCTTCCTAATGATCTCTAGCATGGAATTGGCCTTTTTCACAGCTGCTGCACATTGAGTCGACACTTTCAAAAACATGTCCCAGAAGGTCCCAAAGCTCTCACTGACATATTTTCAGGAGGCACAGAGGTCTGTAGAGGGAAAGTGATATCAATGAAAACTGGCCCTCCTCTGCTGCGCATGCAGTATGTTATTCAAAACATGCAATGCAAGTCTGGATGCCAGCCAATATTAAGAATATTTTTATATACCATTTTCCAACAAAAAGTTCACAATGTTGTTTACATAACAAATTACAGGTGAAGGGCTTGGGGGTGGATTAAAAACTGAAAGTAAATCCAGCAAGCCAGAGGCTCGCCTGGTGGGGAGAACGGCAGTAGTTTTTTAGCCTGTTCTTGATAAGGTTGTTATCCCCTTGAATAAGCAGGTTTGCAGCTTGGGAGTGCTCTTGGCCCTGGAATTCCACCTTGGTATCCAGTGGCAGCCATGACCTGGGAGGCTTTTGCCCAGCTTGGGCTGGTATGCCGGCTGTGACCATTCCAGGCCCAGTCAAACCAAGCCATGGCTAAGCAGTTCTGAAGAACTGGAAAACCCTAAAGGCCAGTGGTTAAGTTTGCATTAGGGATGTGCACTGAACCTACTTGTCGTGTGTTGATGCAAATGGCCTCTGCATACGCTTGGAGGTCACAGTAATGGTGGCTGTGCATGCACAGAGGCCCGAAACCAGCCACAATGTTACCAGCCTGTCATTTGGGAGTCTGAGGAGTGTGGAAGGAGCCCCCACCGGTAGCTTGTTTCTAAAGGTAGCTTGTTTCTAACCCCATTTAGCCCTTTACTTAGAAAGGGGATTCTTTTACAAGGGGGATCCTTCCCTTTACAAATATACCTGTTGAGCCCCTCGAGCCAGCTCACTAGGTGGGTTTTTGAGCCAGCCTTGGCTCGACTCAAACTAGGACTGCCTCCTCTCTCTACAGGGCCAGTTCAGTTTGAGCACGAGCCTTTAAGCTGAGCCAGTCCAGCTCGAGCTGACTCGATTCAGAGCTGGCCCACACATCTCTAGTTTGCGTGTCTCTAATGCTTAACAAAAGGTCTGGCCCATCTGCTAAGCAGACCTAGGCAGTTGCCTAGGGCATCAATTTTTGGAGGGCACTGAGCTGATCCCTCAAATAACTGGGCAGTGGTGCAGGATGGAAGCAGTGGTCCTACATCTTTTGAAAGATATGATCTCCTTCCTCCCCACCTCAGCCAGTGCCAGCTGCCAAATATGGCTTTGGTGCCCCCCCCCCAACATTTAGTTAAAATTATATTCTCTATGTTAACAAAATATAATTTTACTGAATGTGGTGGGGGGCACCAAAGTGCCAAAAACCCTAGGGCCTGCCCTGCATGTACTGAAAATATCTCGCTAATCATAAGTTTGCAAAAAAAATAACCCTTCACACAGTGCATGTCTGGTGAACATGAAATCAGTATTATTGGGCTGTTTCAATAACTTTGAGAACGTTCTTTCTTTCTTTCTTTCTTTCTTTCTTTCTTTCTTTCTTTCTTTCTTTCTTTCTTTCTTTCTTTCTTTGCAAAAAATGTATGGCTTGGCTGCAGTAAACAAAACAGTCCCCTTCAAAGTGAGAGGTTTCCTAAGTCTGGTGCCATGGCACAGAGAGATAATTTGGTGTTGTTATGATAAATGTCCTGAGCACTCATATAAAACAGCAAGCGACAGTTTCAAAGGAATGTAAGATTTAGGCAATCATCTGAGGGTCTGTGTTGCAGACCATGTACTGTCTTGTTTTTACCATATTAAGCACACAGAAATGCTTCTGATGTTTATGCATTGTGGAACAGTGGTATTTCTGAGAATTTAAATAGAGAGAGAGAGAAAGACAGAGTGCATGTGCGAGGTTTTCTTCCGAAGACTATTTTTATTCAGGTTGGGGCGGGGAGTGAAATATCTAGCCACTACTGTGGTGGATCCTTTAGTATGCATATGAGTTGGCAAGAATGCATTGCTTTCACAGATCTGGTGCCTGTCTTTCACAGAATTCCACGTAAAGGTGGTTTAACCGTGGGTGGGGTTGTTTGTCTAATACAAGAGCATTCTAGCCTGTCACGACAAAAGGAAGTGAAAACCCTTGTCCCAGCCGCAGTCTATACTGCATATTTTATAAATAAGGCACTCTAACAAGCCCCTAACACACACAGACACACACACACACACAACAATTATGCCTATACGAGAGTGGGGGCGGGGGTAATGGTTAGAGTGTTGATTGAGGACTCAGGAGACCTGAGTTCAACTCCCTGTTGAGCCAGGAAACTCACTGGGAGACTCTTATCTCTTAGCCTAACCTACTTAGCCTAACCTACTACTAGTTAAAGGAGGGTGAGTAATAGGGCTGGGGAAGGTCTGTGCCTGAAATCCTGGAAAGCCACTGCGAGTCAGAGTTAACAACCATGGATGAGATGGACTAATGATATGATTCCACTGGCAGCCTCATATTGTCTTGAATTTAGATAGTTAGCCATTTGGCCATTCTTTTGTGAGTCAATCCCTGGGAAATGGATGAAGAGGCCCAGAGGATGTTTTGCTAATGTCTCTGACTAATCTGAAAAAGTGACACCATGATGGTTCTGGCAAAAAGCATGCAGAACCCACCTGGAAGCCAGGGTTGAAGTCCTATCACTCTGTTCCCCTTCTCCCTTCCCTGGCAGTGTGTGTGTGTGTGTGTGTGTGTGTGTTAAGCTAGTGTAAAAAGGTTCAGCTGAGCTGCTAGTGAAAACTGAAGGAAGAATCTGAGAGAGAGCCTGGAACGGGGCAGCCAAGGTAGGGAGCTACAGCATCTCAAGATTCAGGATTTGGCCTCTCTAATATAAACGCCTGCTAATTTCAAAGAACAATCTATTTTCTTCCCAGCTTCATCAAATGCTCAGAGTGGCCCTTCGGGCGAGGTGTAGTATTGTGTACAGTTCTGGTCACCGTATCTCAAAAAAAGATATTATTAAACTGGAAAAGGTGCAGAAGAGAAAAATCAAAATGATCCGGGGCCTAAATCCTGTTGGAGTTTGTGGTTATCTATCTATCTATCTAAACCACACATTCGTTAGTGCGCGGCCGTGTTCTATCGGGAAATTTCTATTCACTGTTGCCTTTGTAAACCATAAACATTCTATAATAAAAGTCTATCTATCTATCTATCTATCTATCTATCTATCTATCTATCTATCTATCATATTTTTATACCGCCTGATACGTAAATCTCTAGGTGGTGTACAAATCCCAACATTAAAAATCACAGGTTAAAATACACACAACTCGATAAATACAATATAAAACAAATTATTAAAATTATTAAAATTCTAATTAAAAGCTTGCGAGAACAGGAATGTCTTGAGGGTCTTCCTGAAAACAAACAGAGAAGGAGATGCTCTTATTTCAGCAGGGAGCATATTCCAAAGCCCTGGGGCAGCCACAGAGAAAGCTCGGTCCTGGGTCACCACAAAACGGGCTGGTGGCAACTGTAACTGGACCTCTCCAGAAGATCGAAACAGGTGACAGGGTATATTACAAAGAAGGTGCTCTCTTAAATAGCCTGGACTAAAGATGTTAAGGGCTTTATAGGTAATAACCAGCATTTAGTATTTCATGCAGGAAAACATATTGGCAGCCAGTGCAGCTCTTTAAAACCGGTGTTATGTGGTCCCTTCGTGTTCCTGACCAGAACAGGCAGATCTAAACCATTATTTAGAAGAGTGACAAGGAAGCGGCCATTCCAGTTACAGAGTGTGGAGTATAGCTGATGCAGCTATTTAAAGAACACGCATAGAGATCACTGTAGAGTCTAAACTAACTTATTGGTGCAGTACATTGAGATAGGAAGCCACCTAATGGTGCAGCGGGGAAATGACTTGATGTACAAACCAGAGGCTGCTGGTTTGAATCCCCACTGGTATGTTTCTTAGACTATGGGGAACACCTATATCGGGCAGCAGTGATATAGGAAGATGCTGAAAGGCATCGTCTCATACTGTGCGGGAGATGGCAATGGTAAACCCCTCCTGTATTCTACCAAGACAACCACGGGGTTCTGTGGTCACCAGGAGTCGACACTGACTCGACGGCACACTTTACTTTACATTGAGCTAGGAAAGACCTAAAGGCTACATAATGAATAGGTAGGTAGGGGGAGAGAGAGAGGTGTTTCCATCTTCTCTCTCAGAGGAGAGGAAGAGGACTGATTCACTACAGGAAGCACCTGAGGAGTCAAAGCAGGGATCATAAAGTAGAGGAAATCAGGGACAGGTAAGGAGATCCTCACTAACTACCTCTACTCCCAATGCCTCTAGTGGCCATTGGGATAGTCATTGCAAAAGGCAAATGTACTGGAACTTCATCTCCAACAGATTGCCATCCTTATGAGCTAAGGCTGCAACATTTAAGGCTTCTTAGTTTAGAAAAAATGTGACTAAGAGAAGACAAGATAGAGGTTTATAAAATTATGCATGGTGTAGAAAAAGTGGATAGAAAGTAAGACTATCATGTGATAGTCTTACAACACTAGAAGCAGGGATCATCCCATGGAACTGATTCTCAAGAAATGTAGGACTGACAAAAGGAAGGACTTCTTCACACAGAATATAATTAGTTTATGAAATGTGTTGATAGCCATCGGCTTAGATGGCTTTAAAAGGGGCTTAGACAAATTCATGGAGGACACGTCTATCAACGGCTGGTCTATCTCCAGGCTCAGAGGCAGAATTCCTCTGAATACTGGTTGCAGGGGAGTAACAGCAGGGGAGAGGGTATGCCTTCATTTTTGGCTTTGGGACTTCCTAGTAAGGATGTGCACAGACCAAAGTTTGTCGTCCAGTCTGAATTCGGACCAGACCACAAACCTCAGTCCATGCACACCCCTACTTCCTAGGTACAGCTGGTGAGCCATCTTCTGCATCTGCATCCACTGGCAATGGCCATTTGTGACATACCCACACCAGCCCACTCTCCAGCAGATATACCATGAAACGCATGCCCCCACCCCCCACATTTCTCCAGGGACTTCTATTTTTTCCCCATCCCTATCCTATGCATGAGAGTGAGATTACTTAGGATTTGCTCCTGCGATTATTGGTAGTATTGCTCTATTTTTTTTTTTTTTAGTAAGTTGGTAGGGGAAGGGAGGGCCCAGACCCTTCCCCTGGGTGCAAGCATGCTTGGTCTTGGCCAAACTTCATGAGAAGAACCATCCATATAGAGCAGGATTAAATCTCATAAGAGATTCCTCTTATGTGATGAAGACAGATCCTGCTCCAGAGCAGATTTATGAGAGTGCCTGGCCATATAGACATACTTGTAGGGATGTACACTGGACCAATTCCAGAGGTTCGGTTCAAATTCGAGTTGAATTCAAACCAGACCACTGGACCACAAGCCAGTTTCTGTTGAACTGGCCCCCAGTTTGATCTGGGGATGAACCAGGCCGAATCAGTTCAATTCGGCCTGAGGGGTATGCTTGTAAAGAGGACTCCAGTGTGGATTCCCCTTTACAAACAAAGAGGGAGCCCTGCCTGCCTTAAAACAACTCCTAATAAGGGCGGCGAGAGGGCACCTCATAGTCAAAGGCAGCAGTGGTGTGGCAGCAGCAATGCAGCTTCTCCGAAATCTCCAGACATGCAAATAGGGCAAATAAGCAGGGTCCACCCTGGTTGCAAATGAATGGGAGACTACATGTGTGAGCACTGTAAGATGTTCCCCTCAGGTGATGGGGCCACTCTGGGAAAAGCACCTGCTTGCTTGCACGCAGAACGTTCCAAGTTCCCTCTCTGGCATCTCCAAGATAAGGCTGAGATAGACCCCTGCCTGCAACCTTGGAGAAGCCGCTGACAGTCTGTGTAGGCAATACTGAGCTAGATGGACCAATGGTCTGACTCAGTATATGGCAGCTTCCTGTGAGCTGGCAGGATGAGAGAAAAGGACGGGTAGACCACCAGGCCACAGCATCCCGAAGAAGTAGTACAGCCAGATGTTATTACTATGGCTTGCTCTACTTACTGGAGCCTTAGCCTTAACCTTCCTCTCTCCTTTCCCCCCAGCCCATCCCCTGCACTACAATCTCCTTCCCAGTAAGGTGGGGGTTGCTGAGTTGTTGCCATGTAAGTTCCACACAAGCCATGTAGCTGTTAAAAAGGATTCAGGGTTTACTTTTAGACTTCTGTGTGAGTTAATTCCAAATTTGAATGGGTCTATTACATCCCATCCTCTTTCCAAGCCTGCTGAGAGGTGGTTTGTGTTTTTTTTTAAAGGGGGGAGAATTATTTTATTTTTGTTTGAGTGGAGAGGGGGGTTCCTAATAGCATGTGCCAGTCCTCGAATTCTCTGCTGCAGCTGGAGATCCTGTTACCCAATGGAGGTATTAAGAACTGAACCCAGGGCCATGGAATGCAGCCGTCTGCATGCTTCCCTGCCATCCTTTACTCCACTCTGGCGTATTTTTGTACTTTAAAAAAACCACACGTGCAAATTGGCAGTAGCAGCAGAATGAGGAGACCAAAAATACAAAGCAAGGCCTTCGCATATTTCTAGCCTCTTGAGCGAAAACGTGGGGGGAAGAGAGAGAAAAAGAGGCAGACAAACACCCACCCGCTGCATGCCCAGTAATTTTGTTCATCAGCTGTCCTTTCCTTGCTTGGCCTTCCGGTTGCTTGCTGTTGCTCAGTGAACGCGAGGCCATGAAGGTAGGAGAGACAGGCAAACCTAAGCAAAACACTAAACGAATACACTTATTTATTATTCATTACTTATTTATTTAGCACATTTCTATACCGCCCTATAGAAAATCTCAGGGCGGTTTACAATCGCTCAGTTGTAAACAATCGTTTACAACTTGTTGGGCCATTTACCATTTAACAAATTGGTACATATTAAAGCTTTTAAGGAATATTAGGAATAAAACCCAACGCCATTCCTTTCCTTTTAGAAATATTCTATCCAAATGTATCCCCCCGCCCTGTGTTCACATATATGATTTGTTTGTGATGATTAGGTTTATAGCTCTTTTGAAATACTTATGGCATATATCTACTTGGTATCTGTTTTGCTTTCTTCTTTTTCACTCATAATCTCTCTCTCTCTCTCTCTCTCTCTCTCTCTCTCTCTCTGGAAGGGGAACCACCAGAAACACAAACACACACACACTGTGGTAGTAACCCCCCAGAAGCAGTGAGCGTTTTTGTTTTTTGCTTTTTAAATAAACATTAGAACCCCCAGGGTTCAGCTTGACCTCTAGGCGAACCGGGCCCAGTCCAGCAAGCCCTCAAGCCGGACCCGTTCAGTGGTGAGCTGGCTCGAGGTCGAGTTGGTTCACACATCCCTACTGAGGGGAGGGGAGAAGAAAGAATCAACAAAGCCTAAAGGGCTCAGCATGTGAAGATCTAAACATGTGGCTTGATGTATGGTTTTTTTACTGAAGCTTTTATGTAAACCGCTTTTGGAGGTCTGCCTGAAAAGTGGTATATAAATGCCATAAACAAACAAACAATTTCTCCCCTTGCACTAGTGCAACACTTGTCTAGATGCCTGCCACTGAACACACTGCAACTTATTTCTGAGTAAACATGCTTAGAATGGCACTGCAGATCTCTTAAGAATCACACCCACTTATAGTCCCCCATTGTGCAGACAGAACAGGGATATACACCTGTAACAACCAATCCTCATGTCAATTACTGCCAAAGCCCTCCACCCATTGATACATATTGCTGAAGACTGGATTCCACCGGCCATAGTGCCCATTTACAGGCACGTGCACTAGAAACACGAGGCATCCACCCACCTACTTGGAGATTTAATTTCTAGAGCCTCTGAGGAGCGAGATGGATTCTGGAGAACGACCACCCTAGCAACTCACATGGAGTTAAAAATCTGAACATTGCATCCCCAAGAGCAGTGGTGGCCAGTGTGGGAGCCGCCAGAGGGGGTGGCAAGAGGCATCTTGAAGCATAAATTGGTAGGTGCTTACCTCCACTACCGCCACACCAGGAAGCAGCAGCGCAGCGCCCAGCACCCGCTGCAGTGGGGGACTGGCTCTGCCACTCAACTGGCCTCTGCACATGTGTGAAGGCTGCACACACATGGAAGACATTTGCTGACCACGCAAATGGCCTCTGCCAGCTGAGCAGTACTGGGTGGGTGCTGGGCAGCATGCCGCTGGGTGGTGTGCCGCTGCTTGGAGAAGCTTTCAAGTGCAGTGGTAGTGGAAGTAGGCACCTACTAATTTACGCTTAAAGGTGCCTCTCGCCGCCCACCTGGCGGTGCCCGCACTGACCGCCACTGCCCCAAAGGCAAAATTAAGGACAAAGTAGGGGCAATGGCTGACATCCTGACTGAATCTACTCCAGGAAATCCCATTGAAATTAAAAGGATTGATTAGACATACCCAGCGTGTCCTTTTCATTTCAGTAGGACCTCTTCAAGTGCAGGGGTTCCCAACTGGTGGTACTCCAAATGTTGCTGAACAACAACTCCTGGCATCCCCAGTCACAATAAATTGTAGCTGGGGGTGATGGGAGTTGTAGTTTAGCAACATCTGGAGTACCACCAGTTGGGAATCCCTGCTCAAGTAAATGTAGTCAGCATGTCAGCTACTGATTTACCAGGAGCAGAAAATAGGGGCGGTTGGAGCCCATGGGATCCACACGTGCAACCTGGTGCTACATGCCTGGATTCCCTGGCAAGATGCCCACATCCAGCAATTGGGATTGTGCAGATGGTTCCGCATCATGAATTGGGAACCACTTGTGTAGTGCCCAATACATAGTCAGCAGAGACTAGATGTGGACACACAACTGTAGTACAATGCGCAACTGAATACTGATTCCCGTTAGTACTGCACCATCGTCTGAACAGGAATGAGCCTTTCCATCTGCCTTGTGAAGCAAATGGAAATGTGCATCCCAGTCTTCTATCTCACACGTATTTCCAGGTATTAGTAGAGTGAAACAAGATATGAATGCCACTATCTCTGGATCAGGACCATAAGGACCGATCCTGAGAAAATTATCCTGTAATTTTAGTATATCTGTGGAAATACTAATAAAAGAGATGCCTGCCTATCTTCTGAGTTAAAACATAGAAGTACTATGCAAAACAGTCATTATTGTCTCTCAGTACTTCAAGGAAGTGTCTTCTTTAGGTCAAGTCTTCAGAGCAATATCTGCTGCTTGGCAACATCTCCCCCTTCTGGATCTAAAATTTGTGCTATCCACCAGTGGTTAAATACATAATTAGGAGTCGGACGGGTGAAATAGCATCCACAATCTCCCCAAGAAAATTGGGTTCTGATGCTGTTTCTACAAAATGAAATTCTAAAGTTTCATTTTTTAAAATCTAAATTTTGTGGGTTTTTAAAGTTTTTTAAACTGACTTTGAAAAAAAAATTGTTTTGCATTGTATTTTGTAATTTCTTTTACTTTCTTTCTTTTCCACCCCCCCCCCTTTTTTTCTGTGTTGTGATTTCACGTGTTATGTGTTTTTACTCAATGTTTTAATGCTGTGTTGTGAGCCCTCCAGAGCAATTTGTTATGGGGCATCTAACAAATAAAGTTGTTTATTATCATTATTTATTATTATTAATTTGATTTAGTATTATTAAATTATTATTATTGGTGTTGTTGTTATTGATTTGAAGGTGACCAGCTACTGCAGTTTTCTGGCCCATTCATTTCTCAAAAGTAAAGGCCTCTAAATAACAGGACAATGCAACACTGTAAAAAAATGGCTCACCATCTGGCCTTTGCATGGAGGAATTTAAAAATGGACAAGGTCAGCAAATATAGACAACAACTATGCTCTCTTTCTGACCTTTCCTTTGAAACCCTTAGTGATATATTATCAATTGTACAGCCCAAAGGAGCTTAAATCCATGCTGTGAGTCACTGGAAAAATCAATGCCCTAGCCACTACCTCATACTCTTAGTATGATATCAGTCACTTGAAGGAGGTGCATTTGGCAGCTTGCTTGGGGTGGCACAAGCTCCTCCTTAATCCCAAAGAGCAAAGTCTCCGCATGTGCATAATGAGGCAGCATGTCAAGCCATTCTTCTCCCCATCAGGGCAACCTGGGTGAGTGTAAACTTAGGATCTGGGTGGATTACACAGCACTGAAGGCCCCTGTGGAGCAGCTTTTCCTGATCAGCGTTCATGCATAGAACTTCCTTAGATATGTGCACCCAGGCCTGTCACTGGAGCCCAAAATATCATTCAAAAACCTCTTCCTTAGCTGATCTTGTCCATTAAATTAAACTTTAGTTACACATGGATAAGATCTGGGATGACTCCCAAGGGTGGCAAGGGATAACAGGTGCTCTCCAAAATATATTTCCCACTCCCCCATCCACCAGACGGAAACTTTACAGCAAAGTGTCAGACACACTGGTGTAGTCATACTGAGACGGGGTGGGTCACCGACCCGGCAGTTCTCCCACTCCCGGGACGCTGCTGGGTCACACCCCTGCCACCCACACTCTAATGCAAGAGCAACTCACAATTTTGTTAAGGTGCACTGGTGTAGTCGAGCTGGGATGGTGCAATCGCTGACCAGGCTCTTCTCCTGCTCCCAGGAGGCTGCTGGGTCACCCACCCACCCGTGTTCTAATTTTTGTTAAGAATGCGACCGGCTTCCCCAATGGCTGCTGCCTACTACTGCCGCTGCTGCACAGCATGGCACACACCTCAGTTGATCTAGCACGTACGTGCGCCTCAGCCCGGCCTTGGAAAGCCAACATTCCCTGCCGGCTGCCCCGCCCTGAGGGCTCCGATGGCCTCCGCGCATGTGTGGAGTCCACATATGCATGGAGGTCATCTGAGCCCTGGGGGCGCGGGGCAGCCGGCAAGGAACGTGGGCTTTCTGGGGCTGGAGGCTAGGCCGAGGCGTACACCAAGCCGGGTGAGGCATGGGCTGCGCCAGGCAGCAGCAGCGGCCAACGGGGAAGCCAACTACATTCTTAACAAAATTGTGCGCCACTAGTATTGAGGTGGAGAGTTTCAGGAATTGTCATGAAACAAAGGAGGCGCTCTCTTTGCAAAGGAGAAGGCTTGGCTTCCTCCAAGCACAAGGAATGGAGCCAGTTGCCACTGGCCAAGACAGGACCCTCTCTACTTAAATTCCAGATTTGCTCAGACATTGAGTGGGCATTGGAGGTCCTCAGAGACACGTTGAGTACAATCACAGCATTAACAACTATGACAATGGTGACCACAGGAGGAAAGTTAAGTATCTTTGGGGAGAAGAATGGCACACTGGTTAGCAGCCCCCTTATGTCTGTCCCTCCTTTGACCCTCGTCAGTTCCAGCAGGGCCACAAGCTCCTTTCAGCATCTGAATTGTAATCATATCAGGAAAATCTGACAATAGCCGACATGTTTTGGTGATTTTTTTGGCTAGATCTTCCACTGAAGGCATGACTTCAGAAACTCTTCTTCTGGTCTCCAAGCTTCTTGCCTCCATCAGATTTTGTTTACCAGTCATGTTTCTGTCCTAGCCACAACCCTGCTTCCTGCTTTCTCTAGGCACCTGTTCTTCGGGGCAGAGCATTTGGTAATGTGCAGTGAAGCATCCTTTAACCCAGGCCTGCTCAACTTTGGTCCCCCAGCTGTTTTTGGACTCCAGCTCCCATAATCCCCTAGCAATAGTGACCAATAGCCAGGGATTATGGGAGTTGTAGACCAACATATGCAGGAGGTCAGAAGTTGAGCAGGCCTGCTTTAACCCCTGTGGCTCTGCAAGTTCACCCTTTTATGCCCCCAGCTAGCCAGCTTCATTCTACTTGACTTTTTACTTTAGAAGAAAGGTAACTGTGGGGCAGGGAGTGTCAGGAATGACTGAGCTGATGAAATTCTGCATGGTGTGGATAAAATTGACAGAGAGAAGTTTTTCTCCATCTCTCAACACTAAAACAAGGGTCCTCCAGTGAAACTGATTGGTAGGAGATTTGGGACGGAAAAATGGAAGGACATCTTCACATAGTTCTTAATTAAGCTACAGAATTCAGTGTCCCAAGATGTGGTGATAGTGATTAACTTAGAGGGATTTAAAAGGGGATTAGACAAATTTATGGAGGACGGGTCTATGGGGCTGTGAAGGGTGATTGCTGCTTTAGGAATAGCTGGTTTGCAAGGTTACTTGCTGCTTTCGGGTTGGCTGGGCTGGGCACTCTAAATGCTTTGAGAACTGTTGTTGATAAGCAGTATAAATATTTGTAGTGGTAATAATTATTCTGTATTTGGTTTCTGTAATCCATTATGAGCTGGATGGGGTGGTGACCTCTCAGGAGGAGAGCTGGTCTTGTGGAAGTGAGCATGAAATCTCCCTTTGCTAAGTATGTTCCACCTTGGCTTGCATTTGAATGGGAGACTATATGTGAGCTATTCCCCTTAAGGAATGGGGCCATAGCTCGGTGTAAGAGCATCTGCATCCTTGCATGCAGAAGGTCCCAGATTCAATTCCTGGCATCTCCAGGTCGGGCTGGGAAAGACTCCGACCTGAAAACTTGGAGTGCTGCTGCCAGTCAGTGTAGACCAGGGCTACACAACTTTGCCCCTCCTGCTGATGTTGGACTACAGCTCCCATTTTTTCCTGATTGGCTACTGTCGCTGGGGATTATGGCAGCTGTGTGTAGTCTGAAAACAGCAGGGAGGCCAAAGTTGTGCAGCCTTGGACCTGGTGTAAACAATAGTCTTGAGCTAGATAGACCAGTGGTCTGACTCAGTACAAGGCAGAGTGTGAGACTGTTCATACTTGGATCTCGCCTGGCACCTGCTGGAAATTAAATCACTCCCTAATTTCAAGTTACTTGAAAGCGCTGCCTAGGGTGCGGCTGTTGCTGCCAACTGAGTCTGATGCTGCTGCTAGTGTGCCTTGCCTTCACCTGCCAGCCAGGATGCTAGCACACTGCTGCTGGTGTGCCTTCATCCTGCTAGCCAAGAAATTGAAATTAATTCTGTTGGGAATTCTCTCTGGTAAGAGATACCCTTCTATTACAGCAGAGTGCACAGAGGCACAGCACAGCACAGTCTGCCTAGCATACATGCGTGTATGCTGAGAGTAAAAGAAACTTGGAGCCAGTTCATAGTTTCAAATCAAGCCTTTATTGGAGAACTCCATTCTAGATAGGAAAGTGGAGAGATAAGATCTTTAATCTAGCTAGCTAGCTGGAAGCAGAGGGATGGTTTCTGCATCTCTGCACACATGGTGCAGGGAGAAAGGAGCGTGTGTGTTGCAAGGGAGAAGAAAGGGAAGAGGAAGCGGTAGGAAGGAAGGACCTGAGAGTAGCAATCTACATATCAAAGGGATAGTGTCAGAGCAGTAGGGAAGGGATGACCAATGTCTTGACCCCTCTAGCCCTCTGACTCACTAATCTGTCCCCCTCTGTCACTAAGACATGAGACAGCACAGAGTCCTTAACTTCCAACAAATTAAACTTCAGAGGCCCTAGAGTAAAAGAATGTTTTACTAGGGTTGTAGTCCAACATTCCCTGGAGGTCCAAGATCAGGAACTCTTGGCCTAGGAGAAACCCTGCTGTAGGCCTATATAAAGAATCCTTCCAGGGAACTATTCCTCACCCTGTTTCCTAAGTCTGTTTAGTTACCCAACACCTATGGAGCTGTATTATTATCTCTTGTTTACACAGTCAGACAGGTGTTATTGACTGGTTTGTTTTATCCAGACATCGAGTCCTTCCCAAGGACCTGGGATGGCTGAATTTTATTATCAATGTTGTTGCTGTTATAGATATCGTCGCAGAATATAGGTTGTTCCCAGTAAAGCTGCTTTTTGTAATTGGCTGATGGTGATTTCTGTGGTCCCTATGGTGTTGAGGTGCTCTTCAAGGTCTTTTGGAACTGCACCCAGGGCGCCAATTACCACTGGGATTATTTTGGTCTTCTTCTGCCACAGCCTTTCAATTTCAATTTGTAGATCTTTGTATTTGGTGATTATTATTGTATTTGGTTGTTGTTGTTGTTGTTGTTGTTATTATTATTATTATTATTATTATTATTATTATTATTATTATCTCTTGTTTTCAAGGTGCAATCAAGGTTGAGTTGAGTAATCAAGGTGCAACAGATAACACAACTATCAGAGTGTGAGCCTGCCAATATACTTGGGTAGGCAACATCCTATCTCCCTTACTGCACCCCCTGGGACCAGCAACCCAGCCTATGGCTCTCCCCAAACCCTGTCATTTATCTCCTCCTCCTTCAAAAGGAAGATGGAAGAAGCCACTGCTTCTCTTGTCACAAAACTGTAAGCAGAACTGGGCAGGCACTGGCAGAAAGTTTCCCCATCTCCTCTCCCTTTATACTGGTCAATTGTTCAGCAAGAAAAGAAAGAGTCCAGGTAGGAATACCAGCTACTGCTGGCAGGCAGACATTCAACAGGTGCAGCTTTTCCTGCTGAAATGGTAGTGCTCCACTTTCTGCTTGTCAGGCAGCTGTCAAAGCATAGAGTCCAACAGGGAAGAGGGAAGGGGGGTGGAGCTGACAACCCTTCCCTCAGAGATCCCTCTGGACCCCCTGAAGAGATGGCTCTAGGCTTCCTTCCCTGCCCTCTGAAGAAATGTGGCTTAAAGTACACTGAGCGGTAATTAATCTGCATTAAATGATATAAGGTCAGCATATTCTGACACTTCTCTCTAGCCCACATGCTCAAATTAGCTGCCGTGTGGTTTAATCACGTGGCGGAAGCCAGCATTGACACGAGGTGTTGAATGACCACCCTTTGCCCCAGAGGACCAGTGGAATGTATGTCTGCACAAATGGGGTCAGATGTGGCCAGCACCAGTCTTGCCTTTCAGGGCTGCTAGGGTTGCCCAAGAAATTTTCTCTTGCCGAGATGAGTCAGGACTCCCAGCAAAAGGTCCAGCCTGTGTGCACAGGATGGGCAGGAAGACAAGCCAATCCCTGCATGGCCACAACGACCCGGGTCAGGTCAGATCAGATCAGGGGGTGAAGCTGAATGTAATTTCACACGCGAAGGCTCCCAGGCCTGGATTGCGAGGTGTGAAATTACACTCGTTCTTCAGTCTGGAGGGCCTGGAAAGAGGCTGGAGAGCTGAGTTGGAAACTCTTGGCCTGAAGTCCTATATGCATTGATTTGAGAATATAAATGCCACTGAATGTGGAGATCTCACACCAGAGTAAAAATGCATCATTGTGAGCTATTAGGCTGCAATCCTATATGGAGTAATTTTTATTTTCGATAGCTATGTCAGTCTATTGTAGTAAAAACAAGAAGGAAAACTGGTAGCACTATACAGACTGTCAAGACAGTGAAAGGCGATTGAAAGTAAAAATGCTAATACTGTATTATAATGCCCTTAGACAAATCTGTGGTGTGGCCACATTTGGATTACTGCATACAGTTCTAGTCACCATATCTTATTGTAGACAATAGCAGCTAGTGGCACTGGCATGGGGGGTGGGGGGAGGGAGAACCCAACAACTGAGGCAGAAGCCTCCGAGCCTCGTTCCTTTCTCCATGCCAGCTGGCTTGGATATTTACCCATGCCTGCCAGCCTAGAGGAAAACAGAAGGGGGGCAGAAAAGCAGGGGCAAAAGGCAGAAAACAGAAAGGTTTAATGCGGGGGAGTGGAGAAGGCAGAAAGCAGAAAAGCCAGAGCAAAGAAGTGGAGAAAGGAGGAAAGGGGGACAGAAGAGAGAAAGTAGGGAGTTGTATTCCCCCTCTCGCCAAACAAACAAGCCTGTAAAAGATCCCCATTCAGCCATGATACTAGCTGGGTGACTCTGGGCCAGTCACTTCTCTCTCAGCCTAACCTACTTCACAGGGTTGTTGTGAGGAGAAACCTAAGTATGTAGTACACTGCTCCGGGCTCTTTGGAGGAAGAGCAGGATATAAAATGTTAAAAAAAGAAAAAGACCAGACTTACCAGCAGCCAGAGAATCCTCCAGATAGGGATGTGCATGACACTAGAACCAGGGGTCATCCCATGAAACTGAAGGTCGGGAAATTTAGGACTGACAAAAGAAAGTGCTTTTTCACACAACATATAATCAACTTATGGAATAATCTGCCACGGGATGTGGTAGATCTACTGTAACCTGGATGGCTTTAAAAGGGGCTTGGACAAATTTATGAAGGACAGGTCTATCAATGGCTACTAGTCTGGCGACTATAGGCCACCTCCGGCCTCAGAGGCAAGATGCCTCTGAATACCAGTTGCAGGGGAGAAACACCAGGAGAGAGGGTATGGCCTCACCTCTTGCCCCTGGGGTTTCTCAGAGGCATCTGGTGGGCCACTGTGCAAAACAAGATGCTGGACTGTCTCGGGCCTGATCCAGCAGGGCTGTTCTTATGTTCTCATGTTATGTTATATTTTAATAATATATTTGAGCGTGAGCTTTGTGGGTGACAGTCTACTTCAACAGATGCAAAGCAAGGCAGGAGTGCAAACAGAGTGAAAGCTTGAGTATCAACTCCTCACTCAGTTAAATGGGGGGCAGGAAAGACACTTTTGCGGGGAGACCAGTGGCACCCTTTGGACTGGACTTCCAATCCAAAGTTTGGGTCTTCAGCACCTGCAGAGACCCCAAATGTCCCACCAGTGACCTAGGTGATGGCTGTGCTGCCAGCCTGCGTTGCACTGCTGCTACCACCAGCAGGCGCCCCGCAGCAGCCCACCCAACTGCCAATTATGCATGCATGCAGCTAGCTCACCCACCTGATCTCCTGTGGCACGGGGTGGGGTGGGGGCCACTGATGGCCGAGTGCAGCTCTGAGTGAGCAACACTCGCAGCAGCACTTTGTTTGCCACCATGCACACACACACACACACACACACACACACAGAGACCAACAGAGAACCACCACAGTCCATCCAGTCCAAACAACAGCAACAAGTAACAGTGAGTAATTGGGGGAAGGTAGTGCACTCACCTAATTGAAGTGGCAGGATTGTCTATGCAAAATGTGGTTTCTGGAGGTCAGTGGGAAGTATTTTATTCAGAATTTCTTCAAACAGTGCCCCCCCCCCGCAAAAAGTTCCCAGCTTTCTTTGATCATGTTCTGGTGTAAAAAAAATAGTGCATTACAGCTTATCAGGAGGGGGAGGCCTTTAGGTCCAGGGGGAGATATGGGTTATTTGGCTTGATGGGTAATTGTAGGGACTCCTCAAATGCTTGGGGGGATCTGTACCCCTGAGGACCCAGCTTCACAGACCTGAGAGTAACTGTTCTTAAAAAGAGAAGTCCTTGCGGATGCATGGAATGGGACAGAGATGAATTTCATAGAAGTGTTTGACCCTGTCAACGAAGGACTTAATAGGGATTAAGGTTTCCTTTTAGACTTTAAAGATGCCACTTAGTGTATACTAGCTGCGCCAGGCACAGAACATCTACGCCTCCACCAGCCCGCTTCTTCCCCCACAACCCCCTTCTTCCCCCCACCCCCACCCACCCGTGGTTTCTGGCTGGCGGGCCAGCCAGCCCACTTCTTCTCGGGGGCCCTCCCCACTACCCAGCGCTTTCTGGCTGGTGGGCCGGCCAGAAAGCCAGCCCACCACCTCCTCCCGCCCACCCAGCCTGTCGCCACCGCCAGCTCCCACCGGCCGGCCTGCCACTGGCAGGCCCCCTATTTTCTCCCCCCCCCCCCATCGCTAATCAGCAGCTGCTCGTGAACTCTCGTGAGAGCTGCCACACTTAGGAGAAATAGACAGATAGAAGATTATTATTATTACATTTATATCCCGCTCTTCCTCCAAGGAGCCCAGAGCGGTGTACTACATGCTTAAGTTTCTCTTTCACAACAACCCTGTGAAGTAGGCTAGGCTGAGAGAGAGGTGACTGGCCCAGAGTCACCCAGCTAGTTTCATGGCTGAATGGGGATTTGAACTCGGGTCTCCCCGGTCCTAGTCCAGCACTCTAACCACTACACCACGCTGGCTCTCCTTTTACTGCCCTCCTTTTAAGAAGTTTGAAATGCTTTTCACCCGCCTTCAGGGGTGTAGCTATACTAGAGCAGACGGCTTCAAAGAACCCGCTCCCCGCCCACCGCCAGCTCCTGAGGGGCCCCCAGCTCCACTCTTCCCTCTTTTCTTCAATCTCTCTCTCACTCTGAGGGGCCGCCACAGAGAAGGGTGGTCGTGGGCCCCCTCTCCCCTAGCTATGTCCCTGCCCGCTTTTCTACTGTGCCTCAACCAGTTCTTACCCTGCATATAAAGAAGTGGGCTCTTCTCAAATATATAGATCATTAAAATATCTTGACAATTTATTACTCTACCTAATACTACCAGTTTCCCTTTAAAAAAAACCACAACACCTCCTATTTAGGAGTAACACCCACTGGCTCAGTTTATTTACCAGTAAACGCGCCCAGAATCAGGCAGTTAAGCTGCAATCGTATTCCGTTTTTTGAGAGTAACTTAGCTCCCATTGAGAATTGGGCAGGTGACATTTCTGCGCTTCCAGATTTGGGCCGAAGGAGGGCGCCGCCGCGCGCGCGCGCGCGCACACACACACACGGCCCACCCCGGTCCTGTCTGGGCGAATCTATTTACCGAGAAAGGCGGGGGTGGGGGGAAATAGGTCACTTCTCCTTCGGTTCTAGTCCGCGTCTCCCCTCCTGCAATGAGCGGATCCGGCGGCCACAGAGGACGTGGCTCTTGCGGCGCCGCTGCTGGCCCGCCTCTTCCTGTTCCGCTGCGGGCCGGGGCCTGCCCGCCGGCCCGACTCGGTCCTCAACCCGCGGAGGATGAGGAGACCCGGCGGAGGCGGTGGCTGAGGAAAGCCTGGCCGGAGAGCCGGCCATGGAGGAGAAATTCGGCGGGAACGGCGAGGCCCTGGCCGGAGGCGGGCGGCTGGGGCCGGTGGACGTGCCCAGCGCCAGGTAACTTTCCGTGCCTGGGACGCTTTGCGGAGGGAGGCGCGCGGGCAGAGGCTCAGGGCCGGTCATTAGGGTCCCGCCCCCCGTTTTGGGGGGAAGCGGAGCTCCTTGCCCAGCACCGCAGACCCTCCTGGCCGCCCTGCCCCTCCTTTGCGCCCCCACGCCCACCCCTTGCGCACCCCCGTGGCGAGACTTGGCTGGCGGGAGGGGCCAGGCAGGACTCGACACAGTGGTGCGTAGAGGGTGGGGGGCGACCCCCTTCTCGGCTGCTGAGGGCCAGGGGACCGCCTACGGCACACTTTTCCTCCCCCGCCCGGTTAAGAGTAGGACTCCCAGGCAGGAGCGGGGAGCCGTTGCCACGAGCCCCACACAACACGATGCCCCGTCCAAGATAGGGTTCGGTGTCTGAAATGATCAGATCTATACTTTTTATTCAAGGCATTAAAGCTAATCGGTTAAAATATAACCCCAGGATCAAGGGTTATTGCGCTCTTTTGGATTACTACCTTGGCACAGGATGCAGTCATTGGTATACTACGCTGTGTTGCGTGGTGGAACATAATGTTTGGTCTGCTGCACAGATGCAGAAATTGCATGAACGGAGTATATAATGGCTGCACTGTTGTGCAATTCCATTTGTGTGATTTATGTGCAATCGTTGCATGCCACTGCTTGTGTACCATTGTGCAGTAAGACCGAGAGAAAAAGGGGAACTCGAATTAACATTCTACCCCCCCCCCCTCAGAACCTTAAAAGGCCCTGCTGCCAGATAAGGAGGTCAAAGGAGCAGAAAGGCCTCTTGTACCTTTCATGCAGACACATAGAACCTATATTGAATTCCCAAAAAGGAGGGGCATGTTGGTCGCTTGCAGGACAAAGGCTCTGTATTCCTAGGCACTCTACACTTATTCAAGAGTAAATCATATTTTACTTGATGGCATCTTGAAGGTTAACTGATTTCATGTAGCTTACGCTTCTGTGGGCCTGAGTCCTATTGCATTAACCAGCATGGGCACTGGTCTGTGGAAGTATATGACACATTTGTTTTGAAGGTGGTATAGGTCTCTTAGGCTTTTTTCTGCATGAGACTAACACAGCTACCATCATCTGGAATGCATCACTTTAATAGTTACATCAAAAAGGGAAAGTTGGTAGAGGTTGCTTCCCCTCACTCCCTCAGCACTCTGACATGGCAAGCTGTACATGCCAGATTTCCCCCTTCTGTGCAACTAGTTCTACAAAACTAGTATAGGAAACTGCCCTTTCTTTATATCTGGTTGCATATTGACATGTCCAGACTTTGAGCTGGTTCTTGGAAGTGTTGCAGTAGATGGGGGAAATCCCACCACCAACAGTTTCTGAGATCTGTTGTGAAATTTTGCCTTAGAAGAGCTTTTAGGGCAACACCACTGTTCGCTCTAACAGGGATTCCCAGATTTTGTTCACTAAAACTCTCAGCATCCCCAGCTTCAGTGATCTTTGGCTGGGGATTCTGGGAGTTATAGTCAACAGCATCTGGGAATCCCTGTTAGAGGGAACACTGGGCCACAGACATTGCCAAGTTTGAACCTGGAAGTTGTGCGCTTCTGACTGTAGATTGTAGCATGTTATGTTCTTGCAAATGTGTGGTGTTAAGTAATTTGCAAATAGGTAGGATCATTATGCTCAATTATCTATATGCTGTAATCTGGTAAAATGTGAAGCAGAAGGTTCAGAAGACTTCTCAGAGTCTTGTCCAGCCAACCTGCTTAATTCAGTTACAGAAATAGCTGCTGAGTAGTTGTGCTTTAAAGAGAGTTGTTACTAGAGCAACTGTGTTGGTGTGTCAGCACTGTTGAGTTGCGTAGGCATTTGATAGAAGTGGATGTTCTGCAGGGTTGTCCCATTCACCTTAGCTATCTTATCAACTGCTTGCCTTCAAACTCCACAGTATCCCTCATTTTTCAGAACAAAAAAAAATCCCTCAGTTGCATGATGTCATGTAGATTGTACACCTATCTACTGTGTGTCCCTTTGATTTCTTATATATGCATATCAGTCTCGTGTTTATGGACTGTCCGTCCACCACTCACCTAACATGAATAGCAATTCTTTTTGTGCAGAGATGTTTCTGAAGACAAAGCTCAACCTCGGTGTTATGTAGTTTTCATTCAAGTGGGAAGGCTAGCTATCCAAGCGGCTCTACCAAAGCTATCCTAGGATGTTCCTTGTTTTTGAAATATGGCATTTAGATCAGGAGAACTGTATGAGCTGCCTTACACTGAGTCAGACCATTAGTCCATGTAGCTCAGCATTGTCTACACTGACTGGCAGTGGCCTTTCAAGATCTTGGGCAGCTCTTTCCCAGCCCTCCCTGGAAATTCAAGAATTGAACCTGGGATCTACTAGGTGCAAAATGTGTTCCATCACTGAGCTGTGATATATCTTCATAGCCCTTTTGTGCATCAAGTGTAAATGCATATATATCACAATCTTATAGGTCTTGATAGGTGAAATGTGTCCCACCTGGGCATCATCTATTTCAGACTATTCCAACCTAAGAATGCTTTGCAGAATAAGGCAGATCCAAGGGCCACAGTGTTTCAAAGATCATATTATTTACTAACTATTTGGCACCGTATATACCATCTTGGACACTTGTCCATCAGGGGAAAGAAACTGCTATGATCAATAGCCTGAGCCATTGGAAATGTTCTCAGAAGACTGTTCTGAAAGCTGGCTTTCTCAACAATTTATGCGCTATATCCTTTTGTAAAAGCTTACCAGTGTTTCACAATAGCTTTTATTTCTTTTCTGCAGGATGACAAAATATATTGTGTTACTGTGCTTAACAAAGATTTTGAAGGCTTTAGGATTGTTTGAATCCTATGATCTCCTGAAAGTAGTCCACCTTGTACAGTTTATCTTCATAGTAAAGCTTGGGTAAGTTGATTTTTGCTTGAACAGTCAGTGGCATTTTCAGCCCTTTATTCTGAGACTTATTTTGTGTCCAAACATCTTGTTTTTTGTTGATGATTTACTGTTGAGGACATAGACCCCCCCCCCCGCTCGTGTCTCCTTGATTGCCAAATCATGGTTGGTGATTAAGATTGCCTTGAGTTCTCTCCTTTCCTTCATACACATTCTTCCCCTCCCATCACTTTTTAGATATTTCAGACCAACCTTTTTACTAAACATAGTTAGTCCCAAACCAGAATTTGAAACCATGGTCAGAAGTATGGTTTGAGCTAACCATGATTAGTCTTAAAACGTTGGTGCAGACAAAATGCTCACTATAGTTTCCTTGATAAAGTTGGAGGTGGGTGGGAAGGAAGGAAAGAATACATTCCTGATTGCCATTTGGGCAAGATTGTATCTTCACCAAGTAGCAGAATTGGCATTTTATATGGTTCTCTCCCATACAAAAGACTGATAATTTCTTGCTTTATGTTCTAAATGGAGGTCTTTCTATTTAGTCAAATATACAATACAATTTGTGTTACTGTGTTGTGTACTATTTGTGTTACTATTTGTTACACCAACAATGTTAGTGACATAGTTGATCAATACTTTTCATTCAGATGTTTTGCTTTGACATTTGTTTTGACATATAAAATTACTTGGTTCCAGTATAATGAATTCTAAAGGTACTGATTGTAATATTCACTTGTGTTTTGGAAGAGCATGTTTGTGATAGCAAAGCATGCTTCCCCCCCCCCTTTTCTTGCAGAGGTCAGTGACACTGTTTTTTTTAAGCGCTGGGTGGCATATAGAATGCATAATTTCAAGATGTCACAACCTTAAAGGTGGACAGGATGTAAAGTTGTGGGAAATGATGGTGTTAGATAGGTAAGCGGAGGCAGGTGTCAAACTAGTAAAATTCTGTTCAGCCTTCTATCTTACATCATGGCCACTGGTCCCTCTAACAGGGATTCCCAGATGTTGTTGACTAGGGATGCTGGGAGTTGTAGTCAACAACACCTGGAAATCTCAGTTAGAGGGAACACTGATCATGGCCGACTGTACTTTCCACTGGGGAGGAAGATGCTACATGATTGCTGCGCTGCTCCAAAATTGCCACAGGTACTGTAGAGGTAGGCACACCTTTCCCTTCCTTTGTTGGATTGGCACAATCTGCTACAGTTATAACAGGCTTTTACCCTTGGAGGTGAAATAATTGCAATAGTTCATGCCATCTGTCCCATATCTGTAAAAAAACTACTCCTTTCTTACAATGGAAATTACAATCTAGTGTATTGTGGCATTGTTGAAAACATTGCATAATAGATTTTGCAGTCTGTATTGACAGGTAAACAGTTCCTGGAGTATGAAATTACCTGGAAATTTGGTATGAACATTAAGGCTGCAATGTGATGCAGATTTAAGTTCCACCAAACTCAGTAGGAATTACAACCTAGTCCTAGGCATTTTTACTTGGAAATAACTAAGTCTGCAAAATAGCTGGAAATTTTACTTGTGTTCAAATGATATTTTCCTTAGCCATTTCCCACAGTGCACGTTACCTTTAGTGATGGTGAAGTTGAGCAATTTTGTTACTAGTTTGTATGATGTGTCTTTAGTAGTTCAGGCCTTGAGGAAATGGTGATTGTCAGTTCCTGGAGTTCTGCTGTGTTTTCAGAAAACTTTAAGTAATGGCCATCAAGGTTTCTGTACACAAACACGTGCATACACACCCCAACTGTCCTTAAGAAGTTAGGGTACTGGATTGTTTTCCTAATCACTGTTAAGATCTCTATGGTTTCTTTTGCTCTTCAAAGCGTGTACATAAGTAGCTTATTAGCAATTTTAATGTGGTACAGTAAGCTGGGCCTGCAGTTTATCTGATACTGCTATTTGTACACTCTGTACATTGTAGTTGTCTTAATGCCATTGTTCTTGCCTGGTGTTGACCTTACCTCAGTCCGTATTCTGCAAACACATGCACTTTGTCTCTATGAATTTCCTGCTACAAATAATACTGGGTCGTCGGTCACAAATCCTAAACATTCACTTGTGCATGGGTAGATTGAATTTGGTAGCACACTGAGTAGGTATTTTCAGGAAGCATATAAGGACTGTTTCAGTGGTGTGAAAGACACCTCTGTATAGGAATTAATAGACTGTCAGATGTGTTTGTCCGGGTGGACTTTAATGGATGTGTCCATGTACGTGCATACTGTGAATCCTTGGTTAATACTGGATCTCCAGCATGAGCACACAGAGCAGGAGACCTGCATAGATGATCATGCTGTGTGGTTTCACATGAATTCCTGCACAGAGTACTTTCCATGGAAGAAATTTGGTAAATTTTGAAATAGCCCTCACTGTGTTCAAAACCACTAATTGAGGGTTTGTTTGTGGGATAGGGTCCCAAAGTTCTGATTTTATGATATGGGCACTTTAAAACACATAGCCATTGTTGATCTGAACAGGAAAACTATTGAATATCTTGTTTTCATTGTAATTTGACTTGATCTAACATAAATTCCTATTTGCATAGGTCTGCATTTTTTATGATTTTGTTTCAAAGACCATTTTCATCTGGAAAACCTGTAAGCAAACATCAGGTGAGTAGAATGATTATTGTCAGGAAGTGCACATCTAAATACTGTGATTTATATAGACAGCTTGCTATTTAAAATATAAACTTCTTTTCTACAAATGGGAAGCACTGCTAATTTGAGACTACAACCCTATCAAAGAGAATAGCAGTTGTGCATCTTTAAATCTTTAAAATCTTTAAAAAGATTTAGTGCATCTTTGTTTCAAAGGTGCAGTAATTTCCAGTGGATTTTGTGCCTCATAGAGTTGGACCATACCATCTTGGTCAAAGATGGTCTTATGGTAGCAAGCATGACTTGTCCCCTTAGCTAAACAGGGTCTACCCTGTTTGCATTTGAATGGGAGACTACATGTGAGCACTGTAAGATACTCCCCTTAGGGGATGGAGCCGCTCTGGGAAGAGCATCTAGGTTCCAAGTTCCCTCCCTGGCATCTCCGAGATAGGACAAGATTTATTTTTATAGGACAAGATTTATTTTTAATTGAACCCACAAACTACCAAAGCATGGTCTGTGGATAACGAGGGTCCTCTGTAATTTCAATTTATGTCGTTAACAGATCATGTTATTTAAGGGAAAGGGATTTGTCCTCTAGCAAAATACATCTGCTTCCTTTCGGCAGAATTAAATCAATGTACATGTTGCGCAACTTATAAAAATTGTGCAAACACAACATTACTACACTTACATATTCCTGCCAAATACATATCAACCAGTATTTGTTACATAGCCTTTTAAAAATTGATTTGGAATTCAGATAGGATTCCAGCACATTAATGCAATATTTTCTCTTACAGTGGATCAAAATAATTAAACATGCTGTTGTTGGCTGCATAATTTCACTCTTGTGGTTTTTTGGTCTTACCCTCTGTGGACCTCTAAGGTAAAGATGCAACTTTGGAATCGTAGTTTACAGCTAGGTGTGCAACTGTGTAATCCACAGGTTACTGTGGATTAGGGATGTGGACGACTGTTTCAGCAGGACAGGGAGAAGTACTTTTGAGCATGATTAAAGCATGCCCTTAACTGTTCCTCTGCCATTTTTCCAGGTGCGACACTGTGCCGCTCAGAAGTCTATGCGCGACTGTGGGGCTTCACTCAGCAGCCTGCACACGGCCATGTGCATCGTGCTGCCATGCGCAGGCTGCTGGGTGAAGTCCCGCGGCTGCGCACAGACTTCTGAGTGGCATGGCATCACTAGGTGGCACTCTCTCTGACTGATGGCCAGTTCAGTTTGGATTAGGTACTACAAGACATTTTTAGTAGTTTGTGTATTTATAACTTGTGTTCCCAGTAAAGACTTCAATCTGCATCAAGATCAAGTTAAAGGATGATAATATAAGACTGTCAGCAATAGGGTTTAAAAATGAAGCTCATCTCTAGGACAGCAGTTCTCAAGAAGGTATGGTGGGCTTCTCAGGGGAGTCAGCTACAATTCATTCCTCCCCTTTCTCATACAACCTCAAAAAGGCCTTGATTAAATCATAATCAAGTGTATCAGCACAGTACAGTATAGCAGGCCAGGGCCCTCTGTCACCTGCATTGATTAACAGCGCTGGAGAATCCATGAAGCAGTCTTCTGTATTGTGCAAGCATTTTGATTCTTCTCATGAGTCATTTCAGTTGTTTCTCAGGCAGTCCCAAACCCTCTTTCTTTGAAAGAGGATTGAGATTGAGAACTAGGATTTGTCACTTTGGAAGGCAAAGTTTTCTTGTAGAAAAATTCTACATCAAAGGTATGGGAAAGCCACACCTGGATTTTTAACTATTTAGACTGTAAAAGAAGCTTGCCAAGTGTGTGACTGACATAGTGCTCTTCCCCCCGCCCCTTAGTTTATACCCATTGCTATTTCTTTTGAGATATGAACCTGAGTGAAATTGACTCTTCTCTAAGATTGTTACACCCCTGCCATGTAAAAATTGGGGAAACATTGGTGAAATCTACAGTAATCATGTCATTGCACTTCTGTATTGCTACAGTGCAGGATGAAGTTTGTGAGATGAAAGTGAGGGAGATCAGGGAAATTTATTGTTTTAGAAATTAGCTCACTAGTAACTAGAAAACGTTACAAAAGGCTTGGACCTTTACCATAGTAGTAGAAATTTCAGAATGTTTAGAATGACTGTTCTCATTGAGTCCACAATTAACTCCTGAGCTGGATACTGGCAGTAAACTAAACTATATAAAACAGAACTTGTGGTCTGGATCACATTGAGCAGGATTATACCAAGCTATTGTTATAATTGTGTCTAACTAGTAGGGTTTTGTTAATTACTTCAGATGATGATAATGAGAAATCCACAAAAGTCACGTAGTTGTGCAGTAGCAATATCATACCCCTTTCCTCACCCTCGTACCATCTCATTCATTCATTTCCTTTCGACCAAGTTTATAACATAATTGAAATCGCTTGAAGGCAGTAATTTATCAGTTTTCAATAGTACATATGTTTTGGGTTAATTATTGAGTTTATTATCATGGGTAGGTGCTTTGTGGCACAATTCCAATTTAATCTGTGTTATCAAGCCCTTTATGAAATGTTAGCCCAACCCATACCTGTCAAATTATTTCAATTTATTGTTTATAATAAATAGGTGTGCTAAAATGAGATTTGTATCTTTGTTTTGCAGAACGGTTTTGCTTTTTGAGCACAGTGATATTGTTGTAATTTCACTGCTTAGTGTACTGTTCACAAGTTCAGGAGGAGGACCAGCAAAGGTATCTATTTACTTTATGAAAATGTATCACAGGTGATGAAGATCATAAAAGAATATAATACATTTCCAGAATTCATGAGATCATTTACCTAACTAATTTATAAATAATCTTTTCATGGTATATATACTTCAGCTGGATAAACCATATTTACGATTTTATGTTAGAGATATTTTTGGAACTCTTTCACTGTAGGAAGAAGGCATTCTAAGCACAGTAGTCAGCTTACTAAGATGACCCACATAAAGACAAACAACCTTTTCTAAACTCCCCGTCCTGAGTTCTTCTGCCTCCAAATTCAGAAGTACATTGCATTAATTTTATTTTGATTTGGAGTCCTTGGCATGTGTCTCTGTTTTTCTATAATTTCCAATACCTGTGCTTCAAATCAACATTTTTATTGATATGTCTCTTGCTTTTCAGACAAGAGGTGTGGCCTTTTTCATTATTGCTGTGATCTGTTTGTTGCTTTTTGATAATGATGACCTCATGGCTAAAATAGCAGAACATCGTATCCTTTCTGGTTATTGATGGAGGATAACATTCTCTTGTTTCAGTTACCTAATTTAATCTAGATTCTTGTGACTGTTAATGAAGAAATCTTTTGTGATATAATATTTGGGTTCTTATTCAGATCTTGGTCTTATATCACCTCGGGTATAAATTCACTAGATAGGTTTAGGGAAAGCCCACTAGTTTTCACCTTTTAGCTCTTAACCTGCAATGTGGTGGTAATAATTACTGACCTACCTTACAGGTATTATTGTATTGTGTATTTTACAGAGATATGTGCTCTCTCCTTATTGGCCCAATTTTGTTACATTATCCAGGCAGGCCGGACATCTAAATTTTCTCCTTTCTGACTCTGATGCCGAGATTACCTACTGTGTGGCCAAATGTTGTGCCACTGCTTGTAACAGGAAACAAATGGTTAACCCTTATGTAGGTACATGTGTTACTCTGGTGGTAGGTTGGTATTTTAGTATTATTCAGTATTATTCAGTATTTAATATCAGAGCAATTTAAGTTATGTTGCCTGTAACTGTTGATTATTGTAATTGCTGGCTGGTCGTGGACTGTAATAAATGATTTGATTTGATGGCATGTGAAGCAGCTAATAACGGGCCTGTATTTCTGTCACATGAGTTAGACTTCCTGTAAATGTGACAAGTCACTTTAGGGGACCATTCAGTTTTGACTGAAATAGTTTCTTGATCTAAATTCTAGTATATCACTTCTGATACTTAGATGAGTGTTTCCAGTGACATGTGTTCTGTGGTATTAGTTCCAGCCAGCGTAGCCTTTTCAGGTCACGGTCATTCCTTAAACCGTCTATCCTTCCTTTACACCCTTTGTTTAATTTTGTCAAGGAAGCAACACACAGAGATGTGGTGCTGCTGTTCATTCTTGACTGTGATTGGAAGTAGAGATAGAATTCCACCACACTGTTTTCCTGACCTCTGATTTCTTTAGCTGAAGGACACCATGACAGTGCTCTAACCCACATACTTTATACAATCATCGCTTTCTTAGGAGTTGCAGATCACAAGGTAAATGGTTCTTATAATATATGCTGAATTGCGGGGGGAAAGTGCACAGTAGATGATGTTGGGAAGCAGAATGGACTCCTGCTCTTGTCGCATGTGGCAATATTACAGGTTTTTAAATGACCTTTAGTTTTGCTATTCTGACATTTATTTCATCAGCACCTTTCAGATATGCACAGCACTTGCATGCATATGTGTTTTATTTCCTGAGACGGAAAGCCATTGTAATAAAGAGATGCTAATCATACTTGGAAACAATAAAAATAATTAAAAAGCAAATAAATATTAAAATCAGTCAAGTTTCAGATTTGAAATACTCTTAATTATACTGTGATTTTTGTGGCTACTCACGTTCAGTAGTTCACTGGCTGACTTTTCTCTATCCACACATTTTTCTGTAGTTTCGCTTTGATTAATAATTTGCTGATTGATTAAATATAATTTTGTAAGATTTTAAAGGTCCTTTCAGTATGTTAGGTTATATGCATGTTGAACATGCATTTTATAATGTCCCTTCCACTACTGAACTACCTCTTGAGATCTAACCAAGAAGTCATCTTGCCTATTGGAATTTCAGATATAATGATAGGGGGAAAATAAAACAAGCAGAATTGCTATTATTTGATTTTGTTCTTAATTTTTGAAGCAAAGTGTTTCAAAGAAAAAGCTGATAAAAATTGAGAGAAGAAAAGAACAGCATATAAATGCTTAGGGTGATAATCACAATGTTGCACGGTTGTATTATTATCAACCAAATGTATTTTTAATGTAATGATTCTTCTATTTGCAATAATTATTCATATGTTTTTATTATTAGAGGGTTGGGGAGAATAGAACTCAGGTCTACAGAAAATAAGCAGAGATATATCTTCAAGAGCATTAACATATTTCATTAACTAGTGTGTCCAGTTTTCAGGTTGCCAATAGTGAATATGCAGACTGAGAAAGCCATTCCTATTATATTTTTCTGTGAAAATATTAGAAGTGAGAGGGGGTGGAATCAAATCTATTCATTATCTGACTCTTATCCATATTATTTAAAGGAGATGTAAAATGTTTTCTGTATCTCTTTGCAGGGTGGAGTAATTTTGCTTGTATTTGCATTGTGTTGTAAAGTTGGTTTTCACACCGCTTCCCGAAAGCTCTCTGTGGACATTGGTGGGGCCAAACGTCTGCAGGCCTTGTCTCATCTTGTTTCCGTTCTCCTTTTGTGTCCCTGGATGGTTGTCTTGTCTCTGACCACAGAGGTAAATAGCATAACGTGTGCTGAAAAACAAATGTAATTTTCTGGCAACTAAATTTAAGAACTGAATCTAAAAATCTTTTTTTAAATGTATCTCCTTAAGATGGCACTACTTTGTTCATAATAGAAATATATAGATAATTTTAAATATATATTAAAACCAACATAAATATCAAAACAGGAAAAATCATAAATCTGTAAGATGATAAAACACAGCTGGAAGTTTCAGCCATTTCTAAATGCAAATAAGTTTTGACAGCCTACTTAAGATTTTAAGCAAGTGTGCATCCCCAGGATTACTTTGTGCAGATTAGTTATTCCTCAATTGTTAAGAGATTCTGAGTGCATATTCTGGCCTTGTAAATCTAAAATGCATTGGTGGACCATGTGTGTAATTAGTTTTCAAGGAAGAAGAAAAGACCACCCAAGACTCAAGCCAAGTCCATCCCTGTTGTGTAGGATCAGCACTGAATCTTGAACTGAATCTAATAAAAAAAAGTACTGTGAATAGAAACATGTTCTGCTGCCCATGTTAATTGTTTGCATCTTTTGATTGCAGAGTAAAGTAGAATCCTGGTCTTCTCTCATCATGCCCTTCATAACAGTTATCTTTTTTGTTGTGGTTTTGGACTTCTACGTAGAATCTGTATGTTCCATTAAGATGGAGGTCTCCAAGTGTGCCCGCTATGGATCCTTTCTCATTTTCATTAGTGCTCTGCTATTTGGCAATTTTTGGACACATCCAATAACAGACCAGCTTCGAGCAATGAACAAACCAGCACACCAGGAATCCACAGAGCATGTTATTTCTGGAGGCGTGGTAGTCAGTGCCATTTTCTTTATTTTATGTACGTGTTAGCCCTCCTTTTTAAAGAGTGGTGGTATATAGCTTTATCATACATTATACAGCATGTCTTGCTGCAGAATATGTTGGTGCTAGGAGTAGCATTAGCTTACATATGCATATGTAAGATCTTATGGACTTACTTAATTGGAACTGAAAGTCTCATTGAAAATCTTTGGTAAATTGCTTGTGAATAGATAGGGGTGGTGAACTATTGGCTGATGAAACTACATAGTCAGTTTCAATTGGGCTACACCAAAAGTGTGTTGTACTTGTTAATAGACTTGTGTACATTTCTTTGCACACAGCATGCACAGTATTTGCTTATTGAATTGCTCTGGAAAGCATTCATTAGCTACTGAAATGTCAAGCCTTTTCTTGGTAGCTTCAAAGAAAGCAACTTCTGGCTGCACTCCTGTGACCCGCATGCTTGCCCCTGAGAAGCTCTCTGTGCCATCTTTGTTGGAAATTCCAACGCTGTTAATGTGCCCATGGGGTTGAGCACATGGCATTATCAAAATCAAGTTGGCGTAATGGGAATAAATTGATTTTTGCATTGGAATCTAAGGTCCCCCACTTCTGACAAAAAGTATGAAGATAATTGAGCTATAACCATTTAAAATAAAGTGTGGTAGCTAATCTAGCATTCAACACAGAAAGTCTCTTTGGTCTTGAATCATGAAAGAATATAACATATCTTCCTACACAGAATGATAAGATGGTTCAGTGTGATACAGAAACCCAGTCTTTAAGGGAATTACTGGCTGTTCTGAAGGTCTTTGGAAATTTTGTATGAAGAGATTAATCCTAAATGTGAACAATAAATGTTTCATCTGTCTTTTTCAGCTGCCAATATCCTCTCCTCCCCAACACGGAGAGGACAGAAGGGCACTCTTATTGGTTATTCTCCTGAGGGAATACCACTGTACAATTTTATGGGTGATGCTTTGCAACATAGCTCTCAGTCCTTACCTCGGTTTATTAAAGAATCACTGAAACAAATCCTTGAGGAGGCTGACTCAAGGCAGATCTTCTACTTTCTGTGCCTGAATATGGTAAACATGATTTTTTTAAAAAAACAACTTTGATTATATTACGTTCTAGCCATTTTAACATGAACTTTGTCCCAGGATCAAATATGCTTGGTCTAATGTAAAGTCTTATCTGAAAGAACCTCGTGAGTCATCTGGTCGAGTTTTTCAACTCCCAGATAATTCATGACAGGTGCCTGTTCAAACATTTCTTTAAAGTCCTAAAAAGAAGAAGATGATTCCCACAGTTTACATGGAAAGAAGACGTTTAGCCTAGTAAATTTTAAGAGCTGCAGTATATAGTTAGTGCATTCATATACCACCCCATTTTAAAAAAATAATAATAATCCCTGGTTGGTATATAAACTGGAATGAAAATATACCTAGTATATGGGAGAGTTCAACTGTTTCATTGGGTGTGTCTGAAAATACTTCGTAAAATATACTCTTTATATACTTATAGTTCAATTTCTATTCTATACTGCCTTCATAAAACACATCCCAAGGCAGTTTACAAAAATTAAAATACATTAAAGCTCCATTAAAATCACATTAAAATAAGTTAAAACAATTTTTAAAACCCACCAAAAAGCAACAGCCATAAGAAGGACAAAGCAACTGGGTAGCAGAGAAACCTGGCAGCCCATAAAGAGTAAAAGCCTGAACCTATTTTAGCCTCAAGCCTCTTTTATGGACATTAACGAATGCATGTTCACTCTCCAAGAGACCGTAGTGTTCCAGCTACTCAACAGTAATATAAAAGTTCATGGTCAAGATCCAAGCAACTGTTAAGCTAGTTCTGTTTAGCCCAAGAGGGCTTTAGACTTGTTTTTCCCAAATGGTACCCTCCCCCGTGCTACATGGCTGCATGGCAAACTGCTTTTGAAACTGAGGGGAGATTCAAAAGCAGTTCTTGATACAACATGGGAGTCTGCTGCTCAAAGCTATGGGGAGGGAGTCAAGGTTTCTCTGAGCTAGCAACACTTTGCAAGCCACTATTTTCTCTGATTCCCTGGTAATACTGAGAAGCTTCGTCCAAGGTTCTGTTCTTCCCCAAAGTTAGAAATATGTTGACATCCAAAAGGATTATAGTGGCCAAAGCCTAGAGGTAAAAGGATTCTGTCCCAGTTCAATCTTGGGTTAATTACTAAGGGTCAGTAATCCCCTTCTGTCTTCTCACTCCTGAAAATGGAAGTGGCCTCTTGTCAACTTTTCTCTTTTCCAGTCTGGTAAGGCTCTTTGTCTTCCCACCCTACTTCCTTATATTGTACGTTAAAAGATACTACACAAGTTGCTAATAATTATGAAAGAAAAGAACCATAATGGATCATATTTCTTTTATCAGAAACTGGAAATGGGAGCATTCCAAAACAGATTTAGATATAAAGTTATTCATACTGTAATATCAAAAAAATTGAACCAAACTTACCTTTATTCTCATTTCGATAGAAATCCATTCGAAAGCATGATGCTCCTTCCTGGGAGAGTATTCAATGGAGCAGACATTTGTTAACTTATTTGGGATGTAATTTTCTACTGGGTTATGTTATGCTGAGCAGTATGTGAATTATTTTGTTTTTCTCATCATTAGATGGAGCCCTTCTATAAATGTGAAGTGTGAGGGATTCAAAATATGTTGACTCCATGTTTTCATGTGTAATTTTATATTTAATTGTAACAGACAACATCAAAATGTGCTCACTTTTGTTCTAGGCTTTCACTTTTGTAGAACTCTTTTATGGTGTGTGGACCAACAGTCTTGGTTTAATCTCAGATGGATTCCACATGCTTTTTGACTGTTCAGCTTTAGTTATGGGTCTGTTTGCAGCACTGATGACTAGATGGAAAGCTACTCGCATATTTTCCTATGGGTAAGTATGCAGAATTAGTTATAAGGATTGATTAAAGGGATGCTGCTAGTTTTATCACAGCACATGGCATACTAGTCAGACCTGTGTTCCTCTGGTGTTTGACACAGTAAACTTGTCAAGTGCAAAGGAAAGACCAAGTATCTCTAGACACTAAATGGACAATGCACAAAGGAGCTGCAGCCAATCTCAGCTTCCCACTGTGTGTCCCCAAGTGTTCAGGGACACACATCTCTCCTGTCCACTTTATGTGTTTACCAAAGGAAATGCCATTGTGCCCTGACTGCCGCAATGTGTGTGAAATGATTGGTCAAGTCATACATAGCCTAATGTATTTTAAGTGCAGATATGTGGCGTCATTCTTCATGCTGTGTCAGATATTTTACCATTATGAGAGTTTGGGTAAACTGTGGTGGGGAAATTAGCATTTCTTACTGATTTAAACTAGTCAAGTGTGTCTCAGAACAAAATAGTTTTACGGCTAGTATGCTAGTTATTTTTTTGCTTTAGAATGTTAGGAAGAACCTTGGAGGCCTTGCCCAAACACCTTTTCCATACAGGAATCTACTCCTTTGCCCAAGACAGACTGTTCCACTGTCAAACAGTTCTTACAGTTAGAAAGTTCCTCCTAATGTCTAGCCTGAATCTCCTTCCTTATAATTTCAACTCACTGGTTCTAGTCCTGCCCCCAGGAGCAGCAAAAAGCAAATCTGCTGCTCTTCCTATTTGATAGCCCTTCAGTATCTGAAGACAACTATCCTATTTCGCTTTGATCTTTTCTTTTCCAGGCTAAACATACCCAGTTCCTTCAACTGTTCCTCACAGGACTTGGTTTCCAGCTCCCTCACCATCTTTATTGTTTTCCTCTGAACCAATTCCAGTGTATCAATGTCCTTCTGAAAACGTGATGCCCAGAAATTGACATACTAGGCAACATCAAAGTTCGTTAGTCATGACTAAGCATCATTTAAATCCATGAGACAGTCATTACTAAATACCATTAATTTCAATATGATTTAATCCTGTCTAACCTAATCTGGATGTTGCCCAGTATTCCAAGTGGGAATACTGGAATTATTCCCAGTAATCTGTCCTTTAAAATGCTTCTCCCCTTAACTCCATGTGTATGCATGCGGGGACACACACACTCATGCATGTGTGTGTGAACACCTTTTTGTTTGCTCCAGTATTGTTGTTCCCATCAGACACCCCAATCCATCATTTGTGCTCCATCTTCTAAGAAGGTATATAGTAAACCTGAAGATTAAGGCCAAGATCTTTCCATTTGCCTAATTTGCTTCATGTTTCTTGGTTGAATAGTTCTGGGATTTCTGCAAAATCACTGGCAATTTTAGCACCATATAGAAGACCAACAATATCTCTTCAGTATATTTTTATTCTTCACTTTTTAAATTGCAGGTATGGCCGTGTAGAAATCCTCTCCGGGTTCATTAATGGCCTTTTCCTCATGGTAATAGCTTTCTTTGTCTTCATTGAGTCTGTGGCCAGACTGGTTGATCCTCCAGATATTGATACAAATATGTTGACTGTAAGTTTCTGTGTTGTTTTCTTTTTAATAATATTTACTTAAGCCTTCTTTCCTGTGTAATAGAGGCAAGAGCGTTCAATCCCTCAAGGACTGCTAATGCTGCTACTGCTGCTGCATACGCTCTGATCTTTTCAGGGATATTAGCATAGGATGGCATGACGAGAGGCAATACGTACTTTTAAAAAAATCTTTTTTCACTAGGTAAAAGGCTGTCTTATCTTTTAAAATGTATTAAAATAAGATATGGGTTGGTCCTCCTCTGTATGAGGCATGGAGGACCTTTTATATTCTAATTGTACACAGGGCTTAATTTTATTGTCAAATTTAAATGGAGGTGTATTCCTGTGGTGTCATTTGATTTTATCCAGCCCTTTCAAGCTATGGGCATCAAGCTAGTTTTCTTTGGAGGCTCAGCCACAAGCATATCATTCCAGGATAAACTGTAGGTGAGAAACCCACTAGTGTTCCTTAGCCTTAGAGGCTGAGAAATAATCCATGGGAATATGTTGTGCCCCAGGTGTATTTCGGACTCAGAAGAACTTGTCCTGTTTCTGTGTGTGAATTATGTTTAGGCCACTAGGTGTCAGTGATATGCCTAGTTGATCCTACCATAATCAGTAATCAATTTAAAAACCTTCAACTGAAAGTTCCTGCCCAATTGAGCTGTAGTATAAGAGGATCAATTTAAAATATCTAACCCGAAAGATAGATACTTGACCAATATTCCAAAGATTGATTTGAGATCTGTTAGAGCAGAGATAGACCTATCCAGTTCCAGTGTTACAAATTTGAGTTGCTTGCAGGATGACTCCTGAAGACCTGTTCAATTCTCAAAACAAAGTCCTGGGTCTTTAGTCTAGAATCCATACATTATTCCGAGAAAAGGTGCCTCTCAGATGCTGTGTTCTCAGAGTCAAAGGAACTGAACACTATCCCCTGGGAATTCCCTCTGGCTCTTTATTTATTTAGCATATTTGTACAACGCCCACTACCAAAGTCTCTAGGTGGTTTACAACATAACACTAAATTGCAAGATACAGCAATTTTCTTGGCAGAAGACATGAGAACACAGACTAAACTGTCTTTTAAATGTTTACTAACTAATAAAAAGCTTTTACAAAGAAATAAGAGATGGCAAGTGGTGTGTGTGTGTGTGTGTTGCATTAATGATTAGCAATGACTAATAAATAAAAATCACTAATAATATCTGAACCCTATAAGAAAGATAGGAAGTGGGGGTGAAGAGCGGGTGGGGAGAGAGAGATTTGGAATAGTAGAGGGAGTGGAGCTGAGTTTCTCTAGGAAGCATTCATATTACCAGTTTTCAGCAGCTTGAGGCTAGGACACAAAGCTAGTCTAACTGGAAACTGGCCACAGATGTTGAAGAGTATCAGAACCTTTGAGATCATAGGAAACAGAGGATCAAGCATAGGGTAAATCACTACTCTGCCCTTCAGCAGGGATCACAAACAGAGACTCTGTGCTGTCAGTAAGGTCCAGCTCACAACTGTCTTTCTTTTGGATCACATTGCACATTGCCATCCAAAAGAGTCAGAAGGCAAAGCCAAAAAGCCCCCAAAATCTCTGTCTTCCTTTTGAGCCATTTCACTCCAAGTTGTCTCAACTCAAAGCTGCTCCTGCCCCTCCCTTAGGAATAGACCTTTCACACAGAATTCTACCGTCTTATCGCAGCAAAAAGTATCTTTCTGCTGGCCTAATAACAGTCTCCATTGTTCTCTCTGTAGCTGTGATCCTTGAATAGGAGCAGCATGATTTTGCTGTCTCTGAATTTATCTGGGTAGCAAAAGTACCCAAAATGCTTTGGGTTGCAAAAGCATTTTTGCAGCTCCAAAGATCAGAGGAGGGGATAGCACTTAGCAATAGCACTTACATTTATATACCGCTCTATAGCTGGAAGAGCTCTAAGCGGTTTACAATGATTTAGCATATTGCCCCCCAACATTCTGGGTACTCATTTTACCGACCTCGGAAGGATGGAAGGCTGAGTCAACCTTGAGCCCCTGGTCAGGATTGAACTTGTAACCTTCTGGTTACAGGGCGGCAGTTTTACCACTGCGCCACAAGGGATGAGAGCAAGGAAAAGGAAGAGATGCAAAATAACCTTATTGATCCTTATTGGCAATTATCTCTAATATCCCAGTGTTATGTAAACCTTGCCAGCTCAGGTTACATCACAGATGAGCATTAATTGCATCTTGGCCACAGTTTCAAAAGTCTTTGTCAGCATACCTGTGAAAACAAGCACAGGCTCCCAACTCCCAGAACTCAAAAGTTCATAATAGTATCACTCTTAGGTGCGGATCTGATACAGATTTGAGCAGAACCTAATACACACACCAGTGGGGATCAGCGATGGGTAGATTGTGGGCTCTCTTTGATGAGCTTTCTCACCTGTGTCTGTTGAAACAGGAAGAGGAATAGGAGGCATAAGCATGTGAATGAGAAGTGACCACCATCCTTGGTGGTCACTTTGCCATTGCTGCACGACTTTGGGAGGGAAGGCAGATAAAGCCAATTGGGCCAGTGAGAGAACAGACACTACTAGTCTTCCCTTTCAATCTAGTTTTACTAGCAATGTCTTCTGTAGTCTTGACTGGTGCACTGCTAAAATACAAATAGATGTAACTGTATGCTAGTTCACTGAAAACTTGGCATGTTGATATTCTGCAAAGCTGTAAAACTCTTCTTTAATACATGGCCAGTACAGGCATAACACACCTGATCCTCTAACCATATTGAAGGGAGTGGCCTGTGGATTTACTTACAAAATTCTTCCCTCTACCAGTCTTAACCATGGTCATGGGTTAGGTCAGCACAGATCATCCATAATGCTAACCAAGATTTGAAACCAGGGCTAGTTTCAAATCTTGATTAAAACCTAACCAAGGTCAGTGTTAACATAATTAATGGAGGTACAAATGTAACTCTTGACCATGACTATTGCTGCTAGGGAGAGTTCATACACAACACGGAGCATTCAGCCCACTATTTATCCCTTAACAAGTTTACAGAATCAGAGGATTCTTTCTGTAGCTACACATTACTTTGTTCAGAACTAATAAGTAACAGACGGAGCTGTCTACTTATCAGTAAGTGCAGCAGTTATCTGAATATAAATTTCAGTTTTGTAAAAATGTAGCTTGCTATACACACTGTTTTCTTGGGCACAGTTGGGAAACAAGAGTTTAATGATTCTTTTTCTCCCTCATGCAGCCTGTCTCTATTGGAGGATTGATAGTAAACCTTGTTGGTATCTGTGCCTTTAGCCATGCCCACTCCCATGGGTCTTCTCGAGGAGGATGCCATGCACATGATCACAGCCATTCGCACCATGGACATGGACACAGCCACGGGCATGGCCACTCCCACAGTGACTATGGGCACAGTCATAATCATGGGCACTCGCATGGAGCATTAGGAGGTGGCATGAATACGAATATGAGAGGTAAGTGGAGAACAGTGGGTATTTTGTCAGTTCACATGGGGGAAAGTAGTATTAAGAGGGAAAGTACTAGCGTTGTACTAAAGATGCATTTCAAAAGCTTGTGAATAAAGGAACCAAAATTGCTCAGGAAACAAAGCATATTTGTATGTTCGACTGCTTTGTCTTTTCCAGGAACAGTATTTGCTCACTGTTCATATTTGGTTAAGTAACAGTAACTTACTGTTCAGTAACAGTAACAGGTTTGCTAAGTAACAGTAACGATCTGGGAATGTTTTTCTTTCAGGGGTATTTCTACATGTCTTGGCAGACACCCTTGGTAGTGTCGGTGTGATCATATCAACAATACTGATTCAGCAGTTTGGATGGCTGATAGCTGATCCCCTCTGCTCTCTCTTTATTGCTATATTGATTTTTCTCAGCGTTATCCCACTGATAAAAGATGCCTGTCAGGTACTCTTGTTGAGGCTGCCACTAGAGCATGAGAAAGATGTGCACATGGCTTTAGAAAAGGTGAGAATTTATCTGCCTCTTTCTGAGTTTTTCTTCACATTTTGCCATGTATGGTCAGATTTGTACAGGATATTTAAGTCCTTGTTTTATTATCTTAGTACTATCATCACCATCAGCCGCAGTGTTGGTAAATAAAATCAATTCAGAAAGTTCCATGAAGATGCATTTGAACTTGTTCATTTAAAATCAGGGACCATTGCAGAACTGGATGTAGACGATTTTTGCTACGTTGGTTTTGGAGAAAGAGAGATGGTGAATTGATTCCGTTTGATACAGTTTGTCAGATACTTCATCTCCAGGCCAAGAATCTCGTAGAGTCAAATGGGACATTACATCAAATGCATTGATTGACTTTACATTTTTCTATATAATATTGGCGGAAGCACACAAACTGGATAGAAACCCTGTGGTGGGGTCAGGGCATTTAACATTTTGTCCTCGTCACAGACCTGATCCAGATCATCTGCCTGGCATGTTTTATTTCCCTTGGAGAAGAAGCTTCCATTGGTGCCAGTAGAAGCTTTTTTCTCAAGGCAGAGGGCATATGCAGGCATGCACCCTCTGGACTGGGGCTACAGCACAGGCATGGGGTTAAAACTTCATGGCAGCGGCTGTTGCCACAATTCTAATCCGGTTCATTTATTCCTGTGCGTGCTGCTTACAGGAGGAAAAAAGGGAGAAATGTGAAATTTTAGGCATTTAAAATAATACCTAATTTGACCATTTTAAAAGATGCTAAAGGAATAATTTACAAATCAAAAAGCATACAATGTAAAACATTAGAATCTGTTTTAAACAAGGTGTACATTTGTAGGAATAGGGATTTGTAGGAATACAAATGTACCCATAGGAACATAGGCAGCTGTCATATACTGAGTCAGAGCATAGGTCCATATAGCTCAGTATTATCTACACAGACTGGCAGCGGCGGCGGCTTCTCCAAGGTCACAAGCAGGAAGCTCTCTCAGCCCTTTCTTGGAGATGCCAGGGAGGGAACTTGGAACCTAGATGCTCTTCCCAGAGCAGCTCCTTCCCCTGAGAGGAGAATATCTTACAGTGCTCACACATCAAGTCTCCCATTCATATGCAACCAGGGTAGACCCTGCTTAGCTAAGGGGACAAGTCATGCTTGCTACCACAAGACCAGCTCTCCTCTATTTCCTATTTACCCTATTTCCGTACATTTCTAATGTCATTACTTTTTACTATATACTCTTCTCTGTAATTTATTAAAAACTTAACAGTCCAAAGAGACACAAAATTGAACAATCTTGCCGAATATTATTGCAAGTGATACTTATATATGTATGTTTTATTTACAGATCCATAAAATTGATGGGGTCATCTCCTACAGAGATCCCCATTTTTGGTGTCACTCTGCTAATGTTGTGGCAGGCACTATACATGTACAAGTGATGTCAGATGTGATGGAACAGAGAATTATACAGCAGGTAAATTAACGTAGTCATACTTTATGCACCTAATGACTCCCATAGAACAGGTCATGCTGCTAAATTTCTTCCAATAAACTATGCATGAACAATGTACATAACAGCGTGGTGGGGGGAGTGTAAACAAGATAGTATACACACAGTGAGCTGACATCCTTTTCTGACCACAGTTGTTGGATGCTGCTCATTAGATTCAATTTATAAAAGTCTTACACTACAATTTTTACAGTTCATAAAAGGTACTAGAAATTGATTTATGTTGTAGTGAAAAGTAATAGTACTTTTTGAAGTAGTGGAATTAGATGTTTTAGTGGGGAAATATGCTATGCATTAGGTCCACCATACTGTGAAGACCACCTCCTCCTCCCATCTGCAGCCCCATCAAGGTCTCTCAGGCCCACTGAAATGCTCTCTTAAGTACATGCCATCAGTTTCAGGCAGGAAAGACATGTAAGGGAGCATTCTTGGTGGCAGATCCCCCTCCTGTTACCGAATTGCCAAAGTCTGGACCCGTTCAAAAGCACAATAAGGCCTTCCTGTTTGGGTGGCCTTGGGTCTCAGGGTTAAGTCAGGAAAGGTTGAGGACTTTTGAAATTTTGTTCTGCTTTGCTTAGAGGAAGAGGTTACTGTGATACAGTCCTGAGCTTTCTGGATAGGCAATTGATAACATTTATTTTTCACTCATGTGTTTTCTGCTCATATTGTACCAATGCAGAAGGTGTAGAGTGTTGACATTGCATATCCTCTGTCCTTCTCCCTCATGTTATCTTTACTGCCCATATTTGGCCTTGTGCTTCTCTAGCAAAGCACAGCTTCTAGTTTGCCACGAGTGCAATCCAGCTCTTTATGGATCAAATTATGACTTGACCCAACAGCAGAATAATGCCTTTTGTCCAAACCATGTTTTGCAACAAAATTGTCTTGCTTACAGCGTCAAAGAAACACTTGCCAAAGACTTAATGCCTATATTTTTTTAATTCTGTTCAGGTTTCAGCAGTACTTAAAGATGCTGGAGTTAACAATTTGACTGTTCAAGTGGAAAAAGAAGCTTATTTTCAGCATATGTCTGGTCTCAGTACAGGATTTCAAGATGTCCTTGCTATGACAAAACAAATGGAATCTATGAAATACTACAAAGATGGCACTTACGTTATGTGATTTTGAAATTGCATCTCGAGGGGGTCAATATTTATATTTTGTCAGGGGGATTTGCACATAACTGTACAGAGACAAATGTACTATATATTTGGATTTTTGGAAAACATTACATACGTTTAAAACCAGATCAAGAGGTTTAAAAAGAGCTGGGACTAGTAGAACATAGGTTGTATATGTGGAAATAATGGCAATGTAAGATACTGTATTTGGTGTCTATTAAACAGTTTTGCTACATGAGTGTTGATGAGCACAAATGTATTGCAAACTCCCCCAAAGAGGAATATCAGGCATTTCTCTTCCTTCTCTAACCTAAAGAAAATCAGTTTAGGTTGCAACAGAAACCAATACACTCCAAAAACTATTTTTTAAAAATTACTTTGAAGTCTTGCTGGTATGTGTGTGTGTATACACATTAAACAGTGCAAATATGTTTTTTGAAGTACATGAAATACAAATGAATACAGTATGTACAATTTTATATGTTTTCAGTTTCTGTATATAATCCTATTTTCTAAGTTTTGTAAAATAATGAGGGGAAATAGATTCTATCATTTAAAAATAGTTGAACTTATTTTTAAAGAAAAAAACTGGTAGCCATGTTACCAAGAAGTCAGGGAAAAACCAAACTACATATTTAGTTCTTGCACTCCCATGTTCCTGTTAGTAGGAAAACTGAAAAACCCATTGAACCACTATGTAAAATAAACATTTACAATTTTTTATACATTTCTAGTGACATATTATTGCTTAAACTTACAACCCTAAAAGCTAACCACTCTGACCCATCCCATACTTTCCATCTCACAGTGATGGACTATTTCACCTTCTGGTAGGCTGCTACAGAAGTCTTCTTCCTGACCAACTAATCAAACTTGAACTGCCAGAGTGATGACACTTTTACAGAATCATGAAAAACTGTCCTCGATAATGCCCACAAGAGGGATTTTAGTGGAGTTTAGTACTAGGCACAGCACTAGACTATGCCTGTTAGATACTTCACACATCAAAATGTTCACACAAAAGTTGACAAACTTGGAAAGAGGGGCAAGGGGAGCAGATTGTAAGAAACTGGGAGAGTGCACAGAGAAATGGTGGAATCCCCCCTGCCCCTTCCTCTTCCTCAAGGTTTGGTAAGAACTTCGTCCATGGTCCAAGAGAAGACAAGCCCCATGCTGCTTTCCCCAGTCCTAGATTTGTTTGAAGTAATGGTGGTGTGGGGGTTCTTCTATATACAAGAATGTTGAATTCTCTTTGTCCTGCATATGAATCCTACCCCTGTTCCTTCTGATTGGATAGTACAAATCTCTCCAGCCTTTATCACTGTAGTTTATGCATTTGGTACTGTTATTCTTTGGAGATGTTTGTGGTAGTGATAATAGGTCTAGAGCTAAAAAGGACTGAACTATATTGGTAGGAAAGCTCTTAAGCAAGCATCACCTTTAATAGAAGTCCGTCACTAGCATATTTCTTCCTGACATCCAGCAAATAGAGCATTCACTGCCAGTGTTTCTAGCTCTTTGGGGCCGGCTGTTCCCCGCTCCCTCCTGCCCCACTCTCCCTCCCTTCTGCCCCACACTCTTGCCCCTCTTTCCCTCCCACCCCTCTCATCCTCCTGCCCCAGTCTCTCCTGCCCTTCACCTCTCCCCCCTGCCCCTCTCTCTCGCCCTCCTCCCCATTTTACTCTCCTTGGCGGGTGGCCAAAAAAGGCCCCGCAGCCGCTCCTCCTCCCAGGTGGCGAACAGGGAAGTCCTCCCGCCCGGTTCCCTCCCACCTCAGCCTCCCACAGGCACCTGGCCTTGGCAGCCGGTCCCACTGCTGCCTGGCTGAGAGCCGCCTCTGCAGCCTTGCCAGCTGCCGGGCCGAGTGCTGCCTTTGCAGACAGGCCCGCTGCGCCAAGTGCCACCTCTGTGATCCGCCGGGCCCACTGCTGCCGCTTTCCAGCCTCTGCGGCCAGCCTCTTCGGGGCCAGCTACCTCACCCCCACCCCTAACTTCTGCCCCAGTATCCAGGCGGGGACAGGCCCAGGCTGCCAGGCCGAGTGCCGCCTCCGCGGCCAGGCTCGCCTCTGCGGCCGGGCCGGACCCACTGTCGCCGTGGTCTGGCCCGCCCCAGCCAATTCTCCTGGGTGCACCAGCCAATCAGGCGCCTCTGTTGCCCAGCCAATCAGGCTGGATGCCAGGACACACATTCGAAGGCACACCCAGGAGAAATAATAATATAGATGACTTCCTTCCCCACAATTACATCAGTAAATATTGCCACTTGACAAAAAGAAGGGGTGTAACAGTGGGAACTTTTGCTCTCCAGATTAGCATGACTCTCATTTTTCAAAATGCTTAAAGCAACTCTCTGAACTGTTGATGACTAATAATACTGCACAGTTTGTGAGGATTCAATCAGTGAAAGTAGCCATCATTTGAAGTCTTAATAAATACTAGCTGACCCCACGCAGAGCATCTGTGCACTCTTTGGGGTCGGCAGTTACCTCTCCCCCTTTCTGCCTCAGCTTCCAGGCCCAGCCACCTCTCCACCTCACCGCCCCTTTCTTCCCCCCCATCTCCTGGGCCTTGCCTCCGCGGCCGGGCTGGGCCCGCTGCCTCTGGCCTCCATGGCGGCAACCAATCCTCCTGGGTGTGCCTCAGCCAATCAGATGCGTCCACTGCCCAGCCATTCAGCTGGGCGCTGGGATGCACATTCCAAGGCACACCTAGGAGAATGATAGATAGATAGATAGATAGATAGATAGATAGATAGATAGATAGATAGATAGATAGATAGATAGATAGATAGATAGATATACTAGCAGACCCGGTGCATAGCTTCTGTACCGATAGTTTGTCACCGCGCTTTTCTTCTCTTGCCGGCACCCACCTCCTCACAACTTTCCCTCCTCGCCCGCCAGGAGCGCTTTCCTTCCCCACCGGGCACCCAGCCAGGCTCCTCTCAGTGGCGTGGCTCTTGTTCTCCCCTTTCCCTCCCCGCCCGCCAGCCCAGCAGCGCCTTCCTTCCTTGCCAGGCGCAGCTCCACTGCCTGCCCGGACGGGCTCCTCTCAGCCACGGCTCCACCACCTGCCTCCTCTCAACTTTCCGTCCCCACCCACCAGCAGCACTTTCGTTCCCCACACCACCACCACTTTCTCCTCCCAGCGGCCAGGCAAGGGCCACCCTCCTCCTCAGCCCAATGGCCACTTCGCCCATCGGCCATCCGCTTCCTCCTAACCCTCGCTACCTGCCCTAACCTTAACCCCCTTGGCACCCACCCTGCAACCTTCTGGGCCAGTTTGCTTCTCCCTCTGCCTCTTCGGGAGAGTTTCTTGCGAGAGTTTGGCAGCTCTCACGAGTTTTCCCCAACACATTCCCCTTCATCCACGCATGGACCGTCTTAGTGAAATGAAGGTGTGGTGGTGGCGGTGGTGACGACGACATGGCTCCTGTTGCATCATTGCTGGGTTAGGATGTCAGCCATTATAATCATACATAACACAAGCAAAGGCATGAAAATGTGTCCCTGAAGGTTGCATGACTCAGGGACATACTTTTGGGAGGCACAGTGGGCTTCAGAGGTAAAAGGTGAGAAATGAAAATGGGTACAGGCCAGGGGCGGAGCCACATTGGGCAAATAGCCCAATAACCAAATAACCCAGGCCACGCCCAATCAGGGGCTAAGCCTCGCAGCCCCAATACACACACTGTGTCTGACGTCAGACGTGGATCTGCTGGTTTAGCTCCTGCGCAGGGGCTACACAGCCCACATTTGGGAGTTAAATGGCTACTGTGTTCATGGCCGGGAAGAGCTACCCCTGTTTGCAGAGCAGCCTCTTTGTGAGTTAAATGATTTGTAGCACTGACCAGACCCCAACTCCGGCACGGAGCCATGTGGCTCTGTTCGGGAGCCAGAGCACACACCCCGAGTCTGACGTCAGATGTGGGGGGCGAGATGAGCTGGGCCGCAGCCGCACACGGACCGCTGGCCGTCAGGCATTGCACCTGGTGCAGGTATTCATTCTCTCTTCCCCCTCCACACACACACACCCTCTTGCCTTGCCTTGCCTTGCCAGTGGAGCTGCTGCCAGTGGGTGGCACAGACACCGGGGTCCCATCCAGGCACAGACACAGGGTCCCATCCAGCAAGTGAGCACTTTCTTTGCCAACCCGCAGCTGGGTGCTTCTTTCTTTTCCGATGCCCCCTGTGTCAGCATGCTGATGCAGGCAGAAGGGGTGTCGCCTGTCTCCAGAGGGTAGTGTGCAGGGCATGCAGCAGAACCAGGGGCCGCGGGGGATTGGCACAACACCCATCCTCACATCCCATCCCAGGGCCACCACCAACCTTCCTACACCCCTGCTCACGCCCCAGCCTTCCAATCACAAAAACAAGCTCCATCATGCTTACAGGCTTTGCCTCTTCAAACACCCTACATGTGGAGAGGATGGCAGTGTGAGGCTTCTCGGCACATCAGTACTAGGTTAGGGCTTGCCAGCATGCTCATGGAATACTGTGCACAAGTACTACACACACCCACATTTTCTAAAATATCTGAACCTGAGTCTTCATCATGTGGAAGGAAGAGAGGTGAAAGGTGGCAATACTATGACCAGCATATAAATGGAGTTCTAAGTGAGTCAATGTAGTACAGTAAACTGAATGTTGGGTTTGGCCTGGGGAGACCTAGGTCAAAATCCTCATTAGCCATGAAGTTCTCTGGGTGACCTTGAGCCAATCACTAGTATTGCCTAACCTATCTCCCAAGGCTGTTGTGAAGATAAAATTGAATAATTACTTTGATCTTGAAGGAAGAGTAGGATAGAAATGTGATAAATAATGGAGAGGCGAGCTGGTCTTGTGGTAGTAAGCATGACTTGTCTCCTTAGCTAAGCAGGGTCTGCATTTGAATGGGAGACTTGATGTGTGAGCACTGCAAGATATTCCCGTCAGGGCATGGAGCTGCTGCTCTGGGAAGAGGAAAAGGTTCCAAGTTCCCACCCTGGCAGCATCTCCAAGATAGGACAAGATTTATTTATTTTTTAATAGGACAAGATTTTTTTATTGAACCAACAAACTACCAAAGCATACAGTATGTTAACAAAGCACAATTATATACAAAGTGGTTGTTTGTACATCATATATCTACAAAGATTTACACACAAGGATTTGGAAACCCACAAGATTATGAAGTATATGCAGCTAGTACTGTAACTCTGGGGGTGGGGGATTTCAAGGCACACCAGGTAATGGGGGGGGGGTTACGTCCAACATCCAGATAGGGGTGAGAGAGAGTGATGCCTGCAACCTTGGAGAAGCTGCTGCCAGTCTGTGTATACTGAGCTAGATGGACCAATGATCTGACTCAGTATATGGCAGCTTCCTATGTTCCTAACTATAATGTAGTCAGGAATCAGTAAGTATATGTTTAGGTGCAATACCAACACCTATACACAAGGTCCCCTGATGATGTTGGACTACAACTCCCATCATCCCCAACCAGTGCCATCTGACCGTTGCTGGGATGATGGGAGTTGTAGTCCAACATAATCGGGACCCAAGTTTGTTATATATAATATAGATGGAACCCATATAAAACACCAGGTGAAGGCTATGCAGTTATTAGGAGAAACACGGTTTCAATAAACTCTCAAGACTAAACAAAATATCGTGGGGTTTTTGTTTTAAATTTCCCTACTATTGCGCTGCCTTGTGCTTAGGATTCTTACCCTTTCTTCGCTTTTCATATACTTAAAAAAAAAAAACTGCGTGGCAGGTAAAAACTAATCGGTGGAACCTTTCCAGCATGAGTATGCAGTGATAGAGAAATCCAGCTTGAACGGTTGACTCTCTACCTAGTGGGAAGTCACAGGAGCCCATCCCAAGGCAAAACAGTATGAAAAGAACTCCAACAACGTTCAAGATATGTGGACACGTAAATTTTAAAATGTAATGCATGTAAGGAAACACGCGGCGGGGGTGGGAACAAGAAACTCAACCTAAACCCCTTTACCCATCCCGCAAGGAGAACTGAGCCGTGATTTGTTTTCCCCCCTTGCAGGTATTTATAGCAGTCCTAAATGATTTATTCTGAAGGAAGCGAGTCGCGACCGCACACAACCAATACACGCACTTTTCAAGAGCCCACTTCCCTCCCAGCCCAGGAAACAACCTCTACCTCTCAGCTGAGCTCGCCTCGCAAGATAACAAGGCTTCACGAGACCAAAGCGGTCACGCCCCACTCTTAGCCACGCCTCCCTTTTCGAACGCTCGGAGGAATCAGGCCCCCGTACCCATAGAAACGCATTTAGGTTGGAACGCTGCGGGGCCAATGGGAAGCGACGGAAGTCAAAGAGGCAGCCAATCAGCGCGGCGACTACGAGTTTTAAACTTGCATCGGCAGGCAGGGCATTTCGGGCTCGCGTGCGCAGCAGTAATCGACCGTCTTTGGGGCTTGGGCGAGAGGGGCGCTGCTCGGAGCGGAGAAGGCCGGTTGTGAGAAGCTAGTGCTGTAGGGATCGAGGTTGAGCCATGGCTTTGCGCGTCACCAGGGTATGGAGGCGCTTCTTAGTGGGGTCTTTGGTTCGCGGTGGTTGGTCTTCTCCTTTGCTAGGAGCCGTGGGCAGTTGCGGCGGCGTGTGCTTCCCAGAAGCATAGGAGGCGCTTGGGAGGGAGTTGTGCTAATAACTTCCTTACAGATTAAAAAGACTTGTGGTAATACTAAACATATATTGTGCCTGCTCTTGAACTTTCTACCTAATTCTCCTTTCCATGCTGGCAAAGGGAAGGAATTCATAGTTAAATGGATGGGGAAGGGGGGTGCTCCTGGTTCATTCAGCTTCCGGTAACCCACTATCTTTCTCCCAGTCTCCCTACAAATGCCAATGGAGAAGGACTCTCCAGGTGGGAGAGAGCTTTGAGCTCTACAGCCCCTCCATGTCCCCATCCTCCTTCCATTTTGATGTCTTAAAGGGGCTCTTCTTTGCAGAACACAAAAGTCAACATGGAGAACAAAACCAAGCCTGTGGTGCCAGCCGGCAAGCGAGGGGTGGTTGCTGTCAAGCCAAGCTTGAGGCCTCGGACTGCCTTGGGAGACATTGGCAACAAGGCGTGTGAACCAAAGCCCAAGGAGCTCCTGAAAAAGGTAAGCCTCCCCTCTCTTTGAAGCTGAACTTAGCCCTGGGTACCTGTAGGGTGACTGCATTGATTTCTCTTCTCTGCTTAGGAAACGACCAAGCCTGCAGCTGTGGGGAAAATCTCCATGAAGAAAGCGACACGAGCCACCACCGACAAGGCAACTGTGCCTGTGAAGGAAGAGAACCCAGTCCCAGAACCTGTTAAGGTATGGAATGGCTTCCAGATGAGAGTCCTTAAAAAGCCTAAGTGTCTGGGTTCAAGACTGGGAGGGACTGATACTTGCTGTGTGTAATCCTGTCTCTTGCTACAAGAAAAGTTCCTGTTATGAGAGGAGTTCTTGCTAATTCCTCCAGTCCTAGGTGAAGTACATGAAAGGGAATTGAATCCCTGGTGGGCTGCATTCAGGCAGGCCTGTTGAATTTAAGCTTTTGGTTCACTACTCAAGCAGTTATCAACTTTCTGCCAAGACTCTTAAAGCCAATGGGGTTTGTTTTCACTTAACAAAAGAGTAAAACTTCTTAGACCTCCCCCCCCCGCCCCAATCCCAATGACTAGGCTGTTTCCTATTCTTAGATCTAGCTGGATCAATCTAAGGGATGAAAACCTTTCTGAAACAAATTCTATGACCTCTAAACTTTAAGGTTTTAATTTGTAGGTGATTTTTAAATTGTACTAAGTTTTTGTATATGTTTTACTGTTTGATGCTATTGTTAACAGCCCAGAGATGAAAGTTTGGGGTGGTGTACAAATTTGATAGATAAATAAATAGAGATTTTGATCTATTGCTAATATCTCTGTATAGCAGCTTCCTTAAACAGTTCTAGCATCACTGATTTGTCTCATCAGTGGCTGTAGAGGTGCTTAAACTCCCTTGTCCCAGATTCAACAATGCTCAAAGCCCATAAGCAAAGCAGCATACAATGGAAAGAGCTCACTTAAGCAGCCTTTGATATAATAAAGGAAAAATATAACTGAAAATGCTCTACAGCTGCTTAGTAAGACTTTCTTGGCAGACTTGTAATGGAACTAGCATACAGGAACCATATGGGCAGTCCTTGCATACCTTGTGTACTGCTAACTTGAGTGTTCCCTGTACTAAAACAAATGGATGCTTCTCTTCTACAGTTGGAGTCTTCATCCCCAAGTCCAATGGAGACTTCTGGTTGTGCACCAGCAGAGGAAATACTGTGCCAGGCTTTCTCAGATGTTCTGCTTGAAGTGAAAGATGTAGATACAGAAGATGCTTTTGACCCAAATCTCTGCAGTGAATACGTGAAGGACATCTACAGCTATCTTAGAGTTCTTGAGGTTGGCTCAAATATCTGTGGGCCTGACCGATTGGCCAGGGACAAATGACTTTGGCCACCAAAGCCAGCCAAACACTTGTGGCCACAGGTTCATCCTTTCAAGTAGCAGGGTCATGCCACATCCTGAATGCAGGGCAAGATCAAGGATCATACCCAGTTTCAGGGGCATTGTTCCTACTGCCCTTGTTGGCTTGGCTAGGGATTTGCACAGAACTGGTTTGCCCAGTTCCAGCCGAGCCTGGCAAGTTCTGTGCAATTTGAGCCGGGCCCCAGTCCTTGGATATTGATACTCCAAGTTTGCATCAGTAAGTAGGCAGGAGCAATTGGCTACATGGTGTTTGCCTTTTCCAAAACTAGAGAGGACCTATAGCATAGTGGAATTGGATGGTGGTAGTACATGCTTTAGCTGGAAGAGGGCTTTACTATGTGAAGTGTTAACATGATTTAAATATCCTTGTTCTTTCTAGGGGCAGCAGTCAGTAAGACCAAACTACTTGGCAGGCCAGGAAATTAATGGAAACATGAGAGCAATTCTGATTGACTGGCTTGTGCAGGTTCAAATGAAATTCAAACTCCTGCCAGAGACTATGTATATGACTGTTGCCATTATTGACCGCTTTTTGCAGGTAAGAAGAGCTGGCCAAAAGCAAACTTATTTTGAGGTTTATTCCAATCCAAAAGAAGAGCAGGCTCCAATAGCCTCCTTACTGAGCCTCCATATATATTTAGGCAACATTTCTTGCTTCTGTAACAAAAGATGCATGCTAAATAACTTGCCTGAGCCTCTTGCATTTGGATGGGTTACCACATATGAGCACTGTCTGCTGTAAAACTGTCTCCTTTGGAGGATGGGGCCATAGTAGAACATCTGCTTGCCTGCAGAAGGTCCCAGGTTCAATTCCTAGGATCTCCAGGTAAGGCTGGGAAAGATTGGTACTGACCTAGATGGACCAATGGTCTGAGTTGGTATAAGGCAGCTTCCTATGTTGACAGGTGCAGTTGTCAGTTTGCTTCCGGAGAAGCCTGAGCAACTAGGACTATATAGACTGGTCAGCACCTGCCAACTGGAGAGATGCACCATTTTTAAAGTGTTGGTTGTCTTTATTTAGCGGGGGAGAGTAACTGGTCCTATCGACCCCCAGCATAGTACTTACAGTGACTGTTGCTGGTGTCTGTCTTATGTTTCTTTTTAGATTGTGAGCCCTTTGGGGACAGGGATCCATCTTTATTTATTTTTCTATGTAAACCGCTTTGGAAACTCTTGTTGAAAAGCAATACATAAATACTTGTTAAGTTTAGGGCAGTTTTTTGAAAAACCACTACATCCAGAGTAGTGACTGCAATGGTCTGAACAGCCACACTCTCTATTGCAGAACAACAAAGTCACTAAGAAGCTGCTGCAGCTGGTTGGTATAACAGCTATGTTTATTGCCAGCAAATATGAAGAAATGTTTCCTCCAGAAATTGGTGACTTTGCATTTGTGACAGACCATACATACACTAATCTCCAAATCCGACAAATGGAGATGAAGATCCTGAGATCTCTGGACTTCAACCTTGGCCGTCCTCTTCCACTACACTTCCTAAGGAGGGCATCAAAAATTGGAGAGGTAATGCTCCTAATTCACTGCAGATCCCTTGCACTAGCTTTGTAGAATGGCATTAATTAGTCCATGTCTCACAAATAAAAGCTGGAAGAACTAAATCTGGGAGTCGTTGGATATCTCCCCTAGAAAAAGGAGAGCAGTGGTGAAGTCAGTCATAAGTAGATTGTTGTATTTCTAAATGGGGTCTGCAGTAATCTGGCTGAGGGGTTAACTGGCTGTAAGACTAGCTTCCCCTCTTACAGAGCTGTGAAATCCTAACAGCTTCCACAGCCCCACATGTATAGTAAAACTACATCTAGCATGCCACTCTGGAGTTGGCCTAAAGAATAATGCAAGGCATGGAATGGCTGCCTTGACTTGCAGGTAAGAATAACACAACCTTATTCTGCTATTCCAGGCAGATGTACAGCAACACACACTTGCAAAGTATCTGATGGAACTCGCACTGGTGGACTATGAAATGGTGCACTATCCTCCCTCTCAAATTGCTGCTGCTGCCTATTGCTTATCTACTAAAGTTCTTGATGAGGGAGAATGGGTAAGTAACTGAGCTGGAACAGGACCCTGACTGCAGGGGATGGAGGTGGAAAGTACCGTATTTTACGGACTATAAGACGCTACGGACTATAAGACGCACCTTAATTTTAATCCAGTTTTTCAGAGTTTTAACACAGTAAACTGTTAAAACATATAAGACGCTCCTGAATTTTGGCGGATATTTTTCGAGGAAAAAAGTGAGTCTTATAGTCCATAAAATACGGTATCCCTTGGTTAACAGGGTAAATGATTTGCCTGAACAGTGGAGGAATGGAAGTACAATTGCTAAAAAGCTGCAAGTCCCTGCTTAGCTTGCCTCTAAGAACTTGCTAGGATTCCTGGGGGAGCGGGGCAACGTAGGACAGAATTTTTATTTTAAAATAACATACTAAAACCTTGGGCTGAGAAAAGGAGATTAAGGCAAGCCACTATCTGTTAACAGAGGATGATTCTCAACTGCCTTAAGTTACAGAGCTTTAAAGATATCTGAGAATGAAGTACTTGCCCAAAGTCTGTGTTTGAAGGTACATGGAGCAGTGTGAGCTTGCAAAGACACAATACTTTCAAGTTCCTCTAGTTGACCTCTTCCTCCTTGCTCTTAGACACCAACTCTACAACACTACATGGACTATGCAGAGAGTGAACTCCTTCCTGTTATGCAGCATATGGCAAAGAATGTCCTACTGGTGAACAGAAGCCTTACAAAGCATATGGTAGGCAAACCTGCACAGAAGTATGATGCACTTCTGCTTCTATTTGTAAGCCATGGGATGGAGAGAAACACTGTTCTAGCAAGTTGCTGTAATAAAGCACCTTGATACTTGATTTGTGGAGAAACCTGCAGAAAGTGTTCCTCCACATTGCACTCTAAAGCTGCTAATATTGAAAAGTGAAGGTCATGAGTCTTGGAGAAACTCAAATCAATTGGTATGGCTTTTGCAGAAATACCAACAGACTTGGGCTAGGGGCATGCATATCTGGACCAAATCTCCTACTACTGCACTTTAAGTATAGATGTATATTACCTTCTGGCTGTGAAGAACAGTTGAAATGTTAAAGTACAACCAACTTACTAAGGTCTCTCTTTTCAGACTATTAAGAACAAATATGCCAGCAGCAAGCTTGGTAAGATCAGCACCCTTCCAGCACTGAACTCTGCAATCATACAGGATCTGGCTAAACCGCTGTTAAATAAATGCTAATTTAATGCTAATTGTTTGACAAAGTTGACACAATGTGCCACTGTTTGTGTATATATAAATATATTGTCACTCTAAATTTTTAAATAAACTTCTTTCCTTTTTTACTTCAACATGTTACAGATAATTAACCTTAATAAAAGCCTCATGGATATAGTCCTAACAGTTGAGTAAACCATGTACCTAAGCTAGCTACCATAAAATGGAGCTCCTAACTAGGGCCACTGAACAGCGCTGGGGGCTTGGTTAAACCTATTGTGTTAAAATATGGTGGCGTTAGATGAACCTTCCTAAAATGTTGCTAAAGCATAGAAAAGGCAACTTCCAATGGCTGCCTCAGTGCTCTGGAGAGCAATTGGCTTACTGTGGTTAAGTACTACCCTTTTGGCTGACTAAAGAGAGGAGAGCTGATTTTGTAGTAGCAAGCATGACTTGTCCCCATAGCTAAGCAGGGTCTACCCTGGTTACATATGAATGGGAGACTTGATGTGTGAGCACTGTCAGATATTCCACTCAGGGGATGAAGCCACTCTGGGAAGAGCAGAAGGTTTCAAGTTGCCTCCCTGGCTTCTCCAAGATAGGGCTGAGAGAGAGTCCTGCCTGCAACCTTGGAGAAGCCGCTGCCAGTCTGTGAAGACAACCCTGAGCTAGATAGACCAATGGTCTGACTCAGGATATGGCAGTTTCCTATGTTCCTAAAGGTAAAGTGTGCCATTGAGTTGGTGTCAACTCCTGGCAACCACAGAGCGCTGTGGTTGTCCTTGGTAGAATACAGGAGGGATTTATCACTGCCTCCTCCCACACAGTATGAGACAATGCCTTTCAGCATCTTCCTATATTGCTGCTGCCTGAAACAGATGTTTCACATAGTTTAGGGAACATACCAGCAGGGATTCAAACCAGCAACCTCTAACTTGCTAGTCAAGTCATTTCTCATTGCACCATTAGGTGGCTAAGAGATGATGAGGAAGCTCTGAAGAGCCAATAGGATCCCTTTGTCACTGGTCTAGAGAAAAGGCTAGCATGGGGGGGGGGGGAGGATCTTCCAATGGTAATATCACACAAGTATTTTTATTTATTTATTTATTTATTGCATTTATATACCGCCTTTCGTTAAAAGACAACCCCAAGACGGTTTACAAAAGTTAAAACACAATAAAAAAACAATAAAAACATCAAGCTAAAAAGTATAAAAAACATATAAAAACAATACAACAGATAAAAACACACAGAAGCAGCAGTAAAAACGATTATGTAAAAGCCTGGGTAAAATGCCAAGTCTTTACAAGCTTTCTAAAAGCCGTGATGGAGTCCGAGGAACGAATGGCCACTGGGAGAGCATTCCAGAGTCTAGGAGCAGCAACAGAGAAGACCCTGGCCCGAGTGCACGACAATCAGGCCTCTCTCATTGTCGGCACCCGGAGCAGGGCCCCCCCAGATGTCCTCGTCAAGCGGGCAGCAACCCTTGGGAGCAGGCGGTCCCTCAAATACCTCAGGCCCAAACCAACCGTTAAGGGCTTTAAAGGTCAAAACCAGCACCTTGAATTGGACCCGGAAACAAACCGGCAGCCAGTGCAGCTCTTTCAAAATGGGGGTGATGTGTTCCCAACGGGCAGCTCCGGATAAAACCGTTGCTGCCACGTTTTGCACTAGCTGCAGTTTCTGGATATTCTTCAAGGGCAGCCCCACGTAGAGCGCGTTACAGTAATCCAACCACGATGTGACTAAGGCATCGGTAACCGTGGCCAGATCTGCCTTCTCGAGAAAGGGACGCAGCTGGCGCACTAGCCGAAGCCGTGCAAAGGCACCCCTGGCCACCGCCTCCACCTGAGCTTCCAAAAGCAGAGCCGGGTTCAGTAGTACCCCCAAGCTGCGTACTTGCTCCTTCAAGGGGAGTGCAACCCCATCCAGAACTGGTAAACTCTCCTCATCCCGATTGGCTCTCCTACTGACCAACAGTACCTCCGTCTTATCCGGATTCAATTTCAATTTGTCAACCCACATCCAACCCATCACGGCCTCCAGCCCCCGATTCAGGACATCCACCACCTCCCTAGGATCAGATGACAAGGAGATATAGAGCTGAGTGTCATCCGCATATTGCTGACAACTCAGTCCAAATCCCCAGATGACCTCTCCCAGCGGCTTCATGTAGATGTTAAACAGCATGGGGGACAAGACCGATCCCTGCGGGACCCCACAGGCCAACAGCCACGGGGCCGAGCAGTAGTCCCCCAGCACCACATTCTGGACCCTCCCCCCAAGAAAGGACCGGAACCACTGCAACGCAGAGCCTCCGATTCCCATACTCGAGAGGCGGCCCAGAAGGATACCATGGTCGATGGTATCGCACGCCGCCGAGAGGTCCAGCAGAACCAACAGGGACGCACTCCCCCTGTCTAGTTCCCGGTGTAGGTCATCCACTAGAGCGACCAAGGCAGTCTCAGTCCCATACCCGGGGCGGAAGCCAGATTGAAAAGGGTCCAGATAATCCGTATCATCCAAGACCCTCTGCAGCTGGGACACCACCACACGCTCCATCACCTTGCCCAAAAAGGGAAAGTTAGACACAGGTCTATAATTATCCAGGCTGGAGGGATCAAGGGATGGCTTTTTTAATAGTGGTCTTACCACCGCCTCCTTGAGGCACGATGGCATCCTGCCCTCCCTTAATGAAGCATTAACGATCACCTCCATCCATCTGCCTGTCCCCTCCCTGGCAGCTTTTATTAGCCATGAAGGGCAAGGGTCAAGAGCGCACGAAGTCGCCCGCACACTGCCCAGGATCTTGTCCACATCCTCAGGCCGCACCAACTGAAAAGAATCCAACACAACAGGACCAGATGGTACCAAAGGCATGTCTGCCGGAACTGCTAAAACTCTGGAGTCCAGGTCAGCACAGATGTGAGTGACTTTATCTGCAAAGTGACAGGCAAACTGATCACAAAGAGCTGTAGATGACTCCTCCCCCATTGTCTGGGGGGATGTGTGGAGCAAGGTTTTTACCACACGAAACAGCTCTGTTTGTCTGCACTGAGCAGACGCAATGGAGGCGGAGAAAAAGCATTTCTTCGCCGCCCCCACCGCCACGGAGTAGTCCCTAAAATGGGCTCTAGCCTGTGTTCAGTCAGATTCGAGACGACTCTTCCTCCAGCGTCGTTCCAGCCATCGCCTGAGTTGCTTCATCGCCCTAAGCTCTGAGGAAAACCAAGGAACAGATCGGGCTCCACCAAGCCGGAGAGGGCGTTTAGGAGCAACCGTGTCAACAGCCTGGGCCATCTCTCCATTCCAGAGATCAACCAGGGCCTCATATTAAAAAGAGAACACCCGGACTACTTGAGAGATTTGTTATTCACACTTTAAAAATGGAAGGTTGAACCGGATCTATTTAAAGGATCCTCCTCAGTTAAGCAGCTAAGGAAAACAATTTATGGAGAGATTCTAGAAGTGGGTTTTTTAAAACCCTGATTTAGAACGTAAACACTACAAACACCACACTTCACAGTACTTGTTGCAACCCGATCACGCTATCACTCTCTTTAAGGAGAAAAAGGTCCCTTTCCATTTATGGGAAATGAGGTGGCGTTTATACCACCAAGTACTACTGCTTAATGCGGCTAAGCCATGGCTCCCAGAGGACCAGCAAGAGTGTCCTAAAATCACCTGCAAACAGAAAGCTAGTGAGCTAGGCAAAACATTCAGGGAAACCCATTCACATTTCTTAAAAGAGTGTGTGGTAGCCAAAAGAGTGTGGCAGGGAGTAAGCAAGCTGTTAGAGTGGCCTGATTTGGAAAAACAGACTTGGGAAGAACTAACCTTGGGTTTGAGTGATAGAACCTCCTTTCGAGGTCCCAGAAAGAAACCTTCAAGGAAACGGGACGGAACGGGTGCCCTCATACTAGGGAATTGGAACGTTCCCCTTCTCGTAATCAGGTTAGTAAACCTGTATGTCATTTATGCAATGCTCCTGCATAGGAATAGGGAGGGAAGACGTGACCAAGAGGTTCACGTGGATGAGACAGTAAATCTCTTCTGGAAAGGTTTGTATGGTTATGTGCAAAAAGACAAGTGTATCTCTTCTAAACAGCAATGGGGCAAATTATGGAAATGGACATTGGATGTACACACACACACCCGCTCCCCCCGATTACCTGATGTGCCTTGTAATCCTCCATCCCTGAGTTACAGTACTACTACTGACTACATATACTTTATAACCTTGTGGGTTTCCAAATCCTTGTGTGTAAATCTTTGTAGATATATCATGTACAAACAACCACTTTGTATATAATTGTGCTTTGGCAACGTACTGTATGCTTTGGTAGTTTGTTGGTTCAATTAAAAAAAATCTTGTCTATAAATTAAAAAATAAATAAATCTTGTCCTATTTTGGAGAAGCCAGGGAGGGAACTTGAAACCTTCTGCTCTTCCCAGAGCGGCTCCATCCCCTGAGGAGAATATCTTATAGTGCTCACACTTCTAGTCTCACTTTCATATGTAACCAAGGCAGACCCTGCTTAGCTAAGGGGACAAGTCCTTGCTACCACAAGACCAACTCTCCTCTCTAGGTTTTGTTTGTTTATTTACATTTTAGTCCTGTTCTATCTGCCCAAGTGTGATGATTTGACAGGACTCAAGGTATCACCTGGAGAAGCTACTCCTCATGCTCAAACAAGCTGGGACAGATGTGTTACTAAGCTTGGCAGCACTCCTGTACTCCCATATTACTCTTTGCTCTTGGCACTAGAATCTGCCTCCTAGTTAGTGGGATGCAATTAGTCAACATGATTAGGGTGCATTCCTGATTTCTTGAATAACAATAGATTCAAAGTTGGCCAGGAAGGAAATATTTTGGATGGGGTGGCTTAAACAAAATGCTGGAAATTCATTAGATAAAACATCAAGACAAACTACTCATCACCTTCAAAGCTTAAATGAGCAGGTACCTAAAACACCAAGAGCTGTTCAAGCTTGTTGAGCTCTTCTTGATAAGTTCCAGCTGTGCTTGAGAAACTGCCCCATTAGCACAAAGCACCCTGCAGAAAGATATCTGCACCTCCTTTGTCTCTTGGGATGTCCGACTAGGGTAATAATCAGGATTCAAGAGTCAGATCTTTTTGTTCAAAGCTGGGATGAACTTAGACCCAGCCATCCCCCAAAGTCAAATTTTTACTGTATCTTGCTCTTTGCAACTAGTGTGTGGCTTCAGAGAAATCCTGAGTTTTGTGTGTGCTGCTCCAGAGAAACCCCTAGTTTTCTCCATGTGCTATAGCGTCAGGTATCCCTTTCGCGTTGTACATGCATTATTTATTTATTTGTATTTGTATTTAACCTATATTTATACAGCCCAAAACGTGTGTTGCTGGGCAGTTTCTTGCACAGGGTGACTTGCAACAGCTTTCCCCAAACTCTCTAGAATCTCTGCACACTCCCAAGTTAGTAGACTTGGCAGCCATAGCCTTGTGACATGCTGCTTGCCCTGTGCTAGAAACCTTGCTGACTTGGTCCATCTGGGCAACACTTTGAGAGGAGAGCTGGTCTTGTGGTAGCAAGCTTGACTTGTCCCCTTACCTAAGCAGGGTCTGCCCTGGTTGCATATGAATGGGAGACTTGATGTGTGAGCACTGCAAGATATTCCCCTCAGGGGATGAAGCCACTCTGGGAAGAGCATCTAGGTTCCAAGTTGCCTCCCTGACTTCTCCAAGATAGGGCTGAGAGAAATTCCTGCCTGCAAACTTGGAGAAGGCACTGCCAGTCTGTGAAGACAATACTGAGCTAGATAGACCAATGGTCTGACTCAGTGTATGGCAGCTTCCTATGTAAGGCCTACTACATTCCTTCTCTTCCAAAGGATATCAGCAACTTCACTGTCCTCAATTCTACAGCCTCACAGACCAGCATAAAGGTACACATATCCCTTTCTCCATCTCATTCCTGATCTCCCCATTATTATTCTTCGATCAAAAAGCTCATACCTATTGGACTTTGTTACTACTAAGGACCAGCATCCTGTTGTCAAGATCTGTCTTGGTCCTCTGGAAGAGATCCAACTACTGATCTTGCCTTGTAAATTCAAGTCTTCGAATAAACCTTGTATCTGTTTTTCAAAGAACTTTTCTTGACTCTTGCTCCATGGCCATTTTTCTGGCTACCCTAGAACATAGCTGCATATTTATTTATTTATTTATTTATTTATTTAAATAAACTTCTATACCGCCCAAACTTTCATTTCTGGGCAGTTAACATACAACAATTAAAACACATATAAAAAGTTCAAACAATGCAACAATTTAAAATCAGCCATAAAATTAAAATACACTTTTCAAAAGCTGGGAGAGCTTAGGTGAAAAGATGGGTTTTCAGATGTTTTTAAAAAATTGCCAGAGATGGGGAGGATCCTATCTCAACAGGGAGTGCATTCCACAATCTCAAGGCAGCAACACAGAAGGCCCATCTCTGCATACACATTTGCACCCAGTTAATCTGAGAGCCAGTGTGGTGTAGTGGTTAGAGTGCTGGACTAGGACCGGGGAGACCCGAGTTCAAATCCCCATTCAGCCATGAAACTAGCTGGGTGACTCTGGGCCAGTCACTTCTCTCTCAGCCTAACCTACTTCACAGGGTTGTTGTGAAAGAGAAACTCAAGTATGTAGTACACCGCTCTGGGCTCCTTGGAGGAAGAGCGGGATATAAATGTAATAATAATAATAATAATCTCCCCACTTAAGTTACAGCCTAGTCACAAAGCATGGTAATTGTGCATCAGAGCAAACATGATAAAGTGGGCTTATTCCCAAAAACATTGGAAGAAGACTCCTCCTTTTTGCCCCAGCTACTTCTTTGCTAGAAGAGGTTTCAGTCTTCTTTTAAAAACATGTCTAATTGTGGAAGCTTCCCCTGCTATCACAAAACTGCCTCTTTATTTCTATCCTACATAATATGGGTAGTACATAGCTAGGTCTCTAGTTTAGATCACTTAAACTACCTGTAAACTGACTGTGCTTTTACTCTTTTACCACAATTGGACTATAATTTGGAAGTTATTTTGACATTCAAACCCTATCCTTGTTAGTGCTGGTACCATGTTTTTGAGTCTGCCAAAACCTTACAGAGTACTGTCTGCTCTGGCATGAGATCGTAGCTGACTGAGGTACAGACACACCATTTTGGACAGTGGCTAGAGATCATAATTTATGATCAAATGCTGGCAGCCTCATCCATAATGACATAGTGGCCAAAATATGCAGGCAGGACACCTGCTGTTCTTCTGAGCAACAGACTATTGGAAATGGACTCTGAGCTACCTGGCTGACAAAATCCAGCTATCTCTAAAACTCCCAATATTGCACTGTGTGCTCTTGTGTTGTAAACTTAAGCTTATGGAAAGGTAGAATACTTAACATGCTTTCATTTGGTCTGTAATCCTATGAAGTGTTTATTGGAGCAAGCTGTTTCCAAGTTAGTGTTAGTGGCATTAAGTTGCACTGGATAGCTCCAACAAGCTCACATGGCTTCTAGTGGCATTTGTTCCTCCAGAACAGAAGTGACACAAAATCTCCAACACTGACTTCAATTCTAGTCTACCAATGTGACAAATATTTATATACCACTTTTCAACAAAAGTTCCCAAAGTAATTTACATAGCTATAAATAAATAAAATGGCTCCCTGTCCCCAAAGGGCTCACAATCTAAAAAGGAAACATAGGATAGACACCAGCAACAGCTCCTGGAGGAATGCTATACTGGGGATGGTGTTACAGAGATAGGGCCAGTTGCTCTCCCCCAGATAAATAAAATCACAACTTTTAAAAGGCACCTCTTTGCTCAGTAATCTACCTTCTTGAATTTAATCGAATATTGGTATTAAACAGCATCAAGAACCATCACATGCCACTCCAGACAATTATCAATCCAGATAATTGAGGCCAATTATCTCATGTCTAAAAGTTAGATGTAGCCAGGCCCATCCTAAAGGGAACTGCAACAGGTCACCACAGGAAAAAGCCTAGTACCTAGAATGGAAATTCCATTGGTAAGTGACGGATTTGGAGTTATTTTGTACTGTTAACGAAATAGAATATATATATATATATATATATATATATATATATATATATATATATATATCTTGAGTAGTTGTAGTTAGCCTAAGTGGCACCATTTTAGATTCTGTATTAGCACCAGGAGCTTTGTGTCTCCACTTTCCTAGTTTGCCTGCTAACTTGTTTACAGACTGCTGACGCTGCCTAAATTGCTTTCCCACTGCATATCTTCACACTCTCAGTGTTACTTCCATATATATTGTAACAATCAAAGAAAACACTGAACCTTCCTTCAGGAGCCCAGTGATTGGAGCAGGAATAGCTATTGGAGCCCAGTAATTGGAGCAGGAATGGCTGTTGAAGCCCAGTGATTGGGCAGGAATGGCTATTCTAGAGATAAGAGATTAGGTCAGTAGGAAGTTTTGCATGCAGATGTTACTACGAAGACTCTTTTGTAATACTGAAAGAATGCTATTGTAAAGGGGTGCTGGACAACCCAGCAAGGCTGATGCTTTTACTTGGGGGTGCCATTTTGTATCTGGTCTGTATATAAACCCTGTATAAATGCCATTTTGGGCTGCCCTGTTTTTCTTGGAAACCTATTTTCCCAGGGACCAGTGCTTTTTCCTTGCTTTGCAAAGCAAATAAAGCTTTTACCTGTCTCCTCTGGTGTGGAGTGAATTGGGCAGTTTTGCGCCAGGTATACTCAGGACTTCACCAATAACAGTGCTATAACTGCATGCAGTGCGATAACTGCATGCAGTTAGGAGAGTATCTATGGTAGGGCAGGCAGGGCACATGCCCCGGGCGCCACCGGAAGGGGGGGTGCTATTTTTAAAAATTATTATTTTTAAATGGCCAACAAAAACAAAATGGCTGCCATGCATGTTCAAATGGCCTCTGTGAGGACCTAGGTCATGCCAGGCATTGCAGAGGCCATTTGAGCATGCACTGTGGCCATTTTGTTTTCAGTGGCCATTTTTTTAAAAAAAAGATTATTTTAAAAAATGGCCACCGCACATGCTCAAATGGTACCTGCAAAGCCCTAGAGGCCAGCGAGGGGAGGGGGAACCTTTGCAACTGCCCCCACAGCCTTTAGGAAGACCCCCAAAGGGGCTACAGGTAAAAAAAATTAAAAAGACAAGACACTGTACACATATTCAGATTGGCACTATGTACAGAGAATCAGGGCTTGTGAATACTGAACTGAATCTTATGAGCTAGGATTGTATTTATTTGCTCTTACTTTGCTTCTTGTGATAAGTGAGTTAAATGTGATGTCTTAATAATATGGCTATTAATGGTGAGTTTGTCTTTGAATCAGTGTGAAATCCTTAGTATTAAGGCCCACTGGGAGTTTCTTGCTCTCTTTCTCTCATTTTAACTGTATTTCTGAAATACTAGAATATATTCTAAGCAGTGACACAGTTTGCTCTGCATATCATTTAATTATTTTCAGAGTATCTGGGAAAAGCCAAATACTCCATTGATTTTTAAAACTTATGTAATAGTGATGCTACAATGCATAGTAGAGAATTCGACAGGCACTTCTGTTTAGTTTTCCAAGTACACCTCCACATAGTATTTGGGTATTTCATGAGCCCCAGAATACTGAAATGTGTAGTTTTCCAGCATTTTTTGGTCTGGCTACGTCCACTGCTAAATAGTTTTTGAAATATTAAAAAATTAATGGGCTTGTCTTGTATTTTTGAGCTGATGCTATGGTAAAGTTATCTGAAAGATGAATGTCAGATGTTTGGACAGGGGGCGCAATTTCAGTGCTTGCCCTAGGCGCTATTTCCCCTAGATACGCCTCTGCATGCAGTAACACCATGAAGAAGAAAGTTTGGTTTGTTTCCACTGTATTTAATAATAGAATGGAAAACAGCTTCCCTAGTGGTGTTTTACTGCTGCAGTGTTCTGTATCTATTAACATACTGTTTTTCTAGTTGGTCAGCACAAAAAAAGAATTAAGATTTCTACCAGGCGAAGTGCTCTTCAGGTTCTCCTGCTGATTTTCACAGCAGCCTGCAAATCCTATACTCATAAAACAAATTACTGATACCTTCCAAAAAAGCACATTCTGTGGAGAGATTGCTAAATGTAATTAGTCTAATCCCTTATCTTGCTGCTACTTTATTTAGGTGCTCCTGGCTTTTGATTCTTTTTTCAGTCTGTGGGTGGTTTCTGAGGCTTTCCTCCACTTTTGTAATCAACTATAACTTGTATTTTGGAAGCACAAGGTTACAGAGCCCAGCCTGCTGTCAGTGACAAAGAGGCAAAAATAAGGAGCATGCACGTGGGTCGGGAATATAAAAGTAAGCGGTGGGGGTTGAGTTGTAGGAAACCCAGCTTCACCCCATCCCACCCGAGTCCCCTGGAATAGGTTAAAGACCTATTTCTAGATAGAAAACGTGCAAAACGAGTATCAAGGCAAATAAGGTTGTTGAGGGAATCTGGGTTTTTTCGTACTATTGCTGAGGCTTTAGGATGGATCCCAAAGGAGTAATGTACAGCATAATATGAAAAATTGGAGTGCGTTGTGGGGAAGCATGATTTATTGGAACGTACGTGGAGTCCGAGGGCCATTAGACAAGCTCCTAGTGCAGGGATAGCCAGCCTGAAGCTTTCTAGCTGTCAGACTACAACTCCCATCATTCCCCTGCAGCACAATAACAACTGAAGAGCTGCTGCTCCTGTTAGTTCTATGCCCGCCCCCCCCCCTTTGAGGGAGGGAGGGAGTCAATGTGAGGGCACAGTGATAGAGAAGCACCGTTATGAAAACGAGCCTCTCGCTCTGCCCTGTTGGGGGCGGGCATCGCAGCGGCTTCTATGTACGGTGACTATTGGTTGGCTCCTTGAGCCTTCAATCGACTCTGGCAGGCGCGACAGAGAGAGAGCGATGCGTCCCACCCACAAGGCCTGTGTGTGAAGAACGCCGTGACTTTCGTTTCGTTTCAGGCAAGAGGAAGGGCTAAAACTCGAAACCCGCACAGGCAGGAGTAATCGATCGCCGTTGTTCTGCTCGCCTCCTGCCGTGGTGGCGGGCCATTTGAAAGAGCGGCCGGGAGAGTCCGACTGAGGTGCCCAGCGGGCTGCAGGTGGTGCCGCTGCCGGCATGGAGGAGTCGCGAGAGGGAACGAGGGGGAAGGGTGCGGCTCGTTCCCTAGGAATAGGGGCAACGGCGGCCACGCTGCAGGGCTTCTCTGAAGAAGCAGTGGGAGGATCGGCCTCCACCCAGAGGCTCTTCAACGAGGAAGCGGGAAAGCCGGACTTGGTCACTCTCCTTCGGTCAGTTTCCAATTCCCCGGTGTTGGGGTGTCTTTCATTCTCTCCAGAATTGCCTTGCAGCGCCATCCTTTGCATGCTTACTCGCAGTCAGTATTGCTTAGGGAGGCTTACTCCCAAGTAAGCATGCCTAGCTTTGTACTTTGAAAACAACAGTGCTTAAGGGAAAGAGGAGAAGATGGGGACTTGCATGGGGACAGGGACAGGGCCTATTTTTTTGCTAATGCCCGGGGTTAAAATTGTGGGTCCCTTTAGGGAGGAAAAGATCTTCTGGTAGGATAAGACTTGTTTGCGTCCGCTGTGAAAGTGCCAAGGAAGCCAGCAAGCTTTTGAGTTCATCAAAACTCTTTGTCCTTCGCTCCGCTAATTAAGTAAGATGACAAGCCGGCATTCTTTTGTGAATTAGTGGTATCTGCTTTTCTCTGTTAGAGAGAACACTGCAAGGGTGACTTGAATTTCTGAAGTGGAGGTTGTAAAAAATAAATGAATAAATAACTTGTTATAAGCAAACTTTTAAATCATGAGCAAACTTTCTAGAGAGAGAGAATAATGATTGATTGATTGATTAATCAATGTATTTGATTTCTATACTGCCCTTCCAAAAATGGCTCAGGGCAGTTTACACAGAGAAATAATAAATAAATAAAATGGATCCCTGTCCCCAGAGGCCTCACAATCTAAAAAGAAACGTCAGATTGCCATCAGCAACAGTCACTGGAAGTACTGTGCTGGGGGTGGACAGGGCCAGTTACTCTCCCCCTGCTCAATAAAGAGAATCACCACGTTAAAAGGTGCCTCTTTGCCAAGTTAGCAGGGGTGAAGTGATGATGGCTTTTTGGTTTTATGTTGAAACAGACATCAAACATACAATATTTAGGTATTATATCCAGAGAAGTTGCCCAGCTCCTGTTTGAATGCTCAGCTGATCATAGACCTCACATTTCCAAAGCTTCCTTACCTTAACACAGTAATTGGAATGAATTCATATAGGAACAGGATGAATTTGCTGTACACTTCAACATGACTCTTCTTCTTGATGACTTTGTTTTCTTATTGTAGAGTAAAGGAACAAATAAAACAACATCTTATGGAATATAATACAACAATTAATGCAGGTGAGTATGTGCCATTGTTTAAAAAAAGTGTTGCAAACTTTCTCATGTTCTGTGTTGCTAAAGTAACAACATTCAATAAAACATTACAATAGAAATGTACAATAGATATTATTTGATAAGCATGACCTTGTTTACTATTTGATTAAATAAATAATGCTGATACTGAAGTCTTTGGTCCATGCTGTTTCTCTGTATAACATTATTGTCTGATGAAAGTGATGTTTTAAATTAAGCATCTTTTCCATCTAGGATGTTGAAATGGGGTAGGGAAAGTCTTCTCTTTTCCCAAGTATTTTAACATGCATAACTCTTATTTAACAGGTGAAGAAAGCTTTTCAGATCTAGCAGCAGATGAAAAGATTATTGAGGGGTATGTTCTGGTAATTTAAGAAAACTTCCTAAAGCTTACTAAAAACACTAGGATCTGTTCCTGTTTGTTTGTTGGTTGGTTGTGTTCATTGTGAAAATCCAGGAGGTAGATGGGGCCATAGCTCAGTGATCGAGCATTTGCTTGCATGCAGAAGGTCCCAGGTTCAATTCCTAGCATCTCCAGGTAGGACTGGGAGAGACTCCTGCTTGAAACCTTGGATGGACCAATGGTCTCACTCAGTATAAGGCAGCTTACTATATTCTCAAATGTATACTTAGCACCAGTAACAGGGATATCCAGATGTTGTTGACTACCATTCCTAGAATCCTTGGCCAAAGGCCATTGCAGCTGGGGATTCTGGGAGCTGGAGTCAACAACATCTGGAAATTCCTTCCCTGTTACAGGGAACACTGCTTAGCACCTATGCTTTGGGGTAGAGAGCCAATCTTGTAGGTAGTGAGCCTGAATTGTTCCCTTTGCTAAGCAGGGTTCACCTTGGTTTGCATTTAGATGGGTGGCTACATGTAAGCACTGTCTGTTATCAGATATTCCCCTTAGGGGATGGGGCCACAGGTTAGTAGAAGAGCATCTGCATAAAAGTTCAATCCCTAACATCTCCAGGTAAGGCTGGGAAAGACTCCTGCCTGAAACCTTGGAGAGCCTGTGCCAGTCAGTGTAGACAATACTGAGCTAGATGGACCAATGGTTTGACTCGGTATAAGGCAGCTTCTGATATTCCTATGAATCGTGTGACTGTTGTGCTCTTAAATACAGAAGAGAGATCATAAATAATGTAGGTGTGCAAGGAGGGGAAAAAAGGAACAAAGCATTAATGTGTAGCTTAAATATATATTATGGATTCTATTTCTCTTTACAGAAGAGGTTGTGAGTTAATCACAACTCAGAAGTGTCATGTAGCACCTTTTTAAAGCATGAGGCTTGAAGTACACATTAGGAGCTTTTACACACTTTTCTTTGTATTTGCTGTGGATTTAAATGGTATATAGCATTTTATTATGTGATCCTAAACACATATTGAAAGTAAACCCCACTGGAATTTATGCAAGATGCATTAAGATCACCATTCTGTGTGTCCAGACCAGAAACAGCCATTTTCTTAGCCTGTTTGAAAGAGAAGCTGTAGCCTGCTGCTTTCCCTAGTATTTTAAGGCTAACATAGCTGTTTACTGGTTTGCACTAATTGGAAGCTAATTTCCCCCACTTTTAAGAAAATCATAGTCATGAAGGGTGGTAGTTATCACATTTTGGAGCAACCCTGGTAATATATATGCAAGCAAGTCTGTTTGAGAGAAATGCAAGTTGGGCTAACTTATTGTTTTGGCTTTCGTTCATTGTTCCCAGACATTCCCTGTATTTTTTTTTTAAAAATGCAGCACCCAGGAAAGTTGGATTCTGTGCCCTGTGTACATTAAGAAAATGGGGGATATTTGCATATTTTGAATCATCTAGTCATGGGGAGGAGCAATAAGCAATCAACAGCAATGACACCACTATTCCCTCTAAGGTGCGTGTGTGTGCACAACCTCCCCAGGCACCTGCACAGCAGTTTCTGGCAGGCGCACAGTCTCTGTTGCGCCCACTGCCACTGCCCAGCACCCCGTTTCTTCCTCTCCCCGGCCCTGCCACCTCTGCCTCATCTTCGCACCACTCCCAACTCCTTACTGTGCAGTCAGCTGCTGCGCTGGTGCCTGGTGGTGGTGAAGTTGGTGGAAAGGAAACATCTTTAGGGCACGCTCCACCACGAGCAAGAAACAGCAATTGTCTAATGTGTGTGTGGTTTGTGGGGGAATGCAAATGTTATGTCCAGCGATCTAGAACTTGTGGCTAAAAATAGTAATCACAAGGTCAGAGAAGTAGTTTATAGCTCTGTCTAGCCTTTGGAAAGGCTAAGTCAGACAAAGTTGGCTCCCCTCCCCGGATGTGACTATGAAGCTGCCTAGCTAAGGCAGCAATTGTAAGAGCGTTTACCTCTTGGGAGTAAGTCTCATTGAACTCAGTAAGCTTTACTTCTGAGTAGATGTGTCTTGTCCTAGAGCTGATGCTAGTAAGAGGAATGACAGGAATGCAACTTCCTATAGAACTCTGAAAAGTTCTTAGAAATAGTGTGCGCGTGTGTGCCCATGTGTGCATAGGCATTTAGCAAGTAAACTAGCTGGCATTTAAACATCACAAAATCTGTGCAGAAGACTACCAAGCAATACACTGCTATAGCCTCATTAATTCTGAGCCAGCCAGTGCCATTGCTGTAGCTAATATGCCACTAACACAGCAAGTCTCTCCTAATAATGGTTGGGGGAAGGGGTCTCACCCCTCCTCCCCGTTGGATATATAGGCATCAAATGATTTCCTCTTTAAAATCTGCAAATTAAAAATCAATGTCCATAGAACATAATTTTTTTTGGCATTAATTCTTTCTGTGTGTGAGTGTTAGTTATATGCACACACTGCCTTGATACTGCCACTCAGAACAAAACTCTCCACTTACTGATGATAAAAATGAGAGGGAACACTGATTGACATTCCTGTGAATAGCCTACTCAGTCCCACCACCAGTATTGGCCATTATTTCAAGAATATATTTGTAGTATTGTGGTGGTTTGTTCTTTTGCTTTTAAAAGGAAGTTGAGATCCTCAGAATGGTGTACTCTATATGAACTTATTTCCTTGTGCAGTATGGTATTGGAATAAAAAAAAATCTAACTTGAGATAGAAGTTGCATTAAAAGGTGGGGAAGGGATTCTGAAACTGAATGTATTGATCTGAAGAACTTTAATACCTTATTTCTGCTGCAATTCACAATTTTAAGTGCTACTTGCATAAATAGCCAGGGCTGGTATCAAAGTGAATCCATATATCTATTCTGAAAACATTGGTGGGGAATGTTCTACACATTGTTCTAGCATTTATAAGAGTTTGGTAGTAAAAGCTATTTCATGGAAGGAAAATACCTTTTAGATCTTGTGGTCCTTACTGACTGTATTTCCCCCCCAATTGTATTAGTTCCATAGAAGACTTGGAAAGAGAAATGGAGGAAATGAAGGTCTCTTACCAAAACAAAACACTAGCACTACAAAGGTAAAAGAGGTTTCTTCTTTGTTGTTAAACACTTCAGAGCAATGTATGGCAGAAATAAAGATTAAACTAGAAATAGTGTCGTCATAGAATTGTTTCTGATCAGACATTCACCACAAAAGGAAATCTAATCTAAATCCAAGCCACAGTCCTGCAGGTGTTACATGGGCTTCAAGCCCAATGGAATCAATGGGTTTAAGCACTGCTTGAAATGCACAAGCTTAAGTACTCCTAATGGTTATTGTGTTCATGCTGCAGTCAATTGAAATTACTTAATGTCATGAGAAATTGTTTAAACTTTTCAAGTTGTCTAAAGTAAAGGTGTGCAAAAAGAATATTAGATTATGTAGTTAATGTCTGATTTCTTCCCAATAAGTTAGTTTAAAGAAGTGGAAGATGTGCAAAGAAAATGTATCAAAACAAACAATAGCACCTTTTTGGAGTACTGGGGCTCAAACAAAAGTAGAAGCATTTAAAAAACCATTTTTACTATACAAAGCTTGATGTTGTAGATAAATTTTTTAGTGTTCAGTCACATGCATTTTGAGTGACAAAAACCCTGTAATGTAGTTATTACCTCCATATTGGGGCTGAAGTTGAGAAACATGGTTTGCCTAAGGCAGGGCAAACTTATCTCTCCAGATCAGGGCTGCTCAGCTTCAGCCCTCCTGCAGATGTTGGCCTACAACTCCCATAATTCCTGTCTGTTGGCCACTGTGGCTGGGGATTATGGGAGTTGTAGTTCAAAAACAGATGGGGGGGGCTAAGTTGAGCAGGTCTGCTCCAGATGTAGGCCACCTAGTGAACTGATGGCAGAGGAGAAATTTGAACCTGGGGGTTCTCAAGTCATAACTCAGTCTCTTCACTGTCTTAATCCCTTAGTGCAGGGATTCTCAACGTGTGCGTCCCCAGATGTAACTGGACTTCAACTCCCATAATTCCCAACCAAAGGCCACTGGGGCTGGGGATTATGGGAGTTGAAGTCCAATAACATCTGGGGACCCACACATTGAGAAACCCTGCCTTAGTAGGACACAAGAGTCTAGCCACACATGTCTTAATAGTTGCTACCTTTCATAAGCTATGTGGTCTCAATCTCTGAAATATTTTGCCATTTAGCTGTTTAAAACCATTGCTAGTTTATGCTGTGTGAGTTGTGTATGGAAATGTACAGATGAGAGGAGGAATGTGTACTCTGAATCCAGTTCTTGTTTCTTGTGTAAGCACCCTACATGTATTTCTACATCTCCTCAAACTGAACTACGTTGTTGTTTCACGGTGTTGTGTAGGATCCAAGTAGCTGATGCACTTAGAAGCAAACTGATGGACAATGATGACAACTCCAAGTAAGAGGATCTGAAAGTCTAAAGCAAGGAGTTCTTTTTAATCTCCTTTCTGATATGCCTCCCCCTAAAGCATTTGCTTGCCTGCGGATGGTTGCAGTATAGTGTGGACATGCAAATACCAGGTTGTGTGGATAAAGGAGGACTGTATCCAGAGCAGCATGAGTAGAAGTCTGCTTTTGCAATGGAGCCTTTCTGCCCCTCCTCCCCACAGCAGCATCAAGCACCTCCAAAAGTTTCTCCTGAAGGTCAGGAGTCCCTTCAAAAGAGGTTGAGATGGGGCACAGGGGACTTCAACGGGAGGGAAGATTCACCAAAACCTAGGCACAATTACTTTCTGCTACTGGATGGCCTTGAGGATTTTTCTAGTAGCGGCTGGGGACAGCCCCCCTCCCATGAGTCCTGCATATAAAGGGCGTTTAGATTGCCACTTTCCTCTGCTGATATTATAGGCAAGGTACAGTAGCTGCAGTAACAGTTATAAAATATCCATTATGTAGTGTTCAGTGGTCTAGGATTGGTTGCTGCTGAGATGTCAGTTGTTACCCTCAAAATTAAGGCTTCTGGGGGCTAGTATCCTGAGCTCATGGCTCCAAAGGTTATCTCCCTTCTCATCTTGCTGCATTTGATGGCATCTCTATTGCAGTAATTGACAAGTGAGTTTGTGTTTGGTGTTAAAATGTTTGGCTACTTGTTCAATCTTTTTCATAATGTTAATGAAACTGTTCTGGGGTGCTGGTTAAACACGCCAATTGAGCTTTTGGACTAACATAGGGTATCGGTGTGACTATATGGAACAGTTCATTACAGGGTCAATTTGTGCGAAGTTTTGTACTGGAACTGAGGAGACAGAAACATGGCACAATCAGATTTATTTAGGGAAAATCGGAGTACAGGAAAATAAGATTGGTAATAATAAAAGGAAATAAAATCTTAACTAAGTATTAACTAGAGTTTCATGCAAAAGCGTTTTAGCTTAAGGTCTGAATTGTCAATAAATTACCTTAAAGCTTTACTTGATAAAGGACCAAGATGTAGACTTTAAAAGGAGAGAGAAGGGAGTGAGGAAATTTAGAAGGGATAGATGGTTATTATTACCAAATCACCAATCCATTGGTGCATTGGGCGTACGTGCAGGTTGGAGAATGCAGGTAAATTTCCTTGTGGGGCAAAGTAGAAAGGCCATAAAGAGAAGAAGCAAGTGCTGCAGTGTAACAACTTGCAGGCCAAGGAACCAGCATGGTGTAGGTTCGTGTAAGTGTGGAAATAGGATCCTTTCTCCTTGGATCCGGGGTAGGTTTGTTCAATTTTTATGCTGCCTTTCATAAGGCATCCCAAGGTGTTTTACAAAAGTTAAAATACAATACACCATAATCATATTTTAAAACCTTAAAATCAGTTAAACAGTAAAGCTAATCCCATTGCGAAGGGAGTTAGCGGTTTCTCTTGCGATGGTCTCTTTGATCCAGGTCTGCTTGCTAGCTTCCTCCCTTCTTGCAAGAGCGGCCATGGGTGTCTCCCTACAGTCGTTTGTTATCCTGCCTTTGGACAGTGTTGCCCCATGTTTGCTTGTGCCAAGCGACCAAATTGCATAGTTTGTTGAATATGGGCATGTGCAGAGTTCACGATCACGTGAGCTAAGGTATCCAAGATGGAGGTTGCAAGCCAGTCTCCAACCTTCCATGGTTGGGCAAGGTGATTGAGAAGGTGGTGGCCTCCCAGCTCCAGGCGATCTTGGAGGAAACTGATTATCTAGACCCATTTCAAACTGGCTTTCGGAAAGTCTATGGGGTGGAGACTGCCTTGGTCGGCCTGATGGATGATCTCCAATTGGGAATTGATAGATGGATTGTGACTCTGTTGGTCCTTTTGGATCTCTCAGTGGTTTTTGATACTATTGACCATAGTATCCTTCTGGAACGTCTGAGGGGATTGCGGGTGGGAGGCACTGCTTTGCAGTGGTTCCACTCCTACCTCTCGGGCAGATTCCAGATGGTGTCCCTTGGAGACTGTTGTTCAAAATTTGAACTTTCCTATGGTGTTCCTCAGGGCTCCGTATTGTCTCCAATGTTGTTTAACATCTACATGAAACCGCTGGGAGAGATCATCAGGGGATTTGGTGCAGGGTGTTATCAATATGCTGATGACACCCAAATCAATTTCTTCATGTCAGCATCATCAAGAGAAGGCATAACCTCCCTAAATGCCTGCCTGGAGGCAATAAATAAATAAATGAATGGGCTGGATGAGGGATAACAAACCGGCTGAATCCAGATAAGAACATAAGAACAGCCCTGCTGGATCAGGCCCAAGGCCCATCTAGTCCAGCATCCTGTTTTGCACAGTGGCCCCCCAGATGCCACTGGAAGCCACAGGCAGGAGTTGAGGGCATGCCCTCTCTCCTGCTGTTACTCCCCTGCAACTGGTACTCAGAGGCATCCTGCCTCTGAGGCTGGAGGTGGCCTTTAGCCCTCCAATTAGTAGCTGATGATAGACCTCTCCTCCATGAAGTTATCCAAACCCCTCTTAAAGCCGGAGGTACTTATTGTGTGAGGTCGGAACTTGGGCAATTAGTTTGATCTGCCGGTTTTGGATGGAGTCACACTCTCCCCGCAGGCGTGTCAGCAACTTCCGGTCATATTTGGAAGAGGAGGGCAACTGGGCGGCAGGGAGGTATGCTGCTGCCCCGATGGGCTGCTAAAAAAAATGATGCTGGTGGGGGGGAAAGTGGCGTGATGGGTAAGTGCACCCTCCTCCCATTCTTAAAGGGAGACCCCCGCCACCTTTGAACCGGCAGAACCATTGGTTCTTTGAACTGGTTCAGAAGCCCATAAAGGGCCTCCGAACCACTTCTGTGCAAATCCTTACTTGTGAATCCTACTAATTTCTATATATGCTTTTTTAGGGTGATATGGGATACCATGAAGCGCATAATGAAGCTTAGTACTGCAATACTTAAATCTCAGCAAGTAAGTATATTAATCTTTAAGTATATTAATCCTTTTAATATTATCAGTGAAAAGAATATTTGAAACTAGTTGAGCATAGCTTTACTATTGCAATAATTAATCTTATTGATCATTGTATGTATATGGAACCATTTTGTTTCATTCTGTTCTCCTGTTCTGACAACATAGGCAGATATGCATACAAATATATATTGATCAACTACTTGTTTATACAGGAATCTCGTGAATTGGAAGAGAAATTGAATGAGGTTAAGCAGAGCAGACTAGGTAAGTTTTAAATGTAGTAAAATTCCAGTTACAGAAGGTAGCAATATAGTACTATGCATCTTATAAAAGAACAAATTATATCATTCAAATGTGTAGCTTCATAAATGTATAAGACTTACCAAGAAAATGTATTAGAAAGAAACATTCATGCTTGCTTGTGCAATTATTGTAATAATGATGGACACAGACATCATGAATTCTTGTCTTCAGTACCAGGGGAGACGGGAGATTACAAGGAAGGACCAAAGCTCAGTGGAAGAGCATCTGCTTTGCTTGCAGTAGGTCCCAGGTCCAATCTCTGGCATCTCCAAGTAGGACTAGGAAATACCCATCTGATACCCCAGAAAGCTGTTGCCAGTCAGTGTAGACAGTACTGAGCTAGATGGACCAAGGGTCTGAGTTGGTGTAAGGCAGCATTTTATGTAACACATGAATTTGCCCTTACACTTGACAACATAACATGATGGTATCTTAATCCAGGAATATCTTTGTCGGAGAGAGCATTCAGAAGCCCATTATAAATTATCGTAACATCATTCTTGGGTGGTTTTTTTTGTCTGACTATTCAACTGAATTTGGTACTTTGACAAATAGTCTTGATATAATATAATACTTATTTTAGTCTGGGTTTTTCCTGCTTAAAGGAGTTATTTCAAATATTTATATCCAGCCCTTCCAGTACAATACTGCTCGGGGTGGCTCACAACAGTAAAACAATAATAGTAATAGTTAAGAATGTAATACAAAGGGCTATAGGTGTGTAATCTAGTAAAAACATTGTGACAACTAGGGAAAAGGCTGAAGAGCTGATTCAAGTTAATGTTTATAAACTTCTACTATGTAGGAGTAGAGGGATAAAGTTTGTGAAAGGATGGCCAGCTTTAAAAATACTTCTTGTAAAAGACTTGTATGGCAGGTACAGAGAACTTTGAGTAGACATGGAGTTATGGCTAATGTTGTTTGTACAGCACCTAAAACTTTAAAACATTTAGTTAAATTCTGGTTGTATGATAACAGAGGTGAAGGGAGGGATTATTCTGTCAGTGAGGAGGATGAAAGGGAAAGGGGAAGTGTATAAAATTGAATATGTGGCTTGTGCAGCATTCTATGTTAGACAAACAGGAAGCCCACTAATGTAAAGACATAAAGAACATCTGGCTGATCTGCAGCATAATAAAAGCGAACAAAACCTTGGGCGATACATATGAAAGAAGAACACAATGGAAAAGTGACCAAAACAAAAGTATCAATATTGGTTGTTGAACATTTAATAACACTTAAAATCTGTTTCAGAATGTGAGCGGTCTGCATGGTTTTCAGAACAAATACCAGTGCAAGGTTTAAGACCACTTTACTTGTGAAACAAATGCTTAGAGGTCAGTACAGAACTTGCTGACTTGCACAGGAACAGGAAGGAGAATAGAAACTCCTAGTGAGCCCAACCAGTACTGAGGAAGCTACAGTGCCCCCTCTGGCTTCATACCAGATTACATACAAACTGTACACATTAAGTTAGGCTGCAGCTGTTGCATATCCCAACAAAATCAAGGAAGCAATATTCATAGAACAATTGAAACCTAATACTAATGTATTAGGATGAGATGAAAGAAGCCATGTGATACATTGGTCACTAAAAGTGTTTAAAAGGTGCTCTTTCCTCCCTCAGATGTTCTCTGTTTGCTTCTTTCAGTTATCGGCTTCTTTAAGTTCATTCAGCTGGCATGGAGCACTGGGGATGTTGTATTACACTGAAAAGTTTGCTTGGTTTTGTTTTAGCTTACATGTGTTGTGGAAAAATCTCCAAGTTATTTTAATATCTTTATTCCTTAAAGAGGTTATTTGAAGCTTCTTTGGAACAGTGCAGTGTGTATTTCATTGCTAATATTTAGTCTTAAATAAAAGTGATATAAAACTTAACACTAACACAAATAAAACACAATGTAGATTTAAAACAATTAAAAGAAACCCAGTTAAAATTAAAAGCCCACCAGGCTTTAGTAAAACACATTAGAAAGCCTCTCTAAACAAGTACTGTAATTTTGGGTAGAAACGCCACAGCGGGTATGTTTTTTAAAAATTGTGTTTTACCACCTGCGGCCTTTATGCTAGAATTCAGGATCAAGCTTAGTAAAATTTTAAGCATTGAACACAACCGGATATATAATGCATGTTGTCACCTTCTAACTGTGGCTTTTACAGCAATGCAGACTTTCTGCCAAAAGTTACAGTATGTCTCTTTCTATCTATCCTAAAGGAGGGAGCATGGCAAAGCTCTTCTGGGAGGGTATTCCAGAGCAGATGACCTATAACTGAAGAAGCCTTGTCTCTTGTCCCCACCAACTGAATCTCAGTCAATGGTGGGGCCATGAGCAGCTATTCTAGCTATTCAGGACTTGGTGTGTAAGGAAGGGGAGATTCCTTGGTGTGTGAAAAATAAAATTGTCCTTCCCCCAAACTGAACAAATTGCAAACAATAATAGAATCGTTTGTATATAAAGGTAGGGAAACCCCATTTATTAAAAAAAAGATGATTTGTAGGGAAAGTTGGGCTTGAAGTTCTGCTTTTAACAAGAATCCTATGATGCTTACCAGCTTAGGCAATGGATCAATGCAATTCAAGAGGATAATTCCCAGCAGTGGGTGGAAACAGAAACATATCTTGGCCACCTTCAGATGCAACGCAGAACTGTGGGTCCAGTGGACCCGCAGTTCCATGCCCCCCAGTCTCCCCTCCTCATTTGGACAAAACTGAGAGCTGCCTCTCTGCAGTCTCGCTGACTGCGGCGAGGAGGAGAACCGGCTGCCAGGGCTTCTTTCTTTCATGAAGGACAACCTTGACAGCCACAGTGAGGGAGGAGCTTCCTCCCTCAACTCCTGTGGCATGAGGAGGAAACTGCAGTGTCAGCTTTTGGACATAACGCTGACACCATGCAACGGGAGTTCAGTAGCGAAACTTAGAGATAACTGAAGATATAAATTGGAGCCCAGGGAGGGAAACCATGGGTCCTTTTCTTTCTTTCTTTCTTTCTTTCTTTCTTTCTTCCTTCCTTCCTTCCTTCCTTCCTTTTTGGCTAAACGGCGATTGCTTGCATTCAGGTGTACAGTTAATGAAACTGGAGGTGAAGGAATCTCTGGTTTCATGTTATGTACTAATGAGACCAATGCCATCATTTGAATTAAAGTTAACAAGGAAATAGCCAATTCTTATTTTAAAGTAACAGTACTTGAATGCAGAAGATGGCTTTAAAAGCTAGTGTCACCTTTATCACCCTTGACATCTTTCTTGGATTACCCAGTGTTGCATGATTCTCCCCGCCTCCCCAAATCAGTCAGTTTAAAGGATGGAAAAACCAGGCTTTTTTAGAATCGGAGCTCTCTGTAATGGAAGACAAAGGTGAAGTTATTCACAGCTGAAAGATAAATTGGATTATGTTGAAATTGAACTGACTTCCCCTCTTTCAAATTTGCCAGTTTAGCTCTAATTAGTCTGTAAGATCACAAGCACTCAGGCCACCGACTGAATTTGAACACTTGATCCTCCAGAGCACACAACACCAAGAAGATGATACCTAAGATTTATGCTTTACTTACAGTTGATTTAAATGCTCCTTTAATTGGGCTGAAAGTTGTATGGGAATCAGACTTTTAAAAAAATCCCTCAGGGTCTCTGGTTCAAAACGTGGAACAATTTTGCCATACATATAGGTCCCTTCAACGATGAGAAGTACTCTAAAAGTTGTAGTTGGTAGAATAAACTTCAATTCATCTCCTAGATGTTGGAGAAAATGTGGCAATGTGGTGACATTCTTCCACATCTGGTAAACTTGTGATCTTGACATTCTTTCACATCTTGTAAACTTGCAGGGGGTGGGGGGGCGTACAGTCTCTGCAGAAATAACAGCAATACTGGGATACAACTTGCAGTCAGTTCCCAACTAACTTTATTGGGGATGCAGTCAGAAGATGAAGCAATTAATTATAAAGACTTCTTGGCCTATAGCTTAATGGCAGCCAGAATGGAAACTGCATATCACTGGAAAGATCTAGTATTGCCCTCTCATAAAGCGATGGTATGTATGTCTATGGAATATTGCATGGATGGACAAATTAATTCAATAACAGCAGTACTATTATTGAAAATTCTCAAGGGGTTCCATCTCAGATTGTGTATGCTATAAGAAGATATCAGTGGATAATAAAACAATCATCCATATATTTCATGGTTCTAGTAGACATTTTACATTTTGGAAAAATGTTCGTTCTTTCTGAAATAAGAATCTATTTTTCTTTTTCTGATTGTCTTGTACCTGATAGATACCCCCTGTCATGTTAACATCTTACTGCCTTATTGCTGTTTTTGTCTGTGCAGCTGGTGGGTGTGTGGGTGGGTGTGTGAGAGAGAAGGAATGACTCTTATGTTTTGTAAATTATTTTCTTTGCATTGGTTTGTTCTATGTTCCCTCTGGTTCTGTAAACCTCTGCAGGTTGCAGTCACGGGTTAGCAGTGAGGGAGCTGGGCCTATTGGAACCTGCTAGGCCTTAACTTAGAAGGCTAGCAAGCTTGTCTGACCAATTGTTTTAAATTATACTCTTGCCTAACTGATTTCCCCTATATACTGGGTGGTTTTTTTTTCTATAATGGGTGTTTTTGGTTGTTAAAGATTTTTATTACAGTGAACCTGGTCTTCATTATTTTACCATTGTTTCTGTCTGTTTTGTTCCCACCTCATGCCTACTTGCACTATTTATTTACCACACGACTGGGTTTTTGTTGTTTTTGAGAGACAGAGGTTTCAGTGACTGGGTAGAACCAGTTAAAAAAAAGCTAAAAATCCTAAAGTGATGGCAGTGGGTGTTTAGACTGAGGCCAAGCTCTCACAGTGTATCTCCCACCCCCTTTCTTTAAAAAGATATGGAAAACTGATTGATAAAAATTAAATTAAACTTGAATCTTCAGTATAAAATGAGGAATTGCACAAGGATCATTCTTGCAATTGGTTTTTGGGAATTAACATGTTAATACTTCCCACCCACCCCACCCCCTTCACTAAATAGCATTAAAGCGAGCTGGGGAATGCAAACTGACACAGATTCTTGAAATGAAGAGAAAACGAAAAGAGGAACTGGAAAATATGGAAGTGAGTGACATGTTGAAGAAGGCTCGCAGAAATCTGCAACAGGAAATACAGATGACTACACTGCTTCAAAACATCTTCCAGGTAAACTGTATCTTAGAAAATGGACAAAATAATCAAGATGAGCTAAGTTGTGGTGCCCTCTAAAAAATAAAACACACCGTACTGGTGGGAAACTGCTTACTGGAGGGTTTTTGGACTACTGACAGATAAATATCTATATAATTAATTCTCTTAGCTGGTATGCGTGTCCAGGATTTGGTGGCGGAACTCTTGCGACGAGTTGCGAGAGTTCCGGCAAGAGGCCCGGCCAAGGGAGGAGGAGAGGGAGAAGAAAGTGGCGGGGGGGGGGAGAGAAAAGCGGCAGACGGGTGGGAGGGGAGAGAAAAGTGGTGGGCAGGTGGGAGAGAAAAGTGGCGGCAGATCGGGGGGGGAGAAAAGCCATGGTGGATGGGGGGAGGGGAGAGAAAAGCCACGGCAGGTGAATAGGAAGGAGGAAAAAACGGCGGTGGGTGGGCAGCGGGGCCCTTCTTGGCCACCCGTTGAAGCTCGGGGGGGGACAGGAGGGGGGAGTGCTAGAGAACGCGGGGATGAAGAGAGAAGAGACGGGGCAAAAAGGAGAGGGAGGGGGAAACAGCCGGCCCCAAAGTGCCACACAGATGCTCTGTGCGTGGTCGGCTAGTTGTACTTAAATGATTAATCATAGACAGAAAATGACCAAATATATACCGGTATTACTCAGAACTTGGTACTAATGCAGTACCATTTCTGTAATTGTCTATTTCACACTTTGGAGCCTTTTTGACTAGAGTGCCATATAACATCTCATGCAAAAGCAGATTTTTCCAAATTGCATATAAAGTGATACATGCAGCCTAGCACAACAATCAAATCAGGTAACAGTACTGTCACAAATGGAGCAGTAAGTGAGTATCCTTTTGAAAGGAAAGCTAAACAACTGATTTATTTCAGGGTCTTATTATTGGAAGTGGAGTCAATTGGGCTAAGGATCCAGCTTTGAAGGCAGTTGTTCTGCAACTGGAGAAAAATATGACTGACATCTGAAGCAGCAGCAACATTTTAATATTGTATGCTAATAGTTTGTTAATTTAGTAGAGAAGAAGTAGTCTGACAGGTTTATTATAGGACTCCTATACAAGAACATTTATTGTAATGATGTATGTAAATAACTTTAAGGAAAGTTCTTGATGTAAAGGCTAGATAATTAGTTCTGATGTGTTAAATTTGGAAGCCCTTACAAGCAGCTTTTGGAAAGAATTGTGACGGAAGACTCATTTTTCTCTTCCTCTTCAGTTTCCAATTCTTGCCTCAGGATGAACAATATGTTAGCTTCACATTTCTTGCTGGAAAGGCACAATTGTCCAGAAATGCAATCTGGCTTGCATTTCCAGTCATGGTTATAAGTTATATCTTCTATGTATTATGTGTTTTCAAAGCACCAGTGAGAAATAACAAAAACACTAAGTTAAGCTTTTGGGGATCTAATTTCAATGGTTTTCTAAAGCCATATTCAATAAAATACTACTCACATTTTTGCATTCAAAATAACAGATTGTTGTTAACAGTTTCATTATTATTATTGCTTCTTTTGCAACATGACACCTTTACAAATTAAACTGGGAAACAGATCCCTGACCTCAAGCAGCTTATAATCTAAAATCAGTCAGTGAAGAACACGTGGAAGAGGATACAGGATAAGAAATTATTACTGCAGAATTGTTGTAGAGTGGATTTCTTCTGTCATTGGCATATACAGATGAGAGAAAGGAAAAAACAGACATTTAAGACCCCTTCACTCTGAGGAACTCTAGATCAATAGCACAATTATGGGAGCAACTACTTGAATAATCAAATGCATTCAAACTTCTTGAATTATAAACATAAACAGCTTATCTGTTAACAAGACAGACCAACTTATGTTCAGTGGCATAGGGAGAACATATGTGGCTTGTGTTCAGGCTACCCAGTACTTGCCCACCTTCCTGGTGGTGGTGGTGGCTTCAGTGGCCTCTCTTGACGGAGCCCAGGGTAGATGGCTATCTAGGTCCCTCCTTGATGCCCCTCTCAATTCCAGGGAGGTGATTTGTTTTTATTCTATGTTTAGTCTCCAGGTTCTGGGAATTCATTCAGCTTTTACTTTCTTTCGCTGCCAACATATAAATGCTTGTCACCCTGCGCTCAGTACTTGGCATCTTTGGCTGTGTAGCCTCCAGAGTGCAGGATAGGCGTATATGTTCAAGATATAAAATGAAACAAAACTTGAGGTATAAAATGAAAACAAGAGTAGGTTTATTATTTCCTGATTAGAATAAAGATCTCTGCCAAAGCAGGGCACACAAACTTCTCTACCAAGTTACTAGGTACAGCCGCTGTTCAGCTTTCTGAGTGTTTCTTTTCATCTGGATAAGATGTAACATATAGTGGGGGTGAGAGAACTGGGGCAAAGGTAATATAAATGGGTTTGTAAACTTAGTGAATTCTTCCAGACTGTCTTGTCGGTTACTAGGAGCTGCCCAGAACACTGCTGGTTCCACAGTCCCTATACTGTACATTCATCCTTCAAGTTCCACACAACCCCCTCTGAACACTCTCTCCTTTTCAGAACACACAAACCAATTTCTCAACCCTGCCTCAGCCCAAAACACATCCTACTCCCCCACAACTGAATCCAACTCTGTCTCAACGGCCTTTATTCTAAATCTCTCCCCTTCTGAACCTTCAGTGCCTGGTTACTAGGGTAACTCTCACACACCCACCAGTGCCCATATCCATCACAATGGCCTTGTCCCTGCTGCTCAGTTGGCCACTGCACCAAGTGGGCAGGGCAGCATACCCTGGCTCCATCGGGGAGGCCATGGCTGTGTGTTGGGGGGGGGTGCCCCCCCCGCTGTGCCATTTCTATCCTGCTGTGCATGGAGGCAGGCTCCCTGGTGAAACCCTGCCCTGCCCCCATTGCTCAGTGTGGTGGTGGGGCAGGGCAGCTTACCCTAGGCTGCTTTGTTAGGGAGGCCACTGCTGTCACTTGGGGGGGGGAGTGGCACCATGAGGTGCCTGTTGTGGTGGGCATAGCAGCCCTAGAAAGAACTCGGCTCCTCTGGCAGCAGCTGTGCATGGTTTCTTTGGACCCGTGTGCACAATTGCAGCTCTGCCCTTTCTTGGGTTACAGCTCTTTGTGTAGGCTTCTGGTTGTGCAGCTCCAGTGAGATCCAGTTTCAGTTTGCAAAGTTGGCATGTTCATAAAAATGGGCAAGTTTATAAACTGAAGTGAGCCCAAGATCATTGCAGACACAGACCAAAAGAAATCCTAAATCAAAACTCTTGGGCAGGTTCCAGATGGTGTCCCTTGGAGACTGTTGTTCAAAATCTGAACTTTTGTATGGTGTCACTCAGGGCTCCGTATTGTCTCCGATGTTGTTTAATATCTACATGAAACCGCTGAGAGAGATCATCAGGAGATTTGGTGCAGGGTGCTATCAGTATGCTGATGATACCCAAATCTATTTCTCCATGTCGGCATCAGCAGGAGAGGGCATAACCTCCCTAAATGCCTGTCTGGAGACGGTAATGGATTGGATGAGGGATAACAAACAGACTGAATCCAGATAAGATGGAGGTACTCATTGTGCGGGATTGGAACTCGAGAGACGGTTTTGATCTGCCTGTTCTGGATGGAGTCACACTTCTCTAGAAGGAGCAGGTACACAGTCTAGGGGTGCTTCTGCACCCAAGTCTCTCTCTGGTGTCCCAGGTTGAGGCAGTGGCCAGAAGCGCCTTCTATCGGCTTTGGCTGATACACCAGCTGCACCCGTTTCTTGAGATAGACGACCTCAAAACTGGTACATTTGCTGGTAACCTCCAGACTGGGTTACTGTAATGCGCTCTATGTGGGGCCACCCTTGTACGTAGTCCGGAAACTACAGTTGGTCCAGAATGCGGCAGCCAGGCTTGTGGCTGAGCTGCGAATGCAGTGCCGGCCATGTAATTCCCAAAGGGGCCATTCAGGTGGAGGCATTGGCCAGGGGTGCCTTTTCATGCCTTCAGCGAGTTTGCCAGCTGCGTCCCTTTATCGAGAAGGCAGATCTGGTCACTTAAGCCTTAGTCATATCATGGCTGGATTACTATAATGTGCTCTACGTGGGGCTGCCCCTGACAAATATATTGAAATTGCAGCTAGTGCAAAATGTGGTAGCTAGGACATTATCTGGAGCTGCCTGCTGGGATCATATTACCCCTATTTTGAAAGAGCTACATTGGCTGCCAATCTGTTTACGTGTCCAATTCAAGGTGCTGGTTTTGACCTTTAAAGCCCTAAACTGTTTGGTCCCTGGATACTCGAGGGACTGCCTGTTCCCAAGGGTTTCTGCCCGCTCCTCATCAGGGGAGTGCTGCTCCATGTGCCAACAATAAGGGACATAAGAACAGCCCTGATGGATCAGGCCCAAGGCCCATCTAGTCCAGCATCTTGTTTCTCACAGTGGTCCACCAGATGCTGCTGGAAGCCACAGGCAGGAGTTGAGGGCGTGCCCTCTCCTGCCATTACTCCCCTGCAACTGGTACTCAAAGGCATCCTGCCTTTGAGAGAGGATGCCTGTTGTGCACACAGGAGAGGGCCTTCTCAGTCATTTCCCCCACATTTTGGAATTCTTTCCCAGTGGGCATCTGCTCCCCAGTCTCCGTCACAGTTTTTACAAAGCAAGTAAAATCTTGGCTTTTTACCCAGGCTTTTAAATGATTTGTTTGTTTGCTGCTGCTTTCTGTACTATGGTCATATTGTACATGTTTTTTAAACTTTTAATTCAATTTGTATTTTTATATTCCAATTTAATTTTTATTGTGCAGTTTTTATGTTTTTATATTGTTTTTAAAGTTTTTGTAAACTGCCTTGAAATTATTTTAATGAAAGGTGATATTAAAATTAAAAGGTGATATTAAAATAAATTAAATAATAATTTAAAAATAAAATACTGTTAGGATCTACTGATACTGATGATAACTACAAGGTGTGGGGTTTTAGGTGGTGTCCAATTTTTTTTGTTTATCTTGGTATAATAATTTCTAAGAATCCTTCCCAATTAGGGTAGACTGGGGGATAAGCGACTGACACAAAGCCACTCATTGCAGATGCCAGAAAGGCTGAGGGAGGGTGGAGCAGAAAACCCTCCAGATCCAGACCATCCAAATAGAATTTTACACTACTACAATAATTACTGAGAGTGATAATAGGGCAGCTGCTACACCCCCAAACCTCATGTTTTGCTCATTGCCAATATGGAAAGGTGGAGAATTGGGGTCTGCAAGATACAGAAAGACACTTTCCAGAGAAACCCTCGATGTGGCATTGCATTATTATTAAAGTAACGGCCTTCTCTTGATTTATTATTCTCCATAGTTAGCAACCCCCTGCGCCTGCTACTGATGGGAGATTTCTCACGAACCGTATTAAAGCTAGTTTGTGTCCGTGTGATGGTGATTTAATGTTTAAAGTGAGGTCCCCCACATGTGCCGGAAGGATCTTGGAGGGTGGCAGAGGGGGAGATATGACACCTCTTCTTTCCAAGGCTGATTCTTTCCCTACCGCTTAAAGGAAGAAGGAAGGAAGGAAGAATCCTGCCCCTCTCAAACCCCCCACCCCCGCATGATGCACACGGACCCCTCCACCACCTTGAGCTCCGGGTCAGAGCTAGGCACAACCCTCCTTGCAGCTGCTGCAGATCTGTTGGGCTGGGAGCTGCTCTGGGAGATGGAGGCTCAACTTTCCCCTATGCTACCTGGGAAGAGAGACAGGACCTGAGCCGACCCCTGGGGAGCGACAGCAGCCTGATGAAGAGCAGCGGCCAAGCCTTGCAGAAGTGGCCTGTGTTCACGCCCCGCCCGCCGGCCCGCCCCTTCTGCCTCCATCTGCTTGACAGCCCTTCCTGCTTTCCCTTTCAGCCCGTCCCTTCACAGCCCCCGAGTTGCTCCTCTGCTGTTGTGAGCATGGAGAAGAAGGCGTGGAGAACAGGGGAGAGCCAGCCAGTAGTGAAATACAAATTTGCATTGCCCTCAAAGCCTTTTGGGAAGAAGGGTCTTTGGCGGGGAGACGCTGTTGATGTTATTTGGGTTGACAGTCACCTACTTCTCCAGTGTTTTTCTTTGTAGTAGTAGTAGTAGTAGTCATAACCTCAGTTCGAATAACTAAACAGTTTCTCACCATAAGCTTACAAACTAGCATCTTAGCTAACCCTCTCAACAGAAAGCTATCGGGAATATGTCGGAAAAGGTTGAGTTTAACCTGTTTATCGTGATATTTGTATAGATTAGCTTTACCTAGTCCCCAGCAGAAAACTATTGAGGGTATATCGGTAAAGGTATTGAATGCGCACTTATCGGTGACGTTTGTAAAGGCTAACCTTAGCTAACTTACCCCGGTAGAAAACTGTCTACCTATCTTCTATATATGTATATATCTATCTATATATATAATTCTCCTGGGTGTGCCCAGGAGAAATGCATCCCGGCAGCCCAGCTGATTGGTTGGGCTGCAGGGGGCGCCCGATTGGTTGGCAGCACACCCAGGAGAATTTGCTTGCTGGGTGGCTGCGGAGGCAAGGCGGCGGGCCCAGGGCTGCAGCGGAGACAGGGGGCGGGAGGAGAGAGAGAGGTAGCCGGGCCGGGCCCGGCCGCGGAAGCGAGGCGGTGGGACTGGCCAGGCCGCGGAGGCGAGGCGGCGGGACTGGCCGGGCCAGGCCGCGGAGGCGAGGCGGTGGCGGCTGCACTCGGCCCCCGCAGGGCGGCGGCGGCCGCACGGGTCAGCTAGTATATATAATTCTCCTGGGTGTGCCTAGGAAAAATGCGTCCTGGCAGCCCAGCTGATTGGCTGGCGCACCCAGGAGAATGGTGGCGGCCAGGAGAATGGCGGCGGTCATGGCCGAGGAGCCAGGCGGGTCGACCGCGGAGGTGAAGCGGAGGCTGGCGGGTCGACCGCACTCGCAGCGGCTCAGCTGAATATGCCGGCAAAACTATTGATGAACAGCAAGCTGATTGGCTCCTCCACGGTCACCTGACCTCCCCCTCCCCCCAGCAAACTCATATAAAACTCAGAATCATAATCGCACCAAAGCAAACTTCCTGAACACCCGAATATAGACTATTCCTGACGATGACGATGACGTTGAACCACACTCCGTCCCCCGCCTTCGGGAAGTACCGAAACATAAAGCGCCGCAAGAGGCGTATCCAGCAAGTTGCGCCGTACCCTGTGACCGGAAGTTCCGCTTGGCTCCTACCCAGTAGGTGGGTGGAGCATGAAGAAGAACAAGCCGCGGTCCTAGTCAAGGGTTTCTTCCCTTGGCGGGACAGCTCCGCTTCTGTGCCCGCTGCGGATCAAGAACGGATGGAAACAAAAGACACTGGCTCTGATCACGAGGAACCAATGGAGGTGGAGCCTGGACTTGATCAGAAGTTCTCTGTAGTTTCCAAACGCCTCTGGTTAAATGTTGGCGTTTCTGTTTCCTGCTGTGAGGATGAGCAAATGCGTGATTATGTGGCTGCCACACCAGGAGGCGATGCAGCGATTCTGGCAATCCGGAACTTGATCAACGTTTTGTGTTCCTCGGCTGGGGGACACACAAATCTGGAAATCTGTGTGTTCTTCACTTAACCTGTACTCATTATAGGTTAACTAGTATTTTTAAGCCCGTTATGATAACGGGCGCTAGCTTTCTATCCCGTCTTTTCTGTCTCTCTCTCTCTCTTTCTGTCTATTTTTTCCCCCCTTGTCCCCTCTCTCTTTTTGTTTTTTGTTTTGTTGTTGTCTCTGTTTTTGTTCTTCCTTATTTTGCTTTTACTTTTTTGGGGGGGGTGGATGAATAACGGCCAAAATGGCCCATGAGAAGGTGGCCGCCCCCGCCTATCGCCCTCCCGCGCACCCAGCTGCCGGAGCCCACCTTACCCGCTCCAGCCCGAAGGAGAAGAGAGGAACTCAGGAACAGAGCTACTCTCTGTGTTAAGCTGCTGCCCACACTGTCGCAATGGACGCAATAGGCGTCTTTGCGTCCATAGCGGCAGTTTGAGCAGTGACTTAGCACAGAGAGGAGCTCTGCTCTTTTCCCTCGGGCTGGAGCGGGTAAGGTGGTCTTCGACAGCTGGGAGGGCGATAGGCGGGGGCGGCAACCTTCTCATGGGCCATTTTGGCCCTTAATCTTTTTTGGGGGGGAGCGGGGAAGGTGATTTTGGGCAGCTGGGAGGGCGGGTGAGCAGGCGGCGGCGGCTGTGAGCGGGCGGGGGCCTCGTTGGCGGCTTCGCCGCCACCTCGCCAAGCTTCATTTTGGGCAGCTGGGAGGGCGGGTGAGCAGGCGGGGGCGACGGCTGTGAGCGGGCGGGGGCCTCGTTGGCGGCTTCGCCGCCACCTCGCCCAGCTTCCCTGTCCCCCATCTTGGTCTTCCCCCATCGCCATTGCCCTCGCCTTTTTCAGGGCGGCTGCTTCTGGTTGCCTCGGCCTCCTCTTGCCGTGCCTCAGCTCATGGCCGAGGCGGCGGCCCCGCCGCCGCCTTGGCCACTTTCCCCCGCCGCCACACACCGGCTAATGGCCGCCCGTGGCTGTGGGACACTGGTGTCTGAGGTCCTGTGTCCCTTGGGCTCTTCTGGGCCTGCGCTTTGCGCAGGCCCAGAACAACCCAGGGAGGCAGGGACGCAGATCCCCAACATTCCAAAGCCACGGCCACTCACTTAGCCTTTTATTATATAGGACTAGTATTTTTAAGCCCGTTATAATAACGGGCGCTAGCCTTTTTACCTCCCTTTATGTGTTCTTCATCTTTTTTTCCGTGTGTGTGTGTGTGTTTGTTTGTCTCTCCTGTCCCTCCCACCCTCCCTCCTGCCCCACACTCTGGCCTCTCTTCCTCCCCCTCCCACCCCGCTCGCACCCTCCCCTTCCTGTCAGCCTCCTGCCCCAGTCCCTCCTGCCACCCCACTCCCTCTTGCCCTTCCCTTCCCCCTCCCCCTGCCTAACTCCCTCTTGCCCTTTCCCCTCCTCCTGCCCCACTCCCTTTTGCCCTCCCCCCTCCCCCCTGACCCACTCCCTCTTGCCCTTCCTCCTCCCCCCTGCCCCACTCCCTCTTGCCCTCTCCCCTCCACCCTGCCCCACTCCCTCTTGCCCCTCCACCCTGCCCCACTCCCTCTTGGCCCTCCCTCTTCCCCCCTGCCCCACTCCTTCTTGCCCTCCCCCTGCCCTACTCCCTCTTGTCCTCCCCCTCCCCCACTCCCTATTGCCCTCCTCCCTACCCCATTCCTTCTTGCCCTCTTGCCCTCCCCCTCCCCCCTGCCCCACTCCCTCTTGGCCCACTCCCTCCTGCCCTCCCCCACTCCCTCTTGCCCCTCCACCCTGACCCACTCCCTCTTGGCCCTCCCTCCTCCTCCCTGCCCCACTCCCTCTTGCCCTCCCCCCCACTCCCTATTGCCCTCCTCCCTGCCCCAGTCCCTCTTGCCTTCCCCCCTCCAACCCTCCCTCTTGCCCTCCCCCCACTTGCCCTCCCCCCTTCCCCCCCTCCCCTGCCCAGAAGAGTCTTGCGCTCCCCCCCATCCGGCAACTTTACTCACTGTTTTGAATGCGACGGAGAAAGAAGCTCGCAAGCAGAGCTCATTTCTCGGCCAAGCCTCTTCCCGGACTGTTGCATTGGGCGTAAAGGACGCCCAGCGGCAGTCTGGGCAGTGTCTTTGCTGAGAGAGGAGCTCTTTTCGTGAGCTCCTTTTTCCTCGGTCGTCGGGGTTGGTTCTTCTTTGGGTAAGGAGATCTCGGGCAGCTGGGTGGGCGGTTGGCGGCGGCGGCTGCGGAGGCATTTTCCTGGGCCATGTTGGCCCTTGTTCATGTGTGGGGGAGCGGGGAAGGCGGGATCGGGCTCCTGGGAGGGCGGTTGGCGGCGGCAGCCGCGGAGGCATTTTCCTGGGCCATGTTGGCCCTTGTTCATGTGGGGGGGTGTGCGGGGATGTCGGGCTCTAGTGCGGGGAAGTCGGGCCCCAAAGTTCCCCCCCACCCGGCTTTAGCGGCGACGCCAGGCCTCGGCGGCGGCTCCGCCGCCACCTCGGCCGGCTTCCCCCGCCGCCTCTTTCCCCTCCGCCTCTTTCCTATCTTCACGGCGGCCGCTTCTGGCCCCGCCATTTCCCTCACCGCCTCTTCCCGGCTTCTTGTCCAACATGGCTGCCGGGTGCTGGTGGTCGTGCCTTCCTCGGCGTGTTCTGGGCATGTGCTCCGCGCATGCCCAGAACCGCCGAGGAAGGCACGAACACACGCTTGGTGTCCGTCCACGGACAGACACCAAGCGTTTTATTAGAGAGGATTACAATTTGATTATTACAGATTACTAAAGGTACTCGACAGGCTGTCCTTTAGCTCCTTTGCTTCTTAAAATTTGGCTAAGGAGGCATTGGTGTTTTGTGTACCGATAATCAAATGTATGGGATACAAATGGGAGATAAGAATTGGTTTGGGAACGATATGATCTTAACTCTTTCAAATTTCTGGATGTTCAGCTAAATATATTGAGGAGTTATAAGATTTTGCAGAGGTATCGGGATTAACTGCAGTCGTTAGAGTGCTGGACCCCATTCAGCCATGAAACTTAGGAACATAGGAAACTGCCATATACTGAGTCAGATCTTTGGTCTATCTGGCTCAGTATTGTCTTCACAGACTGGCAGCGGCTTCTCCAAGGTTGCAGGCAGCAATCTCTCTCAGCCCTATCTTGGAGAAGCCAGGGAGGGGAACTGGAACCTTCTGCTCTTCCCAGAGCGGCTTCATCCCGAGGGGAATATCTTGCAGTGCTCACACATAAAGTCTCCCATTCATATGCAACCAGGGCAGACCCTGCTTAGCTAAGGAGACAAGTCATGTTTGCTACCACAAGACCAGCTCTCCTCTCCTCTACTTGCTGGGTGACTCTGGGCCAGTCACTTCTCTCTCAGCCTAACCTCCTTCACAGGGTTATTGTGAGGAGAAACTGAAGTATGTAGTACACCGCTCTGGGCTCCTTGGAGGAAGAGTGGGATATTAAATATAAATAAACTAGCTGAACCCGCACAGAGCTTCTGTGTGGTAGTTTATTTACTTTTTGGAGTTGTGTTGTGAGAATTTGGCTGGTTGTTCAGTTGTGTCTTTATTTCCCCATGTGTCCTCGTTGTCTTTTTGCAGTTCTTTCTGAGCATCAGTGCACTTTGTTCTTGGATTCTTTGGGGGAGGTTGGTGTTTCAAGTATTTGCTTAGGGTTTTTTTCTTGTCCCTGCTGTTTTGTGGGGTTTTTTTCTCCCCCTCTTAGCAGGGTCAGGTAGTAGCTAGATATTATTTGTTTTTGTGGGGAGTGTGGCTACTGTAGACCCTCTAATTTTAATTTTTTATTATTTTTAATTGTGGTGGTAAGACTGGTTACCCTTGTCCCTCACAGTCCAGTGTTTTGGTTTCCATCCACCTCTCCTCTTGCCCCACTGTTGTCCTTAAAAGCCCGCCCCCCGTTTGTCTTTTTTTTGTCTCGCCTTCCATCCACCCGCCTTCTGCCCCCACTCTCTCGCCTGCCATCTCCCCGCCTTCTGCCCCACTCTCTCGCCTGCCATCTCCCCCGCCTTCTGCCCCACTCTCTCGCCTGCCATCTCCCCGCCTTCTGCCCTACTCTCTCGCCTGCCATCTCCCTCACCTCTTTCCCCAGTGTTGTCTCTAAAAGCCCCCTGGTTTCTGTGTTTGTTTCTTTGAATGTTTTTATGGAATCACACAGAACATCTTTCTCCTCTCTAGCTCTTACCCCAGTGTTTGTCCTAGAAGTCCTTTGGGGTTTTGTTTTTGTTTTTAGTGTTGAGTGTGGCTACTGTTGGACCGATGTCTTTCAAGGTAGTACTTTAGCGGGGGGGGGGGGGGAGATCCGGGGGGAGATCTGTTTCTCCTCACAGTCTGGCTCTCCGTAGCTTCCCCCCCCAGCCCGTCAGTTTTCTCCCCCGCCGATACAGTGTGGGAGACTAAGCTGAATCTCGCCTGTCAACCGTCTCCTCTGTCACGAGTCCCCGCTTGCCCCTACAGCCGGGCCCCCTGCAATCTTTGGCCTCCCAGACATGCCCACGGATGCTGCCTCCACGGCCGCCAGGTCCTCCGCCGCCACTTGCCCTCAGGCCGCGCCTCTTGCAATCTTTGGCCATCCCCCCCAATGCTGCCTCTTGTTTGCTCGGCTGCCGGCCAGGCCTGCCACCGCCGCTTGGCTCCACGGCCTGCTGGGCCCGCATGCCACCTCTGGCTTCCTCGGCCATGCCTGTGGGGCCACCAGCCAGGCCCACTGCTGCCGCCGCCGCTTTTCTGCGTGGCTGCTGAGCCCTCCGCCGCTGCTTGCCCCCGTGTCCGGGCCCACCTGCTGCTTGTCTCCCCGGCCATGGCCGCCTCTCCTGTGCACGGCCGCCGCCTTACCTCCATAGCCACCCAGCCAGGCAATTCTCCTGGGTGCGCCAGGACCAATCAGGCGCCCCCTGCAGCCCAGCCAATCAGCTGGGCTTCCGGGACGCATTTTCCATGGGCACACCCAGGAGAATTATATATATAGATACAAAAAAATCTCAATTGATGTTTTTTCATACTCCTATCCCAGTCTTGGAAAAAACTACGTAAAGAGATGAAATGTTGAGGGAAATCTATATAATTAATTCTCTTAGCCGGTGCGTGTCCTGAATTTGGCAGTGGAACTCTCACGACACATTGCGAGAGTTCCTGGGCCCAGCGAGAGTTGAGGGGAAAGAAAAAATTGCGGTGGTGGGGACAGGCCGCCAAACGGCCAGAGCAGAAGGCCTCGGCTGGCTGCTGGGAGGCAGTGGGATGGCCTGTCCTGTCCAGGCCAGGCCGTCCCAGGTATGGAAGAAACAGTGGCGGCAGCCCAACCTGGCAGGAGGGGGTGGAGCGGCCTGGCCTAGCCAGCCCGTCCCAAGTATGAGAGGCGGCGGCAGTGGCAGCCTGACCAAACGGGAGGCGGAGGTGGCAGGACGGCCTGGCCAGGCCTGGCCGTCCCAGTTATGAGAGGCGGTGGTTGCCCGACCAAGCGGGAGGCGGTGAGATGGCCTGGCCTGGCCATCCCAGATATGGAAGAGGTGGCAGCCGGGCCTGGCCGCCGGAGACAGGAGGCATCAGAGGCTGGGATGGGAAGGAAAATTTTCGGCCCGCCGCCACCCCCCCAGTAAGAAGAACCTGGCTGTGGTGGGAGTGGGAGATGGGGCAAGAGAGGGGGAGGGGGCAAGAGAGAGTGGGGGAGGGGCAAGAGAGAGTGGGGCATGAGGGTGGGGGGAGGGGGCAAGGGAGAGTGGGGCATGGGGGGGGGGGGACAGCAGGCCCCCAAAGAGCGCACAGATGCTCTGTGCAGGTCAGCTAGTAAACATATTAATCTATTAAGACAGATTGCAACTGTAAAAATGATGGTTCTTTTGAGATTTAATTTTTTGCTTCAATCGCTCCCAGTGGAAATTCCTGATAGAATATTATCACTATGGCAGAGGAAAATTGATGTTTTAGCTCTAAGAAACTGCAGATTAATAGGAAGAATGTATATAGAGCACAGAAGGAGGATGGGGAATTCCTAATTTAAGATTATACTAGTGGGCCCGGGCGCAGAACATCTGCATCTCTAATTGGGCCGCCGCCGCACAGCCGGCCGAGAGTGCCGCCGTCGCTGTGGGCGGGCGGGCGGAGAGTGCCCCGTCGCCGCGGGCGGGCAGGTGGGCCGAGAGTGCCGCCGCCGCTGGCGGGCGGGCCAAGAGTGCCGAGGGCGGGTGGGCGGGCAGGCCGAGAGTGCTGCCGCCGTTGTGGCCGGGCGGAGAGTGCCGCGGCCGGGCGGCCAGGCGGAGAGTGCCGCCACCGCCATGGGCAGGCCGAGAGTGCCGCCGGCCTCCGCGGCCGGGCCGGGCCTGCCGCCACCGGCCTCCCCGCCACCGGCCTCCACGGCCGGGCCCGCCACCACCGCCTGTGGCCTACACAGCTGGGCCGGGCCCGCCAGCCTCACGTCACCGCCGGTCTCCCTGGCCGGGCCAGGGCCCCCGCTACCACTGGCCTCCCCGGCTGGGCTAGGCCTGCCGCCACCCTGGTCTCCATGGCCCAGCCATGGCTGCTGCCGCTGTTCTCCAAGACGTGCCTCAGCCAATAAGGCACCCCCTGCAGCCCAGCCAATCAGCTGGGCTGCCGGGATGCATCCCCACAGAGGCACGTCTTGGAGAATTAAATATAAAGATTATCAAGCTGCACACCTTGGACATATGATTTCATTTATACTAGAAGACTCAATTAAACAGTGGGCCCAAATAGAGAATGTACAAGAGACATGAAACATGAATGTACAAGAGACATGAATGTACAAGAGACAAGACAAGAACTGGTACGCCAGCTGCAACCCGACCTCAGTCACTCATGCGTTGATAACATCCAGATTGGACTACTGCAATGCGCTCTATGTGGGGCTGCCCTTGACGTCTGTTTGGACACTTCAGCTGGTCCAGAATGCTGCTGTAAGGATGTTCGTGGGTGCAAGTCGTTTCATGAATATCACACCCATCCTGCAGTAGCTTCATTGGTTACCAGTCTGCTTCCGGACTAGATTCAAGGTTCCGGTCTTGAACTTTAAAGCTCTACACGGCTTGGGGCCGGGGTACCTTTCATACCGCATTCACTCATATGAATCTGCCAGGGCCGTCCGTTCATCGTCTCAGGCCCTGCGCATGACTCAGCCACTAACAGAGATCTGGTTGGCAGGGACCAGAGACAGAGGCCTTTTCGGTTGTGGCCCCTCAACTTTGGAAAGCCCTCCCTGAAGAGCTTTGCCATGCTCCCTCCCTCAGTGTTTTTAAAAAAACTAAAAACACACCTTTTTAAGGAAGCTTTTTAGTGCTCCATCTTTGGTTATATTTGGTAGGTGTTTTAGTTTAAACAATTCTCAGTTTATAGCTTTTAGAATAACTTTTAATTTGAACTTGATACTGATTGTGATTTTAACCTGACTTTTTTCCGAGGCATGGGGAGGGCATCCTCACGTGACAGGTTGTCATCCTCCTCATGCTTTGGAACAGGGCCAATCAGATTTAATCTCTGCATATACTCTGCTGCCCAGCCACGCCTAACCCAGTTCTGGTCCTGTCTTGCTTTGCAAGACCAGGAGGTGGGGGGGTGTTCCCAGTCTTCCTGCAAACTGTTCCAGGCGCCCTTATTCATCTTCACCGGATTCTAGCCCTATTAGAAGGGATATTCCCTTCAGTGAACACTGTCAGTTCTCTTCCTAGGAGACGAGTTCGATGGAAAAGGAGATTAGAGATATCTTCCTCAGATGAGGGAGGACAGATTCTTAAGCGCCCATTGGTGGTTCCAGTTGCAGCAGCAACTTCGTCTATGACCAGTGTAGTGGCACCTGCTAAACCTAGAGCGCCTACTTCCTCTGACTCGCAGGATTCTGGGTCATAGAAGGAGGAAGGAGAGTTGTCTGTTGAGCAGACGGAAGTCTCAGAGAAACCCAGCTCCTCTCATTTGTTCTCCTTAACGGAGTTTGAGATTTTACTGGCCAAGGCCAAACGGGTCATTAATGATGTGTCCCTGAAGTCTGGGACCCCACTACTTCCAGACTAGCACAGGAGGTTTTCCCCTCTACTTCTGTCTCCGCAGCAACAGTACCCATTCCGTCTTTATTCAAGGATGTAATGTTAGCAGAATGGGGTGTGCCAGTGTCCACCAAACCTGTCTTAACCTTTCCTAAGAAATTATATACCTTTCCTCCTGACATTATGTCTTTGTTAGCTACTCCCATTGCAGATGCTTCTGTGGCCCAATTGGTGTTGGATGCTCTGCTGAATAAGGAAGGTGAAGAATTTCTGAAGTCACCTGAGGAGAAGAAAGCGGATCATCTGCTGCGGAAAGGTCCTGAGGCTTCGTCCACGGTTATTAGGGCAGAAGCTACTAATTCAATTTTTGCCAGAGCTTCCATCCTATGGGCAAAGGAGTTAGTCAGGTTGGTGCCCCCAGATAATATTAAGCTTCGCCAAGGACTTTATAAGTTAGCCAGGGCTTCTGCTCTTATGATGGACTCAAGTCTAGATTGTCTTCAGCACGCCTCTCGCACTATGGCGGCTGGGGTGGCTGTTAGGAGGGGCCTGTGGCTACGACATTGGAAGGTTGACTCTAAATCTAAGGTCGCCTTGGCTGGTACTCCCTTCTTAGGGGGGAAGCTGTTTGGGGAGTCTTTGGGCTCGGTACTTGTCAAAACCTGTGACAAGAAGAAGGCTATGCCCACGGGAAGAGGGGAATTTTGCAAAGGGTTTCGGGGCAATTCCTCATTCCAGAATTCCTTTCATTCCTACAGGGCTCACCACATAGGGGATATGCCAGTTTCAGGGGACTACAACTGGGACAGAGACAACTGAGGCTTCAGAGGTTCCTGGAGACCTTCATGGTCCAACAAGAACAAGGGAGCGAATAGAAACTGTCCAGGGTCTTTTGGTACTGCTGCTGAAATGAGAATTTGTAAGCAATGACTCTGTCCAGGTGTGGGGACGATTGTTAAATTTTGCAGGAACCTGGGTGCGCCACACCACGGATCAATGGGTGATTCGCACAATCACTCAAGGCTATTCCATAGATTTTGTTTCCATTCCCCCCGATTTTCTTTTTGTGACTCCTGTGCCCAAACAGAGTGTAAAGAGGCTGTTGATGGGTCAGGCCATTCTTCATTTATTGGAGATTTGGGCCATAGAACCGGTTCTGTCGACAGAATCATGGCTTGCTCTTATTGGTTCCCAAGAAGGACGACTTGAAGCACCTGAACTGCTTTGTGTGAAAGTGAACCTTCTGAATGGAGTCATTGAAGTCCATCAAAACGTCGGTCCATCCAGGGAATTGGCTTTCGTCAATAGACTTATCAGAAGCCTATCTTCATGTTCCTATTCATCCGGGTTCTCATCTGTTCCTGAGGTTCGCCTACAATCAACAGCAGTATCAGTACCGGGCTCTTCCTTTTGGGCTCTCGTCAGCGCCACGGGTGTTTACAAAGCTAATGATAGCCGTCATCGCGCACGTCCGCCAGCAGGGAATTCACGCCTATTCATACTTGGACGATGTGTTAGTCAAGTCCGTTTCTCAGCACTAAGCAGTCCTCGATGATACCAGGACAGTTCGGATCATCGAGAAGCACGGGTTTGTGATCAACCGTGTGAAGAGCCACCTCCAGCCCTCCCAAATCTTACAGCATCTGGGGGTCTTATTCAATATGGAATCCGCTGTTGTGTCTCTACCATTGGATCACCAGACCAAGCTCAGGGAGGCAGTTTCTCCATGGATGTACGAGAGGAAGGGAGACCTCATGGTTCTCGCCCAGATTATGGGGTCAGATGGTGGCCTGTCTGGACTGTGTTCTGTGGTCAAGGTGGCACTCGAGGCTGCTTCAATGGTTCCTCCTTGCCTACCAACTTGCCATCATGGAAAGGGAGCATGTGCGAGTATCTCTCCCATGCCAAGTGAAGAAGTCTTTTCTATAATGGCTCTCGCTGGCCTTGCAATGGGGTGTTCCCCTCGATGTTCCTCAAAGGATGGTGGTTACGACAGATGCCAGTTTGTCCGGTTGGGGAGCACATTGCCTCGGGCATCATGCCCAGGGACAGTGGCGACAGGAAGACCAGAGTCACAATATCAACTGCCTGGAACTGAAGGCCATTTGCCTGGTTCTGTTGCAGTTTCAAGATCTTATTCGGGTTTGTCACATTTTGATCAGAATAAACAACATGACAGCCAAAGCTCATGTGAACCATCAAGGGGGAACGCAATCCAGGGCATTGATGCACGAAATGGATCGCCTTATGGCATGGGCGGAGGTTCATCTTCAATCCATCTCGGCAGAACACCTGAGCTGTCAAGAGAACCTCTAAGCAGATTGGTTGAGCCATCAACAGATAGACCTGGCAGAGTGGTCTCTACTTCCACTGGTGTTTGACCAGATAAGCAAGTTCGGTCTCCCACAACTGGACCTCTTTGCGACTGCTCGCAATACCAAACTACCGAGTTTTTTTTGCCAGGCATCTCTGCAGTCAGGTGGAGTAGATAGATGCTCTGGTGTCTCTATGGCCTCCAGGCTTGCTGTACGCCTTTCCTCCAATGCCGATCCTAGGTCTGGTGGTATGAAAGATTGTACTGGAAGGAGCAGAAGTTGTTCTAATTGCTCCATATTGGCCACGCAGACCTTGGTTCTCGGATCTGGTGGCCATGTCAGTGCAACCGCCGTGGGCCCTTCCTCTCAGGAGGGATCTACTGTCACAAGGGCCTCTTCTACACCCAGACTTGCCCTGGTTGCGGCTTCACACCTGGAGGTTCAGTGTGAGATCTTAAAGGAAAGAGGCTACTCTTCACGGGTACAAGACACTATCCTGGCATCCGGACGGGCTTCTACTTCCCACATATATCAATTCACCTGGTCGACCTTCTGCTCGTAGGCAGCCTCGAGCGGAGTGGTTCCAACTGCAACCAGAGTTGCAGATATTTTGGCCTTTCTGCAAAAGGGGGCTGGAGAAAGGTTTTCAACCAAATACGTTAAAGCGTCAGGTCTCGGCTCTGTCTTCTGTTTTGGACTTGAGGGAGTCTGGTTCTCGTTCGTTGCACTCTCATGCTTCTTGTTTTTTGAAAGGCGTGAGTAATCTTGCTCCTCCACCAGTCAATCAGTCTTTATTGTTACGGTCACCAACCAGAACTCCTCCACCAGTTCGTCGGTTTCCTACTTGGGATTTGAACAAGGTTTTGAATGCCCTGACTAAGGCTCCCTTTGAGCCCTTGCATACTGTTTCATTGTGTCTACTGTCCTTCAAGGTTTTGTTTTTAGTAGCAATTACATTGTCCAGAAGGGTTTCAGAGTTGGGAGCCCTCTCTGGGCGGGATTGTCAAGGTTTGGCCAACTGCCAGGGAAGGTCACGGGACAAAACGGAGCTTCTGCAACTGGATACGACTCGGAAAATTCGTCTTGACCAGACATGGCTGCACACTGTCGTCACGGAAGTTGACGAATGTTGCTTTTCAGCAGTGAGTAGAAAGTTGTTGACGTGATTTATAGTGCAAGCCGAGAGCTCCCAGCTGGCAGGAATTCAAGGCTTATTGGCCCTCTGCAAGAGGTGTTTGCTCCTCCTAATAGTCTCTAATTGCGTCCTGCATCTCGTAATACGCCGCTGTTGTTGAGTCAGTGGGGGTTGATTGCATAGCTCCTCTTCGGATTGGTCCTTCACGATTTCTGCTGTCTCAGGTTGTTGTGCCTGCTCTGAATCATTAGCTGGATCTACCACAGCCGTTTCATGAACACTGACAGCCAGGCTCTGCCACTCAGACACTCCTGAATCGGCTGGAAAGTTGACAGCTTCCCCTTCCTCCTTGCTGTCGGAGATCGACGGCGTGACAGGGATGAGTTGTGTATTTTGCAGAAGGAAGTTGTTGTCTTAAAATTGAATCCTACCTTCCTGCCAAAGGTGAATTCTATTTTCCATAGGAGTCTGGAAGTGGTCCTACCTTCCTTTTGTCCTAAGCCCACACATCCCAAAGAGCGCGTGTGGCACAAGTTAGATGTCAGAAGAGCTTTAAAAATGTATATCAATCGAACTAGTTCCTTTCAGAAAACAGATTCTCTTTTCATTTCATTCCAGCTGGGTTCTCTGGGTTCCAAAGCCGCCAGATTATCCTTGGGTCGCTGGATTAGGTCGACAATAGCTCTGGCCTATGAGTCGCTGCTTTTGCCTGATCCAAAAAGCTATCACAGCACATTCTGCTAGGAGTGCTGCTGCTTCAGTGGCTTTTTCTGCAAGAGTTTCCTTGGAGGAAATCTGCAAAGCGGGCACTTGGAGTTCTATTTCTCCCTTTGTGAAACATTATAAAATTCCGTCCTCCTATGAGTCACAGGCTGCAGTTGGGTGGACAATTCTTCAACAAGTGGTATAAGCATCCACTTCCCGACCAGATGATCTTATCTTGGGTACGTCCCATCACGTGAGGATGCCCTCCCCATGCCTCGGAAAAAGAAACATTGGTAGACTTACCATGAATTGTTCTTTTTCAATGTATGGGGGAGGGCATCCCCGCCCCCGCACAGATGCGCCCACGGGGAATGTGTCGGTGAGTTTCTTGGGCGGTGGGGCAAGAAATCCTAGATTTGGTATCCCTTTCTTTCAGTTATCTTCGCTGACTTCCTGGTATTTATTTGTCATATCTTCTCTAATTTGTTCCTGGTATTTACCTGTTATCTGAGTTTCATGCCTAGTTGTGTTTGTAATTCAGAATGGGGCTACAGGTTATTTGTTACAGTCCCGGAACTGGGTTATGTGTGGCTGGGCAGCAGAGTATATGCAGAGATTAAATCTGATTGGCCCTGTCTCAAAGCATGAGGAGGATGACAACCCGTCACATGAGGATGCCCTCCCCATACCTCAAAAAAGAACAATTCATGGTAAGTCCACCACTGTTTCTTTTTGTTAATCATTGTGATACTAATTTTAACCTGACTTTTAGCTTGTTCACTTAATGTTATTACTTTTTACTTTGATTGTATATTGTATCTATCTTACTGTTGCGTGCTGCCCCGAGCAGTAGTGCACTGGAGGGGCAGGGCATAAATATTTTAAATAAATAAATGAGACAGATTTTTTTTTAAGACAAGTTCTTTTTTATTCAATCCCCCACTGCTGCAAAAAAATAGCCAAGGTTAACCATTTATTTACTAAAGCCATGTTCCAGATATGGAAGAAAAGATATAAGGAGTTGATGGGGATTATCTCCACATTAACACTTTTAAAGATGTATTTTGAACCTCGTAATAAATATGTTTTGGTTCAGCTGGATTTATTCAGAAAATATGAGTTATATAGAGTCAAAGATTTTTTTAATGGGTAGGGGTTATGTAATAGGAAACAGATTGAACATAGGATTGGTTATCAATAACCATGGTTATTTTGGTTTCAAATTAAATCTATTTTGAGTAAGAAAGAGATAGTACAGTCAGTAACATGATCACTTATGTGTTTTGAAAAATTAATTCTGTCTTATCAGGATCAGCCAAAGGGGATAGTTTCCAAAATTTATATACTACTGTTACAATTGGTAATAGGGGATTGCCGGCAAGTGAGGGGGACTGCCTGTCAGTAAGGCGATCACCTTGGGCAAGGGAGTATTGGGGTGCTGCTGGATACCCCCTGGCCCCTGCTGCTGCCCCCTCTGACCTAAGAGAAATTGTAGGGCTGTTTATAAGTGGCTGAAAGAAAACCAAAAATGGGAGCAACAAGCCTCTTTGCAGCAAAGCGGGTGGAAGCCGCAGTGGAAAAACCTGAGCATGAGCCCTTTTGGAGCACCGATGTTCTGATTAAAACCAGCATGCATAGAAGTCCATGTGCAGCAATCACCCCCACTCCTAATTGTGGACTATATACAGGCATCATTCATCACTGAAGTGTTTCTGCCTTTAAGCACACTCACAGAGGCTTTGTTCTCCGGACATGCAGAAGGTCCTAAGTCTTGAAGTGTGTTCACTGAAGTTTAAAATTCCACAGCAAACCTTGGAGGGATTTAGTGTTGGCTCTGCTGGTGATCCTGATGATGACCTGGTGGAGAATTGGAACAGCAAACTCACGGGGGCAGTAGACATGATTGCTCCTAAGCGTCCTCTCCGACCCTCTTCAAAATTGGCCCCTTGGTATATGGAAGAACTACGGGGGCTGAAGCGGTGAGGTAGACGACTGGAGCACAAGTGGAGAAAGACTCGGATTGAATCCGACAGATTGCAACATAGAGCTCATTTGAAGACCTATGCTCAGGTGATACGTGCAGCAAAGAAGTGATTCTTTTCTGCCTGTATTGCATCTGCAAGTTCACATCCGGCGGAGTTGTTCAGGGTTGTGAGAGGGCTAGTGAGTGCCCCTCCTGCCTTGAATCAGAATCTGGAACCATCGATTACCCACTGTGTTGTGTTTAATGAATTCTTTGTGGGGAAAATCTCTTGTATTCGGGCCAGCTTAGACTCCGTCTCCACAATTACTTCAGTGTCTGATGTGGAGGTGTCCAGCAACTCCTCTTGTGTGATTAGGTTGGATCAGTTCCAGTTTGTGACTCCTGAGGATGTGGACAAGCTGATTGGAACGGTGTGGCCAACCACCTGTTCTCTTGACCCTTGTCCGACATGGCTTATATTATCTGGCAGGGGGGTTGTTGTAGAAGGCCTGATAGAGATTATAAATGCGTCTCTGAGGGAGGGTAGGATGCCTCCTGGTCTTAAAGAGGCAATTATTAGACCGCTTCTGAAGAAGCCTACCCTGGATCCCTCGGACTTGAACAACTACAGGCCTGTCTCCAACCTTCCGTGGCTGGGCATGGTAATTGAAAGGGTGGTGGCCTCGCAGCTCCAGAGTCTTGGATGAAACTGATTATGATTCTTGACCCATTTCAAACTGGCTTTCAGGCTGGTTATGGGGTGGAGACTGCCTGATGGATGATCTCCAATTGGGAATGGACAGAGGAAGTGTGACTCTGTTGGTCCTTCTGGACCTCTTGGCGGCTTCCGATACTATCGACCATAGTATCCTTCTGGAGTGTCTGAGGGGGTTGGGAGTTGGAGGCACTGCTTTGCGGTGGTTCTGCTTCTACCTCTTGGGCAGGTTCCAGATGATGTCTCTTGGAGACTGCTGTTCTTCAAAATCTGAACTCTTTTATGGTGTGCCCCAGGGCTCCATATTGTCTCCAATGTTGTTTAATATCTACATGAAACCGCTGGGAGAGATCATCAGGAGATTTGGTGCAGGGTGTATCAGTATGCTGATGACACCCAAATCTATTTCTCCATGTCAGCATCATCGGGAGAGGGCATAACCTCCCTAAATGCCTGCCTGGAGTCGGTGATGGGCTGGATGAGGGATAACAAACTGAGACTGAATCCAGCTAAGATGGAGGTACTCATTGTGCGGGGTCGGAACTCGAGAGATGATTTTGAACTGCCTGTTCTGGACGGGGTCACACTATCCCAGAAGGAACAGGTATGCAGTCTAGGGGTGCTTCTGGATCCGAGCCTCTCCCTGGTCTCCCAGGTTGAGATGGTGGCCAGATGTGCCTTCTATCAGCTTCAGCTGATACGCCAGCTGCGTCCATTTCTTGAGGTGAACGACCTCAAAAAAGTGGTACATGTGCTGGTAACCTCCAGACTGTATTACTGTAATGCGCTCTATGTAGGTCTGCCCTTGTACGTAGTCCGGAAACTACAGTTGGTCCAGAATGTGGCAGCCAGGCTGGTCTCTGGGTCATCTCGGAGAGACCATATAACTCCTGTATTGAAGGAGCTACACCGCCTGCCGATATGTTTCCGGGCAAAATACAAGGTGCTGGTTATAACCTATAAAGCCCTAAACAGTTTGGGCCCTGGGTATTTAAGTGAACACCTTTTTCGGCATGAACCCCACCGCCCACTGAGATCTGCTGGAGAGGTCCGTCTGCAGCTGCCACCGGCTCGTCTAGTGGCCACTCAGGGACGGGCCTTCTCCTCTGCTGCCCCAAGGCTTTGGAATGCGCTCCCTAGTGAAATAAGAGCCTCTCTATCTCTGACAGCTTTTTTAAAGTCTTTAAAAACACATCTCTTCACCCAGGCATTTAATTAATATTGTTTTAATACTTTTAATGTGGTTTTGAAATATTCTTTTAAAAAGTTTAAATTGTTGTAATGTGTTAATTTTTATTTCTCCCCCCTCATTTTTGTCTTAACAAATGTTTTACTTTGTTTTTATTCTGTTTTAAACAGTCCAAAGACGTAAGTTTTGGGCATTATACAAATGTTTTAATAAATAAAATAATAAATAAATAAATAAAACATTGACAACCCCCCACCTAATATAATAAATATAAAGGGAAATGATTCTTTATACAACTTCAATTGAATAGCATTGCAAACAAGGCAGCGGTAGGATAGCTTTGCAAATATAAGTAGGAGGAGCTAGAATTTTAGAAGGACAAGAGTTCTCCCAGTTGTCTCTTCAAGGTAAGGGCACTGGCTACATTTGGAGGGAATGAGCATGATCTTTTCTTGCCAGCTCTCCAGGAATTTCAGAGCATATTATTATTATTATTATTATTATTATTATTATTATTATTACATTTATATCCCACTCTTCCTCCAAGGAGCCCAGAGCGGTGTACTACATACTTAGGTTTCTCCTCACAACAGCCCTGTGAAGTAGGTTAGGCTGAGAGAGAAGTGACTGGCCCAGAGTCACCCAGCTAGTTTCATGAGTGGGGATTTGAACTCGGGTCTCCCCAGTCCTAGTCCAGCACTCTAACCATTACACCATGCGGGCTCCCATATTAGCCCATAATGGGGATAATATTTGTTATTAATTGTTTATTATTTCTCTTTGTAAACGACCCTGAGCCATTTTTGGAAGGGCAGTATAGGAGAGTTAGAAAAATCCTCAAGTCCAAACTCAATGGCGGGAACACCATACAAGCCATAAACACCCGGGCTATACCTGTTATCAGATACACTGCAGGAATAATAGACTGGACCCAGGCAGAGCTAGAGACGCTAGATCGTAAGACCAGGAAAATCATGACCATTAATCATGCTCTGCACCCCCACAGTGATGTCGATAGGCTATACCTCCATCGCAGCTCAGGTGGAAGAGGAATGCTGCAAGTCCATCAAACAGCAGAGGAGGAGAAAAGAGGCCTTGCAGAATATATCAAGGACAGTGAAGAAGATGCACTTCAAATGGTCAATAATGCGAAATTATTCAACACCAATGAAACAAAGCAGGCCTACAAGAAAGAACAAGTCAAGAACTGAGCAGAAAAATGGAGAAATAAGCCACTGCATGGTCAATATTTGCACAATAAAAGTGGAAAATGAGACATCACCAAGACCTGGCAATGGCTTAAGAATGGCAACTTGAAGAAAGAAACAGAGGGTTTAATACTGGCTGCACAAGAACAGGCACTAAGAACAAATGCAATAAGAGCAAAAGTCAAAAAATCAATCACAAACAGCAAGTGCCGCCTTTGTAAAGAAGCAGATGATACCGTGGACCACCTAATCAGCTGTTGTCAAAAGATTGCACAGACTGACTAAAAACAAAGGCATGACAAAGTAGCAGAGATGATACACTGGAACATCTGCAAAAAATACAAGCTACCTGTAGCCAAAAATTGGTGGGACCATAAAATTGAAAAAGTTGAAGAAAATGAAGATGTAAAAATATTATGGGACTTCCGACTACAAACAGACAAACATCTGCCACACAATACACCAGATATAATTGTAGTCGAGAAGAAAGAAAAACAAGTTAAAATAATCGACATAGCAATACCAGGGGATAGCAGAACAGAAGAAAAAGAAATAGAAAAAATTACCAAATACAAAGATCTACAACTTGAAATTGAAAGGCTGTGGCAGAAAAAGACCAAAATAATCCCAGTGGTAATTGGTGCCCTAGGTGCAGTTCCAAAAGACCTTGAAGAGCACCTCGACACCATAGGGGCCACAGAAATCACCATCAGCCAGTTACAAAAAGCAGCTTTACTGGGAACAGCCTATATTCTGCAACGATATCTATAACAATTGACAATAAAATTCTGGCATCCCAGGTCCTTGGGAAGGACTCGATGTCTGGATAAAACAAACCAGTCAATAACACCTGTCTGACTGTGTAAACAAGAGATAATAATAAACACCATTAGATTCCTTCCTTCAATGCATTTCAGAGTTATTTGGGTTCGAAATAAAACAAGCAATAAAACTGGATGCTGTTCTGAGAAACTGGGATATGTTTTCTTCTCAGTTTGTAGGGAGGGGGTGGAATCCCGCAAGGGTTGTGGGCAGAAAATAGGAAGCGGCTTCATTGGATGATACTGAGCATGCTCTTGCTCCACGGCATTTGAGCATGCTCAGTAGCACAGAAAAGGGAATTTCGGAAGCCAAGGTTCCATCTTCCCTCGTCGGCGAGTTATCCATAAGGGCGAAGCCACGCCTGTTATGGGGCGTTGCCACCCAAGACCCCGCCTCTCGCTCTTGCAGAGGCCAGTCCTCCAGACGCGTCCTTTCCCCTGCCCAAGAGGGGTGGGGAGGGGGGATCACCATGGGCAGCAAGATGGCGGCTGCCAGTCGGGTCGTTCAGGTAAGTCACTCAAGCCGCGTCCCTTGCTGGAGATCGCAGTGTGCACCTTAGTGTCCGGCCGGGGCCTGCCGGTGTGGGCCCGGCTTCGAAGTGCGGGGGTTAGGAAGACAGTAGCGGCAGGGTGGGGGAAGCTGAGGCCGGGTGGTGCCCTTGGGTGGGAAGGGGAAAGGGGCAGGAGGAGCTGCTCTGCCTTGCAAAGGAAGACTTGCTCAAGGAGGTCAACTGTGCACAGGTGCTGGGCTGAGACTTTGCCCGGGGGCGGGTGCTGCTTGGCTCTTGCTGTTCGCCTGAAAGAGGCTAAAGCTTCGTTGGGAGAGTCGTTCCGCGCTCCCTTCTGCAGCCACCTCAGTCTAGCTGCTACTCTAGATGCTTGCTGGAGAATGAGCTCCACTGAATACTGTGGGTGTTCTGAGTTAAACGTAAAGGAAAAGTGTGCCGTGGAGTGGGTGTCGACTCCTGGCCCCCACAGAGCCCTGTGGTTTCCTTTGGTAGAATGCAGGAGGGGTTTGCCATTGCCATCTCCCAGCCCGGTCTGAGATGATGCCTTTCAGCATCTTCCTATGTTGCTGCTGCTTGATACAGGTGTTTCCCATTGTCTAGGGAACATACAAGTGAGGATTTGAACTGGCAGCCTCTGGCTTGCTAGTCAAGTCATTTCCCCACTGTGCCATTAGGTGGCAAGTTAAACATATAGGCTTCTAATTATTCCTCTTTCCTCCAGCCCCATAATATGCAATGTCTTGTGGGGCTGGGGGGAACAAGGCATATTTGGAAATAAACATAGGTTAACGGACAACAGTTTCTCCTGCTTTCCCTCTCTGGAAAAGGATCAGTAGTCGCTGCAAAGCAATTGTTTGTGTGTTTACTTGGAATTAGATCCTGCTTATTCAGTGAGGTTTACTCTAGAGCAAGACTGCAGAGCACAGCATGGTAGTCCCCGAATTGCTGATAAGCCGGGTTCTCAAAGGAGCTGTGATGCTTGTGCAGAACAAGGGCACCTGGAGTTCTGCTGGGCAAAGGGAACTTGTCCATCCAGGACAGCTCCTAATTTGTTCCTTTTAAAAACCCCTTTGAGGCAATTCAAGTGAAGGAAGGGGGAGGGTGCCCTTTTAGGTATTTGATGGGCAAGTCTTGCTGACTAGCAATTTTAAGAAAATTTAGGTTTAACTTTTAAAATAAGTACAACAAAACGGTTCAGGGTGGGATGCCCTAAAAGAACATGCATTGTTGGTTTTGTGAGGCTTAATACAAGAGATAGGAGAAGAGACTTTCATATGTTTTGTTGTCTATGACTCCCTATGACCAAATAATAAAATATTGACAGTCTGTCATTCTTTAATAGTACCACAAATCTGCTGCCTGGCGCAGGCTGCTGTACCCTGCCAAGTAGCAGGAAAGGTCCAAGGGGGAGGGTAAGAGATAGGATATTTCTTCCTGGTTCTTGTTGCCCCTTTTCTTATTATGCCTTCACTTTGAATGTAATTGCAGGTACATAGGAAGCTGCTGTATACCGAGTCAGACCTTTGGTCCATTAGCTCAGTATTGTCTCCACTGTCTGGCAGTAGCTCTCTGAGGTTTCAGGCAGGAGTCTTTCCCAGCTCTACCTAAAAATGCCAGAGATAGCACCTGGGACCTTCTGCATGCAAAGCAGACGCTCTACCACTGAGCCTCAGGCCCATCCCCTGGCGTATGTGCTGTAATCTAAAATAAACTGATTTCCTTTCTTCCAGTACAGTGTTTTCCTGTATAGCATAACAAATGAACCATGTTTTGGGACAACACAGGAGCTGTAGACTATCATTTCCCGAGTATTTGGATAGCTAATCCTGCAGCATTAGTTAAGGAAAAGGAGTTATATGCCCTGTGATCATTCCATAGATGAATGGTAAATAGCCTAACGCCCTTCTTTTTCCCTGAAAAAAACATGGTACTGATGAAAAAACCTTTGGAAAAAGCTGTACAAATAATTCAGTAGAACATTGGACTTAATGCTTGTGAACCATCCATGCAGATAATCCTGCCTCCTTGACTACAACAACTGGCCAGCAACTACAGCTGTATTATTAGAGTGTGAATAAATCAGTCATATCTCTAGAATTGGTGTGATATCACTGGAACAATGTCTGTATTTTTTGCTCAGTTGAAGATTTAACAAATCTTTCAACCCACATAGGCTAATTTTGCAGAAATAGTTACTTTCAGGCACATTCTACAAAAAACTTGCTGTTTGCAGTCTTTAATTGTAGCACAACAGGATTTGATGCTTGCACCCTTTCATGGCATCTCTGTCTCAAATATATCCGTGTCTGCACTGATTTGTCTTCCTAGTATATCTTCCATTTCCTACCACAAATCTGTTCTTCTTTAGGTAGTCAAGCCACATATGCCCTTAATTAAGTTTCCAGACAGAAAAAGTACTCCCAAACCTACAAGTAAGTATTTATTTTGTAAAAAGTGCACTCATTTTAGATGGCTTTTTCTGTATTAACTCAATATTGACACTTAGAAAAGGTTCTTCAGTCACCCTATTTTTGTCTGGTTTGGACTGGAGATCAATTTGAGCTAATATTTGTTGTTCCTTTCAAGACTGCATTCTAAAATACCCTTTAGCACTATGGAAAATATTTCAAAAATATTCTCATGACAACAGATCACTTACTTGTTTCTTGGAAATTGCTATATCAGTTCAAATATTTCCTCTAATAAACTGCAAGAGGTATTGGGTATTTTAATCATTGAAGAATGCTGTCCGGGCATTCTGTTCAGGACAGTGGACAGAGATTTAGTCAAAGCCATGGCTAACACTATGGCATGCAGTTCTCAAACGCCTTCCAGTGTGTCTACTTGCACTACTTAAAAATCATCATCATCATATCCTGAGCTGTTCACATACCTCTAACAATGTATCCCCCAGGCTCTAACCTAAGCTGCAGAGGAGGAGCTGCTGTTGTCATCCTCAGCAAATTGTTCCATGCTGCTGCTGTTTGCTGCTGTAGACTAACACAAATACCCCTCTAGAAGTGAATCTCATACCCTTGGATCTCAAACCCCCAATCCTTTCAAGGATCATCTCTGTGCTTTTGTCAGCATTTCATTCATATTTACTGATTACATTCTGGACAATAAATAATTGCATGATCAGCCTAATCCAGCATACTTCTTTTAATGTATGTTTCTGAATCTGAATCTTATTTCTTCAGTGCAGGAGCCTCTACAGTCAAGAGTGCCTCCACTCCATCCTTCCACTTCACAACTGTCTGTAGGGGCTGGGCCACCATCCAGTCAACGTATTTCATCCACTAGTAGAGTACAAGGCACACCAGACACTTCAGAATTAGTAAGAACTTTACCTCAGAAATACCGGAGGAAACCAATGTCAGTTGAAGAGATGGAGTACATCCAAGTAAGTTCCATGACACTTGCCACCACTTATTTATGAAAACATTTGGAAGCTGTCTTTCTCTATCAAATGATAACACAAAGCAACTAGTAATCATTAAAGCAAAATTAAAGCTATCACATTATAAACTGACCAGGTGGCAGTCCAGCAGATACAAATGTCAAAATAGCACTAAATTGTATAGAAAAGCAAATGTAAACAGGATTTATTTTGCCTGGTGTCTAAAAGAAAATAAAGTTTCCGATGGATCCTTTGAGGAACGAAGCTCCACAGAAGGGCACAATGACAGAAAAGGCCTCTCTGCTCAACCACTCACCTAAGAGCTATTGGTCGAACCCCCCGGAAAAGGGACTGGAGTGATTCTCAGTTGCTGGGCAGGTTCACGTGGAAGCAAGTGGTTCTGTAGGGACCCTGGTCCCAGATCATATAATGCTTTAAAGGTTAAAACCAACACTTCTTGATTTTAGAAATATGGACATAAATATATACATGGATATAAGTATAAATATACACAGTCAGGTGGCCTACGTTGCCTGAATATTTTGTATATATAACTGCAGTTTTACATATCAGCAGACGGGTCTTAGAGATCCAGTTGTTTTATTTGCCTATTCGTAGTTTTGAGTGGCCAGAAATGACCTAGAAATGACTTCCAAGTGTCATTTCTGGCTGCCATTTTACAGTGCAGAGCCATTTCATGGCTCTTATACATACATATACATATTTCCATGGTTTTTTGTGAAGAATCAGAGGAATTGGGGTTTGGGGTGTCATTGCTGGAGACCTGGAAAGCAAGGTACAGTACTTTATTTCTCTTACTTCTGCCTCCTCCCCTCGTGTGTGTGTTTAAGAACCTAACCCCTGGATTCCCATAGGGGTAAGACTTTATTATTTGAGATTTCTGTATTCTCATTTCCTATAGGTGAGAATGGAACCCCCACAAATAACAAGGGCCACCTGTATACATAAATTTAAATATAGATATCAGTATACATGTAATGGCTCTGTGGTCACCAAGAGTCAACACCGACTTGAGGGCACAAATTTACATTATACATGTAGGCACCAATATGGACATAGGCATAAATACCATCTCAAAATTCTTAAGGCAAAAATATGAGAACACATCTATAATTCTCCATCTGATCGATGCAATTCATACTATATTGAAAGACTCCTTGTTTCTCTCTTCAGCCAGTCCAGGATACAACAGCAAGATTGCTGACCACGGCTTTCTGGTGTGTGCACATTACACCTATTCTCAAAGATCCACAGTGGCTTTTAGTCTGTTTCCAGGCATGACTGAAGTGTTGGTTTTAACTTTTACACTTAAAACCAGCACTTGAATTGGGCCTGGAAAAAGCCATTGTGGATCTTTGAGAACAGGTGTTAGTGATTTGCACGGACCAGTCCGGAGGCCATTCTACAGGCCTCCAGACCGGTCCGGACATGGGCAGTTCGGGGTTCGTCCAGACTGGGGTGGGGGTTCATTAAGGGTGGGGGGAGGGTGTACTTACCCCTCCCGTCGCTTTTCCCCCTCCGCGTGCCTTTTTTAGTTAGCAATTGGGGCGGCAGGATTCCTCCCTGCTGCCCCTTCCCCCTCTCGGCTGCAAAAGGCTTCAGGAAGCCTTTTGCTTCCTGAAGCCTATGATGATGATGATGATGATGATTTATTTGTTCGATTTTTAGACTTCCCTTACAAAATAGCTCAGGGCAGTTCACAAACATTATAAAACAGTTAAAAAATAAAACAAATCAAAACCTTATAAAAACCCGATACATTAAAGACCCTTTAAAACAATTTAAGAGCACTGGAAGGCCAGGCTGAACAGGTAGGTTTTGCAGCCGAGCGGGGGAAGGGGTGGCAGGGAGGAATCCTGCCGCCCCAATTGCTAACTAAAAAAGGTGCGCCAGAGGGGGAAAAGCAGTGGGAGGGGTAAGTACACCCTCCACCCACCCTTAAAGTCAGCAATCTTGCTGCTGTTCTCGGGTTCCTAGTAGCTCCATGTATAGCACACTACTGAAATCAAGCTTGGGTGACACTAAGCATGGGAAACTGGCAAGCTGATACCTGCCCACAAGGAGGCACAACTGGCATTAAAACCAAAGTTGGAGAAAGGCACTTTGGGTTATGGATGCCATGTGAGGCTCCAGCATCCTCAAACTGTGCACCTGATCTTTCAGTGGGAATGCAACCTGTCCAGTACAGGTTTAATACTATTTCCAAGGGCAGTTCCATCTACCAACAATACTTCATCTTGTCAAGATTTGGCTTCAGCCCTCATGCCTCCCACTACTGCTGTGATCTTAACTGTTTTGCAAGCAGGGGCCACTTTGGCAAAAAAAAACCCTTCAGTGTGGGAGGTGTTTCCCACTGTACCAACCGCCACACAGTACTGTGCTTTTCTCAGTGTTGAGGAGGGCTCCCTTTCCTTTAAAGGAGCCCCACCTGCTCTGTGCAAAATGTAGCACTGTGCAGTGGGAATGGTTGTCTCCACATGGTGCTTGGGAGACTGTGCGGTGGCTTCAGCCGAAGCTTCACACAAGCCCAATAAACAATTAGTAAGGGAGCCACACTTAGGGTTGATGGGAGACACCGCTGGCCCTGAGCTTTACAATGAGGAATACTGCATTACTGGTACCAGTTCGGGCTATCACTGCCTCACCTGGATTGGATGAAAAAAAGTAGAGATCAATATGTCATCCACTTTTTGATGGCATTTCATTCCAAACTCCCCATACAAGCTCTCCCAGCAATTTAATGTAGCGCCGTCGATTCAGGAAGTGGCAACAAGCGGTGGAGGAACAGGTATGCACCTGCTCTCCTCTGTTTTAAAGAGGCCGGGGATGTGTTCCGAATCGCGTGATGAATGGCAATTTGTGCACATCCTTTTGTCAGAGAAGTGGGATGCATGAAGGTAAATGGGCAAAGGAAATGGAATGTTTAAAAATAAAATCTTTCAATCCAGTGTTTAAAAAACCCCTACAGAAGTGCAGTACCTCCCACATCCAGGTGAGGAAAACTGCAAGACTTTGGATGGGAGAAATGCCTTTGGTGACCCTAATGGGCTTCAACTGAGGCACCATAATAAAAACTGCAATTTGGCTCTGCTAAGAAACGTGTTTGTTCCCTTTAAACTACCTAATAATAATAGTTAATAATAAAACTTTATTAGCTGCCCCATAACAAATTGTTCTCTGGGCGGCTCACAGCACATCATTAAAACACGAAATAAAAACACATAACACATTAAATCATAACAGACCAAAGTGCGGGGGCGGGGGGAGGATTTGAAAATCAAAATTTAAAAGGCCTGAGTAACAAAAGGTCTTTACCTGGCATCTAAAAGAACAAAGTGATGAAGCCATGCAAACCTCACAGGGGAGGCTATTCCATAAATGGGCTGCAACCCCTTAGAAAGCTCCTTCTGGTGTCACTGAATTCAGTAATCCTTCTGATGTCAATTGGCTGGACCAGTTCCAGTTCCGAAGGGTGTCTCAGCATGTGAGCATCTTCAGTCCCCTACTCTGTTGGGGCTTTTTACCTTGGTGGGAGGGACTCCTCTCACTCTCTCTATCTACAGATGAGGAGATAACTCAGTGGCAGTAGTTCCTCCTCCTTCCCCTCCCTTTCCCATTTATAAATTGGGGAAATTTTTCATTGTTGGCAGTAGCAGCTCCACCCAGAAATACTTGGTGCATGGTTTGCTCTGATTCTATATCCCTCTAAAGCAGGCGTAGGCAACCTTGGCTGGCATCCACTCATCAGCCTCCATCGCAGTTTTTAAAATACAAGTTAAAACGTAGCTCTTCACCCAGGCTTTTATAGGAGAGTGCAGTTTTTGCTGCTGCTGTTTTGTTTGTTGCTGTTTTATATAGGTTTTTAAACTTTTAAATAAAAAAAATTATTTTTTAAGTTTAATATTTGTACTTTTAATTTCTGTTTTAATTGTACATTGTTTTAATTATATTGTAAACCGCTCTGGGGTTATTTTAATGAAAAGCAGTATATGGAACAATTAAATAAATAAACTACAACTCCCATCATCCCAGCCACAGTGGCTGGGAATGATGGAAGTTCTAGTTCAACAACAGCTGAAGAGCCAAGGTTGCCTACCCTTGCTTTAAAGTATGGTACCAGTGGCTTGTCAAATGCAAAGGGAATCTGAATGATCAGTGACAATGCAAGAGCCAATACTTATTCTTCTGCTGCTGAAAGTTAAATAACTGATATTTTCTCTTATAGCGTGGAGGTCCAGAGTAACACAGAAGATGGTGATGTTAGCTACTGCTCAACAGCAAATTATTGTATTCACAATAAAGGCCTTCTTCTCTGAATGTTATAATTGTCAATAGACAAATCGCTTTATTAAAGGCCAAGCACAAGGAATGAGAAGGTAAATGCTTCAGAAAATGGCTGTGTCTCAGAATAGAAGACAATTCTGTTGAAGTAACTATTTGACTTCACTTTATATAAATTACACTATTAAATTTTTTTTCATTCTACAGCCTTCAGTTTTCAATGTCTCTTTTGTAGATGCACTAAGCAAAATCCACAGATTTCTAACAGTTTGTTGTCTATCAGCAGATTGGCAGTCTTAATGTTTCCACTTTTTGTTTAATGCCGGCATGCCTGTCAACAAAAAGCCATACTTCTTACTTTGGTTCAGCAGAAAAGTAGCTGATGAAACAGCATTAAAACAGAACTAGTTGGTGGATTAACTGGATTTATTAACAAGTTATTACAATGCCATCTGCATGCTCTTATGGAAAGAAAAATAGCTGAAATATTTGGAGGTCTGTTCTATTTGAGCATAGGTACAATACCACATGCACCACACAAGACTCAATACAGCCTTGTTTCCTTTGTCCTCCTCAACTCCTCCAGCCAACACAAACACAAGGTCTGTATGCAGGCAACACAGGGAAATGTGTGCCTGCCTCCCATATTAACTTTGAGCTTCTCCTTTCTGTGCTTCAGAGCATAAGTAGCCTACATGGTACACAGAGAAGAGCAGGGTAGGAATATGGGAAGTGCACAAAATTCCAGTTCCCTGCAATACCCATTGTTAGGCCCACTCAGTTGGAGAATGGCATGGCAGGAGAGAAAATAGAGCCCATGGGGTGACATGTTTTGGGAGCTGTGCTTGCACTTGGCTAGAAAAGCAGGGCCCCCATCAAGTATTAAGAGCGAATGATCTATCTAAGCAATAATGTATTTGTGTCCCAAACTATTAGGGCATTTACACTGGCATTGTATGAATAAAGTTTTAGGGAATGGGAACTATTTAAAATGTTTATTGTGATTGCTAACCTTTTAGGTTTGTTGAAAGTTATCAAAGATCCTCCCAGATTGCTGATTTTAATAGTTTAACTGAACCCCCCAAAGTTTCCCCAACTTGTACTGTTGGCCCACACGAAGAAGCAGTTCAGTGGATTTAAAGCTCATTTTAGACTAACTGTCCAGCAAAAAAAGTGGCCCAGAAGATGCAGAATTTACTTTAATCTGTTTCTCTATTTTATACTAATGACTAGAGCTGTAAGGTGTTTTTTTAAAGCATACAAAACTTTTCTGGATTTTCCTGTCTCTCCCAGAAAACTCAATGATAGAAAATGAAAATATGAGCATGGATATGTTTTTGGGCTCAGAAATGCACTGTTTCACAGATCCTCATGAAACTTGATGTGTAAATAGGCTCTTCCATTTTGCTGGGCAGCTGATTTGTATGCCCAAAGGAATGTGAGCATGGGTTGTTGTCTGGTTGGATGGATGTGTAAAAATCCTGTGCGTCTGTGCTCCTGCAGGTAGAACAATTTGCTGGATGAGGATGACAAATATAAGCCTGACTTGATTTTCACACACACACACACACACACACACACCCCTATCAAAAACAGCAATTGAGAAATTATTCAAGTTGAAGCGTATATCTAAAATATTATAAGCACCTGACTACACTTTTAGTTGTTACTATAACAGTTATCAAAGACAAAATGAATTCTAACTTTTATTTGTCTAGTCATTATGTTTGTGGAGCTGATTCTGAATTTTGATTGTGATCTCTGTACTAAAAACGGATACAAATTTAAACAAACTTCTCAACCCATTCACACATTACATGCTGCTTGCTTTTGTATGTTTATTTCCGTTTGTACCAGTTTCCAATGTGATCCACTTTAAACAGTAATTGCTACCTGTGTTTAAAAATGTATGAGCTAAAATTAGATAACACTTGAAGGACAGAAGCGCAGTGACTCAGTAATGCTACTTTCATTGTAAGGAAGTGTTAGTTGGACCATTTTGTTCTCCTTTTTTAAATTAGTTAAATTATTTATTTATTTATCATATTTTTATACCGCCCAAAATTGCATCTCTGGGCGGTTTACAACAAAAAATAACAGTTTTATTTGTTCAAATAAATAACAGAGAAATTAAATATTGGCTAAAAAATGACAACAAAAAGTTAAAACATTACAACAATTTAAAACAATATTTTAAAACTATGTTAAATCTATTAAAATGGTATTTAATTAAAAGCCTGGGTGAACTGATGTGTCTTAAAAAAATTTTTTTTAATTGTCAGAGATGAGGAGGCTTATTTCAGCAGGGAGCATGTTCCAAAGCTTGGGGCAGCAGAGGAGAAGGCCCGTCCCTGAGTAGCCACCAGACAGACCTCTCCTGATGATCTCAGTGGGCGGTGGGGTTCATGAAGAAGATGGTCTCTTAAATACCCAGGGCCCAAGACATTTAGGGCTTTATAGGTTATAACCAGCACCTTGTATTTTGCCGAGAAACTTGTTGGCAGCCAGTGTAGCTCTTTCAATACAGGAGTAATATTGTCTCTCCGAGATGACTCAGAGACCAACCTGGCGGCCGCATTATACTACATACAAAGGCAGCCCCACATAGAGTGCATTGCAGTAATCCAGAGATTAAGTTAGAACATATGAACAGCCCTGCTGAATCAGGCCCAAGGCCCATCTAGTCCAGCATCCGGTCTCACAGTGACCCACCAGATGCCACTGGAAGCCACAGGCAGGAGTTGAGGGCTGCTGTTACTCCCCTGCAACTGGTACTCAGAAGCATCCTGCCTTTGAGGCTGGAGGTGGCCTTTAGCCCTCCAGCTAGTAGGCGATGACCTCTCCTCCATGAAGTTATCCAAACCCTTCTTAAAGCCTTCCAGGTTGTTGGCTGTCACCACATCTCGTCACAGAGAATTCCACAAGTTGATTATGCATTGTGTGAAAAAGTACTTCCGTTTGTTGGTCCTAGATTTCCTGGCAATCAATTTCATGGGATGACCCCTGGTTCTAGTGTTATGGGAAAGGGAGAAGAATTTCTCTCTACCCACTTTCTCCACACCATGCATGATTTTATAGACCTCTATCATGTCTCCCTGCAGTCGTATTTTTTCTAAAATAAGTTACTTAAATATCTGCTTGTGACACAGGAATGTTTTCGGGTTTGTGACAAAGAAAGAGCTGTGTGGATTAAGCAAGAATACTGTAATATAGGTGTGGCCCCGCCAGTATATAATTATTAGTGTAAAGTATTTTTTAATCTCTGCTTTGTCGCCATCTCAAGAGATATTGGAAATTGGTGGTACATCTTAGCTGTAGAAGAAATGGAGACAGAGTAGCATAAATGTGTGTGTGCTTTTTAAACTTCCTGCACAAACGTATGTCTAATTTTAGCAAGCACCTATAAAGTTGCTATTTATTTGTTTAGCTAGCACATTTTCATACCGCCCAAAACTTAGCCTCTAGGCGGTTTACAACAAGGTTTACAACATTTCCATTAATGGAGCGTATATTTCGCCTTTTCGCTCTGTGGTCGCCAGGCGTCAGCAACGACTCGACGGCAAACTTTAAAGAAGCAAAACAGTGGAGCGCACAGAGAGCAACATTGCGACTATCGTTGGCTGGAGCTTGCTCCAGGGTTTGCCCGTGCGCATGCGTCGAGTGCCTTTCCCGTGGCGTGGTCCAGAGCTTGCGAATGCGAACGAGATTGGGGCGGAGCGCCTCCTGGAAAACGCTTCGAGTTCGTTTTAGAAACTGTTGCTAGGGCGGGCAGAGCCTTCCTTCATTGGCTAGCGTGCGGCGCATGCGCGAGAGCTGTGGCGAGGCCGGCGGTCGGGGGCGGGGGAGGGAATCAGGAAGCGGTGTGGTGGTGAGTGGTAGTGGGGAGAATTCCTGCAGGGAAGGTTTCAAATCGTTTCTGCCCTTTACTCGACTTTTCTCGGGATGGATGCCCGAGCGCGTGCGAAGCGCTATGAAAAGCTGGACTTCCTGGGCGAAGGGCAGGTAAGAAGGGCCTGGACTGTGTATACAAGTTGCAGGGTGAACTGGCGCAGAAACGTCTGCCATTCTCACGATACTTTTTCGCCCCATGGCTGCTTGGGACTGTGCGGTTCGCCTCGCCTGCCTTCTGTCTGTGGGCTAAGAATGTGCACAATGTCTTTGCAAACAGGGCCCCTTCCTTCTGCTTTTACCCACTCACGTTTGGTAAAGTAAAGGTAAAGTGTGCCGTGGTGTCGACTGACTCCTGGCGACCACAGAACCCTGTGGTTTTCTTTCGTAGAATACAGGAGGGGTTTCCCATTGCCTCCTCCCGCACAGTATGAGATGATGCCTTTCAGCATCTGGGAAACATACCAGCGTGGATTTGAACCGGCAACCTCTGGCTTGCTAATCAAGTCATTTCCCCGCTGTGTGATTACTAGTTCTTTAGCTTGCTGTCATCTTCTCTTCTTTCCCTTTAAAAGTCCCCTGACTTCTTAAAATGCAGCTGTGGCTAAGACTGCAATCCCATGCGTCCTTACTCCCAGATCTGTCCTGTGTACATCGGAACAGGCTTTAAGAGGTTGAACTGTTAACCAGGATCTTCTTAGGCCCATTTACATGTTGTATTCAACACTCATGAAGCAAGTGTACAGTGTACACAAGTACAGTCAGTCACATGTTATGCTGAATGCAGGTACAGAAGTACACTTCCTATATGTACTGTGCATTTGAAGGACCTGTATCCAGGTTCATTTTTAAAATGAACACAGGTTCAGTCATTCAAACTAATATGTAAATACATCTGTACACTCATACAACATGACATCTGAATCGGGCTCCCGATTCAAATATTGCCTCACTAGCTGGCTTTAAGTAAGGCCCTTTGCAAGGATGGAGATAGCAATGCAGAAACTTAAGTTTGTAGTACACTGCCCTGGGCTCCTTGGAGGAAGAGCAGGATATAAAATTTATTTATTTTTATTATTTATTTATTTTTTACATTTATATCCCACTCTTCCTTCAGGGAGCCCAGAGCAGTGTACTACATACTTGAGTTTCTCTTTCACAATAACCCTGTGAAGTTGGTTAGGCTGAGAGAGAAGTGACTGGCCCAGAGTCACCCAGCTAGTTTCATGGCTGAATGGGGATTTGAACTCGGGTCTTCCTGGTCCTAGTCCCGCACTCTAACCACTACACCACACTGGCTCTCTATTAAAATGTAATAATGAATAAATAATGCTGTCCTACCATATAGACTTGCAATATAGCATACAGGGTTGCAATAATATAATATATGTCATACATTTTAAATGCTAAGGAGTACTATAATGTTATTCATTTCTGTCAAGCCCTTCTGTATGCAGAGATATGAAAATATGCCTGGCTGCATTTTCAGAATTGTCATAATAGATGGAAGAAAGAGGTTGGAAAAAGAAGCCCCCCCCCCCCCCCGCTATTTGAAGGCTGTTCGTTGGAGGGATTATTGTTTATGTGCTAAGCTCAGTTTTTCTTCAGGTGAACAGGCTTTTTATGGTATTTCAAAAACCTGAAACATTGGTTTCACTAGAGGAAACACTAGATTAAAATAAATTTGTACCATGGAAAGTTGCTCAAACTGTTTGAACAACTGCTGTCTTCAGCCTCCAGCTGTGGTTGGACTTTATCATTTTTTTAAATGCAGCACACAGTAATTTTAGATTCTCTATTACCTACTTATTAACAGAGTAATTAGTTGCCTGACTGCTCAAAAATTTGTAATTCGGATGCTATTTCAGGCTATATGGTCTGACCTGCTCTTGCTTATCCAGAAGGCTTTGGACAAAAGCTGGAGAATGAGCAGCAAAAGGATCTGTTAAAATATTACCATGTAGAACATACTACAAATGCTAAAACATGCTAAAAAGGGTATTGCAAAACCGGATATTGCAAATTGCACCTTAAGTTTCCAGTGTCCTCTCATTCAGAAGGAAACTGTCATGTAACTCCGCCCCTGGCATTTCTTACTGATCAGAGAAGCTGGAAGCACCTCGCAATACACTGACTTTTCTTCTACATAGAAAGCACTTCCATCTAGGAAAGGTGCATTGTTACATGCAGCAATCTCACCAATATGTGCTTCATTGCATATGGTAATGTTTGAAACAGCAACTTGGCAAATGTACTTTATCTCTGTACAAAAGTATCATTTGATTTTCTTTGGTTGGTATTACTGACTAGCTCATAGAACAGACAAATAAGGAATGACCAAAACTTCTTGAGGTGAAACTGCTGTTTAAAATCTAATGTGTTGATTACTTTATTGTTCCCTGCCCTAGAAATATTTTATAGAAAAGCAAGTTAAAAATTTTGTAAATGGAACTGAACTGAATTGTAGCAATGTTATAGCACTAGAAAACTATACTTTTTAACATGAAGTTTTTTTCTTTAGTTTGCTACTGTTTATAAAGCAAGAGATAAGAACACAAATCAAATTGTTGCTATTAAAAAGGTGAGTACATTAGTCTGATTCAGTGCTGATGACATAATTTGCCAACCATAGTTTAGAACCCAAACTATAGTTTTCAAGCAGTCAGGTAAACCATGGTTTAGGGACATTTTTCTTTCATTTTCTGTCCCCTCAGCACTCCTGTCACTAGGAGTAGTGGGCTCTGGAGGTGGAGCAGTGGTCATAACTGTAGCTTGTCAATTCAGGCATTAAGTCAAATCATCGTTTACAAGCCCACTTCAAACCCTTGCTCTGATTTTGAAGTTGTGGTGGGTCACAAAATATTGTGGCCAAGTCATATTTAAGCATGGTATTTGAATTCAGCAAATTGTTCACTCTTTTACTAACATAGTATTTGGCTACTAATTTGTATTATCTTGAAACTCCAGAGCCATGGTTTTCATATTGTATTCTCAGAAACCCTAACTTCAAGAATTTCCGCCAAAATTGTTTGTTCGTTTTACTAATCTTCCCCTGCAGTGTTCAGGTGCAAGAGAGTGTGGGATATGCACTAGGTTACATGATCAGATCTAGTGATGCCCAGCAAGCCTGGCCAGTGCCACATGTAAACTGGGTGTGCACCCTGGAACCTCTCCCAGAATCTTCCATAATGCACTGTGGTTCTGTGGCAGAGGTAAAAGAGGCCTCTTGGCAGAACAGTGCATGTGAAATGGTTTCCTAAAGATGAAAAGCTTGAAAGCCACTGCAACAGAGATGGTATATTTTGTGGTTCTTTTATGATGAGAAATAAGAATTTAAGCAGATTCAAGGCAAATCTTGTCACACTCCATAGCTGTACTGAATATCATATGTTAGTTTTCAAAAGATGTTGAGGAGTTGTCGCACTGGGTAACTGAAACGAGAACATCTTGGGCTCAGCAACATGACGACAATATACTAATCCTGTACATAGTTGGACCTCAGCTTGTAATCACATTGCAAAACCCCAAATTCAAGTATACGCTGATGGGATCCGAGCTGTCGGTGACGGACCAGGAGAGGGATCTTGGGGTTGTGGTGGACAGCTCGTTGAAAGTGTCGACTCAATGTGCGGCAGCTGTGAAAAAGGCAAATTCCATGCTAGGGATCATTAGAAAGGGGATTGAAAATAAAACGGCTAACATTATAATGCCCTTATACAAAACTATGGTGCGACCACACTTGGAGTATTGCATATTCTGGTCACCACATCTTAAAAAGGACATTGTTGAACTGGAGAAGGTACAGAAGAGGGCAACCAAGAAGATCAGGGGCCTAGAGCACCTTTCTTATGAGGCAAGACTACAACACCTGGGGCTTTTTAGTTTAGAAAAAAGACGTCTGCAGGGAGACATGATAGAGGTCTATAAAATCATGCATGGCATGGAGAAAGCGGAGAGAGAGAGAGAGATTCTTTTCTCTCTCACACAACACTAGAACCAGGGGTCACTCCATGAAATTGATTGCCAGGAGGTCTAGGACCAACAAATGGAAGTACTTTTTCACACAACGCGTGATCCACTTGTGGAACTCTCTGCCACAGGATGTGGTGACAGCCAACAACCTGGATGGCTTTAAGAGGGGTTTGGATGACTTCATGGAGGAGAGGTCTATCAATGGCTACTAGTCAGAGGGCTCTGGGCCACCTCCAGCCTCAAGGGCAGGGTGCCTCTGAGTACCAGTTGCAGGGGAGTAATGGCAGGAGAGAGGGCACGCCCTCAACTCCTTTCTGTGGCTTCCAGCAGCATCTGGTGGGCCACTGTGTGAAACAGGATGCTGGACTAGATGGGCCATGGGCCTGATCCAGCAGGGCTGTTCTTATGTTCTTATGCTTTTCTGCATACTGTGTTCATTCTGTGGAGTATTTACAGAATTTCATATTACAATGTATTGGCCATGCCCATGTAATTGTGCACAGCTTTTGTAGATCCAAGACCTATTTAAAGTAAAATAAGGTTACATCCCTAAACACACTTAATTGAGCGTAAAGTTTATTGCATTTCCAAGTGAGTATGCATAGGTTTGGGCTGTAAGTTTATTTAGATTCTTATGGAACAGTATGGCTTGCATTTGGTAATAAACAGATTGTCTTAATAAAAACAATACTCTGTTTTAGATTAAACTTGGACATAGATCAGAAGCTAAAGATGGTAAGTACTTGAAATCCTCAAATGTGGAACTAATTATTTTACAAACTCTAGAATCCTGGTACTATACTGGTAAAATGGTGGCGTTATAGCAGGCCTGCTCAACTTTGGCCCCCTCAGCTGTTTTTAAACATCAACTCCCATAATCCCCAGCCACAGTGGCCTATAGCCAGGGGTTATGGGAACTGCAGGCCAACATCTGTAGAAGGGCCAAGGTTGAGCAGCCCTGTGTTACAGGAACTGGATGGAAGAGAGATAAGTTCAGATTAATTCTGTTTCTTTGGTGATATAGGTAAATAATGTTATGCTTTTTCTTTGTGGAGGTGTTTTTGAATCTTTTTGATCTTAGACATCGTTTTAAGTGGAATGTAATTTTTTTAATGCAGATGTTTCATTTAATACTTCAGGGCCACGTCCTACAGAATTACTCTATTTCCCTAAATCCAAGACTAGGGTTTTTCTAAGTTTTTTTATATTGGAAATCAGGAGGTCATCTGAAATGCAAAAGCCCATTACTTTTGAGTAAATGCAGGTATAACCTGTCCTGTACCTAACCTCTACTTTTAAAGGGGGTCATTTTAAATTCAGGGTTGTCTTCGATTTGGGTAGATAAGGGTAAGCAAGCTTAAACTCTTTGAAAGCACTGAGCTTAAACATGCTTAGCTCTTATTTTGGATTTTGGCTTATGTTTTAAGAGGTTCAAGAGGCTTTGGAAATTTTTGTGTATTATTGATTCGCTTTGTTCCTCTTTTTCATAGACTATGCTTTATAACAATTTCTAAACTATCTTGGTGCTCTAGCCAAAATAGGCTTTCTTGCCCTTTGATTATTGAGGCAAGAAAGATGTATTTTATGTCTGCTGCTTTTATCTGTTATTTCTGCTGCTACTTTCCTCCACTAGGGGGAGAGCTGGTCTTGTGGTAGCAAGCATGACTTGTCCCGTAGCTAAGCAGGGTCTGCCCTGGTTGCATATGAATGGGAGACTACATGTGTGAGCATTGTAAGATATTCCCCTTAGGGGATGGAGCCACTCTGGGGAGAGCAGAAAGTTCCAAGTTCCCTCCCTTGCATCTCCAAGATAGGGCTGAAAGAGACTCCTGCCTGCAACCTTGGAGAAGCAACTGTCAGTCTGTGTAGACCAGGCCTGCTCAACTTCAGCCCTCCTGCAGATGATGGCCTACAACTCCCATAATATCTGGCTATTGAGGATTATGGGAGTTGTAGTCCAAAAACAGCTGGGGGGGCTCAGTTGAGCAGGCCTGGTGTAGACAGTACTGAGCTAGGTGGACCAATGGTCTGACTCTGTATATGGCAGCTTCCCATGTTCCATTGTGTAGAAATACTGAAATTTTGGCAAAGTGTTCTATCTCAGGACATCTGCAAAGAGATATTGACCTTTGAACACTAGCGTTCTTACTGTTTTCCTCCCTCAGAATTGATGGCATTGGAAGTACAGTGGCCTGGACTACTTTTCTTGCCTAGAACCTGTGAAGCTTAGCTTGAGTCTAATCAGAAACTTTGAAAAGTCTGTTCTTGTTACAAACGTTTATATACAACAGAGCTTTTTCAACATGAAGAAGCTGCCTTACACAGAGTTGGACCACTGGTCCATCTAGCTCAAGACTGTACTCTGATTGGCAGCAACTCTCCAAGATCTCAAGCAGAGGTCTTTCCCAGCCCTGCCACCCTCTTTCTTAACCAGAGATGGCAGGGACTGAACTGAGCATCTTTGTCTGCTCTACAACTGAGCTACTGCCACTCTCAAAAAGAATTTTCCAAGGTACAGGGATCTGCTTGCCTTGGCCAGGTGGACTTTGAAATCAGGGGGACTTCTGAACCCATAACTTCATAGGCATGAAGCTAGAAAGAGTATATAGCATAAGCCACTGAGATAAAGACCCTTGCTGACCCTTATCCAGGGTGACTTTGGGACCTTTAAGATGCCACAAAACTACTTGTCTTTTGAGAAATGATTTGATTTTGTTGTTTCATATTTCCTTTCAATCCAGGTATTAACAGAACAGCCCTTAGGGAAATAAAACTATTACAAGAGCTTAGCCATCCAAATATTATTGGGGTGAGTATGAAGTGCTGTTTGAAGGGAATATTGTTCTGTTATCCTCTGTGCACTTATGTATGCAACTGGCTAAAAACTGCTGTTTTTGTAAGAGTAGCCTTAGATCAGGGGTGTCAAACTACCAGCCTGTGGTCCGGATGAGGTCTGTGGAGGTCAACTGACTGGCCCGCATGAGGCCAGGATGAGTGCCTCCGCTTTTCTCTCACCCTCATCACCACCACCACCCCCCACCGCTGCAGGAGATGCAACACATACTTATTTCTATTCGACCGGCAGGCTTCCTTCTCTCCCCGCCCCCGTCACCTCCACCAGTGCTGCTATTTCTCTTTTCCAAACACCCCGTGCGTGGCATGAAGCCGTGAGTTTTCTCCCCCTCTGCCTCTCTCCTTCCCTACTCCTCCTTCAGGCTTTTCAGTGTACGAAGCTATCCCAGAAGAGGGAGACCCAGAGATAAAAAGTGGGGAGGGGGAGGAAGAAGAAGAAAGAAAATAGGGTGAGTGGAGGGTAAGGGAGGAGAAAAAGAGGTTCTGCTTTTCTTGGGGCATGATGATGCTTTGCAATTATTGATCTGATTGAGTGCTAAAAACCTGTTGAGAATATTAACCTTTAAAATACGATGGTTATGTTCAGAATTTCTTTTGAAAATAAAATAAATTTTCCCCTGAGATATTCTGGTGTAAAAGTAGTGCATTCAACTAATTTAAATGGCAGGACAAGGGAGGAAGAAAGGAAGAGAATGAGAGAAATGGGGGGAGGAGAAAGAGGAAGAGAGAAGCTATGAGGCGGGTGTGTGGTGACAGAAGTTGGTGCAAGCCTGTGTGCAGCCCTCTGGATTTGCAGCAGAATGAAATCCGGACCACCACCCAATTGAATTTGACACCCCTGCCTTAGTCTCTTCTTTTTAAATGAGCAAATAATGATCCATTTAAGAAGAGTTAGGCTTACAGGATATGGAATGATAACTTAGGAAAAGCCACTGAAATATTTAGCTCAATCTGTATGTTAGCCAAATGTGGGAACTGCTTCTTCTCATTCATTCCAGTATTTATTTATTTGTTTAAAATATTTGTATCCTGCCCTCCAGTTCAATACTGCTTGGGGCAGCTCACAATAAAACAGTTGAAACAATAAAAACAGTGCAGTACTGTATACAGGTAAAAACAAAACAGTAAAACAAAACACTAAGTATAAAATTAAGGTTTATTTAATGTCTATATGTTAGAAGTTCATGGAGAGAATGAATAACATGGTACCTTCTGAAATGAATACTGTCGTCCTGGATAACAGCATAAGAAGGAACCACATAACTTTCCAAAATCAATGTGATTTTGACATACTTGGGTTACCAGAGCAGTGTGGGGGGAAAGGCAAAGGAGAAGCATTCAGCTCCAGCAACATGTAGATTGCCCCTTAGCTTCAGCTGCCTTCTGATGAAATCTTGACTTGCAATAGAATGAGTCCAGACATTGCATCAAACCATGACTTGTACAAACCATGGTTGGAGCTGCTGTGCTTTCCTTTTCTGTCTGCTCTTCCATCCTGTGCCTCCAGTACAAAGGCTTTTGAAAGCTAGAACAACAGATATAACTAGTCTTGGAGGAAACTGATTATCTAGACCCATTTCAAACTGGTTTTCGGGTGGGCTACGCGGTGGAGACTGCCTTGGTTGGCCTGACGGATGATCTCCAATTGGGAATTGACAGATGAAGTGTGACTCCATTGGTCCTTTTGGATCTCTCGGCAGCTTTCAGTACTATCGACCATAGTATCCTTCTGGAATGTCTGAGGGTGTTGGGGGTGGGAGGCACTGTTTTACAGTGGTTCCGCTCCTACCTCTCAGACAGATTCCAGATGGTGTTGATTGGAGACTGTTGCTCTTCGAGATCTGAGCTTAAGTATGGTGTTCCTCAAGGCTCTTTACTTTCTCTAGTGCTTTTTAACATCTACTTTAAACTGCTGGGAAATCATCGGGATTTGGAGCTGGGTGTTACCAGTACGCTGATGACACCCAGATCTACTTCTCCATGCCAACTTCTTCAGGAGCTGGCATATCCTCTCTAAATGCCTGCCTGGAAGCAGTCATGGGCTGGATGAGGGAGAATAAACTGAAGCTGAATCCAGATAAGACAGAGGTACTTTTTGTGTGGGGTCAGAACTCCAGAGACAATCTTGATCTACCTGTTCTAAATGGGGTCACACTTCCCCAAAAGGAACAGGTTCGCAGTCTGGGAGTACTTCTGGATCCACACCTCTCCTTGATTTCTCAGGAGTTACACTGGTTGCCAATAGGTTTCCGGGTAAAATACAAAGTGCTAGTTGTAACTTACGAAGCCCTAAACAGCTTAGGCCCTGGGTATTTAAGAAAGCATCTTCTTTACTATGAGCCACACCGCCCATTGAGGTCATCTGAAGAGGTCCGTCTCCAGTTACCACCAACTCGTCTGGTGGCTACACAGAGACGAGCCTTCTCGGTCGCTGGCCCGAGATTGTGGAATGCGCTCCCTGCTGGGTTATGAGCCTCCCCATCTCTGGCAGTTTTTAAAAAACACCTGAAAACCCATCTTTTCACCCAAGCTTTCCCAGCTTTATAAAATTGTCTGTTTTTAATTTTATGGCTGTATTTAAATTGTTGCATTGTTTTAACTTTTATATGTGTTGTAATTGTTTTTATGTTAACCGCCCAGAGACAAAAGTTTATACACACACACACACACACACACACACACACACACACAAACACACAAACTATGGCCTGTTAATTCAGACATCACTCCAAACCATAGTAAAGGTTCTTTAGCCCTAACTTGGTGCGATGCTGAATTTAGTCTAGTAGATAATCAAGGCATTCTATATCAGATTTGAAACCTATATTAAGAAACAATAACATGTTAATTTTTTTTTAATGTGTTCCAGCTTCTTGATGCATTTGGACACAAATCCAACATTAGTTTAGTGTTTGATTTTATGGAAACAGATTTAGAGGTAAGACTGCTTATACCATGAACTGTTCACTTCCTTGAAATCTATCTTTTTCCAGGTGTGAATATTTGGCTAATACTAAGTGCTCCCCCCGCCCCAGTTATTGAACCCAAAGGTCATGGGGAAAGTCATGAGAGAGTTGAAGAGAGGACATCGGGATGGCACTTCTCAAATCTGGAGCCACTAGCTCCCACATAAAGGACTTGGATAATATTTTCTTTCTTTCTTTGATCTATATACACCCTCCCTAAAGTGGCTCAGGGCAGTTTGCATTAAAATAATTTTAAAAAAACCCCACAATAAAACAATAAAAATAAAATAAAAATATTTAAATCAGATCAAAACTAGTTATCATGAAAAGCCAGGCTAGAAGGATGGGTCTTTAAGGCGCTCTTGAAGGCCTCAAAATAATATAATCCTCTCATGACCATGGGGACATTAAGTAGGATAATTGATACATGCATGAATAACTTGTATAGTGGGTTTTTTGCAGCTGCAAAAGGAAATGGGTGTACAGTCAAAGCTTTCAATAGCTGTAACTGAAGTTAATGGATGCTTTATTAGGAATGGCAAGTAATTATTATTAAATGTGTTATATATCTTTCTTTATATAGCAAAAGAGATTAAACAAGAAGATTCCCTGTCCCAAAGGGATTCACAACCCAAAACAAAACATAAGGGAGACGAAAACACCAGCAACAGCCACCGGAGAAGTGCTCTGCTGGCTTGAATAGGGCTAGTTGCTCTCCCCTTGCTAAATTTAAAGAGCCACCATGTGAAAAGGTGCCTTTTGAGCACCTTTGTTTTGTGTTTTCACTTTTTGCCTGTGAAAGTACTCGAAAAAATTGCCACCAAAGTCTGTTGGAAGGCCCAATTCCCCATGCTTTTCCAATGGGAGAGTTGTTTGCATTTTCTAGGGGGTTGTTTGTTTATTTACATTTCTAGCCCACCCTAAAAGTTAGGATTTTTCTGGTAGCATGGGCAGGGTGTGGAACCTACCTGCCAAACAGCATGTTTCTGACTTTCACGGTTTGTTCTGAGAATTTCATGTCAGTGAGTGAAGCCCAAGCAGCTTGCCAGCTATATATCTATACACACGTGCATACACACTTCCTTGTGTTGGTGTCCTGGCCTGTGCTTTTTCCCCAAGGAGGAGAGCTGGTCTTGTGGTAGCAAGCATGACTTGTCCCCTTAGCTAAGCAGGGTCTGCCCCGGTTGCATATGAATGGGAGACTAGAAGTGTAAGCACTGTAAGATATTCCCCTTATGGGATGGAGCTGCTCTAGGAAGAGCATCTAGGTTTCAGGTTCTCTCCCTGTCATCTCCAAGATAGGGCTGAGAGAGATTTCTGCCAGCAATCTTGGAGAAGCTGCTTTCAGTCTGTGTAGACAATACTGAGCCGGATGGACCAATGGTCTGACTCAGTATATGGCAGCTTCCTATGTTCCTATGTCCATGGTGCTTTACAGAATAATATGTTTCCCATGGTGAATATGCCTGAAAATATGGGCATCAGCAATCACTCTATAAGCCCTTATAAGAAGATTGGATAAAATATGTTGACTTATCCAAAGCACTCTAGAGAAAGTTTAAGGTTTTGTTCTTTCTTATTGGAAACTACATGTTTCAGGATGAGCATGTTGATTTAATTTGTTTTAAAGAAAACCTTTTGCTTTACCATAAAAATGTGTTATTGTGTTAACAGGTTATAATTAAGGACACTAGCCTTGTTTTGACACCCTCTCACATCAAAGCATACATGTTGATGACACTTCAGGGTTTAGAATATTTACATGAACACTGGATTCTTCATAGGGTAAGTAAATCTAGACACACAGTGAATGGTCCCTGAGCAAATAAGAAATTGCTCATATTAAGTGATGTTGATCCATGTCAGTGTCCCAAACCTAGTCTTCAGATGTTTTTGATTTTTAAAAAAGGCTGCTTGTGAAACTGAAATTGCTAATAGATGTACTGTAGAACAAGATACAATAGAGATATTTAAATTTAAAACATGCTGGTTGTTCTTGTACAAGGTGGTAGTAATCCCAAAGCAATCTAACCTTGTAATCAGTTTGTAACTGATTGTTTTGGTTGTCTTAATTTTTGAGTGAGCTAATGACTGTAGTAGGATCTTTCTGAAGGGTAAAACCAATGTCCCCCAAAACAGACTGAGTATAATTGCATTACATCACCTTGACTATCCAGCATGTTTGAGTAGCCCACTCCCATAGTAACCAGTAATAACGTCCGTGTGACTGCCTGCAATGGTAGGAAAAACATCATGCATTGCCATTACGTGTGGTACATAACATTGTGGTGGTTCTAAGCTCTTATCTGCTAGCAGAGCAAGTCCTGAGGCCCTGGTCCTGAAAAACTGCTTTCTAATTTCAGAGGCACAAATAGGTATGAAGAACATTGTCTGACTTAAACTGGTAATTGTAGTTTCTACCTGGCATCTCAGTCCTTTGCGTATTTACTTACTCGTTCCATTGCTTTAAGTGAAACCTATTTCTGACGATGAGTAGTTTTATGATCCTATAAATCATTTTCTTTAACACAAGTCAATATTTACACTCACTTGTGGCATATTTCTCTCTCTGTCTGTCTTTTCTCCTCTTAAGGATCTTAAGCCAAACAACTTATTGCTAGATGAAAGTGGAGTTTTAAAACTGGCTGACTTTGGTTTGGCAAAATCTTTTGGAAGTCCCAATAGAGTTTACACACACCAAGTAGTAACAAGGTAAGAGAGAGGAGCCTAGCAGTCTCAGCTACTTGCCCAAGTGCTAATGTAGGTGGTGGTAGCAAAACAAATACAGGTGGCCCTCATTATCCGTGGGGGCTCTGTTCTTGGCTACAATCGTGGTTAATGAGACCTTGAGTGAATGGGAATTGGAGGTGGGGGGGTAGATTAAAAAGTTTTTTTTAAGCTTTTAAAAGTGCAAATACCGTAATTTATGGACCATAAGACGCTACGGACTATATGACGCACCTTAAATTTAATCCAGTTTTTGAGAGTTTTCCTTCTCTGAGCTTTCCCTATGAGTTTTCCTTCTCTGAGCTTTCCTTCTGAGCTTTCCTTCTTTGAGCTTTCCTTCTCCCCTCGCCTCCATCTCCCCTCCAAGCCCTCCCACCGCGCCCCGCTCTGTCCTCTCGCTTTCATTCTCTTGCGGGGTGAGCAGCAGCGAGCCCACATTGATGACCCGCGGCGGCGGCAGCCGCTGGTTGTTGTTCATCGTGGTCACCGGCGGGCAGCAGCCTCCCTCACTGCAGAAGCACCGGAGCGGCAACCGGAGGGAGCCTGGGGAAGGGGGCGGCAGGCGGGCTGACTAGGATGCTCCCAGCAGGCCCCAGCGAGAGAAGAAGGGAGGTGGGAAGCGAATCCTCCCTGCTTGCCCTTCCTCCTCCTCCTCCCCCCCTCGCTTTCCCGACAAGCCCAACTTCCAACTTCTCCCCGGAGTACAAGATGCACCTGAATTTGGGCGGTTATTTTTCAAGGAAAAAAGTGCGTCTTATACTCCATAAAATACGGTAAGAGCAATAACGTACTGTCATGCTCTCCAGGTCTCCAGCTGTTCAGCAGTGCCCCCTCCCAACCCTCAATTCCGCTTATTTTCCATGAAAAATTGTGGCGGGAGAGGCAGTGGTTACAAAAGAGCCACAAAACGGCTCCATTCAGCAAAATGGTGGCCAGAAAATACCTCAGAGATCCTTTCCAGCCTCCCTAAGAACCTCAAATAGGTGAATTTTTACCATTTTTTCAACCTGTATAATGAGGTTGAGTCTCCTTTGCCCAGCTGCAGATACACAAAACCGTGGGTGCCAGGACTGTGGATAACGAGGACCACCTGTATTCTACCAGCTGAGCTCATTTTAATGTCTAGTAACAATTTACCGGGTTAAAATAGATAAAACAGTTTATGGAAATTATACTGTAACCTAAGGTGTATGTATACCTCCTTATAGAAACAGGAATCGAAAGTGTTTTGCTACTTGAGAATAATCTTGTTCAGCACATATGGAAAGGACTTGGTAATGTACAGATAAGACCGCTGTGGTTATATGGCCTTTGCATTACGATGGCTTAACTCGGTCTTGTGGTAATTGAGTTGTTTCCGTGGTCTGACAGTCATTGGACACAACACTGGAGTTTGCTGGCAATAAGCCTGCCTTGTACCAGGCCTGGTTTGCAGTTGCAAGTAGATTATGAGCATGAGGGTAGTCCTAGACGTTACTCACTTAACTCACAGGTGACTTTTGTGTGTCTTTGCAAGCAGAGTGTAAAGATCTGGTGCTTGGCCCTAGGAATAAGAGAGGGTGGGGTTTTTTTTTAACAGTGTAGCCTTGGCTTTTTCTGAGCTTCTATATATGTGGGATGTCTGTCTCCCTAAATTAAACATACTCACTAAGAGGATGACTTGGACAAGGAAGAGATTCCTGGTGCTTCTACATAGTCCAAACAAACACGGTGATCATTGTAATGTATGATCTGAGGGCAGTAGACAGAACTTGGCAAGACATCTAATTTCGCATTAGTTGGCCACTAATAATAAATTCCATACATTTGTATATTATATAATACTCTACAAGAATTTGTGGTTGCTGGAACAGACAGATATGTGGGCTGTCTCACTTCCTGCCCCCTCCCATACAGTGATGTTCCCCGAGAATCTGTTTTTACTCTCCACTGCCGTGTTAGAAGGCCTGCATTTCAGTCAGCCTGACTCCTTTTAGATAGAATAGACTGGATCTGGTCAGGGCAGGTATCTAGCTCAGCAGCAGTGCAGTGGCTGCTGTTTCTCTTCTCCCAGTCGACATATATGGAAGAGGAAGGAAGCCCTGATCGCTTGCTTGGAGTGGTGCTTTTCATTTCATGCAGTGGTCAGCTACTAATTGGGATGTGGCACGTGGCAAACACTTCAGTGATGTGTGACATGAAGGATTTCTCAAGACACTGTCTGTCTGATATTTTGCATTGTTAGTTCTAGGATTCTTTTTGCTGAAATGATTTTAGCAGTGAGCACCATTTTGAACAATTGGTATGAAGGGATGAATTCTGTTCACCTTTTTAAATTCATTCCATCACATCCTTGTCAAGATCCTTGGAGGTACACTGAATGTGTCCTGCACCTCCATAGTAGCCTCCTTAGGAAGACGCCAAGTGCCATATGACACTTCAGCTCCACCACAGTACCCCTGCACACGCAGCGCATTTGTTAGAAAGAAGTTTCCTTCTCCAGTTTCTTTCCGACCACAAACAAGATAGCATCGTGGAAAGTCTGCTCTGGTTTTTCCTTGGAAGGTCTTCCCCCCCTTAAACAAATCTTTGTTACAGGGTGCTGAATTTCAGGATAGTGGCTGTTGATGTAGAGGACTGTGTTCTTACCCTTTCACCTCCCAAAAGGGTCTATGCTATCTATTTGGATCATCTTCGTAGAGGAAAAATAAGGCTAGGTGTAAATCTTTAGACATAATGAAATGCCATTTGTATTGAAGGCATACATCATCAATGAAGGGGGGAAATGTAGCAGGTCTCTGTCTTTTGTTTTTCAGATGGTATCGAGCCCCTGAGCTACTGTTTGGTGCTAGAATGTACGGTGTGGGCGTGGATATGTGGGCAGTGGGCTGCATATTGGCTGAATTGCTGCTAAGGGTAAGGCCTGAGTGGAGTGTGTTTGATTAATCAAAGCTCTGCATTACTACAATTTCCAAAGCCATTGTGTTTGTGTTGCTACAGGTGCCATTTTTGCCAGGAGACTCTGACCTTGATCAGCTCACCAAGATATTTGAAACCCTGGGTACTCCAACAGAGGAGCAATGGCCTGTACGTGTTTTGGTTAACAAACCTCTAATGCAGGGCTGCACAGTCTTGACCCTCCTGCTAGTGCTGGACTACAGCTCCCTTCACCCCTGGCCAGTGTTCCCTCTAACAAGGGTTCCCAGATATTGTTGACTACAACTCTCAGAATCCCCGGCCAAAAGCCATTGCAGCTGGAGATGCTGGGAGTTGTAGTGAACAACATCTGGGAATCTCTATTAGAGGGAAGAGTGCCCCTGACGATTGGCCATTTTGGCTGAGGGTGAATAGAGTCGTTGTCCAACAGCTGGTGGGCTGAAGTTGTGCAGCCCTGCTGGGATGGAAACTGGCAGAAAGAGTTGATGGAAACTGATTTGACTAGAGGTGAATCCTAAATGTGCACTTAACGGATGAGGATGATGGCTTAACTTTTTTAAAAAACTATTCATTCCAGAGCGAATGAATAGTTCTCTGACTTTCTCCTTACTATTTAATTTCCTTCCCCAACAGGGGATGACCAATCTTCCCGACTACGTGACTTTTAAAAGTTTCCCTGGAATGCCGCTTCATCACATCTTCAGTGCTGCTGGGGATGACTTGCTAGAACTGCTGCAGGACTTGTTTACCTTTAATCCTTCTACCAGGGTCACGGCTACTCAGGTAGTTAATTCCTGCTGCTGCCACCATACCCTTGAAATTTGTTGCATGGCTTGTTTGTGTTATAACAGGCTTGTCTATTTATTTATATCTCCCTCCAAGGAGCTCAGAGCAGCCTACAGTGTTATGGTTATCCCCATTTTAAAGGCCAGAGTGCCCACAGAACTTGAACCACCAGCATGATGGGATCAACCCCTGCTAACTTGGCAAAGAGGCACCTTTTAATGTGGTGATTCTCTTTATTTAGCAGGGGGAGAGTAAATGGCCCTATCCACCCCCAGCACAGTACCTCCAGTGACTGTTGCTGGTGTCTATCTTATGTTTCTTTGTAGATTGTGAGCCCTTTGGGGACAGGGATCCATCTTATTTATTTGTTGTTTCTCTGTGTAAACCGCCCTGAGCCATTTTTGGAAGGGCGGTATAGAAATCGAATTAATAATAATAATAGACTCTGGACCAGTCACTTCTCTCTCAGCCTAACCTACTTCACAGGGTTGTTGTGAAAGAGAAACTCAAGTATGCAGTACACTGCTCTGGGCTCCTTGTAGGAAGAGTGGGATATAAATGTAAAAAAAATTAAAATAACAACAACAACAATAATAATAATAATAATAATTATTATTATTATTATTATTTTAGTGCAAAGGAACCACTGGGCTAAGCTAAATGAAGCTGCTGTAATATGTGCTTGACAAGCTGATCCCATTTTGATTTTCTTTAAGCTTGGGATGCCAGTGCATCCCGCTCTCACAGATTAGCACAAGTAGGTTCTACTCCAGCTCCTTTAGACATTTGACATATCTCTCCACTTAGTGAGGAGAGCTGGTCTTGAGACAAAGGTAATGTGTGTCCTCAAGTCGATTTCAACTCCTGGCACCCACAGAGCCCTGTGGTTTTCTTTGGTAGAATACAGGAGGGGTTTACCATTGCCGCCTCCTGCGCAGTATGAGACGATGCCTTTCAGCACCTTCCTGTATCGCTGCTGCCTGATATAGAAGTTTTCCATAGTCTGGGAAACATACCAGCGGGGATTCGAGCCGGCAACCTTCTGCTTGTTAGTCAACCATTTCCCCGCTGCGCTACTTAAGGTGGTGGTCTTGTGGTAGCGAGCATGAATTGTCTCCTTTGCTAAACAAGATCAGCCCTGGTTAGCATTTGGATGAGTAACTACATCTAAGTGATATCTGCTGTAAGATGGGGCTGTAGCTCAGACTGTCTCCTTGCATGCAGAACATCCTAGGTTCAATTCCTGGCATCTCCAGGTAGGGCTGGGAAAGACTTCTGCCTTAAATCTTGGAGGGCTGCTGCCAGTCGGTGTAGACAATACTGAGCTAGATGGACCAATGATCTGATTCAGTTTGAGGCAGCTTCCTGGATTCCTAACATCAGTTTTGTGTCCTGCTGGAGAATGCTTTGCTTGAGTCTTCATTAATGCTGCCAGGGTTATTTTCGTGTTCCCTGCTTCTTTCATACTGCCCTCATAATCTCAAGTGCTAGTAAGCCAAAAACCATTTCTGGTGTTCTCATCTGGTCTTTCAGTTTGTATTCTGGTAGCTGCTTCAGGGTAAGGTAAAATGGACAGCACTGTATGATATGAGATATGCAGATGTCTAGGGATGACTTGAACTTCTGGCCAAACCATGCCACCCAGCTGGAGAGAGAAGAGCTACATAGGAAGCTGCCATATACTGAGTCATTGACCATTGGTCCATCTAGCTCAGTATTGTCTACACAGACTGGCAGCAGTGGCTTCTCCAAGGTTGCAGGCAGGAGTCTCTCTCAGCCCCATCTTGGAGATGCTAGGGAGGAACCTGGAAACCTTCTCCTCTTCCCAGAGCGACTCCATACCCTCAGGGGAATATCCTTCAGTGCTCACACATCTAGTCTCCCATTCATATGCAACCAAGTTGGACCCTGCTTAGCTAAGGAGACAAATTATGCTTGCTACCACAAGACTAGCTACCCTGGCAAGCTGACCAATGCGACCAGCCTTGTTGCCCCAGCAGCAGACCAACGAAGCAGCAGCAGAAGACCAGAAAATAAGCGGGGAGGGGAGAGATGGGAGTCGTGGCTCCATCTCTCTAGCACCAGATCTCTTGTTGGAGGCTGTAGAGAAGATGAGGCGAATGTGTCGGTCAGCACTTAAAAGCCAGGGAGCATGTATGCCCTTGTGGCTTAACAAGGAAGGAGCTGAAACTTGTGCAGAGGAGGAGGAACTGAGTCCCAAGCCAATGGCTCCCATCTGTTTTGAGGCCTGCCATGGGTGGGAAGTCTGTGTGGTAAGTGGTCTGGGTGGCTGTAGCAGAGTGCAGCATCTGTCACCATAGTTTAACACTGCCTGAACCTATGCAGTTGGTTTGGAAGCTCATTACACAGAGAGTTCAAATGGGACTTATTTGCAAGTACAGAGTATTGCAACATGAAAGGACCTATATTTTGAGGTCTTCAGATCTATTTTTTTTTTAAGCCAATTCCTTGTAGAACCTCATGCCCTGTCTGTGGGCTTCTTGGAGGCATCTGGTGTGAAACGGGATGCTGGATTAGATAGGCCTTGGGCCTGATCCAGCAGGGCTGTTCTTATGTTCATATGTAAAGCCACTCAAGCAAAGAGGAGCTTCAGCCCTTCTTCCTCAGCCACCCAGATTGGAGATGTGTTTTAACATGGGATCACTTGTGCCCCTTTATTTCCATGAACTTGTAATTATTCACTGTGGCTGTTCTTTGTGGTCTCCCATTTCTTCTAACTGCTCACTGCATATTTTTCTTGGCATAGACCATAGATACACAGTTTATTCAGCACTTTGGACATCAAAAAATGTATAGCAAGATTAGGATGGTTGCAGCAAACTTGCTTACTGTGCATAGTTAACAAAACTAGTTGTTAACTCTTTTATGAGCACAATAGTGCCAGAGCGGATGACTGGATTGTATTGTATTCCTGATTCTCACACGCCCCTTCTATTCAGTCTTGGAGCATTCTTCTGAATGCTGTCTTTGCAAGCATTTCATCAGATTCACCACAAATGCTTTGTTCTAGTCTTGCATAGCTCAAATAAACCTCTTAGGCATCAACTCTGTGCCAGTCTCAGGTCTGAGGAGGCTCTTGGCAAAGTGCTCTCCAGGGCCCCCTCTTAGACAGATGAGTCCCCCTCACTGCCCCCCTCCCTGTAGTGGTGGTGGCCTGTAGTGGTTTTTCTTGGCTGCTGCCATATTCCTCCACCACCACCTCCAAATGTTCTTGTTGGGGCCATTGTGAGGAACATGGTCCCTTTCCCATTCTTCGGAATCCTTTCCCATTGTGCTGTAAAGGCTTGATGAACTGGTGTGCTTCATTTCTGTGTGTTGTGTGGGAGGTTCCCCATTTTCTAAACTCCAAACAGCACTTTTGTTTTAGGCTGACTGGACTCCTGAACACTTAACGCTCCTAGGGAATGGAGATACTCTGCAGCATTTTATTGTGAGGTCCCCATTTGTACACAATCTGTATCTCTATAAGAAATAGAGCCCAAGGGTCTCTAGACTCATTCTTGCCCTGCCACTCCCTTTTTCTTGCCACCCAACAGGAGTTCACAGATGTTGAGTGACCTAATTTCTAGTTGAAAGGCCATGCCCCAGAGGCAAACGTCAGGTCTACATAGTAGGAAGTGACCCCTAATCCTTCTCCAGTTCCAAAGGGCACAGGAGTCTAAGACGGCCACCGTTCCCAACACCTCTGCAGTGCCCAGCACATGAGCTGCTGCTGTTTCCCCCGGTACCCCCTGCTCCTTCTCACCTGAGCTGATTGGAACAGAAGAACCATGTGGGCAGCTGCAGTGGCTCCTCCTAGGCTCAACTCTTCTGGAACTGTGAGGAGCTGGAGAGGGAGGGTAATAACCAAGGAAGTCTTTCATACTCACTACTATTTGTATACTGCTTTTCAGGGAACAGTTCTCAAAGCGGTTTACACAGAAAAGGGGGGGGGGAAGCCTTTTTATCACCTCTGCCAGAGTAAGAAGCAAGCCTTCTCTTCCCACTCCAGTACCTCTCAATGCTACGAAGTCTTTGGCACACGGCCTGCCATCACTGTCCATCATGCAGCACAGCACGCTCACAGCTGCCCCAGTTAGCTCAGGCTGAAAGGGATGGAGCTGCAGCAGCTCTTGTGCCAAGCACTCCTCGGTGATGAGAGTTGTTGGGGAAGAGGAGGGAGCTCTTGGCTCAGTGGATGAGTGGTGGCTTGTCGAGGGGAAAGCGTCTCTCACTGTGGTAATGTGTGATGAGTGGATTTGCTGTGTTGTGCTGTCCAAACCCTCTGCTCCCCATCCCATGCCACATGATATTCCTGATTAGCACTTTTAAAAGAGTAGATGAATTCAATCAAATGTGAAGTACACATCTTTCTTTCTTTCTTTTTCTTTCTTTCTTTCCCTGTTCTCTAAGGCACTGAAGCACAAGTATTTTAGTAACCGACCAGCACCAACGCCGGGAAGCCAGTTGCCAAGACCAAAATGTCCTGCAGAAGCATTGAAAGAGCAACAAAATCCAGTTCCAAATTTAAAGAGGAAAAGAACAGATGGAAAAGATCAAGGTAACATTGCAATTCTTGGTAGATTTCATTGATTGTTTTTTTAAAAAGCACCATTTTATTACTTGCCCAAAGGTAATGAAACATATAATTTGCAAGTCTGGACAAATTTAAATATTTATGGTTTCCTGCACTGCGCAGGGGGGTTGGGCTAGAAGACTTCCAAGGTACCTTCCAATTCTAAAAATCTATTCTAGTCCATTGAGAAAACTTTGAATTATCTGTTGGAACTGTAGTAAAACTTTGAGAAGCATCAGGTACAATCAATCTTGAATTTAGCTGTGACTTGTTATATTGATGTGCATTGATTTTTTCTCTCTCCCCCTCCCCCCAGGGTTACCAAAAAAATTGGTATTTTGACTATTGTGGAAACATGGATATTGAATATTTCTGCTGCTGAAATATGAACAGACCAAATAATGTGAAACTTCAGATGTCAACTGAACATGAATTAAAACTAAATTTGGAAATGTAAACATGTAAAATGTATGTAGTGTTTCAACTCTAAAACCATGTATTTTTATTGCTGCTTTTTAAAAAGAATAATAAAGTGTAAAATGCTGTTTAATAAGATGCATTAGTTAGGATACAGGCAACTCAGTACATGGGACTGCTGAATGAAATATTGTAGTACAAATGTCCAGAGGGCTGGCAAATTGTAAATAAATCCCAGGTGCAGAGATTAGAAGTCTGTGTACAGATTAGTGTTCATTTCCCCAGTATCTGTCACACCCAGAACAGATGCCAAACTGTGTGTTCATTTGTTTCTTGAATGATCAAACAGTACACTCTATGTGTGTCTTCAGAAGTAGAGAAAATGAGAACTGAACTTGGATCTGGGTTCGAATGTCACCTCAGTCATCTACGGGAGAGAGCTAGCATGGTGTAGTGGTTAGAGTGCTGGACTAGGACTGGGGAGACCAGAGTTCAAATCCCCATTCAGCCATGATACTTGCTGGGTGACTCTGGGCCAGTCACTTCTCTCTCAGACTAACCTACTTCACAGGGTTGTTGTGAAAGAGAAACTTAAGTATGTAGTACACCGCTCTGGGCTCCTTGGAGGAAGAGTGGGCTATAAATGTTGTTGTTGTTATTATTAATACTAATACTGGCTAGGTAGGTGGGGCAAATCTAATCTCTCAGCCCAGTTTCACATCTATAAAAGGGAATATGTTCTGCTTCAGAGGAGTGATAGGAGAGTCAGTGGGTTAAAGATCGTAAAACATATTAATTTATCACACACATACACACCCCACTATTATTTTGAGGCCCATTTCCCAGCAAAACCAGCCTAAAAATGGTTATCCACCACCAGCACAGTTCCTCCAGATTGTGAGTCCTTTGGGGACAGGGGTCCATCTATTATTTCTCTGTGTAAATCATCCTGAGCCATTTTTGGAAGGGTGGTATAGAAATTGAATTAATAATAATAAAATGGCATCTGACAGTATAAGGCAAGTTCCTGTGGACAAACCCATTGTGAACAGCCCTATCATTGGCAACCTAGCTACAAAAATTAAATAGAACCTCCATGTTCAGAGGCAGTATGTCTCAATACCCGTTGCAAGGGACCAAGAGCAGCAGAATAGCGCTAAAATTCATGTCCGCTGGTGGGCATCCTGGAGGCACCAACTTGGTCGGTGTAGGAAATGGGCATTTGGACTACATGAGCGTCCCTGGGATCCAGCGGGACGCTTTCTTTTGTTCTCAGGAGAAGAGGAAACCCGTGCCGTGCCAGTGCCTCTCGGGTCGTTTTAAGAACAAATCCTCTTGGAACGGAAATGGGCGAAGGACGCGAGCGAGTCCACCCGAGACCCGCCGAAAAGCGACTGAAGCGCACCCTCGCTCCCCAAGCGAGGAGGAGCCTTTGCGCGTCTGCAGCACCACAAGGGGTCTTCTTATGGCACACAAGAGCGGGTGGGTGGGTGCGTGCGTGCGTGCGGCTCCTCCCCGCTCCCCCTGGAGCCCCAATCCCTGGTGCTCTCGGCGCGCCGCTTTTCACTTTGGAGCTCACGGCTTGCGACGACGACGCAGGTGCTCTCACCTCGCCTCCTACTTCCAGCTAGACTCGCCTTCCTCCCTTTCGTAGGCGGGCGATTCCCATTCTCTTGCACCGGAAAGCCATTCATCTGCTTCTAAACAAACTGACGACAGCGGAAGCTTGCACGCTCTTAGGGCTGGGCTCGAGCTGCCCATCCCATTCCCAGCAGCAGCCCAGAGACAGCTTGCGAAAGGAGGGAGGGAGGGAAGGTGGGAATCTCGGCAATTCCGTGTTGCTGCTGCTGCTTCTTCTCAGCGGGAGGGGAGCGCTCTTCCCTGGAGGCCCCGTCAAGCGCTCTAGGGGGCGCATGTGCGCTCCCCCTGCGCGCCCGGGCGGCGAAGAGGAAGGGCTTGGCAGAGGAAGAGGTCTCAGTTGCGCCTGGGCTTGCTTGTCCGCGGAGCGCGCTGACGCACGGAGGACGGGGGCAGGTGGCTGGTGCGGAGGGGAGGGCTGCGCCTCGAGCCCCCGTGGCCGTCTGAGACGACCATGTCTGCGCCCTGCTGTGTCGGCCAGGTAAGGAGAACTGGGGGGCCGTGAGTGTGGGAAGGTCTGTGTGTATTTCCGAGGCGGGGGGTGGGGGGTGGCGAGAGGAGAAAAAAAAGGGGAGCCTTCCAACTTGGTGCTGCTTCCCCAGGCTGGCTCCGCTTCCTCTCCTCTTCCCCAAGTGGGAGAGGGGTGGGGAGCTCCGTCCTGGCTGCGTGGCAGAGTGGGCTGCGCTACGCCAGCGCCTGCCTTGCGCCGGTTGGCGGCTGCCTTGTCCTAATGGAGGCAGCGCCGCCGGGAACGTGAGAGCCGCAGTTGATGCTCGCAGCCTTGCCGGCGGCCAAGGAATTCAGACCCGGAGCTGCGGGGCTTTAGACGGCGCTGAATACCTCGCGCCTGCCTTCGGCCTCTCATTTACTGCTGGCGGCGGAGCGCTCCCCCTGAAGCGGACCTTCTCTGCTCTGTCCGGGGGGCATTGCTTTAGTTTACGGTGTTGCTGCGCCTGGCTGCTGCCCACAGAAAATCGGGGTGGTGTGTGTGTGTTGCAAATCGGTGCCATGCTGATGACTGCAGACCCGCTGGCGTGCCACATTGAGTCAGACGCTGCGTGATCCAGTTTCACCGGCTTGGTTGCCTTGCGCTTTATTCAGACAGGGTACTTGTTCGTGTGCTCAGGTCGTGTGCCCTGTACACAGGTACGTGTGCCTGGGTACAGACCCTCTCAAATGCAGCCACAGATAGGAAGTGTACTGCTATACCTGCGCTAAACATAACTTATGGATAACTGCACAAGCAAACAGATCTGTATGTGTGTATGCTCACCCTGTATACAGACTGTACATCCATTGAATAGAATGTGTAAACTGGGCTTTGGTTTATGATCAAGAAAACATTTAGATGGCCAGTACAGATGATGCCATCCCAGCACACACGATTAAAGAAGGGTTTGTGCCAAGAGTGTGCCTGTTGTGACATCAGCAGAGGATGTCCCGGCACACTTGGCATATCCCTTTATTACACAGTGGGGCTATTCATCTGAATTGCTTCCTTGCATGTGCTCCAAAGACACATGCTCCAGATTAATAGTCTCCCCATGCAGTCTAGGGACACTCCCAAGAGCATCTTGGAACATCCTCTGCCAGTGATGGGATCTCCTCTGCCAACATCATGACATACATACATACATACATTTAATGTATTTCATTTATTTTTACATTAGTATCCCGCTTTTCTTCCAAGAAGCTCATAACCAGACATGGTTATGTTTATCCTCACAACAGCCTTGTGAGGCAGGTTAGGCTGAGAGATAAGTGACTTGCCAGTGAGTTTCATGGCAGAACTGGGATTTGAACTCAGGTCTCCCTGGTTCTTATCCACTATACTACACGCATTCTTGGCATGACCCCTTCCAGTGTTTCCTCTAACAGGGATTCCCAGATGTTATTGACTACAACTCCCAGCATTCCCAGCTGCAATGGCCTTTGGCTGTGGATTATGGGGCTTGTAGTCAACAACATCTGGGAATCCCTGTTAGAGGGAACACTGATCCCTTCCCTATATCACATGTGTTGGGATGATTGCATCTATACTGGCCAAACGGGGTATTGCAGCAGCATCCAAGGTGAGGTGCAAAATGCTGCTTTGTCCTATGCTACTGGTGGGCGCTCAGCCGTTTTTTTCAAAACCAACCCTTGCAAGCTTTGAAAGCGCCCGGGGGAGGAGGAGGGAGGATTGCTGGCAGCCTCCTCTTATCTCCATGTACTTCTTGCAAGCTTTGCAAGGAGTGTGAGAGGAGAGGCAGTCCTTGCAAAGATTGCAAGGGTCAGATCGGTCAAAGAGCTGCTCCAGCGAGGACTGCAGGAGGCATCTTGCAGCCCTGCTGGCGTCCCAGTGCTGTGGTGCTTCAGGTGACTGTCTCGCACATTGCCTTATGAAAGGGCCACCCCTGGGCCCAAAGCTTCCTGCAAAAGGTCCACTCTTTGGAGTGTGAATTGTCCTCCTTTGCTCTTGCAGCAGCCATAGGGCCTTGTTGCAAACTTATATCCAGGAGAAGCTTTGGATTTCTGTAAAGTAATCGCGGTATATAAAAATGTCATGTTAAAAATAAAATATGGCCTGTTGTAGGAAGAGTGGCAAGCACTTTTGTGACACCTTAAAGGTTAACACATTCTTTGTGTCACGCGCTTGTATGGGCTGCTACACCCTACTTTGAAGGTTTGTGCTGTGGAATCCATAAAGTACCATGGCCATGTATTATGAAAGAGTTTGCATCTCCTAAAAGTAAACAGGCTGGAGGCCCTGGAGAGGAGTTCTCAGCCAGATTGGCCTTTGCACCTATTTGTTGAATGTAAGACTGTCAACATTATGTATAGCAAGGCAAGTCTAACCTGGCTTTCTGAGTCGGTCTGAGAAACCTTAGTTGCTATTTAGCTGGAGGGAGGGTGTCTTGGGTGTGGGTGTAGGTGGGTCCATAGTGGTTTGGGGGAAAGTTGGCCTGCTGCCATTACTGCATGGACAAAAGCCTGAGAAAGGTAGTGCTACTAGTGTGTGTGTGTGTGCGCGCGCTCTCGCAGGAAATAACAGTGGCTGACAAAAAAGAGTGAGGAAGCATCTGTGCAGCAAGAGGAACAGACGAACATCACTTCCCAACTAACTGCATCAAGAAAAAGGCCATTTTTGTAGACTTCCCCTTCTCTAGAAAGCCCCCTCTACCACCCAAGAATGTATCCCTGGAGACTGTACAGCTCCCAGGACATATTCTTAAGTGGTGCAGTGGGCTTCCTGGGTAATGAGAGAGGTCATCGAAAATGGCCTCTTCCCCAGTGCACTGCTGCTGTTAGTGAAGTACTGCTGTTAGCCTGCTTCTTTCCTTGGACCAGTCTTTCCTTGCATGTGCCATCCAATGTATTATTGCTCATTACTACGTGGTCTTTTACAATTATGCAGACCAATCCTTAGTGTATTTGCTTGGAAGTGAATCCCACTGTGTTCAAATGGGACCTTCTAGTAAGTATTCTTAAATGCCTTTGAAATCTGTCTCCCAAGCAATTTTTTCTCAATGTTTGTATTATGAAATTAGTTCTTCTGGGAGAGTTTGATATATCTTTTTAAAAATGCTGTACCATATATACGCAAATGGTTCCTAATTGGAAGGGTGAAAATAGCAGTATTTAATTCTTCTGTGACAATGTTTGTATTCCCTGTGTTTAACATGCCAGACAGTCCTAATACGTTCTTATACCTTGTCAGTGAAAGAGTCTTTGATCCTCCGTTTTACTGTTTAACAGTGTTCACACACTTTATGATTTTATTTACTACATTTATTTTCCGCTCTTCATAGACTGGATGAGAGTGAACAAGTTGAGACTCAGTCCAGACAAGACAGATGTACTCTTGGTCGGTGGTTCCTCTGCCTGGGTGAATGATGTTCAGTCTGTTCAAGACAGGGTTACACTCCCGCTGAAGATCCAGATTCATCAGTCCAGCACTGTCACTAGAGGCTCAAGGGGCCTCTGTGGCTGGGAGTATCTTTTATCAGCTTCGGCAGATATGCCAGCTGCAAGCTTATCAGGATAGAGATAGCTTGGCCACAGTTACTCATGCTCTGGTAACTTCTCACTTATATTACTGCAATGCATTGTATGTGGGGCTGCCTTTGAAAATGGTCCGGAAGCTGCAGTTGGTACAAAATAGGGCTGCAAGATTATTAACTGGGACTGGACGTTTTGATCATATTATGCCAGTGCTTAGTCAGCTGCACTGGCTCCCAGTTTCCAGGCCCAATTCAAATTGCTGGGGTTAGCCTTTAAAGCCCTGACTGACTGAGAGAGCGCCTTGCCCCATATGTCCAGTCTTGGACCTTAAGATCTTCTTTGGAGGCCCTCCTCCGAGTGCCCCTGCCAAATGAGGTGAGGAGGGTAGCTACTAGGGAGAGGGCCTTTCTGGTGACTGCACCCCATTTGTGGAATTGTCTCCCCAGTGAGGTTGGCTTGGCCATCACTTTGTTCTTTTAGACACCAGGTAAAGACCTTTCTGTTCACTCAGGCCTTTTAAATCTTGATATTTGATTTTTAAAACTGATTTTTAAAAAAGTTTTTAAATGGTTTTGTATTGTAGTTTGCATTTCCCCCCTTGTGTTGGGATTTCATGGGTTTTGTGTGTTTGATGTTCTGATGTTATGTTGCCCAGAGAACAATTGGTTATGGGGTAGCTAACAAAGTTGTGTTTTTAAATTTTTTATTTTATTTTATTTTATTATTATTCATCCAAAGAGCCCAAAGTGGTATACTTATGATTATTTTCACAACAACCCTGTAAGTTAAATTAGACTGAGAGAGAATTGGCTGGCCAGGAGTCGCCCAGTGAGTTCCATGGCCAAGCCATGATTTGTTCTCCCGAATCCTAGTCCAATACTCTAAACACCACTCTGGTTCACAATGTGAGATGGACAGCAGAAGATAACTATTTAAAAACTGAATGTGTGTTCTAGCCATACAAAAGGCTATATCACATGATAGCTGAACATTCTCTAGAAACTTGAGAAGTGACAAAGTCTGTGAAAGTAGTTTTTCACCTCATCTTAGGTAAAGTGCATCTACTGCTCTGCTGTTCTATTCTGCTTTCCTGTTGTTAAAAACAGAAACAGCTGTTTTGAAACTCTTCTTAGATTTTCCACTTGGGTTTTCATTTGTCAAAACTAGATTTAGAAACTTTCCAGTGCTATCCTTTCCCTGAATTGTGAAGACACATCCTTTCCCTTTCCCCGGAACACACATACCTCTCCACTGAGCAGACACTCAGAGCTAGGAGGAATGTGTTCTACGATTTTGGAGACATGAGGGCCAATACTTTTAATTATTTTTTCATACTATGCCAGAAGAAGCACTAGGCACTGCAAAGTGCAGAGAGAGTTGAGGAGGAGGTGCTGCCACAAAAGGAACTTAACTTTACAGCACCCTTAGCTGCTTGGTCATAGGACTTAATACAGCTGCTGTAAAGCTTGTTTGGGAAACATGTACCTCCACTTCTCTAGCAGTAAAGTGGTGGAGTGAAAAGAGAGAACAGCATCTCCTGTTGCTGAGGGGACAGTGTGCAAGGATTAAGGTATGCATTTTTCACCAGCTAAGTAAAGCTGCTTTAAGGCACAATCCAACCAAAGTTATACACTTTCAAGTCCTATGGATTTCTATAGAAGAGAGTTAAGCATGTGCTTAACATGATCCTATTGAAATCAATAGGATGCAAGTGTTTAGTCCAGTTTGTGCCATTATTTAGGAGCTGTGCTGATGTTGTTAGCAGTGTCTTGCCTTTGCCTCACTGCCGTCACTGCAGCAACAGGGTTAGCATTATCTAAGCTAGATTTCAGCCTTTGGTGGTTGGACTACAACTCTCATCACCCCCAACCACAGTATAATCAGCCATGGTGGGAGTTGTAGTCCAACAAGAGCTGGAGGGCCAAAGTTGTGCAGCCTTGTTCTAATATTTTGGTAGATACAACTTAAGTCTGATTGTAAGAGTCACTACTATATTGGTAATGTACCCAACATTTTCTTCTTAAAAAAATATTTTAGTGAATATTTTTCCTATAACAAGTAACAATATACAAAAACAAAAGAACATACAGAGATCAGTTATTTTATCCATAATATGATCCCACAAGCCTCCCCGCAACTCCTTACCCACCCCGTCTAAACAAAACAAACATGAACAGATAAGTGAGAGAAAACCTTTCCTGTTCCACATTGAATGAATGAATGAAATACTTTATTACGATCATTGCTCAGTTATTTCCACATTAAGTTAAATGGCTACTGTGCCCTCTGCAAAGTGAATTTTAAAGATGGGAACTTTTAATTAGTGAAAAGATCTAGATATTGTTGCCAAATAGTTGAGAATTTCTTGTTAGCTCATAGTTTTAGAAAAACTGTTTGCTCTTTTTCTGCTAGTAATAACACATTGGACATCCACTCTTCCACATTGGGGACAGAGGGTGATTTCCAGTGTTGAAGTATGTTCCTCTTGGCAACCAATAAACATCTCCTTAGCCAAGCTTTGTGCCTCTCTGACAAATTCAAAGTACTAGGAATCCGTCCTAACAGTATGGCTGCAGGTTCTAAGTTAAGTGAAGATGAGAGAGTAAAGTTGGCCCTGACTACAACTGCTGACAGAATGTATGAAGTGCTGAACATGTCCAAAAATATGCAGCAGATTTGCTCCAGCATGATGGCATTTCCAACAATTGTCATCCTGTTTTAAACCAGCAATTCAAAACCTAACAGGAGTCCAGTAGACATTTAGCAGAATTTTTTTCCTGTATTGGCCTAAATCTAATTCTGTATTGGCCTAGGATCTAGCGTGGACCTGGGTTCTGAAGCCAATATTTCCGCCCACTGATGCAGAGTTAAGATAACATGAATTTCTGTGTTCCACGTGATCCTCTTAGTTTCCAGTGGTTTCGGCACTGATAGTTTAATGTTGGCCTGATAAAACTTCAGACTGTCTGGAACTTCAGATGCACTAAGCCTGTCAGGTCTGAAGTAAGCACAAATGCAATGTTTTGATTTTAGCAGCACGTGGATGCAATCTAAATTCATTTGGGGGGTCTGCAAACGATTTGAAGATACTTGGTACAGATGGGAGTTGGGACAATCTAAAAATCCCTATGATCCATCCAACTCACCATCTCACCTGAAATCCGAATCCTGGGGTGGCCCACAATGTAAGATCTTCATGGGTGTAAGGGTCCATTTTTACTGTCAGTAAAACTTTAATCCATGCCTTTCAGATGGCTATAACAGTTTGAACAAAGTCTCTAGAGGATTTCAAATTTTTAGAGTCCAAGACTACATATCTTGATAGTAGTGACACGAATCAAGATTCAATTTTAGCCCAGGTGGTTTGTTATCCAAGAGAATCACAACTACTCCAATGCCTTGACTGAGCAACCAAATTGGCATCATGGTACATACTTGAATTGAGCAGACTAAAGCCACCTTATTTAATGGGGAGTTGCATTTTTTTGTAGCATAACCCATCAATTCTCTTAAAATAACTTTGGGGGATATATAATGAGAGTCCTCTTAATATATATCATTCTGGGGATAATATCACATACAAGATTATCTCACCTCTTCAAATCAGATGCTTTCTGGGAGAGGATAGGATTTATGTTCAAGGGCATTATTCTGAGGTCTTTAGGGATGTATTTTAAATGCATTTTCTGCCAGTGAAATGGCCAGTTGAGAAAGTAAAAATCAAAGCAGAGGCTACATCAACAACAACAAATATTTATATACCGCTTTTCAACAAAAGGTTCCAAAGCGGTTTACTTAGAGAAATAATAAATAAATAAGATGGATCCCTGTCCCTAAAGGGCTCACAATCTAAAAAGAAACATGATAGACACCAGCAACATTCACTGGATGTATTGTGCTGGGAGTGTATAGGGCCAGTACTCTCCTGCTAAATAAAGAGAATCACCATGTTAAAAAGGTGCCTCTTTGTCCAGTTAGCAGGGGCATAAGGCCGCTAGGCGTAAGGCCTCAGAATTCTGCAAGTTGATTTTGTAACCAGACAGTATACCATGTTTCTCATCAAGCTCTATCAATTGGGGAACATATCTTTTCAGGGTATGGCAGAAAAAATCATTACATGTTCAGCCTATAAGGCGATTTTAACTTCCTCTTACCCCACAGTTATTAATAGTTGTTGACTGGCAAATTGCAGCCACCAGGGGTTCTAAAATTCAGCTAGCTCATAAGCATATTTAGTATACAAATCAGGGCTGGTTCACAACACCTTGTGCTTTCTAAAAATATGTGTCTGAGGGTCACATGGCTCTTGGGGACATATTTTCAAGAGGCACAATGGGTTTCAGAGGGAAATAGAGATCGGCAAAAATCTCCTCTCTGTTAGCCATCTTGCTAACTATACATTCAGTAAATAGAATTAGCAAACCCATCTGCAGTAATAGTGACACCTTTCAATTATACTGTTGGAAGAGCATAGTGTTGAGTATTACTGATTTTAAGCAAACAGGCTTCTCCCCAAGCACATCGGTGTTATCGGCTAGAATGCTTGGAGACTACTTAGACTAAAAAAATAATAATTTAGGTGTCCTAGTTCAGTTTTGAACAATGGTTTTTAGTATAATGTGCGGCATCAGTGCAACCATGACAATAAAATGTAAGGCTTGTTTAGCCCAGATTCTTGAGTAAAATTTATTGTGTACTTTCTAAGATCTAATCAGCTTTTAGATCTAATCAGCTTGAACTTGAATGCTGGCACAGCATTCTCAATGCTAACATGCCAGAGTGAGCACGACTTTTAACATAACATGCCTATTCCAGTGTTGCAAGTTAAATGGGCACTCTGTATTACAGGGATCTGTAATGCCACCTAGGCATTTGCTATGACACCTAGGCATTTGCTGTAAGCAAAATGGTTTCCCTTTCAACTACCGGTATGTCGTGGGTTTTAAAAGAACAATTTAATCAATAAATACAAACCTACAAGAAGAAGATTTTTTTTTAATTTTAAAAATGTAGGTTGATCTGACTACCAGGAAAAGGTTATTGGAAATGAATATGATTTTTTTTTTCCTCCAGAGGTAGGAGCAAATCATGCTATAATATGGCATGCTTGAAATGGGCCGTTCAGTCTAGATTCTGTAATATATATTTTTTCAAAACTACAGCTTCTCTCTTTATATATGAGAACATAATGTGTGAAACTGTGATTGAAAATGCATCATTGTCAAGATATCTGACAACATCTTGTCTGACCTAGGAAGCTGGCATCAGTTGAATCAGATCATTGGTCCATCTAGCTCAGTACTGCCTATTCTGACTGGCAGTGGAGAATATTTCAGGGAGGAGTTTTTCTCAGCCCTACCTGGAGATGCCTGGGATTGAATTTTGGATCTTCTGCAATGCATGTTAAAAATATATTCTTTTTAGAACATCTAAAACTACAGGCCCGTAGCCTCACAAATCACTTCCATATGTAACGTAAACGACACACCATGTACAGAGCTTCTCACTTTGCTCTTTACATAATGTCCATACTTTTTCTTTGGTTTGCATGTTTACATCTCATAGCCAGGGCAAGGATATAGCCACCTTGCTGAAGCAAAGAAGGTCTACGCAGGTGCGGGCCGTGAACGCGCCTCCAGGTGTGTGTGTGTGCAGGCAGCTTCTTTAAGTGTAAACGGAGCCGGTGCTCCATGCCGCCCAGCAGCCCCCACGGCGGGGAATCGCCTCCGCCACTCACCTGGCCGCTGGTGGGGGCTCACCTCCGTGGGAGCCAGATAAGTGGAGGAAACGATTCCCCGCCACGGGGGCTGCTGGGCGGCACGAAGCACCAGCTCCGTTTACACTTAAAGAAGCCACCCGCCACCCCCTCAGAGGTGCGTTCACGGCCCGCGCCTGTGTCTAGGTCAAGTCAGTGCCTGGATGGGTGACTGCAAGAAAACCTAATGTATGCTACCCAGGCTTCCATAATGGAAGAAAAACAGGGTATAACTATAACTAAAATAAATATGAAAGAAGCTTTAGGTGGTAATCTCACCACATGAAATAGGTTTAGGAACATAGGAAGCTGCCATATACTGAGTCAGACCATTGGTCCATCTAGCTCAGTATTGTCTTCACAGACTGGCAGCAGCTTCTCCAGGGTTGCAGGCAGGAATCTCTCTCAGCCCTATCTTAGAGAAGCCAGCGAGGGAACTTGAAACCACCTGCACTTCCCAGAGTGGCTCCATTTCCTGAGGAGAATATCTTACAGTGCTCACACTTCTAGTCTCCCATTCAAATGCAAACCAGGGTGGACCCTGCTTACCAAAGGGGGCAATTCATGCTTGCTACCACAAGACCAGCTCTCCTGGTAAGACGTTTCTCTTATTCTGCTGCATATGTATAAAGTCAGGTGAACCACACATCCAGTCTTAACACTGAAACAGCAGCAGCAGGGAGTTGTGTATATCTGGAGTTAGGACCCTCAGTTTTGGGGTCCTAATTCCGCAACAGACCTTAAAATCACCAGTTGCAATCCCAAATTTGACTGTGGGGATTGGCAAGGAAAGCCTCTAGTAACCTTTACCCTACATAGGCATAATATGCTTTCTTTAAGCATATTGGCAGCCGCATGGAGGTGGACTCCCCCAGTCCCTCTACCCACACACTGTTGTCAAGAAGGCAAAGCAATATCCCTGCTTTACCCAGCCTGTGGAAGGGTCAGTGCTGAGAGTGAGTGACGTGTTTCCTCCCTCCAGAGCTGGGGTGTTCTGTCTGCTTGCTCAACAGCCTGCAGATAAAGGGCCTGGAGGAGTGGTCTGTGAGCTCCAGTCACATCCTTGCAGCCCCTCACTACCTATGTATTTTGTTAGGATGTTAGCCAGTGTTTCTCCAAAGTGGTGCCAGGCTGCAGTATCTTTGTCATGGAATGCAACAGAAAGGTTGCTGCAAACACTCACTCACCCTGGTTCCCCTGTGAAGGCTCCTTGCCAGGCTGTTGGTACAAAAGGGACGTGCACACTTTGTGGAACGGAAAGTGGGAAACTTGAAACTCACTAGAGAGGAGAGCTGGTCTTGTGGTAGCAAGCATGACTTGTCCCCTTAGCTAAGCAGGGTCTACCTTGGTTGCATTTGAATGGGAGACTTGATGTGTGAGCACTGCAAGATATTCCCCTTAGGGGATGGAGTTGCTCTGGGAAGAGCAGAAGGTTTCAGGTTCCCTCCCTGGCTTCTCTAAGATAGGGCTGCGAGAGAGTCCTGCCTATAACCTTGGAGAAGCTGCTGCCAGTCTGTGGAGACAATACTGAGCTACATAGACCAATGGTCTGACTCAGTATATGGCAGCTTCCTATGTTCCACTAGCTACTAGAAACAATGGCCCACATACTATGCCACGTGCACATTACAAGGTGGTGAGCACACAGTTGCACAACTACAAAGTCGTGCCAAGTGCATTTACATAAGAGTAATCTCTCTGGAAATAATAGGACCATTGTGTAAAAGCGTTCTGCGCAATTGTAGTTGTGCGTCTGCATGCATGCAACCTCACAATGTGCATATTGCATTGTGTCGTATGTAGGGCAATGACTGGCTGTCGTTTGGACCCCTGCTCAGTTTAACCGCATTGGTGTAAAAAAACAACAACATGCAGTGTATATAACCCAAACTACTGGCTCACTCTACTTGAGACTGAGAAGAGAATAATGATTAATGTCAAAATAATTTAGAAACCTTCCATGTTTTAGACAATGTGTTAGCTGGAAATGATTAAGCAAATGGAGACTTGGATTCTCCTTTTAAAGTTTCAGTTCTAATATCTCATTCCACTTTCCCCCCTACAAAAGTATATAATTTCCCAAGAGCTTCTCTGTCTTAACAAATTGTTGTCATGCACATCTTTAGAAGAATGCATTTTTGTTTCCACTATGCTGTGGACTCTGAAAGTAAATTTTAGTGGTTATGACCAAGAGGTCAGGCTCCAAGTTTTAGAAACTACTTATCTTTGCATTCAAATACATTAAGGAAGTGTTTTGGTTAATCTTGGAGTGTTTATTCTAGTCATGGAAACGTTACTTCAGCGGCAGGACTCATGAAACTATTGCTACATGGAAACGACTTAAGATGCTTGTGATAACTGCCTCTGTGCACAAGTTATTCATGTTCAGTAGTAGTTCACTGTGTGGACTAGAAACACTTCTTGACACTGCTGTAAAAAGAGTTGCAGTCATTGCATATGTATGTTTGCTGAATGGAGACAGCCACTAAACCTTTTCTTTCAAAACTAGCTGGACTGGGTGCAGAGCATCTGTTTCTAGTTTGCCACCCCCATTGTTTTCCTTCTGGCCGGTCGCTGCCTTTTTTCCCCACTGGGTCCCTGGCTCGGCTGCCACCACTGCCATTTTCTTCCCACCGCCCATCCCTGTAGCTATCCGGCAGCTGCTTGCGAACTCTCGCAAGAGCTGCCACACATGGGATTAGCAATGGGTATGCCTAAGAGAAATATATAGGTAGATAGGTAGATTCATCATATGTTAATTTTCAAGTTGAAGGAGAGATAGCCCCTGCTTGTGCATTGTGAGAGAAAAATTTGGGTGGGTTCAGATCTCAAATAAACTATGGGTTATTTGGTTGTCAACATTGTCCATATGTGTGCATTGGCTTCCCTCCCCTGACTTTCTTGGCTCCATCACTGAGCTGCAGTGTTTTCATCATGGTTTGAATAAACCACACCTCCACAGCTCATCCAAATGCAAATCTATGCTTTAACACATGTTATACCCCTGCTAACTGAACAAAGAGGCACCTTTTAAAGTGCTGGTTCTCTTATATTTAGCAAGAGGAGAGCAACTGTCCCTATCTAACCCCAGCACAACATCCCCCCAGTGTCTGTTGCTGGTGTCTATCCTAAGTTTTTTTTTTAGATTGATAGTAGACAGGGAAGCATCTTTATTATTGATTTTTCTATGTAAACCACTTTGAGAACTTTGAAAAGTAGTGCATAAATATTTGTAGCCGTAGTAAAGGGAATTCTGGTTTGTTAACCTCCTAACCAGCTCTGTGGTTTGTCTGAATCCTGAGTTGTGCTTTAACTGTGGTAAGCAAACCAGGATTAAACCAGCATTTGAAATCAAATTTCAATCTTAGGTTCAAATGGGTTCCAATGAGCCATAGATCTGGGGCTGAACAAACCAGGATTCCCTCAGTGTGTGAGCAGAGCAGACTAGAGAAGAGAGGAGGAAGTGCATGGGCTTGAGAGGTTTGGAAGCAGTAAGGTAAAGTGTGCCATCAAGTCAATTTTGACTCCTGGCGCCCACAGAGCCCTGTGGTTTTCTTTGGTAGAATACAGGAGGGGTTTACCATTGCCTCCTCCCATGCAGTATGAGATAATGCCTTTCAGCATCTTCCTATATCGCTGCTGCCCAATATAGTACCAGCGGGGATTCAAACCAGCAACCTTCTGCTTGTTAGTCAAGCATTTCCTCACTGGTAGGTTGGAAGCAGTACAGAACATTTATTCGTGGGGGTTCGGTTCCTGCTAATTAGCACAGATATGGAAACTGCAGATAATGAAACCTTGAGTCAATGGGAATTGGGGGGTTAGATTCCTTATTCGTAGTGGGGAGCTAAAAAGGAGGGGGGAAGAAATAGGGGTAGAAAAGCATACTTGTAGTACCTTGTTCTCCAGGTCTCCAGGACTGCCCCCCAAATCCTCATTTTTTTGTTTTAGATCTTTTAAAAATCTTTTTAAAAACAAAAATGAGCCACAAAATGGCAGCTGGAAATGGTATCGGAAGTCATTTCCGGCCACCCAGGAACCGCGGATAGGCAAAAATTGCCTCTGTTTCATGCTGCAGATAAAGAAATTGGATCTTTGACCCAACTGCAGATACATGAAACTGCAATCTGCCAAACCTCAGATAATGGGCCTCCTGTATTCACCACAGAATAGACCATAATATACAGTCATCTGAACTCACCCAATGTATTCTTTATGCACTTGATGACTCTTGTTTGAACAAATGTTCAGCTTCTGTGAAACAAATGTTTTTGTTAAAGTAATAAGTTGATATACTTCTGGACATCTTCCGTTCGTAGTTTTGCTGTGATGCAACATTGCTGCATGATAAAAACTAATCCTGTCTTTACATGCAAGTTTGCAATATGTTTTCTAGTCTTAATAAATTTTGCTCTGTCCTTGCTTGGTGGCACCCTAGACTCAGAATACTTGTTGATTTCCAACTTCCAAGCCACATGATTTCCTGACTTGTCCTAAGTGAAAACACAGGAAAAGCTTTCTTTAGGGCTAATTGCATTGATTGTTCACCCCCTTCTTTGTGTTTATGTATACTTTCCTTCAAGTTGGGGGGGCGGGGGCGGGACTAGATTATAACCTGGCCATACACAGTAATGCTCTGCTGTTGCATACATAAAAACATCTGCTCATTTTACAGGAAACAGGATTTTACATGTGGTTTTTCTGTAGCTTGACTCTTGAGATTAGAATGTTGACCTCTGTCTTAAGTAAAGCAGCTGCAGTGGAAAACTTTAGTTGTAATTGTTTCTTTTCAGAATGCAGTGTATATAAAATAAAAGTTAACACACTGTCAAGGGTGATTCTGTGACAAAATTGCTGGTGAGACTGTAATATTTCTTCCTGGGTACGTTGCATTACATTTAGCAATATTTATGTTACATTCTTGTTTTTTATACAATGTAATTTAGTGCTGTTGAAATGAAGATCTCATCTTGTCTGTTGTGAACTTAGCTTGGGAAATGTTTGTTTTACATTCATACATGAAAAGAGGTAATACTTTTCTTCGTTTTTAAAGATGAAGTTATGTGCTTCTTATGTCATGTGAAGGGCAACTCATACTGGCAGTAACAGCAGCGAAACTTCCCTCTTCATTCCTGCACTTGTTTAGGTTTTTTCCAATCCTATAATCTTTTAAATGGCTTGCAGTTTCTAAAGTAACCACATTTTTGCATCAAGTTTAAGGAGGAGAGTTTAAAGGAGGACGGTTTGACAGCATAACCCAAAGATGCAGAAAAATAAACTAATTTAAAGATTAGCAACAGTTTTATCATTTCAGAAGATCTAGTAGTTGGCTTATCTGAGTTTATCATTGTTGCAGTTTTTCTTCCGTCTGCAGAGGTTTGTAATAATTGTGTTTTGCTTTTGTTCCACTGTGTTGCCTAAGTGATTTTTAGGAAAGAATAAGCATTCCAGAAAATTTTGCATTAAATACATTAGAATATAGGTCTTGAAAGGATCCAAAATAAACAAAACACATTCAAGTTGCATTACATAGCCACTCTCTATATCCAGCTTGCAGCATGAGTGGTTGCAGAGTTCTATTCTACTCTGAAACAGCCTTTTGATGGTGAGGGTTTCCAGTAGCAAAGCAGAAAGGTTGCTATCTCAGCATGATAGTAGACCAAGAGGAGTCTTTGACTAAACATTAGGTTGTTTGATGATCTTACCTCTTAGGTTCGATAAGGCACAATTAAGGTTCAGGAAGCAGTTCTTCCTGATCTTGCATCTGAAAAGAACCCTGAAGGGCATCTACTCTGTGCCTGTAAACACACTTACCTGGTCACTTTTGGTAAGTAAGAATTACCTTTAGGTGAACAATCAGGTAAACCACTCATAAATTAGATTTGGCTGTCAATTTTATCAATTTGCCACAACTGACCAACAAAAATGTACATGTGGCCCTCTTTATTCATGGGGATTCCATGCTTGTTTATAGGCACAAATATAGAAACTGTAAATAAAGAAAACCTACTCCTCTGGGAATCCAGTGGTTAGGTTCTTCATTCCCCCCGCCAAAAGGGCCAAAAAAGTGAGGGGTGGAAGAAATAAGGAGAAACGCACAGCACCTTTTTCTCTTCAAGTCTCCAGCAGTGATCCCCTAACCCTGAAATCGGCTGAATTTGGGGTGAATATTCACCAAAAATAATTTTAAAAGAACCACAAAATGACTCCATGATGTAAAATGGCAGCCAGAAATTTCTGGATCATTTCCGGGTTCTCAGGAATTGTAAATAAGTGCATTTTGCCTGGTTTTTTTTAACTCCGCGGATCTTAGAAACCAGGTCTAAGACCCATCTGCAGATATGCAAAACTGTGGATAACAAGGGCCTCCTGTGTATGGATAGGTGGGTTACTAAAACCTTACAGGCTAGTACCATCTATTGAGTTATGCCATCCGCTCCAAGGACCTAAGCACTAGGGTCTTGGGACCAAGCACTGGGACCAAGGACCATCCAAGGACCAAGCACTAGGGTCCAGCAACATCCAGGGACCCAAGCACTATGGAACTTCAGCACTAGGCAGATCAGATTAGATGGGTGTATAGTTGTTTCAGCTTTACTTCTGGGACTAAATCCGCCCTGAATTCTACAACACATCTGAAGCTTCCACCATCTGCTACAGTGCTCTTCACTGTAAAGCCTGGGAGTCGGTGGGGATTCCGTCAGCCCTAAGTGCAGTTCCCTGACTAACTGTTTGTTGGGTCTGTAAAAAGCAGAAGCTGAATACTGCTGGACCCTTTTCAATCTGGCTTCCGCCCCGGGTATGGGACTGAGACTGCCTTGGTCGCTCTAGTGGATGACCTACGCCGGGAACTAGACAGGGGGAGTGCGTCCCTGTTGGTTCTGCTGGACCTCTCGGCGGCGTTCGATACCATCGACCATGGTATCCTTCTGGGCCGCCTCTCGAGTATGGGAATCGGAGGCACTGCGTTGCAGTGGTTCCGGTCCTTTCTTGAGGGGAGGGTTCAGAAGGTGGTGCTGGGGGACTACTGCTCGGCCCCGTGGCCGTTGGCCTGTGGGGTCCCGCAGGGATCGGTCTTGTCCCCCATGCTGTTTAACATCTACATGAAGCCGCTGGGAGAGGTCATCCGGAGATTTGGACTGAGTTGTCAGCAATATGCGGATGACACTCAGCTCTATCTCTCCTTGTCATCTGATCCTAGGGAGGCGGTGGATGTCCTGAATCGGGGGTTGGAGGCCGTGATGGGTTGGATGTGGGCTAACAAACTGAAACTGAATCCGGATAAGACGGAGGTACTGTTGGTCAGTAGGAGAGCCAATCGGGATGAGGAGATTTTACCGGTTCTGGATGGGGTTGCACTCCCCTTGAAGGAGCAAGTACGCAGCTTGGGGGTACTACTGGACCCGGCTCTGCTTTTGGAGGCTCAGGTGGAGGCGGTGGCCAGGGGTGCCTTTGCACGGCTTCGGCTGGTGCGCCAGCTGCGTCCCTTTCTCGAGAAGGCAGATCTGGCCACGGTTACCCACGCCTTAGTCACGTCGCGGCTGGATTACTGTAACGCGCTCTACGTGGGGCTGCCCTTGAAGAATATCCGGAAACTGCAGCTAGTGCAAAACGCGGCAGCGAGGGTTTTATCCAGAGCTGCCCGTTGGGAACATGTCACTCCCATTTTGAAAGAGCTGCACTGGCTGCCGGTTCGTTTCCGGGTCCAATTCAAGGTGCTGGTTTTGACCTTTAAAGCCCTAAACGGTTTGGGCCCAGGGTATTTGAGGGACCGCCTGCTCCCAAGGGTTGCTGCCCGCTGGACGAGGACATCTGAGGGGGCCCTGCTCCGGGTGCCGACAATGAGGGAGGCCCGGTTGTCGTGCACTCGGGACAGGGCCTTCTCTGTTGCTGCCCCCAGACTCTGGAATGCTCTCCCAGTGGCCATTCGTTCCTCAGACTCCATCACGGCTTTTAGAAAGCTTTTAAAGACTTGGCTTTTTACCCAGGCTTTTACATGATTGTTTTCTACTGCGGCTTCTCTGTGTTTCTATTTGTTGTATTTGTTGTGTTGTTTTTATGCCTGTTTTTATATGTTTTTGTACTTTTAATATGATGTTTTTATTGTGTTTTTATTGTATGTTTTTTAACTTTTGTAAACCGCCTTGGGGTTATCTTTTTAATGAAAGGCGGTATATAAATGCAAAAATAAATAAATAAATAAATAAATAAATACTCTGCACAGTCTCCTGCTGGCAGCATGTGGAGACAGTCTCTCCCATCATGCAGTGCTACACTTTGCCCAGTGCCAGCTGGCCTCCTTTAAGAGAAATGTAGACCTCTTGAGATGGAGCCCTGTACCATCTCGGAAGGCGTGCTGGGAAATGTAACCCTCCCAGTGCTTTCCCCATAAAGTGCCTAAGAGAGCGTTCCATCTCTCCTAAATGACCCTCACAGCCTTGAGAAAAGTGCAGAACTGTGCAGTGGTCAGAACAGTGGGAAATGGCTCTCGCATGGAAGGGTTTTTGCCAAAGTGGCCTCTGCTTGGAAAAATAGTTGAGATCGCTGACCTACTAGGATAAGGAGCAGTAGGAGATAAGCATTAAGAAGAAGGGAGAGATAAGTAGGGTGCTGAATGAATATTTTTTTGGCTTCCGTTCTCTAGTTATCCAACTCTTTTAAAGTTAGTGTGCTTTTCCTTGGGACCAATCTAGACAAGACTATATGTGTGTCTGTGTATGCGCTTTCTAAAAATATTGGCGATGGCAGGAGGGGGCTGATCCACATTGGGACTGCAGCATGGGCTCTTTCCTCTTATGGCATGGTACCAACAGTACTCCCCCTGTTAAACCGCTACTTGCCATGGAATAGAAGCTGCTGTTTGTACCACTGGCAGCTTTAATCTCACAGCAAATAGCAGGTGCAGGGAAGGGGCAATTTTCACACACAAAAAATTGGATACCCCTTTTAAGGAATGTGGATTTGAAATTGATGCAGTGGCTTCACTTACTTTAAAAATAGTTTCCTCATTTTATGGTATAGGACAGGGCAAGTCTGGGCCTATCCATCAATTATATATTCAGTATCCATGATGAAATAATCAGCAAGTGATAGCTAAGTAAGATCTTGTACCTTAAGAACTGAAGGCATGTTGACACATTCCAATGCAGACTAGCAGAAGATTGTTTTATTTTCTAACCCTTGTTAACTGGGCAAAAAGGTGCCCTTTTAAAGTAATGGCTCTCCTATATTTGATTGATTGATTAAGTGCCATCAAGTCGGTGTCGACTCTTAGCAACCACATAGATAGATTCTCTCCAGGATGATCTGTCTTCAACTTGGCCTTTAAGGGGTCTCTGTGGTGCATTCATTGCTGTCGTAATTGAGTCCATCCACCTTGCCTGCTGGTCATCCTCTTCTTCTCTTTCCTTCAGCTTTACCCAGCATTACAGACTTATCAAGGGAGCTGGGTCTTTGCATAATGTGTCCGAAGTATGATAGTTTGAGCCTGGTCAAGTGTGCCTCGAATGAAAATTCTGGATTGATTTGTTCTATGATCCATTTGTTTGTTTTCCTGACTGTCCATGGTATCCTCAAAAGTCTCCTCCAGCACCAGAGTTCAAAAGCGTCAATGCTTTTTCAATCTTGCTTCTTCAAAGTCCAGCTTCCGCATCCATAGAGAGTCACAGGAAAAACCATTGTCTGAATGATGCTAATCTTTGTAGGTGCAGACACGTCATGGTATCTAAATATCCTTTCCAAGCAAGGCCTTCATTGCAACCCTACCAAGTGCTAGTCTGTATTTCTTGACTGCTGGATCCTTTACTATTGACGGTCAATCCTAAAAGGGAGAAACTATCCACTGCTTCAGTGTCTTCATTGTCAGTTCTGAGACTGGTTGCTGTGCCCGTTGTCATTAGTTTAGTCTTCTTTACATGTAGTTGTAGTCCCATTTTTTCACTGTGTTCCTTGACTTTCATTACTAGAGCTTGCAGATCATCTGCATTCTCAGCTATCAGAGTGGTGTCATCAGCATAGCGCAGGTTATTGATGTTTCTTCCTCCAACTTTAAAACCTCACTCTTCTTCCAATCCAGCTTCTCTCAGTAGATGTTCAGCATATAAATTGAATAAATAAGGAGAAAGTATACAGCCTTGTCTTTGTCTTACTCCTTTGCCCATCTGGAACCAGTCTGTTTCACCATGTTCTGTCTGGACTGTGGCTTCCTCTCCTGTGTAGAGGTTTCTCATGAGAACAATGAGATGTTCTGGGATGCCCATTTCATAAGGATATGCCACAACTTGATATGATCGATGCAAACAAAGGCTTTTCTGTAGTCATTAAAGCACATATTTATCTTTCTGGTATTCTTTGGCTTTCTCAATTATCCAGCATGCATCAGCAATGATGTCTCTTGTTCCTCAGCCTTTTCTGAAACCAGCTTGAACATCCGACATTTCCCTTTCCACGTAGGACTCTAATCTGTGTTGGATGATCCTAAGCATTATTTTGCTAGCATGTGAAATTAAGGATATTGTGCAATGGTTTGTGCAATCTGTTAAGTCTCCTTTCTTTGGTATGGGTATGTAGACTGACCTCTTCCAGTCTGTTGGCCACTGTGTTGTTCTCCAAATTTGCTGGCATAGTTTGGTTAGAACCTTGACTGATTCTTCTTCTGATGCTTGCCATATTTCTGTTAGCTATTCCATCCATTCCTCAGGCACTTCCGGGGCCCACCAGAGGCTTGAACCTCTGCTTTCACCCACACCCTTGGGAAGCCATCGGATGCTCGTACACCCCCATTCTCCTCATGCCCATAATCACCAATGTTCTCAATTTTTTTTTCATCTGTGTGTGGAATAAGTTTTGTTCTGGGTGGGAGTATCATGGCAGTGTGTGTGCACATGCATTCAGAGTGGGGCCTTCCTGATTCAACCTGAGCGGGATCTAAAATTGACTGAACAGACAGCAGAAAACTTGTGAGTGCAGGCATGTGCGCACGCCTTAGAGGGAACACTGATAACCACTAGTGGCAAGACAGATGTGCTGCCTTTCTGCTGCTTCCAGTCAGTGCTTCGTTCACGCGCAGTTCAGGTTGGGTGCATTCTTTCTCTGCTTGGAACGAGGCAGAAAAAGAATTGCACCCGACCCAAATGAGAACAAAGCACCAGCTGGAAGCAGCATGGCACTAGTGGCAATGCCCCCTGCACATGATGATGTCATATGCAGGGGTGTGACTGAGACACACTGGCGGATGGGCACAAACCAATGGAGGGCAGTGGGCTGCCGGTAAGAGCCTGGCCCACAGCCACTGGGGGCTCCTCATGCCCCTGTTCTCATATCTCCTGCTATGTAAACCATTTTGAGAACTGAGTTGAAAAGTACTATATGAACAATGTAATAACTCTTCATGACAACTCATTTGCAGGACTCGTTTACTTCAGCTGCCTGCATTAAGGATAATACAGTATTGTATACATTAATGCCCATCTCTAAAATACAGCATGCTATAGGCAGAGAAATTACACAGGTTGGATGCATCATTTAGCCTATTCCATAATCTAATCTTGGAAGCATCTGCAAGCAGAGATAGTTTTAATGAAATCGTACTACTAAAGGGACAGGATTCTGTTAAACATGTCTTTCTCCAACTAGTTTCAGGAAGAAACATAGTTTCTTACTGAAACTAGTGACCAAAGGCCATGAAAATTCCCTCATGGTTTTTATTTTCAAAATCTGGCATTACAGTAGATATTAGTCTGTTGTGTTTTCCCTGAGAGGACTGCCCAGCTGTAACTGGACCAGCCAGATCACCATGTCCCATCAAGCATTCAAGTAAAAAGCATTTTCTGGCATAGTGTGCCTGATGGCTCTGAGAACCAGTTGCAGGGGAGTAATGGCAGGAGAGAGGGCACGCCCTCAACTCCTGCCTGTGGCTTCCAGCAGCATTTGGTGGGCCACTGTGAGAAACAGGATGCTGGACTAGATGGGCCTTGGGCCTGATCCAGCTGGGCTGTTCTTATATTCTTAAATATACTTACAAGATTACATTGATGGTTTAATGCAGCAAATATAAGTACACTTAAAGTATGTAGGGCTTGCTGTCCTCAAAATATGTTTAGGATTAGGTTGCTGGTTTTTACTGTTCGTGTTTAGTTGTCTGGCTTTTCTCAGTTTTTATGAAAGATTTAGTCTTTTTAAAAAGCAACATGTTTAACTCCTTCAACTTAGTTTTTAAGCTTTAAATCTTTATTCTGTCTACCTGAATATAAAGCAATTATTTCAGCTGTACACTTAAATCTGCAGTAGTTTCTTTGTAGTTATTTTTTGCTTGTGCATTCTTTTTTCTCACGGATTGCTTTAAATCTGTAACTTGGTTTACTTAGTACAATTTGTATCTCACCTTTCCTCCATGTAGAGGAGATTAATTACACCTGGTGTGAATAGCAAGTTCTATTATCTTGGACTCATCCTGGAATATTTGGGCTGATTAACCTTGTCACTCATATCATTTTTTGCACATGTAGTCCATTGTTCCTTCCTCCTTTTACAGATGTTGAGAGAAGCAAGCCAGGAGGGGTGAGTTTGGAAAAAAGCCAGAGCGGTGGGGTATGGCTGGAAAAAAGCCTTCTGGGTAGTGGTGTGCATGGAACCGCCGCAGCGTGGTCCGGCACTGAGGGGGGTCTACCTTTAAGAGCGGGGGGGTAGTACTTACCCCTCCCACCGCTCTTCCCCCTCCAGCGCTGCACTTAAGAACAAAGTTTTGGGGGCGGCAGTGTTCCTCCCTGCCGCCCCTGCCCCCATCGTTGCCTGGAAGTCTGGTAAACACAAGCACGCATGCGCTCATCGCGGCGCGTGTGAAAAATAAATAAATAATAAATAAGATGGATTCTTGTCCCCAAAGTGCTCACAGTTTAAAAAGAAGCACCAGGAACAGCCACTGGTACAATGCTGTGCTGGTGCTGGAGAGGGACAAGGAAGATCCTTTATGTTCCTGTGCTGCTTATATTTTACAAACTTTTCTGCTTGCAAACCATCATTACTACTCTCTTAAAAAACAAATCTTAGGGTCCAGACAGCATCGTCTTTTGAAAAAAATAAGCCACTGTGGGCCTCCCTAAATAGATAGCTGCATTCCTTTGGTCTGTGGGTATTTTTCGATATATTTATAGCATGTAACCAACGGTTTCATGAGGAGGAAAATGTGAAATGTCTTAAGATCAGCTAAACAGTTGACTTTTCTAAAAATAGTGGTGGTGTGTTACTGTCTAGTTGCTGCACCTGCCCTCAGGATTAACCTTTCTTAAACTGAAGGATTTAAAGGAAAGAGCAATGCAAGTTGTTAAAAAAACTGATTTGGTTCATTAGCATATTAAATTAAATTACTCTGGAATGTAGATTCAGCTGATACTTCAGCGAAAGTGATAATATCCTGCTATTGAAAGAGCTGTAAAGAAGCCTTGAGGCAAAATCCCAGTTTCTGTATTCATGTGAGAAAAAAGAGAGAGCCCATTTGAATGTGACTTTCTACTCATAATCCTAAATTTCTGCTTTAGTTCCAGATGTGTTCCTTCCATAGCAGTTTTTATTTTATTGGCATGAACTAAACAAAATAATGCCAACTAGGTTAGGAATGTTTCCTGCTCCAAAAAGTAGCAGTGCCCATGTTGAGCAGAATGAGCTATTCCATGGATATTGCCTATTTGAGAACATAGTCAACTCACTTATATTATGGACTGCATAGTCTCCATGGCATAAGTCCAGTAATGGTTTGCAGAACCTCTATAATATGCCATAAAAACAGTATAAGAGCTTATATACACTTTACAGCTGCTTTCAACCCTCCATTTGATTCTGTGATAGTTTTGTATCCCAATATGCCCACAAAGGGCCATTTAAAATAATAATTATTATTATTTTTATACTTCTGTAACATTGTCACTGGCATCCCAGGACATACAGCCTGCAAAATACAGGTAGTTACAATGTATGGTTTTATTTCTGTGGTTGAAAAAACTGCCCAGGGTAAATTTCTACCCCAGCAGTGAATGGGATTTCCCATATGGAGTTGCTTGCCCAAAGCCCATTATCCCAATACAATTTCTGCTTATTAAACTTGCTTTGCCTGGATATGTTTGACCATATTTTGTTGAGGTGCCCTATTGCATTCAGTGCTTGTTCACGCCAGTTCTGGAATTCGTGGAAATAAGCCAGCTGTCTGCATCCAGCTTTTGCAACATTTCTGTAAAATAGCCTGTTTGTAAGATGCAAAACTCTCTCACCTCTGCCTTCATGAAAAGTTCATTCATACCCTTTTTGGTGGCTGCTTTCCTCCTAACCAAATTGTTCTTGAAATTCAGATATAAAGGGATCCCTTTATATCTGTAAATGCCTGAGTTAAAATAATTCTTGAAGTTGAATGAAATTCTTCATTCAAGGGCTTAATTGCAAGAACATATTCACTTAAATTAATTTTGTCCACTATAATGCTAATAAATATATTGCTTCATTCTATTAAACAATAAAAATACCAGTGATGATAATTCATGAAACTCTGAATGAAACTCTTTCATTCAGATGAAACTCTTTCTGTTTCAAATGTACATGTTAAATTCTTCATATTGAATTAAATTTTGTATTGCCTCTTCTACATACAAGGTATCAGAATTTTCTCCTCTTCCTTGCTTCATGTTGTTTTCTGAATGAAACCGCTCTTTTGTGGAGAAGGTCTCACTCTTTTTGCTGTTTCATTAATGCCAAAAGCTTAGCAGTTGTGTGGTATATTAAGAACAGTTCAGTGGTGCCACTCAATCACTGGCTGCATGCTTTTGAATTGCATGCAGTAAAGGCAAGCGTTGGGATTTCTGTTTATCAGTGGAAAACACTGTGAATGAGTAGTGCTTTTGTCTGAGTAAAAAGAGAAGAACTTTATTCTTAAACATGATTGTAAGGCTTGGCTGTCAGCATTGTCTGATGGAGGAGCAAGTTAATTGGCATTAAATGGATTGTGTGTGTGTGTGTAAGTGATTGCCTTCTATCACAAGCTCTTAAAAAATCCATCCAGCATGGGTTGCATTCACAGAGCTGCTCACAGAATGACTTTTTGAGATCACTCTGCTCCACAAAGTTACACTACTATTAACAGAAGAGCAGCATGTTGTGAAAATCGTTCCCTGTTTATATGTATGGAGATTTGTGTAAGGGACTGTGCAAGGAGTTTTCTATGTGCATATATACAGACATGTGTAAGAGATCACAACAATTATGACATACTGTACTAATACAAGAGCAGAGGTGAGATTCTTTGCACAAATAATTGTATGCTACATCCTTAACACTAGTACAGCAGCATTTATACTAGAACAATACTAGTCTGGATGCTACCCTGCTTCCCCCCCCCACCCCATATATTATTATTATTAATAATAATAATTCAATTTCCATACCACCCTTCCAAAAATGGCTCAAGGTGGTTTACACAGAGAAATAACAAATAAATAAGATGGATCCCTGTCCCCAGAGGGCTCACAATCTAAAAAGAAACATAAGATAGACACCAGCAACAGTCACTGGAGGTACTGTGCTGGGGGTGGATAGGGCCAGTTACTCTCCCCCTGCTAAATAAAAAGAATCACTACATTAAAAGGTGCCTCTTTGCCAAGTTAGCAGGGGTCACTAGGCAAGATATTGTAGCTGTACAAAATTTGGGAATATATTTTATCATAAATGAATCCTAATTTATTTTGGTTCTGCTTAACAATTAGTTATATCCAGAGCACCCATAATGCAATTAGAAAAATTTCTACTAATGCAAAGAGTGGTAATTTTTCTCCTTTCACTCATTCCCCCTTTCAACTGACCCATCCTGCTCTGGGGTGATGGGGCTGAACCCTTTTGTGGAAGGAAACTGCTGTTCAGGGTACAGGGGACTACAGAGGCAAGAGAGAGGGGCAGAAATTACTCCTTTCGTGTGTGAGTGGAGTGTTTTCCACTTGCACTATGAGCATAGGACATAACCCAATGACAGTTCAGAATTGACACCATGCAAAGTTAGGCCAGTGAACATAGGAAGTTGCCATATACTGAGTCAGACCGTTGGTCTATCTAGTTCAGTATTGTCTTCACAGACTGGCAGCGGCTTGACCACGGTTACAGGCAAGAATCTCTCTCAGCCCTATCTTGGAGAAGCCAGGGAGGGAACTTGAAACCTTCTGCTCTTCCTAGAGCAGCTCCATCCTAAGGGGAATATCTTACAGTGCTCACACTTCTAGTCTCCCATTCATATGCAACTAGGATGGACCCTGCTTAGGTCATGCCTCAGACTTCTGACTCAGAAGAGTCAGAGCAGGACGACTTACCAGCTAGTGAGGGATTAGAGCAAGCCTGCTTAACTTCGGTCCTCCTGCAGATGTTGGCCTACAATCCCCATAATCCCTGGCTGTTGGCTGCTGTGGTTGAGAATTATGGGAGTTGTAGTACAAAAACACCTGGGGGGCCTAAGTTGAGCAGGCGCAGCCACAGGATTTGGCAGAGAAACCAGACTCTGGAGCTGAGGATTCGCAACAGCTGCCAGACATGATCTCTGATGGGGAAGAGCCTTGGATTCCACCTGTCTTGAGACGACATCTCAATACAGGATTTCACCTGTCTTGAGACTCACGTCTCAAGAGGCAGGCTCAGTGGGAGTCACGCAGGTGTAGGAGATCCCAAGAAAGAAAGCGAAAGTGCTGACTCAGGGAAGCCTGATTGGCTGCTGGTTCTCTTGAGCCATATATATTCAACAGTCTCTCTTTGCTCTGATGCTGTTTGCAACTTGGTTGGCTACAGATAGTGTGCTCTTGAATTTCAACCATTTCTGTGTCTCAGTTTGCCTTGTCTGTACTTTCCTGCATTGTTCCCTTAATTCCTTGTTCTGTGTTCTCTGCTTGTTTCATTCCTTGTTTTGTCTTTTCCTTCCACTTATTACTCAGTTAGTGTTGGGGGGTACCTAGTTTCAGTTCAGGGGACTTAATCCATTGACTAATTGCTTTGTGAGCCTTTTATTTTCCTTCATTTGGTTTTGCTGCTGCTTTCTGGTTACTCTCAGGAGGAGTGCTAAAGGGGGTTGTAAAATCCTGTTGGGTTAGCCGAGCTAACAGATTCACGACACTTAGCTAAGGGGGCAAATCATGCTTGTTACCACAAAACCAGCTCTCCTCTCCTCTCACAGTGCCTCTGTGAAAATTTCTTGCATCATTTTGCTGCTCTCTGTCCTACTGAACAACAGTTTCCTTCAGCTGTTCTTTCAGAATTGCAGATTAGCTCTGATTAAGAGGGGCTGAACACTTGCAACAGGAGGATGGCTGTCTGCATTGTGCTCTGCTTGTGAAATTCTCAAGGGCATGTGACTGGCCATGGTTGGTGATAACACAGCTGCACCAGATGGATTCTTGATCTGATCCATCAAGGCTTCACATATATGCCTTATCAATGCATGCATGCTGCTTCATGTTATTGATTGTTGACACTGTCACATGGTTCTGCAGAATTCTCCAGTGCATACTTCTGATGATATAGGCAGTTACCTGCAAAAACAGATACCTTGGGGACAAATTACTCTTCAGTTACTATAGCACTTGTATGTGTGGTCTGCTGCAAGTACTCACATTGCTGGGACTTGGAAGCATTGGTGCTAGAGAGCAGTGTTCCCTCTAAGGCCTGCGCATGTGTGTCTGCTCACAGGTTTTTTTGATGTCTGCTCAGTTAATTGTAGTTCCCACTAAAGTTGAATCAGGAAGGTCCCATTCTGAATGCCCATGTGCACACACTGCCTTGATACTTCTGCCCAGAACAAATCTCATTCTGCACACAGATGTAAAATATTAGGGGGGACATGCTTGAGAGGCTAGGTAATCCTGTTGTGGCTCTCCTTGATTATAGCTTAACTTGGCAAACCTGGCCGGGGCCAAAATCTAGGGAACTGTTGCACCCGTAGAGTTCATGCACCTAAGGTGACTTCTGTGTTGCGAACAGATGCTACTCTCACTATTGGTGAGTGATCTAGCTGCCAGTTGCCACCAGTGCGTCTGGTGGTGACTCAGAGGTGGGCCTTCTCTGTAGCTGCTCCTGGGCTGTGGAATGCACTCCCTACAGAAATCCGTAATCTGAATTCATTATTGGCCTTCAGGAGAGCCCTCAAAACCTATCTGTTTGGCCTTCCAGGGTTTTTAAACTGTTTTTAAATTGTAAGTGTTTGGCCTTGTTTTCCAGGGTTTTAAAAACACTTTTAAATGTTTTAATTGTTAATTGGGTTTATATGGTTTTTATAGTTTTTGTTTTTAATTGTTTTTATTTTAATGTAAACCGCCCTGAGCCATTTTTGGAAGGGTGGTATGGAAATCAAATAAATAAATAAATATCCATATGGGATCCATCGCTCACCATATCAGTGAGTGATCCAGCAATAGGGATGGGGAAAGAGTTTCAAAACCTATACAGCAGCAATAGGGTTTGCTGCTGCACCCCTTCTCCCAAATGCCAAGATCCTTCTGAGTATGCGCAAGTCCATAAATGCAGCCAAAGCACCTCTCTGAGTTGTGGCAATTACCGACAAACTGTACTAGTCTCTTTAACAATATGGTTGTATTGACTCTTCTTGTTTCTTCCAGTTGGCCTGTTGCTGTGGTACTGCTGGATGTTCACTTTGCTGCAAATGGTGTCCCAAGATAAAGCAGTCAACCAGTACCCGCTTTATGTATGCGCTCTATTTCATCTTGGTGACTCTCGTCTGTTGTGTCATGATGTCAGCAACAGTAGGAGAAGCAATGAAAGATCATGTAAGTTATTGAGGCCTTTTGTGTTTATTTCACTATATTTGTACCCCACTTTGTAAAACTTTGTATAATAAAATATAAAACCTAAAACTTACTAAAATTATTGAAATAATTAAAACATATTGAAATTATTGAACCAGTTAACATGTAAAAAAAACCAACCAAAAAATAAATTGCATCAGAAAGAAATAGATGCATCAGCAGATCAGAATACCAATCAGAAACCAAAAGTCTGCTGTAATAAATCAGTCTTGATTGCCCTTCAGAAGGGAAGTAAAGAAGGAGTCAAGTATATCTCCCACAGAAGGGCATTATGTTATCTAAAGGTAAAGTGTGCCCTCAAGTTGGTATCGATTCCTGGCAACCACTCTGGAGAGTCTGGGACCTCAGCAGCTGCCTATCAGTGCTGACTTCTCATGCCAGCCATGACAAGTGGCTGAATCTGGCCATGATGGTGCACAATAAAGGGCTTCCAGCGCCAGTTTTGAGAAAGAGGAGAGGCTGATATGAAAGCTCCCTTAAGAAGGGAGAGGCTGAAATGAACTGCTGAAAAGAATGGGAAAGATTGTGTGTAGATAGATGATCATTTCCAGAAGAAATCATATTATTTTAGACTTTGATTTTATGGGAGTTTGGAAGCACAAACTATAATGATTTGTTAGGCCTTGTGATTTTTAAGATTTCTTCCCTGCTGTAGTATTAATTACATTTTAAATCTCCATTAAAATATTCATACACGAATACTGCACACTGTTCAATGAATTTTGAATGAACCTCAAACAGTGTGTATTTCAGTAATGCCAACTGTTTCGTCCTGTGTTTCTACTTTGAAAATGGAGGAGTAGGAAGAGTCAGCACAAAGGCTAGTTGTTTGCATGAAGGCAAAAGATGATTGCTCTCTGAAACTTGAGTGTTTGGCAGCTATGAATGAGAGAATGCAAGTGAGTGACTCAAGCGGATTCTGTGTTTCCAGAGGGTTTTTTGTTGGAACTCTTACCTACTTGTTAGAGCAACTTAGATTCTGTCTCATTGAATGTTCAGGAGCCTCAGTTGCTGAGCAGAGAGTAGCCAGAAATAATTATTTCTCTCCCACCGATTAGGGAGTCCAAGAGGTAAGCTGAATTCTGGTTGTTTTCCCATTGATTGATTGATTTTTTTTTAAATATATACCTCCTTTCAGTAAAATAATCCTAAGGCTGTTTACAGCATAATTAAAACAATACACTACTAAAAGTACAAATATTAAATTTAAATGTAAAAATACATTTCTATTTAAGAGTTTAAAACCCTATATAAAGTAAAACACAGAACAGCAAAAAACAGTGTTTTTATTTGTTTTCTAAAAATTGTGATGGCGACTGAGGGGCAGATGCTAGCTCGGAGAACATTTCAAAGCCTGGGGACAGTGACTGAGAGGGCCCTGTCCTGTGTGTTCGACAGCCGAGCCTCCCTCACTTTCAGCACACGGAGCAGAGCCTGCTCCAGTGTTCCCTTTAACAGGGATTCCCAGATGTTGTTGACTACAACTCCCAGAATCCCCAAGCAAAAGCTATTGCAGCCGGGCATTCTGGGAGTTGTAGTCAACAACATCTGGGAATCCCTGTTAGAGGGAACACTGACTCCCACCTGACAAGAACACTGTTGACAAGACTGTTGAACACTGTTCTTGTCCAGTGGGCAGAAACCCTTGGGAGCAGGTGGTCCTTCAGAGATCCAAGGCCCAAACCATTAAGGTCTTTAAAGGTCAAAAACAGCACTTTGAACTGGACCCAGAAATAAATTGGTCGCCAGTGCAGCTCTTTCATAATGGGTGTAATATGGTCCAAGTGGGCAGCTCTGGATAAAATTCTAGGTGCTACGTTTTGCACTAGCTGCATTTTCCAAATGTTCTTCAAAGGCAGCGCCATGTAGAGCATGTCACAATAATCCAATCAGGACGTGACTAAGGAATTGGTGACTGTGGCCAGATCTGCCTTCTTGAGAAAGGGATGCATCTGGTGTACTAGCCAAAGCTGTGCAAAAGCACTTCTGGCCATTGCCTCCACCTGAGCATCTAAAAGCAGAGATGGGTCCAGCAGTATTCCCAAGCTGTACTCTTGCTCTTTCAAGAGGAGTGCATCCCATCCAGAATAGATCGAATCTCTTTATCCCAATTGGCTCTCCTACTGACCAACAGCATCTCTGTCTTGTCTGAATTCAATCACAGTTTACTCGCCCACATACATTCCATTGCTGTCCAGAGCCCCCAATTCTGGACATCTGCTGCCTCCCTAGGATCAAGTGATAAAGAGAAATAGAGCTGAGTGTCATCTGCATGTTGCTTACAACTCAGTCCAAGTCCCCAGATGACCTCTCCCAGTGGTTTCATGTAGATGTTAAATTGTATAGGGGACAAAAATGAACCCTGTGGGACCCCAGAGGCCAATGGCCAAGAAGCCAAGCAGTAGTCTCCCAGCACCACCTTCTGTGGACCTTCCCCCCCAAGAAAGGACTGAAGCCAGTCCAAAGCAGTGCCTCGAATCCCAACACTTGAGAGGCTGTCCAGAAGAATACAATGGTCAACGGTATTAAACGCTGTTGAGAGGTCCAGCAGAACCAACAGGGTCACACTCCCTCATCAAGCTCCCAGCTCCCGGTGACCAAGACAGCTTCATACCCTGGACAAAAGCCAGATTGAAAGGGATGTAGATAATCCGTACCATCCAAGGCCTCCTGCAGCTGTGATGCCACCACACACTCTATTTATTCTGCGTCCCCTCCTGATGACTCCTGCATCTGTTGTTCTTATTCATTCAGTTGGAAAATGAAGACATTATTAGATTGCTCATCAGTTGCAGACAGCTCCGATACATGCCCCCAGGCATATAAAGGGGTGACATATTTATGCGGAGGTAGCTTCGTTCTTCAGACAATACAGTTCATACAACCTTTAGAGCTTCAGTCTTCTTTACACTGTGTCTGGAAGAAAGGCCCACAGATGCAGTTGACGCCAGCTGAGGCTAATTTATAGAAAGTGTGACAGATATTGCTAAGAGAGGATGATGAGAGAGTTCTGTGGGGAGCAGTGGTGGATTAATGTACAGAAGTATTTGCTTCTGATGTCCATTAACTGTAAAAGCAATAAAGATTGTGATGATTGTTTTCTGTGGAGGACAGGACTGACCTGACTCTAGATATTTGAGTAAAGCAACATGGAATCCACGAAGTTTGCCCCAGCATCCCTCTCTCAGCTGGCGCAGTGCAGCCACTTGAGTCCGCAAAATATCTTAAGGCTGACCCTGAGCAGATCTAGGAGTAGAACTGGGAAGAATACCTTTGACTTTGAAACATGAGTGAAACTGTCTTTGAGTCAGACCATTGGTCTGTTTAGCCTAGTATTGTATGCTATAATTCATAGTAGCTCTCCAAGTTCTTAGAGAAGGGTCTTTCCAGCCTTGAGAGAGAAAAGATTGAACCTGGGACTTTGTGCTTTATCATGGAGCTGTGACTCTTTGGTGTACCGTTGGTATCTGTATTTATTGGAATCTCCCTGTTCTGCTTTTCTTTTCTTTAGTTTTCTGCAGTCTCCAGAATCTTTAAAAGTAGTGCTTATTTTGGAAAATATTCAGTTCCATATATTGCCATATCATACTTTCCAATCCAATCTTTATTACAATCATTGACCAGAATACAAAGCAAAACTACACATATAGAAAAATAAATGATGATGATGATAGCCAAAAATGTAGCCAAAAATTGTTGGGACCATAAAATAGAAAAAGTTGTAGAAAATGAAGATGCAAAAATATTATGGGACTTCCAACTACAAACAGATAAACATCTGCCACACAATACACCAGATATAACTGTAGTCGAGAAGAAAGAAAAACAAGTTAAAATAATCGACGTAGCAATACCAGGGAATAACAGAATAGAAGAAAAAGAAATAGAAAAAAAATCACAAAATACAAAGATCTACAAATTGAAATTGAAAGGCTGTGGCAGAAAAAGACCCAAATAATTCCAGTGGTCATTGGCGCCCTAGGTGCAATTCCAAAAGGCCTTGAAGAGCACCTCAACACCATAGGGGCCACAGAAATCACCATCAGCCAAGTACAAAAAGCAACTTTACTGCGAACAACCTATATTCTGCTACGATAAAATTCAGCCATCCCAGGTCCTTGGGAATGACTCGATGTCTGGGTAAAACAAACCAGTCAATAACACCTGACAAGAAATATTATTATTATTATTATTATTATTATTATTATTATTATTATCCCATAGGGGCCAAGGAAATCACCATCAGCCAATTACAAACAACAACTTTACTGGGAACAGTCTATATTCTGCGATGATATCTATAACAGCAGCAACAACATTGATAATAAAATTCAGCCACCCCAGGTCCTTGGGAAGGACTCGATGTCTGGATAAAACAAACCAGTCAATAACACCTATCCTGTGTCTCCTATTCATATGCAACCAGGGCGAACCCTGCTTAGCTAAAGGGAGAAGTCATTCTTGCTACCACAAGACCAGCTCTCCTCTCCAGAACATAATCGGAACATAAATATTACTAAGACTCTGAATGGAATTTACAGATTATATAACAGTACCTAGCTACTGTATTGATAACATCGTCATCTGGATCAGATAGTAAAAACTTCAAATAAAAATTGTCGGGGTGCCCTATAAATTTGGCCAACAAAGAAGAAATCAAACTATAGAGTGTCTCTATAAAAATCACAATACAAAATAGAATGTGTGATAGTCTCCACTTGGCCTGCGCCACAAGGGCAGAGATGGGCAGAGAAAGGAATCGCTCTGAATCTACCCTCCAGAACAGCGGAGGGGAGGACATTCAATCTAGCCAATGTCATGCTTTCCAAAATTACAGATCAATCCACCATCTTACAGTCTTTTTATATCTGAAAACACTCACTCTTTGCTAAACAGGGGTGTAGTGGAGAGAGAACAGGCAGGAATGGAGCGCTGGTACTTCTCTGCGTGCCAGTGTGGGCATGGCCATCCATAGGGGCTGTCATGGAGAGCACCTCCACTCCATGTATCTCTCCAATTTACACCACTGTTGCTAAAGAATACCTATTTTACTTTCCTTTGACTGTTGTACTGGAATAATGTTGAAGAAATGTTTCCAGACTTTATCAAAACAGACTGGAGCACTGTCCTGCATATATTTAGTAAAACGGTGCTAACACTGGCCCTATCCACCCCCAGCACAGTACCTCCAGTGACTGTTGCTGGTGTCTGTCTTATGTTTCCTTTTAATTTGTGAGCGCTCTTTGGGGACAGGGAGCCATCTTATTTATTTATTATGTCTCTATGTAAACTGCCCTGAGCCATTTTTTGGAAGGGTGGTATAGAAATTGAATGAATGAATGAAAACATCTCAAAGTATTATATAGACTTTATCCTCAAGTTGTCAACCTGCCTTCCCTTCATAGAATTCCATCTTCAATTTTTAATTAGTTTTATTAAGCCCGCAGCTGGAAGTGGCTCTAGACTGTCAGTATTGAAAGTATTCTTTTGACTGTGGTGCATTATTTCCAGATTTTTGCTTTCTATCTTTACATTAAAAGGCTATGATAGAAATATCTGACTAGATTCACACAAGGGGCTTTCACTAGCCCTGTGGGATTCTTGGATTTTTCTTTTTTCTTTACTTTGAATGACTGGTGTGGACTATATCAAACCGCTTTTGAAATTTGCTTTGGTTTCAAAGTTTGCCATGGCTGCTGGTTGAGAGACAAGTTTATATGCCATTACCGGCTCTCAGAACCGGTTTCATGGTTCTTTGGATCTTGGCCAACGTTTGGGTCTGCTGCCATAAGCAGATATAATTATTTTCCATACCTTGGAGTAGTAAGTTTTGTCCAGAGGCAGAGTCTATTGCTTACCTTTATACACAGCCAGTTAAGTGAAAGATTATTCTGTATGTTTTTTCTGGATCTCTGCAAACTGGGTTTAGTCTTGGAAAATGAGTCTTGGAATGTTGGCTCTGTTCATAGACTGAAAAAGAAAAAAGAAAGTTCTGTTAATGTTCTCCTAACCAGCTTTTAGAAAATGTCAGTTACCTTATGTGAGGATATAAAGAGGCTATTATTTTATTGTAAATACTGATATTTTTACACACCAATGCATCTATTTACAGACTGTCCTAGTTTGTGACAGAGTGGACACCAGTCTTCATTGGGGGTACAGCCTGAGGATAAGGCTCAAATCACAGAAGCTTTCTTTATGAGATGTGCTCTCTGAGTACAGCTGCATTTTAGAGTGGTGAGCTTGAGACCAGAATATGTGGCTGGCTGTTCTTTTTCCATGCCTCAAAAACAAATATTTAGAAAGTGAAGAGAAGGCTGGATTTTCCCCACCTTTCTGGTATTTTATAAGGAGTAATAAGCATTTCAAGCTGTTGGGTGATGGAACAGAACAGCATTTTTTGCTTGTTTTAAAAACCTGTTTTAAAAGAAATTTTTAAGTTTTTTATGTTCTAAGAATACAGTGCAACAAAATATCATTTTATAGAAACTCGTGGATAAATCAGTAATAAGGTAATGAAACAGAATACATCTTGCAATACATAGCCTAAAGGCAACAATCAATAGAAACTAGATTTCCATAGTTTTCTAGATAGATTAAATTTAAAATGTCTGTGTTTCCCCATTTCTTTAAAAAAAAAAATTCTGATTGGCCATTAGTGAAATCAATTGAGTAAATCAAAGAATGATGAGACAAAATAGCTGTCTAGCATTGAGCACACATCTCTATTAATATATCTTTCTGGGATGATGTTAATGAGCATGTTAGAAACGACCCCATGATTAACTCAGAAAAGTAGTGGGTGGGGGCCACCCAGGCTCAAAACAAATAGTTAATGTATCTCTCCAAAAAATTATCAATAATTGTGCAGGACTGTAACACACGGGTTAGCTGTTTGTTTTGAAGTGTGACCCTCTGACATGTGCCTGATAGTTACTTTGTAAGTATTTAATGCGTTAATAGCTATTTATTGCTTTATTTGCTAATATATCCCATTTTCCCCTAGTAGAACCAAAGGGGCTAGCTGTAAGATAAAACCACCAGCCAATGTTATAGCCCCCTAAAGTAGCCACATTTTTACCTAGGGCCTTGTGCACTGGGGGTGAGTTCCAAATAATTGATGCCACCACCAAAAGGGCCCTTCTCTTTGTGAATGCCTGGCACAACCCAGATGGCTTGGATACCCTTAGCAGGGCCTAAGATGCTAACCAAACTGCACAGAGGGGTATTTATGGGCGCTTCTGTTTGAACTGCGTTGAACCTTAATGATTTGCGAGCCACTTAAACTAGTTCTGGTTAGATTAAAATGAATATTCTTTGAGTCTGCTATATATGTCTATTGTGCCTCTCTCTGTGTTTCAGATTAGCTTTTTTGATACGATATGCCAACGTATACAACAAAGCCAAACATGTCCAAAGCTGGTGGGCTACTCTGCAGTTTACAGAGTGTGTTTTGGAATGGCCTGCTTCTTCTTCATTTTCTTCTTACTCACAATCAAAATCAACAATAGCAAAAGCTGCCGTGCATACATTCATAATGGGTAAGCTGGATGAATTTAACTTTTAAAATGTCCCACTATTCTAAGCCAAAAGTAAGGGTCTCTAAGCCAAATGTAAAGTCTTCTTTACCTTCAACTTCTTTCCCTCTGTTGCCTAGTTTGGGATGGAAAGCTCTTTAGATCTTCACTGTTTGTTAAGGATGTTTGTTCATATATTCATAGCACTGGAAAAGCACTAACAGCAATGATCACTAACCACAATTTCCTTTGCAGTGCTATATTTACCCGTCCCATCCCCTCACCCTATGTTTGCCTGAATTGCTTTGCTGGCTTCCTGTCTGTTTCATTAGATTATAACCCCCAACATGTAATAGTTTGTCTTCTGAGGAATGTGTGTTAAGTACATGCTAGGTGAATTTTCAATGTGGCTCACTTGCGATTGATTCTAGTGATGAACGGTGTTGCCTGTAACAGGGGTTCCCAAATCTTGTTGACTACAACTGCCATAATCCCCAACCAAAGGTCATTGCAACTGGGGGTGATGGGAGTTGTAGTCAACAACATCTTGGAATCCCTGTTACTGAAGAATATTTCCTCAATTTGTTTGACCTCCCATGTAGTTGCAAGCCACTGCCATGGATTCTTATCATGTTTCTGTGTGCTGTGTTTCACTCATTTCTAGAGCTCCATGTTGCTAAAGCTTGTAGCGTTATCTCTTCTTGCATGGTCTTTGAGGTAGGTCCGCTGGGACTGTAGCAGAATAGACACTAGAACAGCTGGGAAATCTAGCTATCTGACTGTTGATTTGCACGTGTGAAGGCATTTAGGGAAGAGACAGTATGCCTCAGCTTCAGTATTGAAGAATGCAGATTTGGTTATTTTTGCTTCTAAGTAAATCCAGTTATCTCTGTGTGTGTGTGTGTTTCTCCCCTCTCCAGATTTTGGTTCATTAAACTTCTAGTCTTGGCAGCCATGTGCTCAGGAGCCTTTTTCATTCCAGACGAGAATACCTTTACTCATGGTACAAACTTATAATTATTTTTGCTCTTTTTTAAAAAGTCTGTTATGGGCCAGTATCAGTTTACAGCAGCTAAAAAAGCTACAGAGAGCTAAATTGGTTATAAAGTCTTTCAAAAGCCCATCGGCTAGTGATCAGAGAAAGAAGCAGCTATACCATGGTGCTGTCTTTCTCTAGTGTTCTCTCTCTCCTTCTTCTCCTCCTCTAACCACAACAAACAGTGGGCATCAACCTGCTGATTCATGTAGATGGTCATGGGGTGAACTGTGAGATCTAAGAATATAGGAAGAAGCAGAGGAAGCAAGACCCTGTACAATGAGAAAGTCATAGATGATGATAGCTGAAATCCTGCAGTGCAATTGAGACCTTTCTGTCAACTTTTTTGCATAAGCTGTGACTGTTGTGCATGAACCATAAAGCACTCCTTCCCATCACCTTGTTGCTGTATTATGAAATATTGTGCAAGGTTTTTTCTATCTTAAGCTTTGTATCTGCGAGCACCAAAACTCTTAATGCGTGCAGGAGAGAGGAGTCATTCTGGAATGTATAAAAAGTTGTTGGTATGTCAGACTGATACGATTAACTTAGTCTTTGCGTAGCTGCAACTACATTGCTTACAGAAGCTAATGACTGATATGCAGACTAAATGCATGGACTGAAAAACATTGTGTGTGCACACAATGGTGGAGGGGTGATTTTCACTGATCTCGCCTTCCTTCTACCGCTCACTGTGCCTCCTGAAAATATATCCCTGAGAACTGGAGGACCTTCAAGGACATATCTTCAGGAATACAGTGAACTGTAGAGTAGGGTTTCTTAACTTTGGGTTGCCAGATGTTGTCAGACTACAGCTCCCATTATCCTCAGCCATGACTGTTATGGCTGGGAATGATGGGAGTTTTAGTCCAACATCTGGTGACCCAAGATTAAGAAACCCTACTGCAGAGGGGAGGAAAGAGCTACAAAATAGCCCCTTCCCCTTTGCATGCATGGAGCATTGTTTGGCACATGCAACATAAGGCTGGATGTCAACAGTATTTTATTCTGTTCCTCATGTGTAGAAACTTCACCAAAATAGCATGACACTTAGTTTGATGTAGTGCTGCTTTAAAAAAGCAGCAATTGCAGTTAAAGGATCATGCAATTAGATTAGTTTCCAATTTGATGACATCTAGTAGTGCAAAATTGGATTTCTTGCAGTGTTTCCAATTCATTACTGTATGAACCTGTATCTGCAGCAGTATATGAACAGCCGTTTCTACTAATAAAAATAATTTGCTGCTGTCATAAGTGCTGGCAGATGGCAGTGTCCAAACTCTAGAAGGAAGGCTAAAGGAACCTAAGAGATGAGCAGTGCAGAAGAGATCCAGCGTGGTGTAGTGGTTAGAGTGCTGGACTAGGACCGGGGAGACCCGAGTTCAAATCCCCATTCAGCCATGATACTAGCTGGGTGACTCTGGGCCAGTCACTTCTCTCTCAGTCTAACCTACTTCACAGGATTGTTGTGAGGAGAAACTCAAGTATGTAGTACACCGCTCTAGGCTCCTTGGAGGAAGAGCGGGATATAAATGTAATAATAATAATGAAGGTATTGTTGCTGAACTTCAAGGCCATAGGCACTTTTCAACCTCACCCCCTTCAGATTAAGCAGTTGTTACTGCAGTTTAAATATTAAGCAGGGTGTATTTGTTTGCATAGCATCGTTAGCACAATTCTAAGTAATTGCAAAAGCCAAATCAACTGCCTTTTTCGTTTCAGAGGTTTCTCCAAAATAAATGAAAAGGGACAACTTGTTTAAAGCCTGCGAATTGCAGCACTTTCACCACTGAGATGAGCCTGCAGTTCACCTTTTAGGTTTCAGTTTTCATTGCTAGTAAATACAGATAGGAAAAGCGAGACGCTTATTATGCTATGCTGATTTTTAATCCATATAGGCCTCATTTTTGTTTGGCTTCCTCTTGCTTCAGAAACACAGTACCTTTGATCCTTTCTCTTTTCTTAAAGCAAAGCCATTGCTCACAATCCTGAGAGAGAGCCAGCCATGTTGACATTGCTCACAATCCTGAGAGAGAGCCAGCCATGTTGGCAGAGCCCACGTTACCAAGCCCTGTAATGAATCTTAATCGCTCTTTCTCTATTGGCTAAAGCATTTGGTCATAACTTAGCCTAGTCACCCATTTCCAGTCTTGCAGCTACTCCTAAATTCTGGCTATTACTTCACTGGCACATGTTTTGAATACTTTGGCATAAGCTGCATTGCTAATAGTTTATGTACACTTAGAAAAGAATTAGGTGTAGGTTAGATTCTGGATTACAGGTGGACTCGCTATACACAGTACTGCTATTCTTGGTTCCATGTATCTGCGGGTGCCTGACACTCAACCTTGTTATCTGTGGATACAAAAGGGTTTAAAACACCGCAGTTCCTAGGTGGCTGGAAATGACCTCAGAGGTCATTTCAGGCTGCCATTTTGTAAAGAGGAGCCATTTTGTGGCTCATTTGTTCTTCTTTTAAAAAGACCACTTTCCCCACAATTTTTTAAGGCATTTTTTTCATGTCCTCACCCTTTTTTGTCCATTTTCCAGCCTCCAGGAATCTAACCCCACCCCAATCCCATTGTGGTGTAGTGGTTAGAGTGCTGGACTAGGACCGGGGAGACCCGAGTTCAAATCCCCATTCAGCCATAATACTAGCTGGGTGACTCTGGGCCAGTCACTTCTCTCTCAGCCTAACCTACTACACAGGGTTGTTGTGAAAGAGAAACTCAAGGATGTAGTACACCGCTCTGGGCTCCTTGGAGGAAGAGCGGGATATAATGTAATAATAATAATAATAATACTGGCTGCACAAGAACAGGCACTAAGAACAAATGCAATAAGAGCAAAAGTAGAAAAATCCGCAACAAACAGCAAGTGCCGCCTTTGTAAAGAAGCAGATGAAACAGTGGACCACCTGATCAGCTGTTGTAAGAAGAGCGCACAGACTGACTACAAACAAAGGCATGACAAGGTAGCAGGGATGATACACTGGAAAATCTGCAAAAAATACAAGCTACCTGTAGCCAAGAATTGGTGGGACCATAAAATTGAAAAAGTTGAAGAAAATGAAGATGTAAAAATATTATGGGACTTCCGACTACAAACAGACAAACATCTGCCACACAATACACCAGATATAACTGTAGTCGAGAAGAAAGAAAAACAAGTTAAAATAATCGACATAGCAATACCAGGGGATAGCAGAATAGAAGAAAAAGAAATAGAAAAAAATCACCAAATACAAATTGAAATTGAAAGGCTGTGGCAGAAAAAGACCAAAATAATCCCAGTGGTCATTGGCGCCCTGGGTGCAGTCCCAAAAGACCTTGAAGAGCACCTCAACACCATAGGGGCCACAGAAATCACCATCAGCCAATTACAAAAAGCAGCTTTACTGGGAACAGCCTATATTTTGCGACGATATCTATAATAACCAACAGTATTGATGATAAAATTCAGCCATCCCAGGTCTTTGGGAAGGACTCGATGTCTGGATAAAACAAACCAGTCAGTAACACCTGTCTGACTGTATAAACAAGAAATAATAATAATAATAATAATAGACCTTAATGCCCCATTATCCACAGTTCCATTATTCACGGTTCCCCTGTAGAACGGAATCCCCATGAATAACAGGGTTCACCTGTATCTATTTCTAGAATTTTTGTTGATATGATAATTATTTATTCCATCACTGACCAGAAAAAGGAAAAAATGCATCAAAATATCAGAGCATTACAACAATATTCAACAGCTATACTGCAGAGCGGTTAAAGGGCCGTAGAAGATGACGCAACTTGTCTAATCCTGTTAGCAGTCAGAAGAGATTTGGCCACATTATATGTAACCTCAGGGTCTCGATCCGAAAGTAAATAGCTAGCACAAGATTGATCTGAATGGCCATAACAGTTTCTTAGATATGGATCAATAAGAGTGACCCAAAAGTCATTATAAAATTTACAATATAATAAAATATGAGTAATTGACTCAACCACTTTATCACCACACAAAGACACATTGAATAAGAGACTTGTTTGTACCTGCCCTCTAATACCGCAGATGGAAATGCACTGAATAGAATATTCTATATTTGGGAACCACAAGTTGCCATATTTGGGAACCACATATCTGACAGGTGAAACTTCAGATAAGGGCAGACTAAACAGAGCTATAAGACAAATGAATGTGTTCTTTTTGATGGGCCACATCCAGTATCCTCTGCTTGAGAACAAGCTTGAAAACAAGCATAGCTCGCTCATAGCCCCAGTCCAATAATAGAGCAGGAGAAAAGCCAAAATGATGTAATTTGGCCTCAACAGAGGATCTCCAACTGGAATAAAACCTCTCTGATAATAACGGGGGTTAGACATTTAGGGAAGAGAAAAGGTTTTAACCAACTATTACAGATTAGCATCCAAGCTCTGACTTCCACCGTGTGCATACCTGACTCCAAACATATAACATCATTAGATAGGCACTGAGGGAGCTGGAACAAACTCCTCAAAATATTGGATTGAATATCTTTAAGAGAAATTTTCCCCCTGATGGGGGAAAATCTGAATTCCAAAGAGCAGATGAGCAAAAGCCTTAACTTCTTGAAGGAACACACAAGATTTTCACTGTTTTAGTCTAAACACGGCAGGGATAAATTGTCCACTTTTAGATCTATAAAAAGCCAAAATGGCTGAGCAGTGTTTTTGCACATAGAATTTTTGTCTTGAATGGATGGTTAACCTGCAGTAGACATCAAGGTGGATTGTACCTCATTTGAGAAGGGGGGCGGGAATCAGAAGACATGTTCAGTATTCTACAACATCTTCCAGGTCAGAATCAACCTTAATGAGGTTAAGTATCTTGTAGGGATGTGCACGGAACCGGTTCCATGCGCTTCCAGGAGGGCAGAGTGGGTTACCATGCGTACGCGCATGGGCCATTTGTGTGCCGATGCTGAACAGGGCTGCAATGAGGAATGCTGCAGCCCCGTGCCCACTCTATTTGGGAGAGTGCCGGTGGGGAGAAAGTGACTGGGCAGGTAGGATGCACCCTCCCTGTCCCTTAAAGTAACCCCCCAGCCTCCGAACCGGCTCAGATGTCAGCATTTTGCACCAGTTCGGTGCTCCAGAAAAGTAGCAAAGAACTGGTTCTGTGCACATCACTAGTATCTTGCGGTGTTTCATCCATTCTCCCCCCATCAGTAATATTGACTAAAAGAACCCTTTTTATTAATATGGATATTGGTGTATCAACAACCCCTACTGGATTGCATGGAGAAATGAAAGTACTGTGTACTAATGGTTCTCTGTACTAATGGTTCTCGGGTTACTGCAGGTTAACGCCACAAAATACTGTTGAAATACCGTAAGCATGCTTTATGTCCATAGATGCATAGACCAGAAGTTGGAACACACAAGATCTTCACTGTTTTAGTAATACCAATAACTGTGGAATGAGATGTACCCAATGCTTTTCTTGTTTCTTTACTACTTCCCATAAATAGTAAATAAGATGCTAATTTTTTACTGTGTAAAAAAATTAGGGGTTGAAAGTGTGTGGATAATTTGGAGTAATTGTTATCCCAATACCAGTTTGATACAGTACATTTGTAGTCTCTTTGGGGTACCATATAAACCCAAAACTGTTTGTAGATATGCATGAGAAGAGCGATCACTTATTCCATTAGGAATCTAGGAATAGGATCTTGCGTGTTCAACTTCTGTGCTTCTTTCCTACAAGACATGGAACAGGTTCTGATCCGGCATCTGCAGACATGAACCATACTTACAGTACTTGGATGGTATTTTGTGGTGTCTCTTTAACCCCCGTGTCATAAATGCATATGGAGTCCAATAGCAGTTGTCACTACCCCAATATCTGTATTAATAAAAATGGCTGTTTGGGGCTGTATTATGAAGAGATCGTGGATGAAACACCTCAGGGCACTAAACCTCATTAAGCTTGATCCTGAGCAGGAATACAGAGTTGCAGAACACTGACCACAAAATTGTATGATTTTTTAACAAAAAAATGATTTTTTTCAAATGGGGTACAATTTGACACCATTTTCCACCAAGGGTTAATCTAGGTAGGGTCTCACTTTCATGAGGTGATGGGAAATATATTGTGCATGTTTTTTGAGTGCCATAAAACATTGTGAATACAAATATGAATTTGCATTTTTGGGGGGATATGGTAAATATATATAAATATATTTATATTTATATAAATATATACTTGGGTATAACTATCCAGTTTCAACCACAAACTGCAGTTTAGGGTGGTTTTTATAAAGGCCTTTTTGGTCTGTGTTGTGCTTTTCAAGGCATCAGCTCCAACTATAGCAAATCTAAATAAAAGCATACAGATTTGGTGGAGATGTTCTAAATGGGCTGATTTAATGGTCCACAGCTTTGCAGAAGAAATATTTTTCTTGTTGGTTCAGCTGTACCTAAGCAATATTTATCCCTACTTTTGCCCTTAATGCAACTTTTTCAGTCTTCTGGATATTCTCTTTTTCTAGTATTAGTTGAATTTTGGAATGTGAAACTATGTCGAACAGTTTCCCAAATTATTTCTCTGTTTTATCCAAGCATAGATTTGATGATAAAGAGCTGCACAACTTCGGAAGCTCCACCTGTTTTTAGAGCACAGCTCCCCAAATCCCTAGTCACAGTGACCAACAGTCAGGGATCACCGGAGTTGTAGTCCAGTGTCTGCAAGAGGGCCGAAGTTGTGCAGCTCTGGGAGAAAACATTTCTTAATATATGGTAGTGATTGCAGCAACCTGTTTAACAGTATGTGGAAATTGGCTAGTGGAAAGATTTGTGGACCACCACAAATTTGCCAAACAGGATTTTTGAGCAAGTGTGTTTCCTTTTTATGACCCCGATCCATTCAGGTCTTCACCATAATTTGATTCCTAAAAGGGATCTCCATAGTAATGAAAATAAATTATTCATGTGAGTCAAACTGACATAAGCTTTCTCTCCCTTTCAGCATGGCGTTATGTAGGAGCTGCAGGAGGATTCCTCTTTATCCTCATTCAACTCATTCTGCTTGTAGAATTTGCGCATAAATGGAATAAGAACTGGTATGTAGTTTCCACATGCACATATGCATGAACTGCCTGTGGCAGCTGTACATTTAGCTGTGCTCTGACTATAATTTATTTTTTCAAAAGGATTGATTTTTTTCCTTTTGCAGCAAGCATGTTCAGTCTCCATTTCCAACCAGTATTTTTTCCTCCAGCAAAATTCATAATTTGCTTTTCTTTCTTGAACAGGACATCTGGCACAAGGCACAATAAACTCTGGTATGGCTCCTTAGCTTTTGTGACTCTCATGTTGTACTCCGTCGCTGTTGGAGCTCTGATTGTGATGGCTGTTCTTTACACCCGGGCTGATGGCTGCAATTTTAACAAGATCTTGCTTGGTGTCAATGGTGGTCTGTGCCTGCTTATTTCAATGGTAGCCATCTCTCCCTGTGTCCAAAACCGTAAGCAAGCTTTTGTTTTGTTTTTGTTTTGTTGCTCTGGTCTTGTTTGAGCTGGACTGGCTAGTGCCTCCTGGCCGTAACTGAGCCCCAATAACTTACCAGTAGAGTGGTTGGTGTGTGTGTGTGTGTGTGTGTGTGTGTGTGTGTGTGTGTGTGTGTGTGTGTGTGTGTGTGGTGTGTGTGATTTGTCTGACCCAGCAGATAAATCTTCCTTGTGAAACACAATCTACCAACACCCACGCAAGTTTTCATTGTGGTCTGGTCATTAGATCTACTCATCTGCCATATGGGGAACTTTGCATTAGTTTCTTATTGATATATGCTTTGTGTTTGCCTGCTTGATATTTTTTTCCCTGTAGCACTTGCATATTGTGAGACTGAGAATATATTGGTGTGTCAAACTGTTTAAATTCAGTACACCTTGTGCCCATTTATGCGTCTCAAGGCTTGTTTACCTGCTTGAATATGCAGGGAGTAGGGGGAATCGGAGATTGGAGTGAGTTGGGGTGACCTGACACTTTTCCTCCCAATTGTTTAACTTCTGTTGCTGCTCTCAGAAGTCAAACAAAACACATTTACAATTTTAAGAGCAGGCAAAAATCTAAATCTGAGAAGGCAGAAATCCTCTTTGAAAAAAGTAGCTGTTTTCCATCTACAAAAACTTAACATAAATTCATCATCTTTTGTTCTTGTTGTAGGTCAGCCACATTCTGGATTGTTACAGTCAGGTGTTATAAGCTGCTATGTCATGTATCTCACCTTTTCAGCACTCACAAGCAAACCAAAAGAATTTGGTAAGTTGCCTTGAATCAAGCATTGCATGTGCATGTATACTTTCAGTGCTATATAAATAAATGCAAATTAAAACGAAAGTAATATTTGTATTTGTCCAAGGCTCAGGTCTCCTTAGACAAACATAAACAGTTGGTGGGATATGGAAGCTCCCTGAATCCTCCCTCCTAGAACCTGACTCATGCATTACAATAGCCCAATTCACATGTTATGTTGAATACACATACTGTCTTATCCTTTTCAGGCTTTATGTTAGACGTGCATACAGATGTCTGTACATTTGTACAGCATTTTTGTATGAATGATTGTACATGCATTTGCTCTAAATGTGAACCTGGCTGCCGGCCTCCTCTAATGTAGGGTAGAGATAGGATTGTATTGCTGTACATGTGTGGAGCATAATGTGAATAACTGTACATGCATACAGATCAGTACATGTGTACACTGTACACAGATTGTACTGCATTGGACATAACCTGTGACTAGATCTTCTGCGTACAGTGTATATACGTAGAGATCTCTACACATGTACAGCGGTTCACACATTATGTTCAATGCATTTACAGTAGTACACTTCCTATCTGCATCCTGCATTTTATTATTTATTTGTTTGTTTGTTTGTTTGTTCTGTTTCTATACCTCCCTTCCAGAAATGGCTCTGGGCGGTTTACACAGAGAAATAATAAACAAATAAGATGGCTCCCTGTCCCTGAAGGGCTCACAATCTAAAAAGAAACACAAGATAGACACCAGCAACAGTCACTGGAGGTACTGTGCTGGGGGTGGATAGGGTCAGTTAGGGCCATTTGAAGGGGCTTGTACCCCTGTTCACTGTTAAAATGAACACAAATATCATGATTCACACACACATATGTACAGACACCTGTACACATGTATAATGTAATGTCTGAATAGGGTTTTTGTTGCATAGTAGCATCTGGAGTGCAAAATGGTTTGTATGAAGTGGCTTCCCATCAGGGGTTGCTCAAGGCCTCTGAGGCATGGCACTAAATGTTGCCCCTTTCATGTGTATCCTCATTTCTTCCCCCACTTCTTAAAAAGCAGGAGGCCGAAGGGCATCTTACCACCTCACAGGTACCCCAATAATCTGCTGCCTGAGGTGACCACCTCACTTTGTCTCATGGACCCTGTTTCACACACAACTTGCCTAACTTCATCTTGCCACCCTGCTTTTTCAGGGAGTTGCACTTGTGAGTTGAAATTGCCTGTGGGGTGTGAGAAACGGCTCCTCATATTATTTGGTGCCCTCGTATTTTTGTTTTCAGGCAGTGGCAGCTGGTGGTTCTGGAAGTGGAGGGTGGGGTTCTAGGCAAGGTAGGTGATGGGTGGAGCCAAAGATGAGAAGTTGAGCCAATTGTGGGTGGCTGCAGAGGTAGAGCCAATTGTGGGTGGCTGCAGAGGTAGAGCCAGGACTAGGCGGGTGCCTTAGCAATAATTGGCAAAGTGTAGATTTGTAGCTAATGAGTGGGATCAAAATACAAACACACACACAAGCATCCAAATCTCAGTCGCTCATCAGCAGAGATACAGAGAAATGTGAAAACATCAGTTGATTTATAGGCTTAACAGGACTACAGTAGTGTGTAGATTTGTATCTAACATGGCAGGATCAAAACACAAGCGTGCACACTCACAGAAAAAGAACTGCACAAGCCACAAGTAAAACACAGTCCAGCTACAAAAGGCTGCATCTGTGGAGAGTAAATGTATTCTGAAGTCACCAGGGCAGCTCTGTCTGCCTGATTATTTAAAAAAATGAATACTACTACAGTCATCCCTAGTCAGTCACAGGTTTCCTAATCCCGGATTTGATTATTCGTGACTGGGAAATTGCCACCACCCTTGCCAAGCACGACCCGAGTATCCATGGTTTGGCACTTTAAAAATAAATTGGGCAGTTTTGGGGGGAATTTCCGGGGGCTCGGGGTCATTTCCGGGGGTTGGGTGGGATTTTTTCTTTATTTATTTTTAGGTACTTTCCCAATCACAATTCCCCTAACTCTGTTTCTCATTCATTTCTATGCCTTGTCAACCATGAATTAGCCAACCCTGAGGGTTTCCAGGAACGGAACCCTCGTGGTTGGCGAGGGATGACTGTACTAATAAAAAACAACAACAAGGAAAAAAAACTTAGCCAGAGTGGTGCAGTGGTTAGTGTGCTGGACTAGACTGGGGAAATCCAAGTTCAAATCCCCATTTAGCCATGAAACTCCCTGGGTGAGTCTGGGACAGTCACTTATCTCTCAGCATAACCTTTCTCATAGGGATGTTGGGAGAATAAATGTGACCTTGTGCACCACTTTGGGCTTTTTGGAGGAAGCACAGGCTATACATGTAAAAGTAAATAAATCTATATAAGTCTCAGGTAAAGCAGAGACCAGTTACAAAAGCTGAGAACAAATGCATTCTGAAGTTACAAGGGCAGCTCTGCATGCCTATCTCAAAAATGTATACATAAAAAATAGAAAAATCACGGGTTTTTCAATTATGCTTGCTGCAGCTATGCATCTCCTGTAACATAGAGGACACCATGGGAAGCAAACATAGGAAGCTGCCATATACTGAGTCAGACCATTGGTCTATCTAGCTCAGTATTGTCTTCACAGACTGGCAGTGGCTTCTCCAAGGCTGCAGGCAGGAATCTCTCTCAGCCCTATCTCGGTGAAGCCAGGGAGGGAACTTGAAACTTTCTGCTCTTCCCAGAGCGGCTTCATCCCCTGAGGGGAATATCTTGCAGTGCTAACACATCTAGTCTCCCATTCAGATGCAACCAGGGCAGACCCTGCTTAGCTATAGGGAGAAGTCATGCTTGCTACCACAAGACCAGCAAAGATGCATGAGTACACCCTCTCCCTACTCCATGCCTGCTGAACAGCTGGGTGCCACTTTCTGCCCACCTTGGGTGCCCACTACTTAGTCTGGGTGACCATCCTAGCAAGCAAAAAAAAGCTTGTTTGTTTTTAAAAAAATAGAGATCACTTCCTTAATCCTTGCCCAATGAACCATTGCCCTCAGTGGTCATACCAATGTTACAAATATTGGCCACGATCCAGATTAGCTCTCTGCTTAGCAAATGGATTTTTCAAGTTCTTCTGCCATTATTTGAAAAGCAGTTTGGACTCAGAAATCCATGCATATGCCCTAAAATAACTTTCTGGCTTCTTATGCCAGTTTCTAATCCAATTAGTCCAATCTTACAGTTTGCTGTTCCTTCCAGTGTTTTATGGCATGTCATTTTGGGATCAGATCAGAGAGCAAAAGAGAGAAAGTAGAGGTTATATTATTTTCCTCCAAACAAACACAAACAAAGAAGCTAGCAAAAGATCAGACGTACCAACAGCCTGCCTGCCCTCTAACCAAAATGGTGATTGGATTAATCTGAGTACCTTAGAGAAAGACTTCCCCACCCTCTGGGCACTCTGATTGGCTCCCTGAGGAGTCAATCAGCCTAGTACCTTTCTGATTGGTTTATAGGGTGGTCCTAGGACAGCCCACTTTGCAAAAACAAAAGTGAGCATGCTTCTTGGCTCCTGCCTTATTAATATTAATATTTTAAAAGATCGGGGGCTTTTCATTTGTTATTTGAGGTTGGTACTATTGTTTCCTACCTCACAATTGTTAAAGAAGCAGCAGGCTGTAGGCAAGAGCATCAGGGAACAACTGAGGGAGGCAATAGGCACACAAAGAGGCAGAGACAACATGGTTGACAGAAATTTAAGGTGAGTGCCACCCACTTTGCCCATAGATAATATCCACCCATTTTCAAATGGTAATAAACCTCAACATTACAGTCCAGTGATGCATCCAACTAACTCAATATCCCCAATGAGGCTTTTATTTTCTCTCCCTTCCTCCCCACCCTAATAGCAGCAATTCAGAAGTACTGCCAGTAGTTTTGTTCTGTTTTTAAGTGGATGACTTTTGTAATGCAGTGCAGGAGGATTGCTCAAAGGGGGGCGGGATAAGAAGAGTGCCCCATTTGGGCATGGATACTCCTCTATGTGCACCTCCTAAATTGATTTGTTGGATCATGGTGTAAGTGTCTTGACTGGACTGGGCAGAGTGCCAGGGTATCCATCTGCTCCCTGCCAGAGGCCCTTAGAGTGCAGAGTGTTGGGGAGGCAAATACGACAGTCATTGGACAGATTTCTCTTTTGTTCTCCACTTCCTTGGAAATCTGATTATTTTGATTTCCCTAGTCTTTCTCTATGTATCCCTTTGTCCTGTCTCTATTTTCATTTGACCTGTTTACCTCTAGGGTAAGTGTGTGCTGACAGTGAATTGTCATTGTGCTAGAGATATATGGAAAACTCGGATAAGTGGTTTGTTGTCTTTGTTTGTGAGCCCTTTGGGGATAAGGAACAATCCCTCCCCCATTTCTTTATTACATCAACTGTTTCTAGAACTTTTCTTGTTGAAGCACAGTACCTGAATATTTTTGATAATGATTTACAAACTCTGCAGCAAGCCGCCTAAGAGATAGGAGGACTTGCTGCTTCCGAGCCACTTTAAATCCCTGTGGTGTGGCTTGCAAAAGCAGGGAGACTCTGTGGCTACTAAGGAATGTGTGCTTGCACTCCGGGCCGCAGCTACTCTGATTGGGGTATTAGTGGACATGCAAGGACTTTGCAAGCTGCACCAGCTGTTTAAAGGGGCTCCGATGCAATGAGCTTACCTATAGCTTAGACAGTCAGCTCACAAGGTGGCATGTGAACCATTATTTTCTTAGTTTAGGTAGACTCTGCACCTGCCTTCAGTCATAACTGAATTAAAAAATGAGCCATGCTAAATATGGATTGGTTTTTAAGCCCTAGATGAGAATAAGAGGAACATCACAATCTGTGAACCCGAATTTGGCCAAGGGCTGCAAACAGATGAGAACTTGGTGACTGGACTGGGAACTACCATCCTGTTTTGCTGTGTCTTATATTCTTGGTAAGTCTCCAGTTGAGTTTCTTCATTGCAGTCGTAAATGTGTGTGTAATTGCAACGAATAATCAGTTTCCTTCTGATGGAGGGCTGTCTTGTTATTTGATTCCATTCCAGCATGGACATAGAGAAGTTTTTATAGAATGGCCACTTCTGCTGAGTTATTCATTTGGGGCCCAGTTTGTGACTTGACTAGCAAGGTTGCCAGTTCACATCCCCAATGGTATGTTTCCCAGACTATGGAAAAGACCTACATCAGGCAGCAGCGATATAGGAAGATGCTGAAAGGCATTATCTCATACTGCACAGGAAGAGGCAATGGTAAACCCTTCCTGTATTCTACCAAAGTCAACCACAGGACTCTGTGGTCGACACCGACTCGAGGACACTTTACATTTACCTTGTGGTAGCTTTCAGTTACCCAATCATTTTTCAGTTATGCAAACCATTAATACAGCAAAATAGTAATCTTGGCCTGTATAATAGAGGGTGTAAGGCAGTTAGTATGCTCTTCCTCAAAAAGTAAGTGAATGGGCAAAACATGTTTCTAAAGAGGGAGCCAGCCTGGTGTAGTGGTTAGAGTGCTGGACTAGGACCGGTGAGACCCAAGTTCAAATCCCCATTCAGCCATGAAATTAGCTGGGTGACTCTGGGACAGTCACTTCTCTCTCAGCCTAATCTACTTCACAGGGTTGTTGTGAAAGAGAAACTCAAGTATGTAGTACACCGCTCTGGGCTCCTTGAAGGAAGAGCAGGATATAAATGTAATAATAATAATAATATAAAGGACAGTGAAGAAGATGCACTTCAAATGGTCAATAATGAGAAACTATTCAATACCAATGAAAGAAAGCAGGCCTACAAGAAAGAACAAGTCAACAACCGAGCAGAAAAATGGAAAAATAAGCCACTGCATGGTCAATATTTGCACAATATAACTGGGAAATCAGACATCACCAAGACCTGGCAATGGCTTAAGAATGGCAACTTGAAGAAAGAAACAAAGGGTTTAATACTGGCTGCACAAGAACAGGCACTAAGAACAAATGCAATAAGAGCAAAAGTCGAAAAGTCAACCACAAACAGCAAGTGCCGCCTTTGTAAAGAAGCAGATGAAACAGTGGACCACCTAATCAGCTGTTGTAAAAAGATTGCACAGACTGACTACAAGCAAAGGCATGACAAGGTGTTAGGGATGATACACTGGAACATCTGCAAAAAATGCAAGCTACCTGTAGCCAAAAATTGGTGGGACCATAAAATTGAAAAGGTTGTAGAAAATGAAGATGCAAAAATATTATGGGACTTCCGACTACAAACAGACAAACATCTGCCACACAATACACCAGATATAACTGTAGTCGAGAAGAAAGAAAAACAAGTCAAAATAATTGACATAGCAATACCAGGGGATAGCAGGATAGAAGAAAAAGAAATAGAAAAAAAATCACAAAATACAAAGATCTACAAATTGAAATTGAAAGGCTGTGGCAGAAGAAGACCAAAATAATCCCAGTGGTAATTGGAGCCCTGGGTGCAATTCCAAAAGACCTTGAAGAGCACCTCAACACCATAGGGGCCACAGAAATCACCATCAGCCAATTATAAAAAGCAACTTTACTGGGAACAGCCTATATTCTGCGACGATATCTATAACAACTGACAATAAAATTCTCGCATCCCAGGTCCTTGGGACGGACTCGATGTCTGGATAAAACAAACCAGTCAATAACACCTGTCTGACTGTGTAAACAAGAAATAATTATAATAATAAGGTGGTGTGTGACGTGTATAATTCACCTAGAGATTTACCTATCAGGAGGTATAAAAACATGATAGATAGAGAAATAAATAATTCAACATTTTCCCCAACAGGTATTTGAATGCTTGTTCATTCACTTGTGTACTGCTCCACAGAGAAAATGCTCACAGATACAGCAGTATAGAGGACGCAGCCTTGGTTAATACACTGCCACTTCTTGGCATGTTGTTTCAGGTGCTGTCTTCATGGAAATCATTGCTGGAAAGCAGTGGTGGTATCTACAGAAGCATTTCGCAAAATATCTGCATCCCTAAGGAAAGCTCTTTATGGAACAATTAGGAGTATCTGAATTTACCTTATAGGTCAAATGGCACTTGATGTTCAGTGCATCATTAGCACTTCATGGGCTTAAATTTCTGTAGGTAATAGCTGCTGGGGGACAGGGAGGTCCAGATGGTTGACTGGGTGGGGCTTCAGCCCTTTGCCCCCATTATAGTCCCGATCAAGATCATTGTGTCTGCTGTTTGCCCCAGGAGGAAAGCTTTTCCATTAGTGTCGAATAGCAGCTGCAGGAGGGGGCTTTATCAGGACCATGGTGGGAACATAATGGTCACCGCCTTCAAAATGGTCTAGATTACCAGTGGCTGCTGTGGATTAAAGAAGAGATGCACTAAGCAAGGCACTAAAAGTCACATCTAGTTAGTCCCTAAGTATTTCTCTAGGGTTGTTCTTTATTAAAAACCAAAGAATCCAAACAAAAACAAAAACTAGGCAATCGACCAGCCATCTTAAACTCCCATAATCCCCAACAAAAAGCCATTGGGGCTGAGGATTATGGGAGTTGAAGTCCAATAACATCTGGGGACACAGCTTTGAGAATCCCTGGAACAGACCATTTCTACTTGCAGGAGTCTGTTTTCCACAGAAGAGATGTATTTCTTACATGGAACAAATCTCTTGGAACTCTAAGGCTTGCTCTGTTTCAGTGAATTCAGTGGGGTTGATGATTTCCAGAAACCATTAGACCCATTGTTGTTAGAAAAGATTTCTCTTGAGCCAAAGCAGCATTGCAAAGCAATTCATTAATGTTGATTCTTTCCTGTTTGTTTCTAGCCTGACCTCGACAACACGTGCAAGTTCTGAAGCACTGAGAGGAATATATGCAACGCCAGAAACTGAAGTGAGCCAACTTTTCCCTTTATACTAGAGTCTATATGCTTCAGCCAGGCCAAGTCTCCTTGTGGAAACGTCCATTTTATAATTCTACACGCACACACACACACACACACACACACACACCCTGTGTCTGCATTTCTGACTAGCATTTAAAACAGGGCTACAAAACTCAAATGCCCTGTTGGGCCGGAACCATCCACAACCTGCAGTGCAGGGGCTGAGATTTATTTTATTTTATTTTATTTATTGTTAAATTTATATACCACCTTTCATTAAAACAATCCCAAGGCAGTTTACAGCAAAATTTAAAAACAAGATTGTAAAAAAAGAAGACACAATTAAAATATTAAGTTAAAAATATAAAACAGATCTGATTAAAAATGTAAAACACAGCATAAAAAACAGTACAAAATACAAAAAGCAGCAGCAGAGACAATCATATAAAAGCCTGGGTAAAAAGCCAGGATTTAACATGATTTCTAAAGGCTGTGATGGAGACTGAGGAGCGAATAGCCACCGGGAGAACATTCCAGAGTCTGGGGACAGCAACAGAGAAGGCCCTGTCCCACAACCGAGCCTCCCTCATTGTTGACACCTGGAGCAGAGCCCCCTCAGATGACCTCGTCAGGTGGGCAGCAACCCTTGGGAGCAGCGGTCCCTCAGGTATCCAGGGCCCAAACCGTTAAGTGATTTAAAGGTCAAAACCAGCACCTTGAATTGGACCCGGAAACAAACTGGTAGCCAGTGCAGCTCTTTCAAAATGGGTGTGATGTGCTCCCACCGGGCAGCTCCAGATAAAACTCTAGCTTCCACATTTTGCACTAGCTGCAGCTTCTGGGTATTCTTCAAGGGCAGCCCCACATAGATCATGTTACAGTAATCCAGACGTGGCATGACTAAGGCATGGGTAACTGTGGCCAGATCTCCCTTCTCGAGAAAGGGACGCAGCTGGCGCACTAGCCGAAGCCATGCAAAGGCATCCCTGGCCACCGCCTCCACCTGAGCTTCCAAAAGCAGAGCTTAGTCCAGCAATAACCCCAATCTGCATACTTGCTCCTTCAAGGGGAGTGCAACCCCATCCAGAACTGGTAAAATCTCCTCATCCTGATTGGCTCTCCTACTGACCAACATTACCTCCATCTTGTCCGGATTCAATTTCAGTTTATTAGCCCAAATCCAACCCATCATGGCCTCCAGCCCCCGGTTCAGGACATCCACCGCCTCCCTAGGATCAGGTGACAAGGAGCTGAGTGTCATCTGCATATTGCTGACAACTCAGTCTAAGTCCCTGGATAACCTCTCCCAGCGGTTTCATGTAGATGTTAAACAGCATGGGGGACAAGACCGAACCCTGCGGGACCCCACAGGCCAATGGCCACAGAGCCGAGCAGTAGTCCTCCAGCACCACTTTCTGGACCCTCCCCTCAAGAAAGGACCGGAACCACTGCAACGCAGTACCTCCGATTCCCATACATACTCAAGAGGCGGCCCAGAAGAATACCATGGTCGATGGTATTGAACGCCACCGAGAGGTCCAGCAGAACCAACAAGGACGCACTCCCCCATCTAGTTCCCAGCGTAGGTCATCCACTAGAGTGATCAAGGCAGTCTCAGTCCCATGTCCGGGGCAGAAGCCAGATTGAAAAGGGTCCAGATAATCCATATCATCCAAGACCCTCTGCAGCTGGGACACCACCACACACTCTAACACCTTGCCCCAAAAGGGCAGGTTAGAGTCTATAGTTGTCTGAGTTGGAGGGATCAAGGGAGGGCTTTTTTAATAACGGTCTTACCATCGCCTTATAGCATCCTGTCCTCCCTTAATGAGGCATTAATAATCACCTCCAACCATCTACCTGTACCCTCCCTAGCAGCTTTTATTAGCCATGAAGGGCAAGGGTCAAGAGCACACGATGTTGCCTGCACACTGCCCAGGATCTTATCCACGTCCTCAGGATGCACCAACTGAAAAGAATCCAACACAATAGGACCAGATGGTACCAAAGGCACGTCTGCCGGAACTGCCAAAACTCTGGAATCCAAATCAGCACGGATGTGAGCAACTGTACCTGCAAAGTGACAGGCAAACTGATCACAGCGGGCTTTGGATGATTCCTCCCCCATTACCTGGGGGCAGGGTGCATGCAGCAATGAGATCCATTCTTCCCACATTATTACATTAAAATTAAAAATATTATTAGTTACTTGTGGATCTATTCTGCCTGTCAATGGACCCATAGTTTTAACCAAGGAGAGTGGCCAGAAAATAGATCCTGTCCCTGCTCAATCAGTGGGGGCCCTGGAGTGCATGCCAGCAGCAAACAAATGCCAAGTCCTCTCCTTAAATTGTCATTGCTTTCAGGCTGCAATCCTAGGCATGCTTACATGGGAGTAAACCTCACTGGGTACACCATGGTACATATTTCTGAGAAAGCATGTATAGGATGGTGCTATAAGGCAGTTTCTAGCTCCTGTGTTGCTGCAGGATACCTGGGGGCCAGTAATATAGTCCCTCAGGGCCGAATCTGGGCCCCGGGCCTTATGTTGTACAGGCCTGATTTAAAAGGTGCCCACATTTAATGAATTTTGTCTAGACTTGTTCTTTCCAAAAACTCAAGGCTATGCCAGTATTATCTTGCTTACATGTTGATGTTGTGGAGTCCAGTTGTCTATAGCAGCTACCTTGAAAGAAACGGCAAGTCATCAGCCTTTTTACTGTATGATAGTGCCCAACTTCAACCTTTACCACCTAGTTCATTCACCTAGGTCACTGATTCTAAACTCTTACATTTGAAGGTATCTTGTAGAAATTGTAGTCTGCATGCAGCAAGCATAATAAACTGTGGTCGGAAGTTTACCCATACGTTCTGTGAAGTGGCTTGAAACTCCACTAGGACTTGCTAGAGAAAGGTCTCACTTGGTCAGACCCATTTTAGGCCCATCACCTGTCTAACACAGTAGAACTACTATCTTCGGTGTGACCAGCCCTTCACGTTACAGTGGTTATGTTATATAGGCAAATGGCAATTATGGCTTGGATGGCTTTCATGGTTGATTCCAGTGCCAGGGGTCCCTTCTTGTTGTACAGCTTTTGGGCAGCTTCTGGTCTGCTGACTCTGGCAATGCTGATCACCTGTGGAAAGGAAGGAGAAGCTTTGATTCAGCAGTTTATGCACTGTTTCTAAAAAGAAGTCATCTATGCATAAAGCTGCATATTTGTATTGTTGCTTTTAAATAATCACTTTGTGCATTCTCTAGGTGATTGGCCATTGAGATTTTTGAGGCTCATCTAGCAAATAAACAGCTGTAAAAACACTGAATAAAATGTGTTTCTTGAAGCATGATGGCTGCCAATGTGAGCAAATGCTGGAACTAGGGAACAGAAGGGAATTCATTTTATAATAGGGTCTGTCAGCTGCCACTAATCACTTTACCTGATTTACCAGATTTGTGCATATTGCATTTTTTTTGTATGTTACACTGCAATAACTTGTGGAAAAGCAGTTAAAAATGCTGTAAATAAATTGAATAATTTGAAAAGGGATAAAACTGGCACGGCATTCACTGTTGCAGTATGATGCCTTCTCCATAGCTGGGTTCAGATGTAATGGGGAAATCATGGCATCCCACTATGATAATGAACCTTAGAGAGCCTCTCCTCTTCTTTCTTGCACATGAAAGGATAATGAAAACCTTTGCTTTCACTCTAGAATAAGCCACAGTTCTGTGTTAACATACAAACCCTGTGAACTGTGGTTTGTTCTAATACTGGTTTGTTAAACCAAGATCAAACTGTGATAAGTTAGAATTAGAGTAGATGGCAGTTCTCTAAGTTTGTACATAATGTGTGACTTCTGCATGATCCCCACCGCATGTTAAGGTCATCTGAGGAGGTCTGTCTCCAGTTACCACCTGTTTGTCTGGTGGCGACTCAGGGGCGGGCCTTCTCTGTAGCTGCTCCTGGGCTATAGAATGCACTCCTGGCAGAAATCCATAATTTGAGTTCATTACTGTCTTTCAGGAGAGCCCTTCAAACCTATCTGGCCTGGCCTTCCAGGGTTTTTAAACTGCTGTAAACTGTTTTAAATGGTTGCCCTGGTTTTCGAGGGTTTTTTTTAGTTGTTTGAATGTTTAATTGGTTTTATTTTGTTTTGTTTTTGTTCTGTTGTAAACCACTCTGAGCCATTTTGAAAGGGCGGTATATAAATCGAATAAACAAACAAACAAACTGTGGCTTGTTCTTAAAGTGAAATCAAAGGTTTTCACTCTCCTCTTACATGATGGAGGAGAGATGAGAGGATTAGGATCACATAAGCCCATGCCTCTCTGAAGTTTATTCTTGTAATAAGACATACTAGTCGACCCCGCACAGAGCACCTGTGCGCTCTTTGGGGCCAGCGGTTACCTCTTCCCCCACCACCTTCTGCCCCAATCTCCACTTCCAGGCCCAGCGGCCTCTCCTCCCCACCGCCACTTCTCCCCCCCTTTCTCTCCCCCCCCCCCCCGGCCTTGCCTCTGTGGCTGGGCTGGGCCCGGCGCTGCCTCTGGCCTCTGCAGCCAGGCCTGCCGCTGCCACTGCAACCAATCCTCCTGGGTGCGCCTCAGCCAATCAGGCCTGTCCACCGCCCAGCCAATCAGCTGGGCAGTGGGACGCACATTCCAAGGCACACCCAATCCTTAATTAATATAATAGATGGTTTCCTATTATGTATGAACCTGGCCAGCGTCTCAGATGTTTCCAGTGCAGGTCGAATATACTAGATACCTTCAACCTGCTCGGACCCATGTTAGTCTAATACCTTTTTCATGTATATTTGCTGCCTGTTTGCCAATCTGGTGGTAGTTAATAGAGTATCTGAAAGCAGTTCAAGTTAGGGTCCTTTCGGATGACAGCTTGTCCCTCCATGCTGCTTCAAAAAGGCAGTGCTTTTTGCTAAGAAAGTGCTTCAAAAAGGCAGTGCTACTTAGAACGGGGCTTTGGCACAAATCTAGCTGACTTGGCATCTAACATTGCTGTGCTGCCAGTTTTGATCCTGCTACTTCATTTGGACTGGCAGTAATCAGCTTTGTTGGATGTGTGATTTAGCAGCATGCCTGACCCTTGCAAGCAGCACAATCAGGAAGCCCTCTTAGTGTGTTGATATTTCTTTTGCTGTGCAAGAGACGAGACAGATGGATTCTGTCTGGGAAGACAGGCCTGGTTGTATGCGAGAACTGAGAACTGCTGTACTGAAGTGTACCATAATACAATTACTCTTAGATCATTTGCTCTAAAGAGCACTACAAGAGCCATTGCAGGGAAACATAAAGAAAAGGCTAGCATCAGGCAACTAATTGTGTTTCTGATTCTTTCCCATGACAAAGAGCCTTTTGTCTTCTGATTAGAAATGTAAACATAATTCTTCAGCTGCATCTGTTGAAGAGAAAGGCCGTCTTACGTTGGAACTAAAGACAGTTACCCACATTAGGCAGAACTGGTTGCATGCATGCCAACATTTGCTAATTGAATCTCTCAACGATTTGCAAGGCCTGGATGTCCAATATAGCTTTAAAATCCTGATTCCTTAAAACTGGAGAAGCACATATATTATTGTCTTAATAATTGCATGTTATTTGGAAGAAAAAAGTTAGGGTGATGGTAAAATTTAAATTTAAAGATGCAAAGAAACAGTTAAGCTAAACCATGTATATAACTATCTGTCCTGTTTCAATAAAATGAAAATATTTTATCTTTATTACTTTTTCCTGGAGATAATATACCTTAATTACTATGGGAGGAGAGCTGGTCTTGTGGAAGCAAGCATGACTTGTCCCCTTTGCTAAGCAGGGTCTGCCCTGGTTGCATATGAATGGGAGACTACATGTGAGCAGTGTTCCCCTAACAGGGATTCCCAGATGTTGTTGACTACAACTCCCATAATCCCCAAGCAAAAGCCATTGCAGCTGGGGATTCTGGGAATTGTAGTCAACAACATCTGAGAGTCCCTGTTAGAGGGAACACTGCTGATGGTGAGCCCTATAAGATATTCCCCTTGGGGATGGAGCTGCTCTAGGAATTGCATCTGCATGCTTGTTTCCTCCAAGACAGGGCTGAGAGAGACTCCTTCCTGCAACCTTGGAGAAGCCATTGCCAGTCTGTGTGGACAATACTGAGCTAGATGGACCAATGGTCTGACTTGGTATATGGCAGCTTCCTATGTCCCTACATAGTATTGTAATCCCTGTATTGAAGGAATTACGCTGGCTGCTGATATGTTTCTGGGGAAAATACAAGGTATTAGTTATAACCTATAAAGCCCTAAACAGCTTGGGCCCTTGGTATTTAAGAGAACGTCGTCTTCATTATGAACCCCACTGCCCATTGAGATCATCAGGAGAGGTCTGTCTGCATTTGCCACCGGCCCGTCTGGTGGATACTCAGGGACGGGCCTTCTCAGTTGCTGCCCCGAGGCTTTGGAATGCGCTCCCTAGTGAAATAAGAGCCTCTCCATCTCTGACCATTTTTTAAAAAGTCTTTAAAGACACACCTGTTCACCCAGGCTTTTAACTGATACTGTTTTAATTGTTAATGTTTTAGAACATTATTTTTAAAATTTTATATTGTCATATTTTAAATTTCTTGTTTAACTAATGTTTTAACATTGTTTTTATTTTGTTGTAAACCGTCCAGAGACGTAAGTTTTGGGCGGTATAAAAATATGTTAAATAAATAAATACATGCAAGCAGACAGAAAATACTTGTGAATTAACAAAATGTACAGAAGAAAAAATACTTTTGTATTTTTAAATGTATTAAAAATACATTTTTTAATTTTTAAAAAACTCTGAAAAGTGTTTGAAGCTGCTTCACTGTAGGAAACAAATACTTGCTTTTTTGAGCTTGGGAACATAGGAATCTGCCTTATGCTGAGTCAGATCATCAGTCCACCTAGCTCGATATGATCTTGACTGGCAGCCATTCTCCAGGGTTTCAGACAGGGGTCTTAAGCCTGCCAGGAGATAGAAGGAATTGATCCTGGGACCTTCTCTATATCAAGCATGTGCTCTGCCTTTGACCTACAGTTCATTTGTATCAATGAATACATAACTATTTACTGTAGAAGAAGAAATCTACAATAAGTTGGTGTTCTTAACTCAATTGTATCCCCAGAAATTTCGCTGTAATGAGTCACTTAAGAACCCATTGCTGTGTTCAAGAATGTGGCTCAAAAGAGGTTTTATTTTCAGTGCAGAGCAATGGCAAATAAAATTACATTCATGTAATTGCCATTAGTTTATACAGAAAAGGATCTTATAGAAAATTGCAACATGCTGTTTGTATCTTCCCAGAAATACCATCTCAGGGGACCAATGCTCAGAGTGATTTTTGGCAATGTCTTCCTTGCTAGAGATAGCGTTGTTGCACTTACAGCTCTCTCTATGTTCTCTCTCTATGTTCTCTCTCTCTCTCTCTCTCTCTCTCTCTCTCTCTCTCACACACACACACACACACACACACACACACACACACACACACACACACACACACCCCTACCTCTACCTTTTTATCCCTGTCCCCCAAACTATTGGAATAAAATTGCAGTCATTTTTGCACATGTCAGGGATGGGGTAGCAATGAACAAATTGCTGTACTCTCTCCATGGAGTAATCTTTGGAGGACATTCCTGCCCATTTTCATTTCCATTCCTTTGATCCATCAGTAAAATATGATAGTAGTTTTTGTGTGTTTGCAAATTTGACTGCTGCAGGCCTGATGGTCAGAACAATAAAAGCATCATGCCATACTGAAAGCTGCAAGTATTGCAATGCTATTACTCATTTTCCACTTCTAGGGGTGTAGACCTTGTCAAAAATCACAATGAGCATCCCCCTCACCGCCGATGGTACTGACCACACTAGCTGACTCGTGTACTAATAAATGCTTATTTTTCAGCAGTGGTTATAGAAGACTATAAATTTGCCATTCTATATTTGTCAAGTTCAAACCTTGAAAGCCATTTTTAGTATGGCTGACATCCTGACTAAAGCTGCGCATGTAGCAAAAAAAATCACATGTGCAGCAGTAGCACCCTCACTTCTGAACATGGGTGCTTGTGCATGGGAAGACAATTACCAAACTCCCCCTTCCCTGAAGCACTATAAACATGATGCAACTATGTCCCAGAGAGTTGCACAGCCTTCAGAGACATAATCGTGCTTTGCTCAGAGCACTTCCAGGGAGAGGGAAGGTCACCCCAGCGCTGTGTCTGGCTCTCATTGTTCAAAAGTGGAGATGCCACCACTGCATGCATGCTGCACATGTAGCTTTAATCAGGATATCGTCCTATATTTTTTAGGGATGTGCACGGAGGTGCGGTCTGGCGCTGGTGGGGGTCTCCCTTTAAGGGCAGGGGGGTTTTCACTTACTCCTCCCGCTGCTTTCCCCCTGCCGGCACTCTGTTTTTGCAAAAGGTTTTGGGGGCGGGAGCATTCTTCCCTGCCACCCGTCCAGACAATAATGGGGGAAGGGGCAGCAGGGAGGAATGCTGCTGCCCAAAAAACGTTTCGCAAAAACAGAGCGCCAGCAAGAGGAAAGTGGTGGGAGGGGTAAGTGCAAACTCCCCCGCCCTTAACAGGAGACACCCCCCCGGTGCTGGACCGGCCTAAGTTCAAACCAGTTTGAAGGCCTCTATAATGGCCTCCGGACCGGTCCGTGCACATCCCTAATATTTTTTGCTTAATGATCTGTAAGTTTGTGTTGATTGTAATTCTATTATGTTTTGCCTTGGTAAATGGAGTCTTCTCTTGATTTTGTTTTTCTTCTATAGATAGCTCGCTGCTGCTTCTGCTGTACTCCTGATGGAGATGGTAAGAATTTTTCCCTTCATACATCTTCACCCCACATGCAAACTTGCATGATTTAGAAGAGAGTGGGCAGGATGTATATAGTGAACCAAATATTGTCCTCTTTTTTTGTCTTTGAATGCTCTGTTACATCTTTGAGACAGCTTTAAACACACTTATAGTTGTCATTGTGAAGGTTGCAAAAATAGTGGTGAAAATTCCTTATTACGACTCATTAAGACTTGAAAATGGGAAAACAAGCTTAATTTTTTAAAGTACAAATTAAATGTTTTGTAAAACTTAAGTATGTGTACACGTGGAAACTGGCTTCCGCGGCTCGGTTTGAATTTGAACCACTCCACCACTATCCACATTCAGAACCTACCTGCCTTATGTGAAGGATGAGGGTACAAGAAAAGATGAGAAGGGTGATGGAGAGATCCTGCTAAGATCCATTTCCTCTTTTCTCTGCTTCATAGAGACAGTTGAGGAAAAAGCTGAGTTGTTTCTATCCTGATTTTTGCTGAGAGATTTCTGCATCCAGTAGATTACAGCGGAGTTAGTCCTCCAACCCCAGTCAGGAGTCAGGACCAAAAGTGACTTGTCCTGTAAACCCAAGTACATATATTATAAACATCTTGTGGACAAATGGCAACAATTTCATAAGCCTTAATTGCATGTAAAACATTCTTGACCAAAGAATGTTTTCTTTGTATTGTCCTTTTATATATGTTTAGTAATGAAGTTTTAAAAACATTCCCAAAGATACATAGATATTGTGCAGAATGTTCTCTTGAAACATTGTTCTGTTTCATTCCATTGCATTCTAACTACTCATAGCAGAGCTATTTAAAATGTGTATGTGTGCGTGCACGCAGGCACTCTGTGGTGTGTGGGTAAAGTACATAATTGCACAAGAAGAGAGGCATGCAACTTAAAATAAAAGTGTAACCACAGAGATCTAAATTATAGGCATAGCTTTAAAAGAAAACCCAGGGATACTACATATCTGTGGATGGAAAATAGCATATGTCCTATTTCTCCTGCCATGTGTTGCTGTGCTGTATATTTCCCTAGAATTAATTGTACTAAATTGTACTCCTGTGGCAACTTTCAAGGTGACCATTTCTGTTCTGTTCACATGGACATTTCCAGTTGGATACTGTTTACTTTACTTCCAAAAGTTTCATCTGTCAGCAATTCAATTTGAGGGGAGCGTGAAAAAATACTGCAGTGATACCTTAAGGGGAATCTTAAGTGAAGTAGTGTGTCCCCAGAGTACTGAACGGGTGACTTCTCAGGGAAGTAGAGTAGAGTGACTGCTACTATCCCATGTCTGAAGAAAAACACAGAATACTAAGGATATATGTGTAGGATCCTTTTGTGCGATATCAGCTGGAAGTGTGTGAGTAGGCGGTCACTATTCAAACGGATGTCCAAACAATATTTAATCGCCTGTCCTTGGACTTGTCTGCATTGTATTTTGGGATGCAGGTTGCCAGGTATAGTCTTCTGTCTTAAGACTCCTTTCTCCCCTGCAGAATTTGGCTTCATTATAAATACAAGGAATTCAGGATGGGTGTGTCATCTCTCCAGGCTGATTTGCACCAACCCAAATTTGCTTGATGCAGCAGTTTGATTCAAAGGAAGGCTGCTTCCCTTCTGGCACCAAATGCTCCTCTATGCACAGTTTTGCTCAGAAGCCAACGTTTCTAGGGTGGGGAGGGCATCTGGTAACATGGATGGGTGCCCAAGTAGCAGTTGGCGCCTCTTACTACTGCTCTAGCTTATGTTTTCCTTACCTCCCAATACTGGAGTATCTTCAAAAAATATTATTCTTTGTGTTTGGTTTATGCAGCTGATGTTGAAGAGCCTGTTGGCAGAAGGGGAGGCCAAAAAGTAATTTATGATGAAAAGAAGGGCACTGTGTATAGCTATGCCTATTTCCACTTTGTGTTCTTCCTGGCTTCTCTTTACGTCATGATGACCATCACCCACTGGTTCAAGTAAGTCAGCTTTTCAAAATAAAGATTTTTAGTCACATAGTGACTCAGTATGAGTTACAACCTGGGGTGCTCCTGGTTAAATCTTACCTTAGTTACAAACCCTTTAAGCAGGCAAGACATTATTCTCTCCGCCATCCCCACCTGCCTGCAATATGGGGCTACTAATATTGGTTTATCTTCAATAAGCCAATATTAGTATCTTATCTCCACAGAACTTTTTCCAAGGAGTGGGTCAAAGTCAGCAGTCCAATACTCTCCTCCCTGGGGGTATGCCGCATTGAACTGGCCCCCTGGGTTGAGCCAGTTCCCACTGAACTCTGTGGGAATTGGCTAGGGTTGCCATATTCTGGCTTTCCAAATCTAGGTGCCTAATTTGCATATTATGTAAATTGGCTTGAAAATAATTTTTGAGCAGAATTGTGACTGCACATTTTGCTCCATAACTCTGCTTCTACAAGGGCTAGAGCTTAGCACTTTTTTTAAAAAAAAAGAAAGCAAGCTGAAATCCAGGCGAATCTGAGTGAAATGCTTAAAATCTTGGTGAAACCCACCATTTTGGGGGGCATGGCAACTCTAGAATTGGCTCAGTCCAAGAATAGGGGCAACTGCCCCGTCTTGTACGCCTGCTCCGGACACCCATGCCTGTCTTACAAGACTATTGTAATTACTCAGATAGCAAATGTGTAGCACTTGAAAATTTGAAATGTGGACTGTAAATTATAATTGTTGCTATTTATATTGCAACAATACAATGGAACATAGAATAATTATATGTGTATAATCTCCAGTGTTTGAAGTTGCCTTGTTTTGAATTTAATCATGAGACATAATATACTTGTCTCATTTTTATGAACAAATTGCCTGTCAAAATGCTACTACACCTAAACCATTGGTCTGTATCCAAACAAAGTTAGTCATGACTAAGTACCATTAAAGTGATTGAGACAAGTTAGTCATGCCTCACTTGAGTCCCATTAATTTCAACGAGACCTAGTCATGACTAGGTCCCATATCCATATCTTTGGATACATATCACTGTATCCATATCTTTGGATACAACCCACTGGCCAACATCCAGTCTAGCCCTCCACCGACATATCAGGGGTTTCTTTTAATTGTGTGCAGGGGGAGAGGCGATCTTCAGCAGTTTCCTCTTTCTTCTGCAGCTGCTTGTGCCTCCCAACCCTCAGGGACATATTTATGTCCCCCATCCCTCAGGGACATAGTTACGGGAGTCACAGGTGACTATAGAGGGAGGGTGAGATTTATAAAAATTGGCCCTCTTCCTTCCACATTGTAAAACCCAGCAGGTTGGCAGAGGGTTAGTCTGACCATTGTTTCTAAAGTATCCGAGGAGCTGTATCAAATAAAGATGTCAAGGAGGGTTGTGGGTGGACCACTCACTGAAAACATCAGTTTGGCAATGAAGTAGTAAACTTAAGGTAGGAAATTGCTAGGGAAAAGACTGAAAATAAAACTGTCCTAATTATAAATCAATAATGTGGACATGTTTGGGGTACTGTGAACAGTTCTGGCCTCCCAATCTCAGGGATATTACAGCACTAAAAATATAGGGGGGGGAAACAACCAGAATGATCAAGGAGTTGGAGCACCTTCCATGCAAGGAAAGGATAATTGTTTGGAGATTTCTAGTTTAGATTAAAGACAACTGAGAAAGAGGAATTTAATAGAGGCTTTTAAATGAGTGGTACAGAGAAGTGGGGGAGGGGATTGATACTTTACGTCTTCTCCTCTCTTAATATTAGAATTTGAGGTCACCTAGTTAAATTGATTGAATTTGAAGACAAAAGAGAGTCATAGTTCACATTGCATGGTTAATTTATGAAATTCATATTCCCACAGGATGTAGTGATGGCCACTACCTTAAATTGCTTTAAAAAGGAATTAGATCAATCCGCGACTGATAGATCTATCATTTAATTCCATGATGGAATTAAAATAAAACCTCCATGTTCAGAGGCAGTATCACTCTTGAATATCAGATGCTGGGGACTTACTTTCAGGTGCTGGTTGTAGACTTTCTGGAGCCACCTGGCTACCTAAAAAGCCATTTTTGGAAACTAGATGAGCCCTTGGCTCATAATCCAGCAAGGCTTTCCTTATTTTCTGCCACCCTTCACTTGTCTCTTGAGGCTGTTCAAAGGTCATTTATTGCTAGGAGTCTAAAACAGAAATGAGATTATTAACAGTGCCCTGCATATCCATTAACCTCCTGCTCCTATTCTTCTTTGTAGTTACAAAAATGCTGCAATTGAAAATTTTTTGGTTGGAACCTGGTCCATATTCTGGATTAAGATGGCTTCCTGTTGGTTTTGTGTCCTCCTCTATTTATGGACTCTGCTTGCTCCTCTGTGCTGCCCGACCAGAGAGTTCTCAGTGTGAAACTTCTCCCTGTACAAGAGTCCAGTGGTTTTGGAAATAGAAAAACTATCCTATCTACTAGCTGTCCTAACATTGTTAGTTAGGATTCTGCTTTCTCTCGTATGAAACTGTACACTTTGAGACTTTTTTATTTTTATTTTCTTTTGTACACTTTTTTATTTTTTATTTTCTCTTTACATTATTTGAACTTTAAAAGCCTGAAGGAATACATCTAGTCAAAAGCAACAAGGGGTCAAAAATATATCCCAGAATAAGCAGAACAGCTTTTAAATTTACAGACTGTCTGTTGTGCAAATGTATGTGTTGTATGGTTTTTGCAATGATACTTTGTCAGTCCACACAGACTTTTGATATCCAGTTGTGCTTTTGCTGAAAATATGAAACAAATTGGTATAGAATAACAAAATTGAAACCTTGATCAGGATACTGTTCCAATAGGTGGGAATAGCATCCACTCAAGGGTTTCTTCTTCCTTAGTATCTTCTTCTTAGTATTAGATGCTCATAGTAAATTATTGCAAATGTGGATTGTGGAAGAAAGGACTTGTGGTTGTAGAAATATTTATTTATGGTATTAATGAAAGGCACTACTACTACGTTTGTAGTCATTGTAATGAAAGGCACCTTTATGAATCACTGGGTGACATGATGTGTAACCTAAAATTTTGCCTGGTATGCCAGACACTGTAAATGTTGGTGCAATTAATGAGCAATTATTATGGGCCACTCTGGGAGAAAATGCATCTGATGCAATATTTAGAATAGTACCACTGAGCAACAAAATGTAAGTTTTGCCTATGTAACCGGAGCTAAGTTAATAAATCAGAGGAGTTTTTGAAAGGGTGCAGTCCTCTTAGAAATGTGATCTATTGGAGTGAAATATAGAAACTAAGAAATCAAGAGAAGAGTTGTATTGCAAAGTAATTTTATACTAAAGAAAAGTCAGGAATATTGAACATTATCTCAAGAGGGTTTTTTGTTTTTGTCCATTACTTCTTTAGATATCAGATGTTATCCTTAAATACATTTTGATATAATTATTTCAAAGTGCAATTATGGATAGAGACTATAGAAAAAGGAGATATTACAATATCTGGGGTCTTAAAAATGGCATCTTCATGCAGAATTAACATTTTGCCTTTCTAACTCCTAATTAAGTTGAACTTCATGCCTTTCCCATGCCCACCAAAGATCGCTTCTCCCTAGGATCAGGGCTGACTTTTTAAAAGTTATTCTTCCATGTGAAGAGAGTAGTCCTGGGAATAGAAACTCATACATACTTAACCTCATTAATCCATTTAATCTGAGTCTTAGATAAGCACACATAAGATGTTAGCATATTGCTTGTTGTCTAGGTAGGCAGCTGTGCTTAACATAAGAACAGCCCTTCTGGTTCAGGTCCAAGGCCTTTCTGGTCCTGCATCCTGTTTCACACAGTGACCCACCAGATGCCTCGGGAAGCCCACAAGCAAGAGCCAGGTGTCATGTGACTTTGTCATGTGCAAGGGGGCGTGGCCTGGGCTGCTGAGAGCCCGAATGAGCAGGGTCAGCTGCCTAATAGGACGTTTTCCCCTTTCTCTCCCTCCAGAGAGGGAGAGGAAGGGGAAAATGTTCTATTGGGCAGTCGGAGCTGCCTGAAATACTTGGCAGAGAGTTTGCCTGGGCTCACCTGGGCATGGGAGGGGTGAGTTTGCTCTGGGCTCCTATGGAGCCTGAGCCACACAGGGCGGGGCTCTCTCGGTGGCTTTTTGCCATTGGCGGCCTGGGTTCTTTGAACCCTTTCACCCAATGGTGGCTCCGCCCCTGGCAAGAGCTGAGGGTATGCCATCTCTCCTGCTGTTACTCCCCTGCAACTGGTATTGAGAGGCATCTTTTCTCTGAGGCTGGAGGTGGCATGTACCTTGATACACATGCTACCATTTCAGATCAAAATAAATAATTGGCAACCATTTAGTAATAACATTCTGCTAAAACTGAGCTTCCAAGTTCTAGTAGACAACCTTCAAAGTAGCATATGCACCTTTTCATTTAAAGATTTAGTAGTAATGGTGCTGCCTGCTTATGTGATGTTACCATGCTTTTGATTTGTATGTACTGTATTAATTGCAACAATGGCTCTCATTTGATATTTCCTGATATAGGAGATGGCAGACATCTGTTGTTAATGGTGTACAGGTTTTCAAAGCAAAGTATGAGTTTTTGCCTTTCCCTCAGCCAGCAAAGGGTTGAACCAATAGACAGTATCACCTTTTCTATTTGTCTCTTACTTATTTATTTCCTTATTTATTTTTCTCCATAGACTTTATGGAGTTAGCCCCCATATAAGCATATAGGGAAGCTGCTTTCACTAGTACTTTGTAGTGGCTGGGAATGTTCTGAAGCAGAAGGCATCAGTGCTGCTTAAGAAGCGTAGTGAATATCCTTAGTCAGTCAGGGTATTAAGGGAAGCCCAATTTTCTGACATAGAGCTAGTGACACCTGGCTTCTGCTCAGATCATTGTCATAAAATCCAGCTTGCATGCATTAAAGAAAAAACTTGGAAAATCAGTCTCCATGTTTTGTCAAAATACTTAGAAATTTATATGCCTCTGATTGCATGTTAACTTAACCATGTATGCTGTACCAAGCAGTCCTTTCTGATTAATATCTTTCTGATTAATACTACCTTAATAACTATCTGGGTGTTGAACACACTGTTTTTCTGTGAAACCTAGTTCTCCTTAGTATCTTAATATGGAATGTTCTTGAAAATTGATTGGAGTTTCCAGTCTGAAATTCAAAATGTTAGAGCTGTATGCAATAGAAGAGCTGTACAGCTTATAAGAGAATTTGCATAGGGTGATTATTACTGGATAGTTTAATTATTGGATCATTGCACAGGTTTTTGCCTTCTGTCAATGCTTAAAAAGGGAGCTAGGGTGTACTCAGGAAGAAGAAATGGTGCTACTGTTTAAAAGTGACCTTAGTCATCTCCACAATTCTTGCTGGAATAAGTTCTTGGAGACTTTTCTAATGCTCAGTCTAGCCTCTATGTTATAATATCTGGAGAGAGGAAAGTGAATGTGTAATGCCATAGACTGTTGTTGCTAATGACAAAGTGAAGTATGCAACTTGTTGGTTTTCAATCATAACCCTGACAAATCTTGGGGACCATGTTCAGATAATGTTTTTACACTATTGACCACTTTCCCTGATGTATCTCTGTACTTTATAATCTGAAGGACAGAATTCTGCAAAAAAATAATTGTGGCTTACATTCTATGCAGTGAGCCTTCAGTCTAAGAGAGGTGTGCTCACTGTTTCTGTGGCACCCAAACCCCACTGGCCGAGGCATAGTAAGGTTGAAGGAGGCCCTCAGATGAGATTTCATGCCGCCCGCCGCTGCCACCTACCTCCACAACCACTGCCTGCCTTCTTGACATGTTGGCATAGTCTGATGATGTCAGCACAAGCTTGCTGCCCCATGCGAGTGTGAGAACAGGCCTGCATCTTTTTCTTTCTGGGACAGGGCAGCTCCACATTCAGCAACATGGCCAGAGCTGGGCCCAAGCGAGGATTGAGCAGCAACCTCCAAGCATCCAGTGCAGTATTCCCTCTAACAGGGATTCCCAGATGTTGTCGACTACAACTCCCATAATCCCCTAGCAAAGGCTATTACAGCTGGGGATGTTGGGAGTTGGAGTCAACAACATCTGGGAATCCCTGTTAGAAGGAACAGTGATCCAGTGCAGGGGTGGGGCTCAGGAGGGCATGACAGGTGCCCCCTCCCCCCGCATTGGCAGCCCATGTGCAGCTGTACCATCTGCCCACTTTGTGGCTGCATGCCCATCACTGGCTCTGTTTCCAAAGGTGGGGAGGCTCCATGCCTACTACAGAGTGTGTCTGCTGCACTTCAAACAATAGTCCCACCATTCCTAACAGGAGTAGCAGTGGAAGTGTGATGACTGACTCCTTAGTGGGCACAGAGCCTCCCCACATTCGGAAGGAGTGCTGGCAGGGTCCAAAGTACCATACAAGCAGCAAGTACACCTCTCCTTTGGATCGGTGGCTTGCTGCATTAAAATATAAGCCTATAATATTAAAAAGGCAGCATGCGTATAGAGGAGTCTAATGGGGTGCAATCCTGGTATGATTCATGAAGATTGGCATGTTGGCACCCAGCTTCTTAAAACCTTGACCTCACTGGCCTTACTAATAGCTGTGGATGTGCATATGTATACTGTCTCACCTCTGTAATAGTGCAATATCAAGAAATTGCATCTTGCTGTTTTTTTTTAGATTCTGTACAATTGGCTTGCCCTCTAAAGTCAGTTTGTTTTAACTACTGAAGTCCATAAGCCATTTAAACTAGACTTTTGAATCCTGTACTTTGCCAAATTTTAAATCTTTGCAACGTTTGAACACCTACTTTAGAAAAACTGTTTAGTCAAAGGTTTGGAATCTAGCAGCCCTGATGCTGCGTGTTTTTGCCAAAGAATTCTACAGAAAACTAAAACATTGTTGAAAAGTAGAAGGAAATCTTTGTAATACTGCCCATACCGTAATTTTATTTTTCTTTTCATAACAAACTATTCAATGTTTCTTAGTAATGTTTGAGAGCATGACACAAAGAGAGTGTGAGACACAACCCACTGTGATGTTCTCCTGCAAAGGTTTTATTGAAATAGAAGGCAAATGTGGAAGATGATAGCTTCCATGCCATACCCCATTATTTCAATGGGTTGTGCACAGAACTTCCCCGGTAGATAGTTGTCATATAGACATTCATTAAAAGCAGTCCTTTCTCTCTTCAAATGTACTACCGGCTTTTTAATAGTTAAACTTCATAAGTAATGGAACCATTCCTTTTTCTATCTCTTAATTTACAGTTGTTTTTTCATATCAGTTTTAAAGTTTGAATACAAAGTGGGATATTCCTACTAAATAGTTTTTTGGGGTTTTTTTTGAAGTGTGGTGGTGGTTTTTGTTTTTCTAAAACAATATTTTGATACAATCTGTCTTTATGAAATGTATGTGGAAATTTTGTTCAGAACTATAGTTGAAGCTGTTACATTTTGAATATAATGCCTTGTAGCAATTTTAAGACTTTATTATGTTGAGACCAAGAAAAATATGAACTGTAAAACAAACACTGCATATAGTTTGTAACACATTTTGTTGGGTTTTCTAGGAATAATTGCATACTGAGTGAAAGTATTATAGATGTAACTGTTGTAACTGACCAATAAATGTCTGTTTGAAATGGTAACTGGTTGCATTCTTTTATATACATATAACATTTCTATAAATCAGTTTGGGACAATCATTACATATTTAGTTGAAAATGGGTATACCATTTTAGCTTTCAGTAGGGGGTAAAAGATCTCAATGCTGAGAATGTGGTAGGAAGATCCGCCAGAAAATGTAAATGTCTTCTCGTGGACACGTTCACGATTAAATTGCAAAATGTAGTACATGTTTGCTGTGGTTATTATGTTTTATGCTTCATGATAGGCAGGAAAAGATGCACTCCTGCAGAATAAATAAATTTGTAATCTGAAAGAGGGAGGAGTAGGAGAAGGGAGAGATCCCCCTCCCCGCCTTCCCTAAATAATAACTTTCATGTTACTTTAGATGTAACGCAGATGGGAACAGCTGAGCAATTGACAGTCTGATAATGGGATCTAGGGTGGGCTGGTACTAAATTATTTAAGCTGTTGGGCAAATATATATATATAATGATCATGCCTTTATGTAAAGATTAATGAAGAGAGTGAGTGAGATTTATTGAGATTTAGTTTAGGAAAAGGTTTGCAGAGAGAAATCTAAGGCAGAGGTGCAAGTAATATTCCTGAAGACGCTGCTGCTTATGTTTTTAAGCAGCACACTTTTCAAACCATTATGCAACACTTGTCTCAACCACCAACAAAAAAGATGAAGCCAACCCTTTGCAACTGACTTGAATTATCAGGGGTTTAGTAATCAACACCTTCCCCATCCCATAAATTAGCTGGGGGATTAAATTAATAATCGTCCTTCAGTTTAAAGGCAACAAAACTGGGAATTGCAAAGTTCTCAACTCTTAAGGAACTTTTATCAAATGAGGCTTTACAGTGGCATTCTATGCCTATCTGCTTGGAAGGAAGGCCCCTTCTGCACATGCAGTAGAATGAGGTGGCAGGGCTGGTTTGTCTGCACCACTACAGACTGCAGGTGGGGAATCTCTTTTCTAAACACTCTCCTAAATGCACTTCCCGGCACATAAAGGGCTTTGGAATATGCTCCCTACTGAAATAATAAGAGCATCTCCTCTGTTGTTTCCAGGAAGAACCTTAAGACTCCTGTTTTTGCAAGCTTTTAATTAGAATTAATGTTAATAATTTTAAAACCTTGCTTTAATATATATTTTAATCTATTGCTTTTATTATCATGTATTTTAATTTATAACTTTTAAATATTTTAAATTTTGTACACCGCCTAGAGATGTATATATCAGGCAGCATAAAAATATGATTGGTAGGTAGATAGATAGATAGATAGGGTAGGCTAGACTTCTCTCCCTGATGTACAGTATGTTTGAACTACCACAATCCTACTTTTGATTGGCAGATAATGCTACCTTCCCTCCTTTTCCTTAGTGGTTTTCTGCTGAAATGTTCTACTGGTAAAACGAGAACGGAATAGGATCTGAACTATGGCTTTTGTTAAGCAGCTTTTCATTTGGGAAATACTCATTAAATGAAAGGTTAGCTTGGTTTAGCCAGTGATTTAATATAGATTATATCTACAGGCTATCATTGACTAAACTCCTAGATTAGAGTCAGGTGGTGGTGGGTGGGGAGTGCAAGAGGGGTGTGTGTGTGTGTGTGTGTGTGTGTACATGTACATGAATGGGTCCGTGGTCCATTTGATGGATTCTTCAATTATTGCCTAAGATTCTTCTGGATCTTTTATTTTGCAACAAAAACTTGCAAGATATAACGGCATGTTTATTAATATATATGTTAAGTGTATGTTTCTAAAAATAAAACCATCTGTTTTCCTCTGCTGCTGAAGCAGAGGTTAACCAGGACTACTGCATAAATGACATATCTAAATAGCATTGAAATCTCCTGCTTCCCTTTAATCACTTTCCCTTTGTAACTCTCTTTGATCAAAGTTTGTCTCGACGTGTCTCAAAAATCCAAAATAGAATCAGACTGAATGACAGAAAACTAAATTTGCCAGAAAGACGGGGAAACTGGAAATTATCCATGGACTGCCTTCGACTGAACACCTACCCCCACCCCACCGATATATGCATGTGCACACACACACACACACACACTGCTGTCCAATAAATGAACTGAAGACAATTCATACGATCTATTGTTGGTCCTGGTGGAATAAAATACTATTTATAGAGATTAAAGGATCTTTATAAGTACAGTGTATTTTTTAAAATCAGGATTGATTCAAGGAACTTCAAAAATATTGGACAATTAATGTTTGTCTATAAAGGAGAGCTATCTATATAAGGTTTCATCTATATATAAGCCATTAAATATGGAAACTTCTGTGGTGTAGCTGCTAGACTTTGGACAGACTAGGGAGACCCACAAAGCTCACTTGAGTCTCTATCTAACCTACTTCAAAAGATTTAGTTAGGATAAGAAGTTGTTGGGTGCGGGACAAAGCAAAGAATAATCTCTGCCACCTCCTGAGCTCTTTGAAGAAGGGCAGGATAAACATGTAATAAAAATCAAATTTAGAACTGTAGGGAATGGAAAAATTTGTGTTGTGGCTTTTGTCTGAGAGGCATCAAGTATTAAAGAAGGTTGTCTATAGGGACAGTCATAGGAGTAGATTAACTTCAGAAAAGCAGGACCATTTTTCTTATGAAGCATTTTGAAAAAATATTTTCAGTAGTATCTGAAGTGTATTGAATAGTATGTTTGGACTTGTTAAGCGCTAGAGTTCAGGCTAACTCTTGCCACCTAGTGGACACCTACATTCCCCATACAGTCCTAAATTATTCCCCATGTGCTAGGGAGTCCACGTACAAAGGCATTTACAATTGGTCTTTGGTATAGTTTACACAGACAGCAGATGACGTGGTAACTTGCTAACTTGGCAAAGAGGCACCTTTTAAAAATGGTGATTCTCTTTATTTAGCAGGGGGAGAGTTAACTGGCCCTATCCACCAGAATAGGTCAGAATTTGGCTGCTTCTCAATAGCATGTTCTAATTCATATAAATATCCCTTTAGTGGCTGACATTCCAGGCAATGGTTTGTAAGCCCAGTAACATTGCATGTAGACAGGTTGCACAAACTATGTATATGTGCATGTGGAGAGGAGAGCTGGTCTTGTAGCAAGCATGACTTGTCCCCTTAGCTAATCAGGGTCTGCCCTGGTTGCATATGAATGGGACACTAGAAGTGTGAGCACTGTAAGATATTCCTCTCAGGGGATGGAGCTGCTCTGGGAAGAGCAGAAGGTTTCAAGGTCCCTCCCTGGCTTCTCCAAGATAGAGCTGAGAGAGATTCCCAGGGGCGTATCTATAGGGGGGGCACGTGCCCCGGGCACCACTTGAAGGGGGGGGCGCAATTTCTTAAAATTAAATAATTTTTTAAAAATGGCTACCAAAAACAAAATGGCCACTGGGCATGCTCAAATGGCCTCTGTGAGGCCCTAGGGCATGCCACGCCTCGCAGAGGCCATTTGAGCATGCACAGTGGCCATTTTGTTTTCAGCAGCCATTTTTTATTTAAAAATTTTTTTAAAAATGACCACCGCACATGCTCAAATGGTGCCTGTGAGGCCCTAGAGGCCAGTGGGAGGAGGGGAAAACTTTGCAGACCCCCCACAGCCTTTAAGATGTCCCCCGAAGGGGCTACAGGTAATTTTTTTTTAAAAAATTAATATGTCACTGTACACATATTCAGATTGGCACTATGTACAGAGAATAAGGGCTTGTGAATACTGAGCTGAAGTTTATGAGCTAAGATTGTATCCATTTGCTCTTACTTTGCTTCTTGTGATAAGTGAGTTAAATGTGATGTCTTAATAATATGGCTATTAATGGTCAGTTTGTCTTTGAATCAATGTGAAATCCTTAGTATTAAGGCCCACTGGGAGTTTCTTGCTCTTTCTCTCATTTTTACTGTCTTTCTGAAATACTAGAATATATTCCAAGCAGTGACACAGCTTACTCTGCATATCATTTAATTATTTTCAGAGTATCTGGGAAAAGTCAAATTCTCCATTTATTTTTAAAACTTATGTAATCGTGATGCTACAATGCATAGCAGAGAATTAGACAGGCACTTCTTTTAGTTTTTCCAAGTACAACTCCGCATAATATTTGGGGATTTCATGAGCCCCAGCATACTGAAATTTGTCGTTTTCCAGCATTTTAACCTGAGCTATCCAAACAAATTAATGATAGCCCCACAATTTGGATAGTTTTAAAAAATAAATCTGAAGTGGTAGATAGGAGCTTGACCTATTGATATGATATTGGTAATTTTTGTAATTTTTTAAATTTTTAAAATAAAAGTTTTCTGAAACATGTGTGTCAGTCAGATGTATGTGGGGGGGGGGGGCGGCGGGGGGGAGCAATTTCAGTGCTTGCCCTGGGCGCCGTTTTCCCTAGTTACGCCACTGGAGATTCCTGCCTGCAACCTTGGAGAAGCTGCTGCCAGTCCAATGGTCTGACTCAGTATATGGCATCTTCCTATGTTCCTAACTACATACCTTATTCCATCTATGTGCAAATTCTACAAGCACTGTTACACATGCAGGGCCAGCAAGACAAGAGCTGAGGGGTCTCAAAGCATGGGACGCAGTCACCTTTGGAATACAATTCTGGTCACTGTATCTCAAAAGGGACATTGTAGATCTGAAGAAGATGCAGAAGAAGGCAACCAAGATGATCAGGAGCCTGAAGCACCTTCCTTATGAGGCAAGGCTACAACATCGGTGGCTTTTTAGTCTAAAGAGAAAATAACTAAGGGGAGACATGATATAAGCCTATAAAATTATGCATGATGCAGAGAAAATGGATGGAGATATTTTTTTCTCTCCCTCTCTAACAACACTAGAACCAGGGGCCATCCCATGAAACTGATACCTAGGAAATGTAGGACTGATAAAAGGAAGTACTTTTCCTCACAGCACATCATTAATCGATTGGAATTCTCTTCCACAGGATGTGGTACTGATGTCCATCAGCTTGGATGGCTTTAAAAGTGGCTTAGATAAATTATTGGAGAGCAAGTCTATCAATGGCTACTAGCTGTGATAGCTATAGGCTGCTTCAGTTACAGAAGAGCACCAGCAGGAGAGGGGAAATGCCATCATCTCTTGCCTGTAGGTCCCCAGAGGCATCTGGTGAATCACTCTGTGAAGCAGGTTGCTGGACTAGATAGTCCTTGGGCCTGATCCAGCAGGGCTGTTTTAATGAGGAGAAGTTTAGACAGGAAATAGAGGGCAGGAATAACTGGACATATTTCACAGCAGATACATGTAAGAGGTGGGATGCCCCAGGGATCTGCATTAGCAGTGAGGTGGCCAAATTTGCAGGTGACACTAAACTATTTAGTGTAGTGAAATCCAACACCGATTGTGAGAGAGCTCTAAAAGGTTCTCTCCAAACTGGATAGCATGTGCAGAAGTGAGGGAGACAAGAGTCTTCCATACTTTGAAAATCATGTGTTGAATGTAAGCTACAAATGAGAGCTGGTCTTGTGGTAGCCACCATGAATTGTCCCCTTTGCTAAGCAGGGTCTGCCCTGGTTGCAGGGGCATAACTACTATTAGGCAAGGGGAGGTGGCTGCCTGGGGGCCCCCACGCCTCAAGGGGCCCCCCAGAGGCAAGTCACATGACTATATATTGTGAAGTGTGTATCAGCAAGGGGGCCAATTTTAAAATTTTGTCTCTGGGCCCACTCCAGCCTTGTTATGCCCCTGCCTGGTTGCATTTGAATGGGAGATTACATGTGAGCCCTGTAAGTTATTCTCCTCAGGGGATGGGGCCACTCTGAGAAGAGCAGAAGGTCCCAAGTTTCCTCCCTAGCATCTCCAAGATAGGGCTGAGAGAAACTCCTGCCTGCATCCTTGGAGAAGTTGTTGCCACAAAAGCCAACCCATGTGGACAATACTGAGCTAGATGGACCAGTGGCCTGACTCAGTATATGGCAGCTTCCTATGTTCCTAATGTGCTGCACAAGTTGTGCATTAAATCTATAAGGACCATTAATTTAAATTAGGTATGCTTATTTATTTATTTAGTATATGTATATCCTGCCTTTTTGGCAATGCCTAAGATGGCAGTGGTATCTAATGAGTTTTTATTCTGGTTTTTCATGGATTTGCTGGTAGGAGCCGGAACAAGAGCTGTCCAATCACCTAATTGGTAGAGCTTTAAAAACAAAAACAAACAAGTCTGAGGCAGAGTGTGGAAGGGTATGTTCCTTGCTTTCCTGGCTGCTTGCATGAATGTAAAGAAACTGGACAGCCAGAGGGCTGCCAGCACCTTCAGGACTGGCCTAGAATCTCCAGGAACTGACATCAATTTGCCAGATTAACCTAGTAGCAAAAGTAGCATATGCTACGGGCCCAGCATTTTCGAGGGCCCTGCACTAGATGCTTGCAAACTGTCTGGTGAAATCAGCGTCTCACCGTATTCTCGCGATCTCGCAATGCTGTTGCTTACATGTTGGGGGAGCTGCATGGTACATGTTGTGGGTTCTGCGTGTGTGTCAGGCATGTGTTGGTTGGCTCCTTGCTGTGTCGTGTGCAGGCGTGGTGTCCTTTGTGCTATCTCCCATGCGCCCAAACCGCTGTAGCGTGCGCTGTTACGTCGCTGGAGGGTGCGCCACCATGGTCAGCCTGCGTCAAGGGATGTGCGACTGGACGCAGTCAGATATCAGTGACTGTCAATTAATTACGGTCACTTTGTGACTTGCCAGTGTGATTGTGTGCTCGTGCCATGTATAAATGCCCACTTTGAGGGGGGAAGAGAAAATACACATGTGAACTCGTGGTGTTCTTCCTCGAGCATGACTGAAGTAGTACTTAATCGTTGCGGACGTCATTAAGAACATGATAGGAATAAATAAATTTCATTCAAATTTAACTTTATTGTATTAGTTAAGTATATGTTTAGACTGATGAATGTTATGTAAAAGTGTGGTGTAACTTGTAGTTTTCTCACTTTTGACATCTGAAATTGACACCTACATGTAAGTAATAGTATTACTGAAGTGTCAGACATTTGTCTTATTATCTGGCTGTATATCAAATGAAAAAATTGAATTACTTTACTATGCAAGTAAATAAATTATGTTTTAATATTTATGTGCCTTTTTAAAACTTAGGGTCCCTCTATAACCTACGGTATGCTACAGGCCCTGTACTAGCTTAATCCGGCCCTGGGAGAGTATTGAAAGCAAGCCTGAAGATTTTAACGGCTTGGCATTGTGAAAAATATTAGGGGAAAACTGAAAGGTGGGGAGGGGAAAGGGAGCGGAATCATCTCCAGGAATATAGTCAACCAGAGCTAGCAACCAGACTAGAAGTTTTGTTTATTTTTTGCAAATTCGCAGCATATGTGTCAGTCCAGCTGCTCATAATGATAACCTTAACTAGCTGGAGAATTTACAAAGGATTTTTTTAAAGCCTGTTCCAAAACTGCGGACTGTACTCAGAGTTAATCTAGCATTATGAATCTTAACCTTCCAAAATGCCACATTTATTACAAGGGAAGGGCATCATGCATACTGACGGGGAGACTACGATTCCCAGAACCCTCTGCATCGCGAAGACTGAATGGTGTGGTGGGAGGACCACAATTCCAATCCCAACAAGTGCCGGGAATTCCTTCCTGAATTCTTGTTTTTCACAGCCTCTCTGTGCTGCTCGTTACCGGAAGGGTTGATGGACCTCTGTGGGCAACTAGTGGGCTAATTTGATTTTGCTAGCACGGATGGATGGGACAAGGACAGCTGACTTGCTTACGTAGTGGGGGGCGGGGGTTGCAACTGGAAGAACTGTATCATAGCCAAGGCTTCCGGAGGATCTGCCGACTCCCCACTTTGCAACTGTGGTAGGTGGGCGAGAGGGGCCAAAACGGGGCAGGGGAGGTTCTGAGATGAGGAGAACTTGTGATGGAGGAGTGTCGTTTGTAGCAATTTAGTAGTATCACATAATATACAAATATCTTAAAAAGGATAGATTTGCATAGGATCTTTAAATGAAATTGTTTAAAACTGCCATAGTCCCTTGAATTCCCCCTGCTTAGATGTTGAATAATATGATTTTTTTTTTTTTTAAGGAATGACTGGAGAATTACTTTCGTCAATAATACCTTCAAATCAACAATTCTTAGAGATTTTTACATTGGACTGTATAAATGGATGGGCAAGACTGCCAACATTAAAATGAATATTTATCAAAAATACTAGTTCTGTGCATGACTATTCTTTTTCAGGTGCATAAAACTATACTGAGAATTGACAAAAATTAAGATGAAATTTAGTTTGGAAAAGGGAACACCTAAGAATATCTACTGTATGCTATACAAGCAAATTACCAATGAACCTTATAAATACTGAAGTTATACTGTGATTGAGTAGTAAAATTACCATTGATGTCAGACTAGGCTGGTTATTGATATATTTCAAACATTTCTAGATCATTAAAATTGGAAGAATATGTAGCCTAAAATATGCCCCAAACAATGTAAAATACCCAGAATGACGTCAAAAGCCTGGAGGAAAAAATCTTTGCCTAGTGCCAGAAAGAAAACAGTGTTGGTGCTAGATAATTTTCCTTGAGGAAGGAGTTTCCCAAATGAGGGCTCCACCAGGGGGAGAGAGGGGGAGAGAGGGGGAAAGAGAGAAAGAAAGAGAAAGAAAGAAAGAAAGAAAAGGTCCCCCTAGGTGAAAACTCAAGATGATATATCAGGATGATAATGATACTGTGTGACTGAAGAACTGTGCAGTAAGAGTCCCAATCCAGCTAGGGGAAATGTAGCTCAGTGGAGAGCATCTGTTTTGCGTGCAGCAGGTTCCAGGTTACATCCCTGGGATCTCCAGGAAGGGCTGAGAAAGACTTTGAAGAGCTGCTGCCAGTAAGTGTAGACTATGCAATGGATCAATGGTATAACTGGGTATAAGGCAGCTTTCTATATTCCAGTATAAATGTATGCATGGAGGTAGGCTTCTACATACATATTGCTTGCTGGATGAAGATATGCATGTTAAAGCTGATGGCGCACATTCCTTCTGACTTTCTCTCTGCTCTCTCCTCCCCCACCCCCCACCAAAGAAGAATGTTCTGTTCCAAAGACTAAGCATGGAGCCCTCCCTAACCAAAAAGAAGCCGTTTTGGCTTCTTAGCACTCTGGGCTAGGGTGCCTGACTAGAATTATAAACTAGGATTATAAACACCAGCTCAGGTGAGTAACTATAATAAAATAAATGGCCAGATTTTTTTAAAAAAAATTGTAAAGGCCTGGCTCATTCTCTCCTATTTCCAGTAGGTTTTGTTCTTCAAGGCACTTGATGACGTGATGTCACCATTTTCTTGTTGCTGTTCTTTCTAATAACGCTTTGCTTAGAAGTGACATACTAATGTGAGGTGAGCCATCACTTGAGGGTGATGGGGTGGCATGGGAGACAGCAGCATGGTTATGCAGTCCCCCTTTCCTTGGAATACAGGGGTGTGGCCAAAGTTCTGTAAGAGGAGGGAAGCTCTTCCAAGGAAACCTCCCTGGCCCTTCCCCCCAAAGCAGTCCTCTGTGGCCCCTGAGAAGCCTCTCTTGAGGGTCAGGGGACTCTCCAGAAGGGTACACTTCTAGTGGGCGATGGAAAGGGGCATGCGGATTGCAAGGGAAGAAGGGAATTTTTGAAAATTAAGCAGAGGCATTTTCTGTGAGTGGGGTTCTGCTCATGGAAGGTAGCTGTATCCCACTTTCAGCAATCTCCCCCCCCTGCAATCTCTATGCCTCTTCCCACCCCCACCCCCATCCCCTAGAGCTCTACCTATTATGAAGGGTCCCTGACCCTCGAGAGGTTCCTCAGCGGCCACAGAGGGTTGCTGTGAGGATGAGGGGCCAGGGAAATTCTCTTGGAAGAGGTAGGGTGGAGAAATCCTGTTGCGCGAGGTTTCTTTCACTTGTACAGCTCTGGATACAACCCATAGAGCTTTTCAATAGGGTTTGTTTCTTCTCCTTTATGTAACAATCATCTTTACTGAGATGAATTGGTTGATTTGAATAGCTGTTGTTCAATGTCCCCTTCCTCTTTGCCTTATTTTTTCACAGGAGATGGCTTTAGGAAAGCAAACATCTGCCACGCATGTGGAAAGTGTTTTAATCAGAAACGGAACCTTGCAAGACACCAGTGAATTCATTTAGGCCCCAAACCATATAAGTGCTTGAGATGCAGCAAACAATTGCTCGCCAGTCTCATCTTTTGAGCCACCGCAGAGTCCACACCAGAGAAAAGCCCTACAAGTGTTTGGAATGTGGGAAACATTTTTCTCAACAGGCTCATCTAGTGAGTCACCAGAGAGTTCACACAGGGGAGAAACCCTACAAATGCGTGGAGTGTGGAAAATATTTTTCCTCTAGCTCAGCTTTTTTGATACACAAGAGAATCCACACTGGAGAGAGACCCTATAAATGTTCAGAGTGTGGAAAGTGCTTTTCTCAACAAGGTCACCTTATGCACCACCAGAGACTCCACACGGGAGAGAAACCATACCAATGTGTGGAGTGTGAGAAGTGTTTTGCTAACTCCTCAGGCTTAGCAACACACCAGAGAGTTCACACAGGGGAGAAACCCTACAAGTGCTTGGAGTGTGGAAAATGTTTTGCACATAGCTCAGCCTTTTTGATACATAAGAGAACTCATACTGGAGAGAGACCCTATACATGTTTGGAGTGTGGAAAATATTTTTCCTCTAGCTCAGCCTTTTTGATACACAAGAGAACCCACACTGGAGAGAGACCCTATAAATGTTCAGAGTGTGGAAAATGCTTTTCTCAACAAGGTCACCTTATGCAACACCAGAGACTCCACACGGGAGAGAAACCATACCAATGTGTGGAGTGTGAGAAGTGTTTTGCTAACTCCTCAGGCTTAGCAACACACCAGAGAGTTCACACGGGGGAGAAACCCTTCAAGTGCTTGGAGTGTGGAAAATGTTTTGCACATAGCTCAGCCTTTTTGATACATAAGAGAGCTCACACTGGAGAGAGACCCTATACATGTTCAGAGTGTGGGAAATGCTTTGGTCGCCAGTCACACCTTGTGAAACATCAAAGAATTCACACAGGGGAGAGGAGCTTTAAGTGCCCAGAGTGTAAGAAATGTTTTGCGGACAGCTTTACCCTTGTGATCCACCAGAGAGTCCACACGGGAGAAAAACCATATAAATGCACAGAGTGTGAGAAATGTTTTGCTTATAACTCATCTTGGAGGAAACATCAGAGAATTCATACTGGAGTGAAATCTTATAAATGTCTGGAGTGTGGAAAATGTTTTTTTCACCAGCAAGACCTTGGGATCCACAAGAGAGTCCATACTGGAGAAAAACCATATAAATGCCTGGAGTGTGGGAAGAGTTTTGGTTATAAGTCATACCTTGTGGATCATCACAGACTCCACACAGGGGAGAAACCTTATGAATGCTTAGAGTGTGGGAAGTGTTTTGCTCAGCAGTCCAACTTTGTCACGCATCAGAGAATCCACAGAGGGGAGAAACCCCATAAATGTTTGGAGTGTGGAAAATGTTTTACTCAACCATCAGGCTTGGTGGCACACCAGAGAGTGCACACAGGAGAAAGACCTTATGAGTGCCTGAAGTGTGGAAAATCTTTTGCCCACAGCTCAACCTTTGTGAATCATCAGCAGGCTCACACAGGAGAGAAACCCTACAAATGCTTGCAGTGTGGGAAATGTTTTGCTCGCCGTTTGAACCTTCAGCAACACCAGAGAGTCCACACAGGAGAGAAACCTTATTCATGCTTGGAGTGTGGGAAATGTTTTTCTCTCCGTGCAGGATTTGTGAAACATCAGAGTGTCCATACAGGAGAGAAACCTCACAAATGTCTGGAGTGTGGGAAATGTTTTTCTCACCGTCCAGATCTTGAGATCCATAGGAGAGTCCACACTGGAGAGAAACCTTATGAATGTCTTGATTGTGGGAAACGTTTTACTCAACGTCCACACCTGGTGATTCACCAGACAACCCACACTGGAAAGAAGCCCTGTAAATGCTTGGAGTGTGGGAAATGTTTTGCTTACAAGTTGCTTCTGATGAGCCATCAGAGAGTGCACACGGGAGAAAAACCTTATCAGTGCCTTGAGTGTGGGAAGTGTTTTGCATATAGTACACATCTTGTGACCCACCGAAGAGTCCACACAGGAGAAAAACCGTATAAGTGCCATGAGTGTGGGAAATATTTCTCTCAGCGCTCACATCTTGTGGTTCACCAGAAAATCCACCAGAAAGTCCACATGGAAAGGAAACAAAATTGAGGAAAACCTCAGATATCCCATACAGGTGATAGAAAATCTGGAATAATGTATATATTGCAGAACCTCTAGAGGTCAATGCCAATGGTCTCTTGGTTCTCTGGGCCAAATTGCGACTATCCTAAAATCCCTCTGCCAGTGGAAAATGAAACTGTTGGGCAGATGTTTTACCATGTTTAGTGTCCCCCCCCCCCACATAGGAGTGAATTCATTTTATACATGACCAGGGCAGACACCATTTAAAGAGACAGATCTTCAGTCTCGTGCTGCCATCGCATTGGTTTGATCTCTCATACGTTATGCTAGATTCTGTATTTCACGGTCCTCACCTCCCCATTCTAATCAGAACATATGAACAGCCCTGCTGGATCAAGCCCAAGGCCTATCTCGTCCAGCAACCTGTTTCACACAGTGGCTCACCAGCTGCCTCTGGGGGAGCCCACAGGTAAGAGGTGAGCACATGCCCTCTCTCCTGCTATTGCTCCCCTGCAACTTGTATGTATGTATGTGTTTATTTATTTATTTATCATATTTTTACACCGCCCAAAACCTACGTCTCTGGGCAGTTTACAACAAGATTAAAAAGTAAAATATTAATTAAAAACAAAAACAAAGGAAAAACAAAAAAAATTAAAAGCAAGAAATTTATAACACAATTTGAAATTTTAAAACAATATTCTAAAAACAACATTCAAAACAATCAAAACAATATCATTTAAAAGCCTGGGTGAAGAAATGCATCTTTAAGGACTTTTTAAAGGATGTCAGAGATGGGGAGGCTCTTATTTCACTAGGGAGCGCATTCCAAAGCCTCAGGGCAGCAATGGAGAAGGCCTGTCCCTGAGTAGCCACCAGACGAGCATTGAGAGGCATTGTGCCGCTGAGGCTGGAGGTGGCCCATTACTAGTATCTGAGCTAGTAATTTTCTGTATGTTCTTTCCCAAAATCCGGACCTCACAAGGCAAGGCAGTTGAGGTTGGAGTACCTTGGAGAGCTCCCAGTAAACAACATGCTCTGATATGCGCCAAAGATGAAATGAGGTCTTAAATACCTCCAGACTCTATCTCTCTCAGGTTCTGCTCGTCTTCCTGCAGAGCAGAGAGATTAAGCTGAAGACCTCTGGCTTTGTCTCATATTTCTCAGCTCCATCTAGGCCAGGCGTGCACAACTCAAATTACCTGGTGGACAGAAACTAACCATGACTTGGTTCATGGGGGCCGAGGTCAATTTTTAGGATGCTGATTATTAAAGTAGCACATAATATCAATCAATTAATTAAATTAAATTAAAGTGAAATTAATTAAAATGAATTTAATCAAAATTTAACTTTTGAAGTTCTGGCAGGCCAAGATTAATTTAAATTAATATGAAATAAATTGAATTAAAATTCATTCTAATAAAATAAATACAATACAATCTGTACAATATACATAATAAAATGCATTATTTTTCCTTTCCACCTCTGCCAAATCATCACACTCAACATGGAGCACTTGTAAGGAAAAAAATTAAAGAAGTTTTTCTCATCATTTTGGATAAGAAGATTACACTTTGATCAGAAAGGAGAAGGAGAAAGAAAGAGGGAAAAGATGGGGCAGGAGGCTTGGCTTAAGGGAGAGAAATTGGAGGGGGAAAGGAAAGGGAAAGGATGGGACAGGAGGCTTGGCTTCAGAGAGCGGGAGTGGAAGAGAGAGAGGGTGAAGGCTTTATGAGAGGAGCCATTCGGTCCCACCACTCCCCTGTGCTCTTCCTTTTAAATTTCTGCTGCCATGCGGCCTAGGGATGGCTCTGGGGGTGTGAGCTAGGAGTAGTCCTCCCCTGCCTCCCCTGGTGGGGCAGCAGCAGCTCCCAGAGTGATGTAGGGTCTGGCATTTGGCCCCACATCTCTTCCCAGCTGCGAGGAGTGCCTACGCAGTGGAGAGATTGTCGCAAGCCTGATCGTTGCAAGATGCGGGGGCCAAACGGCAGGCCCTGCGTCACTCTGGGAGCTGCCGCCAGGGCAGGGAAGGACTACTCCTGGCTCACCCCCCTGGCAGCCCTCCCTTGGCTGTGCATCCCTTGGCAGAAATTTAGACAAATAAAAAAATTAATACATGGAGGTTTGGGTCAGGAGGAAGGCAGGATGGGGGGAAAGCAGAATGGCCCCAAGGGCCAAGAAAAAAGGCCTCGCAGGGCACATGTTGTGCAGGCCTGATCTAGGTCCTCCTGGCCCATTGCCAGCACTGTTGTGCAGGGTTTGGAGAGTGCAAGACACATGGTGTGAAAGAGGTTGGTTCACTGAGGAGAGCTTGGGCTCAGTGCATGTGAGTTCAGCTCCCTCCTCTTCAGGGTCAGACTGCATGCTACCGCTGTGGGTTGGGCTCATGTTTATTACCCTCTATTGCCTCACTGAGTCCCTAAGAGTGGGAAACGTCAAAGAAGCCACACTGGAAAGAAAATTGGCTGAATGGGTTGTGCATGAGAGACCCTCATTCTTCCAGAAAGAGTCCCCGCAAAAAAAAAGAAGCACATGAATAGCTGAAGATTTCTTTAGAGAGAGCCTTTGATGGATGGAACTTTGGCAGGGTATCTGAAGAAATTGCATTAAGGGGGATTAAAGTGTCTAGGTTATTTACAAGTTAAACAAAGAGCCATAAATGGAAGTGTGTTACATTCCTATTTTGGTGAATGTCTTTTTGTTGTTGTTCTATATGTTACCTTCTTAATGAGACATCATGTCTAAACACAAAACTCTATTCTCTGTATTGTTCCAGTGGCCAATACAACTGGCAATTCCCCTTCCAGTATTCCTCTATCCCAAACCTGCTCAACTTTGCCCCCCCCCCGCCCAGCGGTTTTTGGACAACAACTCCCATAATCTCCAGCCACAGTGGCCAATAGCCTGGGATTATGGGAGTTGTAGGCTAAGATCTGCAGGAGGGCTGAAGTTGAGCAGCCCTGCAATCCCTTCCTTGCTTCATGCTTTTGCAAGGAGGGGCCTCCCATACACTGCTACCACAGACACTAAGAGCCTAGCCCCAAAGCAATATCTTTCTCAGTCCAACAGTGGTTGTATTTCCCTGAGGAACTTAGGAAGGAACACAGGAAGCTGCCATGTACTGAGTTAGGCCATTGGTCCATCTAGCTCAGTATTGTCTACACAGATTGTCAGCGGGTTCTCCAAGGTTGCAGGCAGGAATCTCTCTCAGCCCTATCATGGAGATGCTGCCAGGGAAGGAACTTGGAAGAACCACCTGCTCTTCTCAGAGTGGCTCCATCCCCAATGTCAGAGCGGCTCCATCTGAGCTTGCAGATTTTCTCTTCACAAAGCATTGGGAAGAGGGAGCCTACTTGGCTATATGCTGAGGGAAGAGAAACTGCCCGAGTGAGTGTGGTGATGGTGCTGCTGAAAAGTGAGCATCATATGCCACTGGATGTGGGGCAACACAAGAAATAGGTAAATATGTGAAGGGCATCTCTGAGTGCCACCAATACATACTGGTGTGAGATGAATCTGTATGTTTTTGCTTCCTTAAGGGAACAAGTTGCAAATCAACTTTCAGATAAGTTAAAGCTAAGTGACAAGTTAAGCCAGGGACACTCACTCTTGCCAACAGAAGAGTTGGTACATAATAAACAGTTTATGTACTTAAAAAGCAATGCAGAACTGTCCAAGAGCTGGAATGGAAAAGAACTTATTCACTTTGCCCATGGAGTCCAGTTGTGTGTTTCTGTTGGTTGGGATTTTGTAGGCCCAGTCTAGCCCTTTCCCATGTTTTCCCTCATGGTAATGGTTAAATCTACTCTGTGCTTTGTTCTGACCTTGCTTGCTGACTTTCTTTCATCTTCTAGTAAGACTGTGCAAGTTGGAAGATTCGGAAGCCTATGTCAGAATTCATTCTCTCACTCTCTCACACACGCACACACACAAATACACATACCCCGTGAGGAGCCAGCCAATCGCATGGCAGTTGCACCAGGTAGTACGGGGAGTGGGGTGGGAGGGCTTCTTTAAATGCCGACCCAGCACTGGTGTGGGGAATTCTGGGCAGTGGTGGAGATTCTTGGGAGCATCCAGGGGACAGGCAGGAAGTGATGCAGGGGAAGTTGGGAACGAGGGCAGAACAGCTGGGGGAAACCACAGGAATGCTCCAGAACGACAGCCCCCAGGCATCCCTGCACTTCTTCCTGGCCGCTCTGCCCTCGATCCCAGCCTGCCTTGTGTTACCTAGATGCTTTCAAGGATCCCTGCAGCCAGCCGGCTTTCTCTGTGCCAGTACTGGGTCAGTATTTAAAGAACCCCTCACCACTGTACCACCTGGGGCAATTGCACCATGATCAGCTGCCTTCTCATGGTGGTGGTGGTGGTGGGCGGGAATTCCGATGTGACTTGCACAGTCATAGCCTCTAGCCTCTTTGTATATGTTGAATTATCTGGTGAGACACTGTCTTGGCCACAGATTAAGATGGAATGCTGAGCTCTGTGAACCCTTGTTTTTACCTTTGATTATGGCTGTCTGGTTCTACTATATCAGGGTTTCCCAATCTTGGGTTCCATGGGGGATGAAGGAAGGGGGTTGTAGTCCAGCCACATCTGGAATCTAAGACTGGGAGCCCCTGCACTACATCAACCCAAACTACCACACTTAGTGATGCCAGCTTGGAAGTGTCTATCTCAATCTTTGCTTAAAGCAAAGTCCAAATCATGGAGTCTCACTGATATCAGTTGTTAGGATACAAGCGAGATTGTGAGCCCTTTAGGAACAGGGATCTATCTTATTTATTTATTATTTATCTGTGTAAATCGCCCTGAGCCATTTTTGGAAGGGTGGTATAGAAATCGAATAAATAATAATAATAATAACAACCACCACCACCACCACAACTTAGGTTTTAATTTGATTATAGAAGAAGGCACACCTATGCTGATTCCTCTGTGTCAGATGAAGCTCAGGCCTTGCATGACCTCCACAAATACTACACTTTCCCAGTGTATTTTACAGTCCACTGGCTGGGGGAGGTGGCACATTGGATCTGACCTGCATCAGCAATTTGAAGATGGCGGGGGGCGGCACCGAGGAATAGTGAGATCCACTCATCTTATTGTATGAACCAATAATTTTTTTTTAAAAAAAAGACAATACGGTTATATGCTTCTGTTCCATACAATTAGCTGCTTGTTTGTTTGTTTGTTTGACATCCCTCTAAGAAAGTAGTAGTTTCTGGTCCAAACTGAATGAAATATTGGACAAGTATCTGCTGCTTCTGGGGATGAGGATGGAAGCAGCTTTGACTGCTTTTGGTAGGTGAGCCGCTTCAGTGAAAATGTGAGTGAAGAACAAGGGAATAATATTTTTTTAAAAAATACCTAAGGATTAAGGTTTCTTCTCAAGAAATGTGAGTTTGGTAAAGTGGGATGGTCTATTCATTTACAACAAATACTAATTGCGTTGGGAATGTTAAATAGATTCAGCTACTTGATTACTGAATAAATCATGAATTATTTAAATTGAAGATTGGTGGTTGATATGTATATATAATATTCTTGTGTTAAGTGCTTTACAGCATGATTTGATGAACAAATTATATTGAACTAGTAGTGAGGCCTGGCAAAGGCTGTCAGGAGGCAGAAGCTGGAAGTTGGCAGTTTGGCTCAGGAATCAGACTTTGGCAAGTCTGGACGACATGCCTACATGTGCTCTCCAGGAACTGGGCTTGCTGAAGATCATATGAAGCTGCCAAATGATTCTGTTGGACTCTTGCTGTAGTCCATCTTGCTGTTGTGAGGACTAGACTGCACCTCTAGGTATATGATTTTTAATCTGTAGCAGATGGTGAGGTTAAGATTTTTTTGAAGGGTATGCACGTACTAGTGATGACTGGTTTACACTGGTAGAATCTGTGAGTTTACACTGGTAGAATCTTTCAGTGTAGCACATTTCCACCTGTAGCTTAGAATGCACTTTTGAGCCTTTGTTACTATGGGAGAAAGCGGGGAAGGGAAGAGAACAAAACAAAATATATGGGTGCAGACAGAGCTACTTTGAGAACTCAAATATTTGCCTGCACACAGTGTGATTGCTAACTTTATTTCTGAACAGCAGACTCCCTGACCATATCACAAATTGATTTTCACAGTCCTTTCCATTCCACAAGTAGTTTGCAAGACCATATGGGGAAGTCACTGCTCAAGAAGAGGAAGCCTCTTTGAGCACACAGAACTAGCCACACAAGTCTTAAACTTATTAGTGTGATGGATGGGGAAACAGTCATAAGGTCAACACAATGCACTGAGTGACTCTGCATCTCACTTTTCTCACAATGGGGAAGGATTTCATTTTTCAGTTGCCATTTAGAGAAGCAAATCATCTTCCTTGGGATGCAGCTGATTGTCCAGACTGCTTTCCAAACGCTTTCCAAACTAGAGAAAGGATTTGAAAACTCAGAAGAAATGTGAGCAGTTATCCATGTTCATGTACATGTGACTATAACATCACTGAAAGCTACAGCTGCGTCTTACTACATTAGAGGGATGGCTTAAAGGACTTTGGGGTGGGGGGAGTGGGGGAGAGCAAGTAATCTGAAACCAATTCTGAGAGCTCTTGAGTCATTTGTCTTCTATGTCATAGGCAGACTCCATATGATAATGTCCTGGGTCTTCCGGACAGGTCAAGGGGGTCAGTTCAGAACTGAGAACCAGAACTTCCACCCATCACCACTTCAGCCATCTTTCCTTCTGCTACAGCACATCTCTTTGGGTTCCTGTACAGCTGCAAACTGTTTTAGTAACTCACTGGGGAAGGAAATGCAGGAGATGTCCTCAACTACTTTTTGGGCCACCTACTGGATTACCTGCTGCTGCACCTTCAGACCTGATACCCCTCCAGCATTGGCCTAGAGTTCTTGGGAATCGGCATCAATCTCTAGCTGACTACTGGAAGCAATCTTGGAGATTTTAATGCTTGGTATTGTGAATAATATTGAGAAAAAAATAGTGTGTGTGTGTGTGGGGATCTTCAGGAATATCTTCAGTCAAAGTTGGCAGACCTCCTTATACATTTAAATGTGAAATATCTGTCCAGGACTAGTGAAAACCATGAGGGCCAAATTAATCTATGAAGAGCACTGAGACTTTTCTCATATTGCGATTTGTATGCAGATGAATGAACAAATATATTTCCAGTCTACTGTAGAAAGTTTGTAGCCCATCCAGGACACGTGCAGAGACCTCAGACAGACCCCCTTGTGTGTCTAGTCATGTATTGTGAAAAAGGGCCTCAGGCTTCGCAGCTGTTTCACCACTTAGCAAGCTGGCTGATTCCATGTGAAAATAATGTTGGCTCCCTTTCATATCTTTGAAGCCAGTGGGGCCAGATGACTCTCAGCATGGAGGCAGAGAATGAGTCACAGGGAACGGGAAAGGGAAGGAATGGGTAAGAAGCATAAGCAAGTAGGTACCAGGCCCAATACAGCCCCAGTTACTAGAGGAATTGCTTGACACATCTCTGATCCAATAATTGTACGAAATCAGAGCATATGAAACTGCCTTATATTGAGTCAGCCACTGGCTGAGTGTTTCTACACTGACTGGTAGCACCTCTTCAGGGTTCAGACAGGAGTCTTCCCCAGCTCTAATGAGATGCTAGGGATTGATCCTGGGGCCTTCTGAATAAAAAGAACTAGCAGGTCCTCTGTCTGCCACTGAGCTAGACTCTCCCTGGAAGCCCAAACTGCAGCCACACATAGCCTCTGAAAGAAAGTAGACACACCAGTCACCTTTCTGATAGGGTGGCGGAGGGGACTGGATCCAGTGCCTGCTCCCCCTCCCAAACAGCTGATTGGCGGAATTTCAGCTTCCTTTAAAGGACTGCATTTTAAAAACCCTATGGCTGTTGGAACTGGCTGGGGAATCATGTGCACAGCATGACTAGTAAATAAGTGTACGAGTGCCTCCTTCTGTGCATGTATGATTTTTGACTGGATTAGAGTTTCTATGTAGAAATACAATGCTTAATATCGCCCCCACCCCACTTTCACACTGCTGCATATGGCAAACTGTGTGTGTGAGTGAGAGAGAGAGAGAGAAAGAAGGGCGGGCGGGCGGGCTGTGTGTTACATTATAATAAAAGTATGTAAGAGAGCCCTAACACCATTTTGAAAAGTGGGAAGTTGCTCTGATGGGGGACAGGGAGTTTAGATGAGAAGTGGGGAGGAGGAGGAAAGGGGAAGCAAACCTTTATTTCCCTGATTTCTTCACTCCAAAACTCACCCGAAGTAGGGCTTCAGGGATGCTTTTGCAAGAATAAACATGGGACTGCACCTGACAGAGGGGAAGCCACAGGAGGAAGTGATTTAGACCAGGGTTTCTTAACCTTGGGCCCCCAGATGTTGTTGGACTACAACTCCCATCATCCTCAGCCACAAAGGCCATGCCTGGGGATGATGGGAGTTGTAGTCCAATAACATCTGGGGGCCCAAGGTTAAGAAACCCTGATTTAGACTATTTGTAGCCACGGGAGAGCAACTGGCCATGCTCTCTTCAATATCCTGGACCCAAGCCGTTAAGGGCTTTATAGGTAATAACTGGTACTTTGTTTACATAACAAAAGAAAATAGAAGTTAACTACTTAGCTCCTTGGTTCCTTTTTGACTGTATTGCAGGATTGTAGCTTCACAGTTTTAGCTTAAAAGAACTTTGAAAGAAACTGAATCCCCAGCCTATATTATCATTTTATTTCCACATTTTTATATATATATATATATAAAAGTCTGACAGTTTTACACCAATTGTAACAAGCTGTAGTGTGGACTTGCACCCAAAAAAGTCATATAAGAATTTAATAGATACTGGTTCATAGTTTGCCATAGCAGCTTTTTCATTCTTAAATATCCCCAACTCCATACTGCTGAGCCTGAAATTCTTGGAAATCCTCTGGGATGGTATCTGAAAACAAAAGGATACCAAAGATAAGCCTCTATTGTTGCTATGGAACTGATGAGCATTTTATTTTGCAAGTGCAGGTTTGGTGCATGCCTATTACAGAGAGCTTTTTTTTTTTTAGTAATACTCATAAGAACATAAGAACAGCTCTCCTGGATCAGGCCCAAGGCCCATCTAGTCCAGCATCCTGTTTCGCACAAAGGCCCACCAGATGCCGCTGGAAGCCACAGGCAGGAGTTGAGGGCATGCCCTCTCTCCTGCTGTTACTCTCCCGCAACTGGTACAGAGAACATAAGAAACTGCCATATAATGAGTCAGACCATTGGTCTATCTAGCTAAGTAATGTCTTCACAGACTGACGGCGGCTTCTTCAATGTTGCAGGCAGGAATCTTTCTCAACGCTATCTTGGAGATGCCAGAGAGGGAACTTGGAACTTTCTGCTCTTCCCAGAGTGGCTCCATCCCCTAAGAGGAATATCTTACAGTGCTCACACTTCTAGTCTCCCATTCATCTGCAACCAGGGTGGACCCTGCTTAGCCAAGGGGAGAAGTCATGCTTGCTACCACAAAATCAGCTCTCCTCTCCAAAAGGCGGGCAAGCTGAAGCACCACCGGGGTGCTGCATGTGTGCAAACACCATTGGGGTGGTTGTGGAACAGCAGTTCTGCTCTGATGTAAAGTTGCACCATTATTTCCAATGGGTACTGTGTAACTGTGTGCAACTTTTTGTTCTGCATCAGCCCTGATGGAAGCGCACACATGCAGCAGCATGGACAGTGCTCTAGCCACCCATATTCCACATTGTAAGGCCAGTGCTGTAAGGCGTTACAGTCCTGTAAGACCACACTATTGCAGGTTACATCTGCCAACATATGTTAACAATGTCAGGTAAAAAGACATAAAATTAAATGAGGATATGCAGCCCAGTCCCATGCATGTTTACTTAGATATCTAAGTTCCACTGAATTCAAGAGGCCTCACTCCCAAGAAAGTATGTAAAGGACTGTGCATAGGACACCATCCATCATAAAAAGGGCTGCAGAACTTTGGTCCTCCAGATATTTTTTTACTACAACTCCCATCATCCCCAGCCAGGGATAATGGGAGCTGTAGCCCAATGTCTGCATCAGGGTCAAAGTTGTGCAGTCCTCTACTGGAGTGAAAGGGGTGTGTGCACACATACGCACATGCGCTCTCTCTCTCTCTCTCTCTCTCTCTCTCTCTCTCAGTAATCTGTTGGATATTCCTGCATCACTTCTGAGAAGCAGGTGTCTATCCTGGTGCTAGTTCTGGCATTTATTCATTACTCCCTGTGCTGTGGGTCAAGCAGCCTTGGAGATGTAGCCACCTGAATGAAACAACATCTGACCTAGTGCACCCATGGAGACAGCCACTGTTTCCCAACCATGATCTGTAGGAGAGCCAATGGACCAGTTCAGACATCATGTGGAACCACCATGAATAAAGCCTGGTTTTTCCAAGCAAGTTAGTTAGAATAAACCACAATCGGTCACTATGGAGGACATGACCAACCACCTGTTCTTTGGATCCTTGCCCAACATGGCTGAGTTCATCTTGCAGGGAGGTTGTTGGAGCTGGCCTAGTTTATATCATTAATACCTCACTGAGAGAGGGCAAGATTCCATCTTGTTTGAAGGCAGCGATGGTTAGACCCCTTCTTGGTAAGGGGTAAGGTGACGACTTCTTGGTAAGGGGTAAGGGGAGATGGTAATCCCACTCTGGATAGCCTGGGGATGGATAATGATAGGCCAGTCTCTAACCTCCGATGGTTTGGTAAGACGACTGAGAGGGTGCTGGCTGACCAGCTCCAAGCAGACTTGGAGAAAAGAGATTATGATTCTAGACCCATTTCCAACTGGCTTTAGGATGGGTTATGGGGTTGAGATGGCCTTGGTCAGCCTGATAGATGACCTTCGCCAGGTGACCATCTTCAAACTGTAATATATGTAGCACCATTTTCTTGGTTAAATTTCCAATTATGATTTTACTAAGTTAGCATATTATTTGACATACATGGAATTAGTTATACTATCTCTTGTGTTATACTATCTCTGGTCAGTGACCGTAATAAAGGAGGAGGAGGGTGATCTCCAAAGTATGCCTTTCATTTATACAGCAGGTGAGACTAATTGATCAACTTTAAGTCACATCTGACTAGCCCAGAGAGATGATAAGTCACATTAGACAAGGCATTCTATAGATTTCTCGAAGACTAATAATCATGAACTCTTCCTAAAATACATTTTCCCTCCACAGCAGCTCATTTGATAAGCTGAGGGGCGGGTGTAAGAGAAATGTTACCGTTGCAGCGATACTTCAGATTGGACCAAATAATGTTTTCCTGAGAGAAGCAGAAAACACCAAGTCTTCCTCCACGCATGGTTGTATCAATGGTTACTCCAGAATCTGCTACCAGTTCAGAACCTTCATAGAATCTTGCTCTTTGAAAGCAGAACAAAGAAGAAGACTATTAAAGGTTTCTATATCCCAGGGCTGCACAACTTCAGCCCACAACTAAAACTCCCATCATCCCCAGTCACACTGGCCAATTGGGATTATGGGAATAGTTGTACAACATCTGCAGGAGGGCCGGAATTGTGCAACCCTGATGTATTTATTTTATTTATTATTTATTAATTATTAATTATTAAAAATTTTATACCGCCCTTCCAAAAGGCTCAGGGCAATTTACATTAAAACACCATTAAAATCAATTAACAAAATAGAAATTATAAAACAATAATTAACAATTAAAACATCATAAAACAACAATTAAATAGCCAGAACAATGTAGCCTGATTGCAAATATGCACATTTATATAAGTGTATATATCTAGAAGTCCCCACTGTTTTCATTGGAGCTTACTCCTAGGCTAGTGTGTATAAGATTGCCGCATAGGTGTGTTTTTGTTGGGTCTCTGAAGAGATGCATGTACCAAAATAGCTCACTGTGTGTGCAATATCATGGGGTCTTAGGGAGCAGAGGATTGCAGGGTGTGGGAAAGATTAAGCAACTCCCGCATTATCATGAATTGACAGCATGGTTTTGGAACAACATCTTAAGCTGCACTGGCGTTGGAGTCTCACAGGTTGGAGACTCTTCACAGAGACATGGGTGAAATGGGCATAATCTCAAAACCAGAGGGTAGAAGAATAGAGGAAGAAAGAGGATTTGGACTGATTCACATCTCTATGTACAGCTCTTTATATCAACAACTTGCAGCTGCATCTGTTAACTGTCTGAAAAGTAATAGGATTGGGGTGATGGCAGCTGATGGGAAAGCCCTGTGTTGCCGTCATCAGTTGGTGGGTGAGCCTGTGTAAACTCAACCTTAGTTGAAAGGAAAATCAACTTGCCAGAGATTTTGTCTGGGCGCTTTCCAGATTAGCTGCTCAACAGCAGCAAAATGCTTCCATTCAGGCAAATCACATTCAAAACATAAACAGCAAAGAGCTCAGCAGGGGGTGCATTCTAGCGAAAACTAACAACCCCCCCCCCAAAAAACAGCAATTTTTTTACGCTGGATATACTTTGTTATAGCACTATATTGCAGTGATGAAATTCAAAACAAGGCATCAGAAATGTGAACGGCACCCTGCTGTCAGCGTTGGGACTGCAGGGTCACAACACAGGAAGTGTGGAAGCACACTCCAGAGATTTGTCGTGACCATGTTGCAGGATGTAATCTGGGAAGCGCCTGGCGATAATTTCTGACAGAGAGAAAAAGGTTGACATAATGTGCCTCCTCTGTGGGGATGGGGGGCCGGGGTGCAGGGATGTTGCTGCAGACTCTTAAGGTGTGAGGATGCTGCTGCCCACAAGGGGCATGGAAGCAGCATCCCTGCTGTTTCCGGGAAAGGGCCTCTGGAGGGAGGGGAGAGATGCAAAAACTGCTCCCCGCTTCCACTTTGCATCCAGTCCACTGTGGAAAGAAGCCTTCCGTGCACAGACACTAAAGGCTTCTTGCAGACCTTCAGCCTACCCGAGCCCTCCTCCTGGCCACAGAGGGCTGCACATTGTGTTGTCTGTTAGTGAAAACATTAGTTAGCTTTGACTCCACAGACACAGAGTCCTCTCTGGCCCCCAAACTTCCATACTTTGGGGTGCAATTCATAATCTTCCCTTAACTATTTTATATGATTTCTTGTATCAGGTGAAAATTATTCTTTTATTATTATTTTTATATTTTCTATCCCGCTCTTCTTCCAAGGAGCCCAGAGCGGTGTACTACATACTTAGGTTTCTCCTCACAACAACCCTGTGAAGTAGGTTAGGCTGAGAGAGAAGTGACTGGCCCAGAGTCACCCAGCTAGTTTCATGGCTGAATCAGGATTTGAACTTGGGTCTCCCCGGTCCTAGTCCAGCAATCTAACCACGACACCATGATGGCTCTAATAGCAACTCTGTGCCAAATAAACACACAAGGGGTCCATGCTCACACGTGCACACTGCAGAGCAATACCGTGGAAAAGTTAGTCAAAGTATTGTCCTTCTTAGCACCACCCTACCTAATATATCCAACCTGAGGTCTGTGCTGCAGGAACCAACGATAGGAAACTTTATCTTTCCAGCCGACATTTCGGGGGTCTTTCCACAGCAATCTGACTTGGTCATTAGTGTCTCCTGTGTGCCAAAGTGAATTCCTCAGGTGTTCTCCGGGCCCAGTCTTTGATTTAACAGCCTACAGAGATTCAAGTTCAAAGACAACTCAAAACATAAGAAATATACTTTAACTTTATAGTAAGTCTTTCTAAATTATGAAGAAAACCAGAGCATTAATTATCTTTCCATCCTGTTATGGGAAAAGAGGCTACATGCCCGCAAGTCAACAAACTAGTTACTATGCGAGAAACCACACCAGACAAGCACCCTGCCAATTTAATCTGAGCACATTACTAGATGATGGCATTTATGAGATTTCGGTCACTTTGGCTTCAGCCAATACCTTCAGTTGGATTCCAGGTTCTGCAACAGCTCTAAAGGGAGTTGCTTGCCAATAGGTCTGCTCCGTCTGCTTCCACATCACCACATAAAAACTGGAACTGTCTTGATAACCAAAAATGAAGCCAGCATAGTCATCATCTGTCACTGTGTTCACATGGAAAGTACCTTCAAAGTCGACCCCGTTGAAAGCGGTGTAACCTGTTCAATACATAGGTATATGCATCAGGCCCTGGCATAAAACCCGATCCATGAATAGGCATTCTTCTTGGAAGCAACTGGAACAATTTAGACCACTTGGAAGATCTACAAGTTTTTTTTATGAAGCTACCCTCTATTGGGCAGGTTCAGACAACTGCTGAAAAGTAAGGTGGCAGGAAGAGAGGTTCCCGGCACAAACAGCAACTTTCACTCATGTCCATGTTGTCGGAGCCCACCGTGTTGGGTTGTCAGTGTTGGGTTCCTTCTGCCCCCCAACATTTGCCACTCAGCTTCAGTGTTGTTTACAGATGTTGGGTGGCACCAGGAACCTCCATTTCCCACCACTGTATTTCTGGTGGTCATCTGAACCCACCCACAGAGTCAGACCATTGGTGCATCTAGCTCAGCACTGTCTGCACAGGTGGACATAGGCTCTTCAGGGTTTCAGACAGAAGTATTTCCCAGCCCCACCTGGGGATGTCAGGGATTGAACCTGGGATGCATGCAAATCCGATGCTCCTACACTGAGCTGCAGCTCCTCCTAACTGGGTTTGAATGTACAAGCTTGCCTTATTCTGAGTCAGACCACAGGTTCACCCAGCACAGGATTGGCTACACTGACTGGCAGCAGCCCCACAAAGCTTCAGGCAGGGGTCTTACTCAGCCCTACCGGTAGATGCCTAGGACTGAACCTGGAACCGTCTGCGTGTAAATCAACTGCTCTGCCACTGTTGTGGCTCTGCCTTCAGGAAAGAAGGGGACCACCGAGCTGATTATGGGACTCCCTCTCCCCTCTCCTTGCCTAAGAAGCAATTAGCATGGTCTCAGACCTGACTGTGCTAAGCATCGGTTGGGCTGTGTGTGAGCACTGTGCAGGTATCCTGGATCTGGCTGCAGAAAAGGACCCCGTTTTGAGCCAGTGGCATGGAGGTCCATGCTTGAGGATTGCTGTGTGACAGTGAATGTCTACAGAAACTTTGCACATACCTACAGCAAGTCCAGGATCACTGTTCATGGTCTGCACAATCTCCATACCCTGTAAAAGATAAGCTAAATAATTAATGAAACATAGAACTGGCTTAAAGAGGTTTTGTTTGCTTCAGATTAAAGACATGCTTTGCATGTGCCCATCTGGGTTACTTGATGAGTCCGCCAAAAATATCCTTGTTCAGCATTCCAAACAATTCATGTGCTTATCAATAAAAATTCACCATGCAAAAACCCAGAGGCAGGGGCGTAACTATAATAGGGCAAGGGGAGACAGTTATCTGGGGGCCCACTGCCTTGGGGGGCCTCTCAGAGACAAGTCACATGACTGACTCCCCCAGCCGCACAACCTGCCCAGGTTTCCTTCAGTTGTATTCATCCTCTAAATTGATGTGAGTGTTAAGACCTGGAGCTACCAGAACAGCATGTCTTTCTCTAGTACCATTAAATGACTTGCATTGTCCACAATTTACAAAACCTTAAAAAAAATAATTTAGGATGATGTTCTATTGTGGCACGTAGATTACATATATAAAACTATGCTTTTTGTTATAACTATTCAGACTCATTTAAGAATTCTTTACTTCATGAGCTGAGCTTCAGTGAGGGGGGCCCATTTTAAAATCTTGTCCCTGGGCCCACTCCAACCTTGCTACAACCCTGCCCGGACGCTTAAATAATTTCCACTTTAGTTGCTAGGATATAGAATTTGGCTTCCTGATAAGTTCTGAATTGTTTTGTTTTGTTTTGTTTAAAGCAAATTTCTAGCTTTCATGGTTTCGTGAAATCTGGGAATAGTGAATGCTCAGAAGATGTTTTCTCTGCCATGGCTCCCTCTCTCTCCTATTTGTACGTTCCTTCAGATGCACTCTTAGCCCCTGGCCTGTGGCTTCCAAGGCCTTGGGGGCCCCCCTCTCCTGCTGCCACTGTGAGCCCTTGCTGTGCTGTAAGGCCGAACCACCAATATTCTAACAGCCTCTTGAGAACTGCAGGGCGCTCCGGTACGCCTGTGCAGTTAGAACGGGGTGTCGCAAGCCCGGGTTTGCGACACTCTATTCTAACGGTGCAGACTGCATCGGAGCAGCTCGCACTCAGAGGCTGCTGAGCTGCTCAGTCAGGCTCAGCGGCCACTCCTGCTCTGCCCGCTGCTTTGTGGGGGAGGCCTGTTCACCTCACACCCCACCTCTCAGCTGCACACGTGGTGGCTAGAATATTGGCGGTTCGGCCTCATGGCGGCGGCGAAGAGAGCTTGCGGCACAGCAAGGGCTTGCAGAGGCAGCAGGAGGGCCTCACCCAGGCTTCTTCTTCTTCTTCTTCTTCTTCTTCTTCTTCTTCTTCTTCTTCTTCTTCTTCTTCTTCTTCTTCTTCTTCTTCTTCTTCATTCGATTTCTAAACCGCCCTTCCAAAAATGGCTCAGGGTGGTTTACACAGAGAAATAACAAATAAATAAGATGGATCCCTGTCCCCAAAGGGCTCATAATCTAAAAGAAACGTTAGATGGACACCAGCAACAGTCACTGAAGGTACTGTGCTGGGGGTGGATAGGGCCAATTACTCTCCCCCTGATAAATAAAGAGAATCACCACATTAAAAGGTGCCTCTTTGCCAAGTTGGCAGGGGTTCCCAGGCTTGGAGGCCACGGGTCAGGGCCCCAAGGTCTGGCGGTGCCTCTGAAGGAACCTACGAAGGCGAGAGAAGGAGCTATGAGAGAGAGAGCATCTTCTGAGCATTCACTATTCCCAGATTCTAACTGCACAGGCATACCAGAGCACTTTGCAGTTCTCAAGAAGCTGTTGAGCTGAACAGTCAGGCTTAGTGGCTGCTCCCGCTCCGATTGCCACCACGGGGCGGGGGAAGCGAGGTCTACTCGCCTCACTCCTCCACCCCTTGGCTGCACACATGGCAGCTAGACTATTGGTGGTTCGGCCTCGCAGCACCAGGAAATAACACTTGCAGCAGTGGCGGAAAGTGGGGGGGGGGGCCTTGCAGCATGGCTACTGGGTGTGCCACTGGGTTCCTTCCATACAACCCAGATCTTTTAAACATCTTTGTCCTCCATTTAAATAAGTCATTGCAAAGGTGCAGCTACTGGATTTGGTTTTGAATCCAAGCTGCAACTTGTACAAATGAAAATAATCCTACTTGCAGATGGAGAATTGCCAGTTCCCACCCCCAGGCCAGCTGCATCCCCTCACATCCCTGAAAAGCTGCTTCATGCACTGCAGCATAAGGGTCTTCAGCAGGGGGTGGTTGTGAAATATCTGATGTCTTGATGACCATAGGCGACCTCCAGGTTCAGAGGTAGGGTGCCTCTGAATTGCAGGGGATCAACAGCAAGAGAGGGGGCATGCCCTCATCTCCTGGTTGTGGGCTTCCCAGAGGCTTCTGGTGGACCACTGTGGGAAAAAGGTGCTGGACTAGATAGGCCTTGAGCCTGATCCATCAGGGCTCTTCTTATGTGCTTATGACTCTCTCTTGCTTGCCCCAGAGTGCATAAGTAGTGCAAGTTGGCTTTGGACCTAAAATATGGAGTACATTTATGAACATCTGGGCCAGAAGAAACATTATCTTGTTTAATGGAAGGTAGTTAGTCCAAAACAGCCATTTTCTATAAAGTAAATAACGTGTGCAAATTTGAAGGATTCAGAGTTCTTTTTACAAAAGGATCCAGATTATTTTCCAGTGATAATCCCCAACTCTCCTACATAATGAAGTGCTGAAGCATCATTAATTCTGACAAGCTTGGAAAAAAGTTTTTATCTGTGCCACAGCCTGTCATTCAAAGTGCTTTACCTGGTTCAGAACCATCCAGTTGGGATCAATCTGAGCGTCACCTTCTGGGTCCAGGACAACAGTCTGATAAGCCCTGAAATCTGTCAGGGTGATCTCTGCATTCTCAGGACAAACATCAATCCGATCAATCACTGTGTCCTGATCAAAATCTGATTCACAGATATCTCCAACTCCATCACCTGGACACATTAAGCACAACACACAAGGGATATCATTTGACAGCTGCTGCTGTAAGAGCTGTTTGGTGACAGGAAAATAACCAAAAGAGGAGCCTCTTTTGTAGCCCCCAGGAATGGCGTGAGGATGTTTCTGCAGCACCCAGTTTCTGACTGCCTCCAATAGGGAAAAGGAAGAGGTGGAGCTATCCTGGAAGGCTACAGCATGCTGGGTGAAGTAGGAGGAGCTGAGGCCAATGAGAAGCACATGAGCAATAAAATAAGATGCCAGGAGTCTTAAGGGCTGCCTTCAGATGAGCTGTGGACCCAGTAGCGTAGGGAGGCTGGTGGCAACCCGTGTGTGGCCACTGCCCCTGGCCCCGCCCCCTGTGTCTGATGTCAGATGCGGGGGTGTGGTCTCCCTCCCAAACAGGGCCACACGGCCCCATTTGGAAGGGAGATCGGCCCACACTGCATTGGGCAGCGTGGGCCGGAGCAACTGTCCCTGCCTTAAGGGCAGGGAGAGCCATTCCAGATGTGCTGCCAATGCATCATGGTCTGATACCTCTCCTAAATGGGGATGCGCAGCCCCATTTGGGAGGGAGATTGAATGGCCCTGCTGTGTTGGCAGCGAGACCAGGAGTGGTTCTCCCAGCCTTTAAGGTGGGGAGAGTCACTCCGGCTGCGCTACCAATGCAGCGTGGGCTGATTTTGGTTCCAAACAGGCCCTGCAGCCCCTTTGGGGACCGAAATAGCGGCCCCTGTGTCTGACATGCAGGGGGCATGTCTGGGGCCGCGCTCGCAGCCCCGGATTGGTGGCGGCCCAGGTTCTTTGAACCCATTCGCCCAATGGTGGCTCTGCCCCTGTGTGGACCAGAGGGACAAATATTGTACACAGGCTTCTAATGGTGGTAGATGGAAGAGGAAATAGAAGAAAAAGGTCAAACTTACTGTTGTCATCTTCCTGCCCTGGGTTAGGGACCAGCCGGCAATTATCTGGCCCAGGAGGAACAAGGTCTGGTATGCCATCGTTATCATCATCCTCGTCACATTCATCCCCCAGCCCGTCCTTATCAGTGTCTAGCTGGGAGCTGTTAATGACTGTGGGGCAGTTGTCTGTGCTGTCCTGGTGCCCATCCCCATCACTACAGGAGTAAAACAAGGGAGTGGGGAAACCGGGGTTTATTAAAACAGTCTTAATCTGTCCTTGAGTTTTAGTTGTTTGCATAAATTTGCTTATGGGTAAGCATTCGTCCTGAAGCAAGAAGCATTGCTTTGTTTTTAGATCATGTGCGCATGTGTTGTAGTAGTCTTTGTCTCAGAATGGTGCACTTATTATCTGCAGTCTTTATTAGCACTCAAATTGTTTTTTAAAAATCTGCTACACAATTAAATGGAGGTATCTTTTTAGTTGACTAAAAGGCTTTTTAAAAATCAATTAATCAAACTGGTTGATTAAACACTGCAACTCTAGTTCATTCCAATCTCTAAATTTAATAGTTTTGTGGCCAACACTGGTTGTAGAATTGACAGTGAACATGTCTGTCTGTCTTCCTGTATCCCTTGTTGCAATGCAAGCCTTCTACTGAAGGAAGGTATGTTGTAGCTGATAGACAAAATCTCCTTATCTGAGGAAGGAGTCAGGAGATTTGTGTGACTCAAAGGAGCCACTTGAGGCTCCATCTGTAATATGTCTGAAGTCACTACAAGTTGGAGTGAGACAAGAAGACAGATGCCCATAAAACCTATTCCTGTCCTAATTTTGGAAATCAGTTCAGATCCTGCAGCTCCTCAGTCATAACCACTCAGTCATGACCATCACCACTGGCGTATTACTAAAAGTGCAGAGAAAACCCCTGCAAATGATTTCTATACATGTGGCAGCCTATTATTTTGCAGATAGGCATGTTTTCTCTAACTGGACAAACAGCAGTTTAGGGAAGCCACTTTACATCAAGGAGAATAGCATATGGAAAAGAGTTAAATGCTGCCACCTCCAGCACTACAGTTTCTATTCAATCCCACACCAACCCTCATGAATATTTTAAAATACATTTAAAGAGATGTGAGGTCTGGTCACAAAACTCTAATGTCTTACTTAGCTCCTTGTGTTTATAGCCAAATTTGACTCCCTTTTGTGGAAATAAATTATAATTTATTTATTATTTATTTATTTAATACATTTCTATACCACTCAAAACGCAAGTTCTCTGGGCGGTTTACAAAACAATAAAAGCAGCCAATAAAAGATTAAAACATTTCAACAATTAAAATTAATTGTTGAATTATGTATAATGTATGTTGGCCCCAATATATCATACTGGATAATACAATAATACATACTACCTGGGCTGGATGCAGAGCATCTATGCCTCTAGTTTCCCCTGCCTGCCTGCCGGCGATTTCTTTCCCCGCCTGCCCCCGCCGACATTTTCTTCCCCACCTGTCCACCACCGTTTTCTTCCACCGGCTGCCCGCCTACCCACCCCAACACCATTTTCTTCCCCCACCCACTGCCTGCCATTTTCTTCCCCCGCCAGCTGCTGCCGTTTTCTCCCCCCTGCCACCGCTGCTTTCTCCCCCCACTGCCATTTTGTTTCCCGCCTTGCCTACCTGTCCACCAGCACCGCTGCTTTCCTCTCTCCCTGCTGGCAGCTTGCTCAGAACTCTCATGAGAGCTGCCATGCATGGGATTAGTGATGGGTACGCCTTAGAGAAATATAGATAGATAGATAGATAGATAGAGGGCATGCACATGAACAGTCCTACCTGGGCTTGTACAGGCCTACCCAGGTAGGGCTGCTTGTGTGGAGTGCTGGGATTGGGCCTGATCCCTGCACTGCCTTGCCGGGTAGCTCAAGTTTTCTACCTGGGCTTATACTGAGGTATATGGGCACAAGAGCACCCTTCTACCCCAGTCCTCAGTCATATGAAGAATTGGGCTGTCTTCAGCCTGAGCGTTCATAGAGCTGGGTGGCTAGAGCGTCTGGCAGTGGGGAAATCCCCCAATGCACTGCACTCCTTGTGTAGTGCATTTTGGTATTTCTGGAGCAATGCTGATTTTCCCTGGCCTCATGATGACCTCACTGCGATATGGCTCATGTGGGCACATGAATGGCGCAGCCAAAGAGGTTGGCTGGATTGTCTGGGGGAAAGGTAGGTGCAATCCTGCCTGCCCTCCCCTCTGCTCTCCCTAGCCCCACACAATTAGGTTGTATGAATGACCTTATTGTATTATCCAACAATAATTTATACAACTAATTAAAAATAAGCTAAGGCTATATTCAACCCTGGTAGTGGTGGACGAAACTTCAGTTAAATCAGTAGTGAACTTTCAGTGAATAGTTATATCAGGGCTAAGTTTGACTGGGCATTATCCATCTTGTAAGCCTCTTACATATATTCAATCAAGATTGTACTCTACCTGTCCTGATTGGTGTCACAGGAATCCCCTACTAGGTCATTGTCAATATCTGACTGCAAACCAAAACAGAAAACTATTACAGTACTGAAGTGCAGAAGAGACAAGGATAGGATTACACTGTAGCAAATCATCACATCTCAACACACATATTTCAGAAATTTAAACCGGCAGGAGATGAATATGTCAAAAGGTAGGAAGATGGATTCTATCTCAGTTGGCCAGTGTTTTACTGCTGAGCATGGTTCTGCATTCTATTATAAACAGGAAATAGACATGGATTATTTATTATAGGAATTTCACCCCATAATATCCTTTCTAGTTTCTAATTCCACCCCATAACATCCTTTCTAGGAAGATTGCAGTTAAACCCCTATGAATATTTTATTGAGTGAGAACATCTGCTGACATCAGGTCTAATCTCAGACTCAAACTAGATATGACTTTAAACACATATTTGCCTCCCCTCCCTGGTTTGTTGTTTAAACAGCAGCTGTGGGAACCCTGATCCAAACTGGAACTGAAGTGAGGGGTGGGAGGCTGACCTTTTCTTGATGCATTATGGTCATGATAAAAAAACCCTGCACCCCCCAACTGCTATTTGCCCTGGGAGGAAAATGGGGTGGGGGCACGGGTGGCCCCCCACCCCATCCCATAACGTCTACTTAAAGAACAACAACAAATGGAAGGGCCAAAGGTGTGTCACATCTAGTTTGACCCTCAGAGTTCTGGACCAAGAAAGGCTCAGGGGCAGAGTGCCTCCTCTGCATAGAGAAAGTCCTGGGTTCAAACCCTTGCAACCTCACTCAGGTAACAGGGTTGGGAAAGACTTCTGCCCAATCCTTTTGGAGCTCCTCACAATCTGTTGTGGATTTCGCTCCCCTAAATTGTTTAGTGTAATCTGCAAATTTGGCCACTTGGCTGCTTATCCCAACTTCAAGATCATTTATGAACAAGTTAAAGTGCACTGGTCCAAGTACAGGTCCTTGGGGGACCCCACTTCTTACTTCCCTCCATTGTGAAAACTGTCCATTTATTCCTACCCTTTGTTTCCTGTTCTTCAACAAATTACCAAGCCAAACATGAAACTGTCCCCTTATTCCATGACTGCTCAGTTCACTCAAGAGCCTTTGGTGGGGTTTGTCAAAAGCCTTTGGAAGTCCAAGTATACTATGTCAACCAGATCACCTTTATCCCATGAACACTCTCAAAGAGCTCCAAAAGGTTAGGAGAGCTGGTCTTCTGGTAGCAAGCATGACTTGTCCCCTTAGCTAAGCAGGGTCCACCCTGGTTGCATATGAATGGGAGACTTGATGTGTGAGCACTGTAAGATATTCCCCTCAGGGGATGGAGCCACTCTGGGAAGAGCATCTAGGTTCCAGGTCCCCTCCCTGGCAGCTCCAAGATAGGGTTGAGAGAGACTCCTGCCAGCAACCTTGGAGAAGCCGCTGCTAATCTGTGTAGACAATACTGAGCTATATGGACTTATGGTCTGACTCAGTATATGGCAGCTTCCTATGTTCCTTCCTATGAGATCCTTGGACACCTGCTACCAGTCAGGTTAGACAATGTTGTACCAGACAGATGGCATAAGGAAGCTTCAAATGTCCAGCATTACTGCTACTGAAGTGATGTACTGAAGTGATGCACTATTCATTTTGAATAATGAATTTGGGTTTGGGGGTTTGTTTTTTTAAATTTTACTATTGATTTCTCGCAATGCAGACCAAGATGTGCATTGCACAGGAAAGCAATGATTACTGCATTCTCATGGTCCAAATCCAGGCTTTCACAATATCATTTCCCCCCTCTCCCCACATACCTTTCCCAAAAAAAGAATTAACCAGTACACATGCAGTTTATGCTACTACCCCATTTTTGCTTCCAATGAGGACTGACCTCTTTGACTCTCTATGGCCCAGACAATACTTTGTTGGCCAGCCTGACCACACACACAATAAGGGCATGTGCACACCATGAGTGCTCGCATCCTTCCCCTGCCATGATGTACCTTTCTCTACTGGTGCTGGAAGAGTGGTCCATGCAAACTGCTTTTCCGCATGCACTACAAAAACTTCTTTAAATCAATATTTATAGCACATGAACACCCCCCCCTCCACACACATACTCCACCACACACACACAATAGGGAAAAGGCACCTTCCAACAATTAGGATGAACCACTTCCCCACATAATTAGGGAAAAGGCACCCACCCACATGACTAGGATGAATCTACCCCTGCCTCTTGATTAGTGAATTATGCCCTGTTATGTAGGGGAACAGGGAGGTCATCATGCACACAAAAATTGCTATCACTTCGCGGTGGGCTGACAGTCAAAGTATCATCAGAATGAGCCCCAGGGTGTTTTCCTGCTGACACTCACCTGATTAGGGTTGCTGATATCTGGGCAGCTGTCACAAGCATCGCCAACCCCATCATTATCTTTGTCTTTCTGTTCCCGGTTGGGAACTCTCTGGCAGTTGTCCAGAACATTCTTAATACCTGAATGAAATGATCATTCACAATGAGCATTGCTTTGGGATACCTCTCCCTGTCTATAAAACTAGAAAGAGAGAGTCAGTGTGGTGTAGTGGATACTGAGTTCAGGGGAGATCTTTAATTATTGACTTGGGACTGTATTCAAATCTCCACTTGACCATGAAGCTCACTGGGAAATGTTGGGCCAGTCACTCTCTCCAGCCATAGGGCTGTTGTAAGGATAAAAAAGGGATAACCCCAGACAGAGCTCTGAGCTTAATACACCAAAAGTACTTCAGTGTTCTCAGGAACATGCCCAGTTCTCACTTTTGACTGTAGAACCTCATGATGCAGTTGCTTCCACTCTAGAGAGTTTCTCAACTTTCAAGAACAGCATTTGCGGAGTCAGGGTTGCTGTGTGAGTTTTACAGATGGGATACATGGCAATTTACCCACCATCTCCATCCATGTCATCATCACAGGCGTCTCCTTTGCCATCTCCATCTGTGTCTCGTTGGTCATTATTTAAGACCATACGGCAATTGTCACAAGCATCACCAAAGATATCTTGGTCACTGTTTCTCTGGTTAACGTTGGAAGCCAGGACACAGTTATCCTGAAACAGAGAAAAGCAGATCTCTGTTGACTACAGCCTCTCTAGAGCAGCAATACTCAGTGGCCTATTTCTAAACTATTACTTGCACCCAGGAAATGCTCCTATGCTTGCATGGAGGGGAGCCCCTGGCAGCTAACAGGCACTACACCACTAGTGCTGACGTTTGGGCCAAGTTCTGAGTTGCCAATGTACTGGGGTTCAGGGTGCTAGAGCTCCAGAGTTCCCCCTTGGAGGGAGTTCTTGAGCTGTGGCTGTTCCGGGGCTGTGGTTCCCTTGGGACCCCCGTCAGTACTGGAAAGCTCTGTTGAAGCCTGGTCCTCCTTCTTGGAGGCCCTGCCCAAGCAAATCTAGCTGAATTCTGACCCAGAAAGAGGTGACTACAGGGGGAATTCTACTGCTTTCTCTGTTGGGTCTGTACTGTAGTAGGTGACACTTGGTAACCTGTCTGGTTTTGTCAGTGTGAGATGTCTTAAGACATCACATTTTGCATTGGTGAGATGCCTTATTGCTGTTGTCTTGCCAACAGATCCTCAGACACAAATGCCTGACTATTAATTTATTATTATTAATCTCTAGGATAATTTTAACGTGACCTTTTGAAGTGTTCGGAATAAAGAGGCATGGGCTGTTGACCTTAAACTGAGTTCAGGCTGGGGCTTTGCTTTAAGTGTTATGACAACAACCAAATGCTTGGCGAATCCTATTGGATAAGATTAAGAGGCCTCCGCATTGCCTGCGATTCCCTGCTTTTTGTCCTAAAGGCTGTTTTATTGGTGTTTTATCTTTATGGCCTCTAATTTTAATGAATCTTTAATTGATTGAGATTTTAATAGATTTGTGAGCTGCCCTGAGCAACCAAATGACTAGAAAGAGAGGTATCAATTACAAAAAGAAATTAAGCAAGCAGTTCAGGTAAGAACTAATCCACCTACATTCCATGCGGCTGGCATCTTGGATTGGGGTATAGGACATCATCAAAAACCACGCTGTTCAGGTGTCCCTATGGGGTACAACATCTGTACCAAACTAGGTGCAGGCATTGTGAAGTTGTTAGAGGGGGACACACATACAGACATATGGACATACACATGGACAGCAAGGCAATCTTATAAGGGTACTTTCTATGTGGGAAGTAGGCTGGAAAAAAAATCTATAACCAGTACTTGATCATTAGGAATGCCATCCCCATCTGCATCATCATCACAGGCATCTCCTATTCCGTCTCCATCAGCATCTTCTTGACCAGAGTTTGGAACGAACTTGCAGTTGTCCTATGGGGGAAACAAGACCTGGATTACTGGACTAACACCCAGAGAGTTTTCCCATTTTCTCACCCTTCCATGTGCATGCTCATCAGAATTTAAAATGGTGCAAATGGAGATAATGGAGCAAGCAAAATTTGCAGCCTCCCCCTGCAGGTCCCCAATAGTGCTTCCTACCTTTCTGCAGCTTTCAGACGAGCATGGGAGTTCTTCATCAGGATAGCCATCAATATCGACATCTTTTCCACACACAAAGCCACTGCCAGCCCAGCCAATGCCACACTGTGAGCAAAAGTATTGCAACATTAAAGCAAGACTGAGGAGCGGGTTTTACAAATATGCACAGTTGTGTCAGTCAATGAGGCTGTTCACACAAGCAGCCCTAGCTGGGCCTGTGCAACTCTACCGGGGTAGGGCTGCTTGTCTGAAGCACTGGGATCGTGGCCAGTCCTAGCGCTGCCCAGCTGGGTAGCCCAGGAATTTCCTCTGGGCGATTAACCAAGTAGAAGGGCATAAGTGCACCCTTCTACCAGGGATTCTGGTCATGTGTCTGCTCGGGCCTGTAACCTGAATAGACACAGAGCTGGGTACCTAGAGCACCGGGCTTGAGGGGAGATCCTCCTCAGGATTTCTGGAAGCCAGGAAACATTTCCCCAGCCTCCAGAATGTGGCAACCATGTGTGATCGTGTGCATGGCAGCTTGGCAATAGGACCAGGAAGATTGTGTGGGGGAAGATAGGCATACTCCTGCTTTCACTCCAGCCCTCCGTAGACACCAGGGATTTCGGTCATGTGAACAACCTTCATATATGTTGAAGACTCACAACATGCTCTAAATGGGATACTGTCATTTACTTTGGAACTTTCTATGCTGCTCTTCGGGACTTTCAGGGCAATATACAAGCCAAACAATAAAACACAGTGGCTGACATGATGAGGTGAGTCACTCAGAGCAGTCTCACTGAAATTAAAAAGGACAAGTAAGGCATTTCCTAACTTTTGATTTCAATGGGACTACTCTTGAGTAACCATAAATTAAAACCAGCAACGTCACATGTTAGATTGTCTAGGCCAGGGTGGGCAAATTTGACCTTCCAGCTGTTGTTGAACTACAACTCCCATCATCCCCAGCCACAATTTATCATGTCTGGGGAAGATGGGAGTTGTAGTTTTGCAACATCTGGAGTACCACAGGTTGGGAATCTCTTGCCTAGGCAAATAAAGAAGTCTTTGCTTGGCCCTTTTGGTGCCATATGAGCTTCTCTGGAGATTGTATTCCATATATGGGGCACTACAACCAAGAAGGCCCTCACTAGTTACTAGCCTCCTACCCTCAGATGGCAGGAGGACCTAGAGAAGGGCCTCAGAGGATGAATGTGGAGTTTGAACAGGTTCATGTGGTAGAAAGTAGTCTTTTAGCCATTCAGGTCCTAAGTCATTATTAAGTAGCAGTCACAGCCTTTTTGAATGTATTAATTTGGAACGTTTTGAGATCAAGAAACATATTTCATCTCAAGTGACAGCATTATACATATAAAGATGCTTATAGCTTTAGATATACAGATTAAAAGATGCAGATATAAAATATATAATTTTATGGAAGTGTCTCAAAGTAGGCCTGCCTCATTGCATGTACTCAGTCAGTCTTTATTACGGTAATAGACCAGCAGAAAGTATAAGGGTTGCATGTATTACTCCTGGATCTAGTGAAATAACCTGCAAGAGCATCGACTTACAACACATGAGATGTCTCCTTGCCTTGCTTCAGTACACTGTGCATGGACACTGCATGGGTTCAAAGCTCGGTTTCTGCAGCTTCTTTCAGTCCTGCATCCCCTGATCTGGTCTCCAGTAAATCCAGGTTTGCACGCTCCACAGCGGTAGGAACCCTTTGAAGAAAACAAAGGAGATCGTCAACCAGATGTTCTTTGCTTTTCTAATGGCTGCTGTTTGTTGCTTCAGGATATGGAAATGTCTTTAGGACAGCAACATAACTGGCTTGCTGAATAGTGGTTTGTTAGCTATTATGCTACTTTGTTTATATTTTTATTACACTGATAACCCACCTTTCTTCCAAGTCCAGGAAGTGTACATGGAGTTCCTATCTAGCCACCCATCTAAGCACTGACCAGATCTGCTTAGCTTTGGCAAGGCTGCTGCATCGTGTGCCCTCAAAACATGTCCTGGGATCTGCTTAGGCCAAGCTTGTATAACTTGTGACCTATCAAGCCAAATACAGCCCACCAGCCAGTAGGCCCCCAGGGGCTTGATAAACCACCTGTCATTGTTGCTGCTGCTGTTCACGGTAAGAGGGATTCCCAGATGTTGTTGACTACAACTCCATCATCCCTAGCCAAAGGCCAATGCAGCTGGGGATTCTGGGAGTTGTGGTCAACACATCTAGGAATCCATCTTATAGGGAACACTGGTTGCTGCCCACTTCCTGGGAGAACATCATCAGGGTGCTGTTAAGCACCTGGCAGGTCATATAATACATAGCTAGTAGGATGCTGTCATGCACTGGCTTGAGATCACAGTATCCAACTGCCTCCCTTCCTCTGATCCTGTTCATAGGCTGTGGAAGTGGCCTCAGAAGTGCTGGTGAGGGGTTAATTGTCACCCTTTCCCTCTACCAGCTGTCAGGAAGAGGGGTAAGACTGCTCCTCACTGGGAGACTCTAGGTCCAATTAAGAACATAAGAACAGCCCTGGTGGATCGGGCCCAAGGCCCATCTAGTCCAGCATCCTGTTTCACACAGCGGCCCACCAGATGCCACTGGAAGCCACAGGCAGGAGTTGAGGGCGTGCCCTCGCTCCTGCTGTTACTCTCCTGCAAGTGGTACGCAGAGGTACTGCCTTTGAGACTGAAGGTGGCCTTCCGACTAGTAGCCATTGATAGACCTCTCCTCCATGAAGCTATCCAAGCCCCTCTTAAAGCCATCCAGGTTGCTGGCTGTCACATCTTGTGGCAGATAATTCCACAAGTTGATTATTCATTCATCATCAGATTATGTGTTGTGTGAAAAAATACTTCCGTTTGCTAGTTCTAAATATCCCAGCAATCAATTTCATAGTATTCTATTCTTAGGGTTCTAGTATTATGTGAGAGGGAGAAGAATTTATCTCTGTCCACTTTCTCCACACCATGTAAGATTTTATAGACCTCTATCATGTCTCCCCATCACTCCCAGACCTCCTCATCCCTGGCCATCCAAGCCTTAAATAAAGCCCTGCAATCAGGGCAATCCCAACCACCCTCTCCAATGTAGCTGCCCTGCATCCTCCCTCCTTCAGCAGTTGCCCGTCTTGCCGGCTGTTGAGGCCCTGCCTTCTCCTCTTTGCCACCAGGGGGCAACCTGTTGGGCCATGCTGGCCCATCCACGGTCTGTGGGTTCCTGTGTATCTTGGCTCTCCCTGGTGGGTGTGTAGGGTCCCACCTGACTTTGCCTGTACCCAGGGGCTGTATTGCTTCCATCCTCTTGCGCCCCCCCCCCCGACTGGGTGAGTACTCAGGCCCGTCCACGTCCAGTGGGAAGATTCAACAGATGCATTTTGCTTAAACAGCCCCGCCTAATACTATGCAGAGAAAGGCTTAAAGAATTACAGCGTGTTGTTTCAAGTTCTGAGGGGCTTTGTGTAAAAAATCAGTATGTGAACTCAGCCCTGCTAGCAATTTATCAGTAAAACTGCCCATCAAGCTGCATCCCTTGGTTTGGATAGGCAGTTTATACTATAAAAATATACACTGGTGAATAAGCTCTGGTTTTCTTGTTGCATCCAGATGGATGGGATACTCTGGCAGGCAATTTCCTTATTCACAAATGGTGGCTGGGCATAATGGCTTTCAAGTGATCATTGTAACTCAGCTGGTAAATACTTCAAGGTGTTTGGTGTCAACTGGGCCTCGCATACAAGCCAGCTCCTAAAACATACAGAATATGTTTTGGGCCTTCTCTGTGGGTGGTCAGAACCTAAGGGGTATACTCGTGGGTCAAATGGGCCGTAAGCCAGAATGTGGCTTTTAAAAAACCAAATCTGGCCACCTAGTTGGAACTCACTCCCTGCTGAAATAAGAGCATCTCCTTCTCTGTTTGTTTTTAGGAGGACCCTTGAGGGTCCCCCTTCAGACTTACCTGTTTCCCCAGGCTTTTAACTGAAATCTAATATTTAAATTTTAATGGGTTTTATCTATTATGACTTTTATTTGTTTATGAATTTTAAATGTTTTCTATTATATTATATTTTAATTCCGTATGCCGCCTAGAGATTTCAATGTTGGGCGGTATATAAATTATTATATAAATGATGATGATGATGATGTAGAGAGTGATGTAGATAGGCTATACCTCCCTCACAGCTCAGGTGGAAGAGGAATGCTGCAAGTCCATCAAACAGTAGAGGAGCAGAAAAGAGGCCTTGAAGAATATATAAAGGACAGTGAAGAAGATGCACTTCAAAGGGTCAATAATGAGAAACTATTCAACACCAATGAAACAAAGCAGGCCTACAAGAAAGAACAAGTCAAGAACCGAGCAGAAAAATGGAAAAATCAGCCACTGCTTGGTCAATATTTGCACAATATAACTGGAAAATCAGACATCACCAAGACCTGGCAATGGCTTAAGAATGGCAACTTGAAGAAAGAAACAGAGGCTTTAATACTGGCTGCACAAGAACAGGCACTAAGAACAAATGCAATAAGAGCCAAAGTCGAAAAATCAACAACAAACAGCAAGTGCCGCCTTTGTAAAGAAGCAGATGAAACCGTGGACCACCTAATCAGCTGTTGTAAAAAGATCGCACAGACTGACTACAAACAAAGGCATGACAAGGTAGCAGGGATGATGCAATGAAGATGCAAAAATATTATGGGACTTCCGACTACAAACAAACATCTGCCACACAATACACCAGATATAACTGTAGTCGAGAAGAAAGAAAAACAAAGTTAAAATAATCGACATAGCAATACCAGGGGATAGCCGAATAGAAGAAAAAGAAATAGAAAAAAATCACCAAATACAAAAATCTACAAATTGAAACTGAAAGGCTGTGGCAGAAGAAGACCAAAATAATCTCAGTGGTAATCTGTGCCCTGGGTGCAATTCCAAAACAACTTGAAGAGCACCTCAACACCATAGGGGCCACAGAAATCACCATCAGCCAATTACAAAAAGCAACTTTACTGGGAACAGCCTATATTCTGCGATGATATCTATAATAACAGCAACAACACTGATAATAAAATTCAGCCATCCCAGGTCCTTGGGAAGGACTCAATGTCTGGATAAAACAAACCAGTCAATAACACTTGTCTGACTGTGTAAATAAATAAATAAATAAATAAATAAATAAATAAATAAATAAATAAATAATCAGATTTGGACAGTCTCAAATAACAGTGTGTGCTTACCACAGTGTTTATACACTGAGAATTTGGGACGCATCCTCCATTTCCATTTTTTTGACATTCATCTATGTCCATGCAGACCTAACACAATTAAAACAAAAAAACAAGTTAATTCCTGTGAGCCAGTTCTTCGAGTGTAATATATTAGCTTAGCAGTCATTTCAAGTTATCAAGTAAATAGAATGGTTTAATTCTAATGCTGAGAAATTATCTAAAAGCATAGCAGAAAGTTTTGATCATTTCAGAACAGTAGGTCGATTTTGTCTCTGCTGTAAGTGCTGGCCATGGACCATGGAGACCTGGGTACAGGTCTGGGCCAGATATGAAGTTTCCAAGGGTTGTTTCACATGTGACATCTTTCCTACAGGGGTGTTCTTAGTTTCAGGGGGGAAACTGCACATCCACCTCCCCCGCCCCACTCTACAATATATATCTAGAAAGCTAGATGAGCAGTCCGCCTGCTGGAAAGGGACCACAGAGGAGGGCTCAGTCTCTAAAATTACTGGGGGGAAATAAATAATGAAATTCATAAAAAGGCCACAAAAAGATGTGTGAACATGGGACACAGGAGAAAACTGTATGATATTTCTGCTGGCATCTCCACATCACATGGTGATGCAGGAAAATTCCACTAACCCCTTTCACCTAGTTGTGTACCCTACACAAGTCCTAAAGGTCACAAGTTTCTGCACCCTGCTGCTGCAAGGGCCCTTTTTCTTGGAAACAATACTCTGCCCCACCTGAGTGGAGATACCTGTTGACCACAGCTTGCCCTGCCTTACTAGGCATAAGCATAGCTAAAAACTGATTGGTGCATTATTGCTGGTTTCTGCCTTGTAATTGGTTCACCTTGTCTACCAATGGCTAAGCTTTATTCTGATTCTACTAGTATGATTGGTGTATACCATGAAACTTTGGCCTCTGATAGGCTCTTTACTCAGTCCTATAGCCTGTATGTAAACAGTATAGAAGACTCTTGCCAAAAGCCTGAGTGTGTGCTTTTGGAAGAGAGACACTCGGCATGCTGTGATCAATAAAAACTTGAACCTGATCAACGGTGAGGGCATCTAATCATTAAATGAAACCATAATTCCCAGAATTTCTCCATCAGTGGGAGAGTGTGCATGTATCTCTCTGCCCCCCACCAGTGTGTTGTCCCACTGCCAAAACTACTTCAGAATAGTGTTCCATTTATGCACTGAGGTAATGTGATATCTGGAGGTCATTCACACAATCAAAAACTGTGTTCTACCCAAGTTTGGGAGCTGTGTGTACTCCCAATTTTTGATTGTGTGGAAGCAAGGTTAGAGGAAAACCTGGGTAGAAGTGATTGTGTGGAAGCAAGGTAGGAGAAAAAGCTACCCAGGTTTTCCTCTGACCTTGCTTCCACACAATCAAAAATTGGGAGTACACACAGCTCCCAAACTCGGGTAGAACACAGTTTTCGATTGTGTGAATGACCTCATAGTGGTATATAGATGGCACACTGGATTTGTGGGGGTGGGTGGGTGGGAAAAAGCAGCTCTCCTGGGTGGAGAAGATAGGAGCACATAGGGTTAAGAAGTTGTGTTCTAAGATACTGCAAGGTATCTGGAGCCTATGAGATTGAATGGGGCATTAAATATCAACAAATAATAAATTAATGACCCATTAAAACTGCCTTTCATAAAGTAAGGCCAGGATTATTTTGTCATACATTCAGAAATAACATGGATGTTTATACAAGCATCTCTGATTAGAACTTTTAGAAGAAATAGAAACCCTTTTCAAAAGTTATACAAAGTGGGGAACTCATGTACAGAGTTCCAGAAAGTGCACTTGGAAATCTTGCTTCTGTGCTAACAGGGTCTGAAAGTTCACTCCATGTTCTTCATGCTTACAGTGTTTGTCTGATGAAGAGATCAACACTGGATGTGAGGAGATATTCTTCTTGTGATTTGGAATGCTGACACTCTAGTGTTCCACATCATTTGTCTCTTCAGACAAATGTCTCTTCAGACAAATGCTCTAAAAGTGGAGTGGGGGTGGGACCTCGAAGCATATCAGCATAGGGTCAGGGCTTTCAAGCAGGCTCTCTAGGATGCTGTACATGAGTACAGCGTCTTCACTTTATATATCTTCTGAACAGGCCTATAATTCGCAGTTGTAATAGGAATCCTAGAAATCTGTATTATTATTTATTTATTTTATTTTTGAATGGCTCAGGGCGGTTTACACGGAGAAATAACAAACAAACAAGATGGATCCCTGTCCCCAAAGGGCTCACAATCTAAAAAGAAACATAAGATAGACACCAGCAACAATCACTGGAGGTACCTTGCTGGGGGTGGATAGGGCCAGTTACTCTCCCCCTGCTCAATAAAGAGAATCACCACATTAAAAGGTGCCTCTTTGCCAAGTTAGCAGGGGTATATAGCCAGACTTGATTTGTTTTTGATAGATGACAGTGAGATCACATACCTGCTTATTGTTCTTGGCAGCATTTATGCCCACTCCTTGAATGACCTGCCCGGTGTATCCTGGAGGGCAGCCCTCACATCTGAAACCTGGAACTGTGTTCACACATCTCACTCCTGGGAAGCATGGATTGTATCGGCACTAAAAGGCAAACGTTCAGTTCATTTAATTAATGAGTTGTGTTGTATGCTAATTATATAACATCTAGGTGCTTTCCAGACTAGCTGCTCAACAGCAGCAAAATGCCTCCGTTCAGGCAAGTCTCATTCAAAACGTAAACAGCAGGGGGAACAGTCTTGCGGAAACTAACAACCTGAAAAAACAGCAACTTTCTTATGCTGGATATACAATGTCCTAGCTCTATATCACAGCGACTAAATTCGAAACAAAGCATTGGAAATGTGAACAGAGCCCTGCTGTCCGTGTAGGGACTGCGGTGTCACATCACAGGAAGTGTGGAAGCACACTTCTGAGATACAACATGACCCTGTTGCAGGGTCTGATCTGGAAAGCACCCTAGCTAGCACAGTTGGCTAATGAACTGGTTAGAAGCTCAGGTGGGCTCATATCTCTGAATCCCTGCTTTTAATGGAAGACGCAAAAGAGGAAATGACGCTTGTCACCCTCAGGCCTCTGGCTTCTCTCTCTCACTGGGCTTTGAATAATCAAAACATTCAAAGATATTTTACCTCATCAATATCAGTGCATGTAACTCCATTTCCAGTGAAGCCTTCAGGACAAGGGCCACACTGAAATCCTTCTGCTGTGTCTCTGCATTGTACCCCTCTGAAACAAGTGTTGGCTTCACATTTGGGCTTAGGGGGTGGTGGGGGTGGAGTGGGGAAACTTCCAGTCCCCAGGCCTGCAATTATAAAATACAGTGGCCATAAACGCAGCAGGGTGCATGCAATTTCCTACTGAAAGGAAGCAAAATCTGTGCACAGGGAATCTGACACATGCCACACAAGCCAGGCCATCTCAGTGCTGCTTTGGTAAGTGCATCAGCTTCCTGCCTGAGACTGAAGTACCACCAGCTATATACCCAGTTAAGATGCCAGGGACTAGGTTATTCCCTATTTGTTGTTTATTTTGATTTCTTAATGTTGGCCTGACAGTTATCAGATTTAGTTTCTTCAGAAAGCAGCGGAACACTTTTTTTTACTTTGATATTCATGTAGTGATGCAGCAAATGTCCCCCAGTCAGACTTGGACTTGGACTTGGAGAACCTAATTATTTCCCTCAAACCTAGGTAATAGTTTGGTCTAGGGCAGGCCTGCTCAACTTCGGCCCTCCTGTAGATGTTGGCCTACAATTCCCATAATTTCTGGCTATTGGCTGCTGTGGCTGAGGGGAGTTGTAGTCCAAAAACAGCTGGGGGGCCTAAGTTGAGCAGGCCTGGTCTAGGGTTTCTTAACCTTGGGTCCTCAGATGTTGTTGGACTATACCTCCCATCATTCTTAGCCACAAAGGCCATCTCTGGGGATGATGGGAGTTGTAGTCCAACAACATCTGGGGTCCCAAGGTTAGGAAACCCTAGCTTGGTGTATTCTTAGACCAGCTCTGAGGCACACTGGAGTGCCATCAGGAGTCCAAAGGGGCCAGCTTGTGATCTGCCTCCCCCAACTCTTCACCTGCCTGCCTCTGTCCCCCTTTGTTCCCCAATCCTCCTAGCACCAGACCTGCAGCTTATACAACGAGGCTGTTCTCAAGACCCGCCGAAACCAGGCTAAGGGAGCCCAGTCTGGTTTCAGCAGGTTGTGTGCTGCAACAGGAGCCCTGAGGCTCTCAGCAGCAAGCCACCTTAAATGCCCCCCTCCATGTCGGGGGGCTCCCCAGCACGCCCCACGCACTCGTATGGGGCCTGCTGGAACTTCCGGGGACCAGGAGGCGCCTGATCCCTGCCATCCCAACTGTCTCCGTGACGGAAATGGTCATCGTGTGGGCAGCCAATGCGGTCACTCAGGGTGAGCTGCCTGCTTGTGTGCGGGGAGAACAGGTTAAGCCTGCTCTCCCTGCAAACCTCCTGCAGGCTCTTCACACTGCTCGTGTGGAGAGCCTTAATATCTTCCAAGAATTGGCACTCCAGGCAGTCTGACATCGCTACTGTTTAGTTGCTAAGGAGGTTTCTTTTGTGATTTGGCTGTACATTTATACAATCCTCTTTTAAATTTTAAAATGCAAAAGCACTTACCACATGCCTGGCATTCAGCTATTGTATTCCTCAAAAAGGTTGTTTCTTTAACCTTTAAGTAAAATGAATATATTACTATTTATCTGTCTATTTAAATCATATAATATGTATGGATTGTTCTCCTGTTTCTTAAATTGCCATTAGCACCATAACATATTTCCCAGAAAATGTATGAAAGACAATTAATGCAATCCAACAGCCTAATGTTGTAAATACTTACTCAGTACTATAGACTTATCTTTATGATAAATCTACACCATGCAGAATTCCACTTTTAGCCTTCTGTTATCTTCTGCAGAGCTACTCCGAGTAGAAGAACATTAACATCTGAGCTCAAAAGCCCACACTCCTCAAATAGAAATATTAATGCAATGCTTAGACTTAGACTTTAACTTGAATTTGAATCATTTGCTAAACAAAGATTACCTTTATTCTCTGCTCAAGTTAACTGCTGAATTATAACTCCAATCAAAGATTTAAAACTAGTTTGGTGAAATTCTAGGGCCAGTCCAAGGCATTTTGACGGCTGAAGTGGGGAGTCAAATGCCATCCCGATTTGACCCATATGTATGTACATTAATCCCCAACCCCCATTCCAGCCATGGAGGAAGCAGAAGAGGAAAGAAGGGATTTCCATCCATACAGCTGGGTTAGAGTGGAGTCACTCATAGAGTTCAGCTGGCTGGAGCGGTGCTAGCAACACCACAGTACTGGCAGCTCTATGGTGCTGCCAGCCACAGCGGAGGGGGACAAGCGGGGAAGAAAGTTCCAAATGCGATCCTCCCTGAAAGTTGCTGCCTGTAGTGACTTGCTTTACCCTGCTGTTTGATGAGGTTAGCCCTGCCAAAACACAGCTTTGCATTAGACAAAAGTTATGCTTATGAAATTAGATGGTCACTGGTCAAGTGGTTAAATATACTTTGGAAATTTCCTGGAAAAGTCTGGCATGAACATTAGCACCTATCTAACCTCAATCTTTTCTCATTTTATTGCTTTTACAGGTTGCGAAATCAGCTCCAGGAACTCTGCAATACTGCCAGGTCTAGAAATATGCTAAAACTTTGAAGGTTCAGGCTCACCACTCAAAAATAACTTTATAAAGTTAGGCATATCTTCATGTTCTGATTCAGATTATTTCCTAGAATTAGTGCATTGAGGTCAATGATGTGATTCAGGAACAAACTATGCATATATTTTTAAAAGCAACAAATTCTTGGTGTGAAATTGCAGTGGACTGTTTTGTTTTATATTTCTTAGCAGGCCATTTCATGCATCACATGGAATCGTGGATGAATCTTGGTTCCATACAATGTCCCATGTTTTGGCAGTAACCTTGGTTTATTCTAAATGAGCTCAGAAGCCAAGGTTTGAAATAGGTTTCAGGTCTCAATTTATTTCAAGGAAACTGGGTACAATAAAACAAGGTCAGTTGGTTTGGGCATCTTGATCTTGGTATCTGATCTTGGTATTCTTTTAAGTTTAGCTAGGAAATAAAATTCTTCTGGGGCTCATGGAGGTAGGGGTAAGGGCATGTGAACTCCCAAGGTTTGGCGATGTCACGCAGAACCAAGATTTATCCATAGTTCAAATGGCATCTGAACTGGCCCAGTGTGTGGCAAAGAGATTTGTATATTAGTCAGATGCAAGGGTGAATTTTCCTTTAACACCACAGAGAAGGTTTGGCTAATGGCTAACAACATTTCTATTATGTAACATTTCAGCACATACCTGTTGTCTGAGAAGATCTTTCACTTCACTTAATATTTGGTTCATTTGCATCATGTGACCTAATAACTGCCTATTAAAATCACCTGTAGAGACACCTACAATAAGAACATTAAAAAAAAATTGAAATGGTGCAATGCAATAGTTTCAGTAATCTAATAACATTAGCACTTTTGTGGGGGGGAATCACATCCTCTTTAATGCAGAAGGCCTCAGCAATTTACAATCTGATCCCAAGCATTTTTATTTAGAAGAAAGTCTCATTTATTTCAGCACTTACCTAAATAACTGATTTCTAGGCAAGTGTGATTAGGATTGCAACCATGCATCCAGATTCAATGCATGTTTACTTTGAAGTAAACCTGCACCAGAAGATTCCCCATTATCTCTTTTGTAGTTCGAGTGTTCATGCCTAAGCAGCCCCATTAGGAAACCTTACAGAAAAACCCTATCAATAACCTTTGCCCAGGAGACTGCAGTGTGTTCTCCAGATGTGGAAAAGTAAGTGGTCATCCTGCTTCCCTGGACCTCACCCGGTCAAGTGCTACACAATGCACACTAACCTTACCAAAGCTTCTTCTCAGGAAGCCTCACACAGCTGAGGCTGTCCTGAGTTGTCCTTCCCACTGTGCAAGCAGGCCCTAATTCCTCCTTGTTCCCTTACACAGCTGAGCTCTGACTTGTCCATCCCAAGCCTAAATGTGCTTTGCTGCCTGACTAGTCACTGAATGGGCATGGGCCTGAGGCTGCTGCCTGGTGCATCTCACGGACTTCTGCATTCTTGGCGTCATGCATGAGACAGCGGACCAAGGGCAGGTATACGGCTGCTCTTTACTCTCTCTCTTTCTCAGTCTTCTCTCTCCCCTCTCCTCCATCCACATTTCAGCACTCACTAGCAGCCTGACTAACCAAGCCTCTCCCCTCTCCCCCTCCATCTCTCTCACTGGGAGTCACCTTCATGCCCTCAGCAACTGTGATTGCACTGAGATTGCCAAATACCACATGTTTACATTGTGCCTCTGCCTTATACCCAAACAGGCTCCCCCCCAAAAAAAGTCTTGCCTCTGTATGCTCTTCTGGGGCACCCTATCTTGCCTTTGCCTTGACTGTGATCATTTATTATTTACACATGCAAGTAATAATTCCCTCATTTTGGTCTCAAAGCATAGGTATACCTGTGAACAGAGTGCATGTGTGGTAACACAGAAACCCTAATGTTCCACTGAAATATTCCACAACAAACATGTCATGTGTGGACACCATCATGTGTGTGTGTGTACAAACTTCTTTAAACACATGTGCTCGTGCATCTGAGACCCTGCATAACACCAGTGCTCCTTGCAGCAACTGAAATGTTCAGAGCTGTCTTATAAGGAGAAAATGCAGCTGCCACTGCTTTGTGAGCAGTCATATCTAAGACATTTAAAATTCCCAAGGTCAAATCACCTGGTTCATTTCAACGAATACAAAAACACCCATACACCTACTTATTCACTGTGATGATATGAATGTTTAGCCTTCATATGGTAAAGCAATTCAGTTTGGATTGTTTTTGGCTACAGCTTTGATATATCTGTTTAATACATTTACTAGAAAAATATTAGAAAACATGCCCACAGTACAATGCAGCCAAGCGAATGCTGTCTGAGAACATATACATCTACTCTTAGAGGAAATCGCTTTTTTGCATGACCTCATACCCAGCTAACAAAGTGGGGGCGAATGGATAAAAAGCTTTGGTCCCTTCCTCCAAGAGGTTTCCCACCCCTTTCCCCCCATTAGACTGTCAGGTTCCTGCATCAAAGATGCCAAATGCCATCTTTCCTCAAAAATACAGGGCAGGAAGGTGAAAGAGAAAGGTATCCAGAGATATACAAAGTATGACCAGCTGAACTGTTGTGGAAGGACATTCACCATGTTATAGACTGTATAAATTTCCCAGTCCAGGGCTGAGTTCTGGGGAAATAATTTCTGTCATTCTGCAGCAGAAGCCAGCTGTGCACAGCATGGATTGTCTAGTGCTTGTGCCACACCACAAAACCACCTTCCTCGTCATCCCCAGTGCAATTTTGCAGTTCTTTTACATTGGGTTTCTTTTTTAAAAGAATGATAACATGACAAACACATGTTTGGATAAATAAATATTCATGCTGTCCCTTTTCAAAAAAAATCAGACCGTCCACCTGAAGATGATGTGGGAGGAGCCAGGAAGACAACTGATTAAATCAAACTGATTAGTTTGCTGATTAAATCTTCCAAATGCATTGTGAGGATGGGTGGAAACTGGGTTTGTTCTGTGGGGGGGGGCCTTGCCTCTTTTTGCTCTTCTGAGGTAGCGTTTCCTAGCCTGTTGTATTTGGGGAAGGAGAGAATGAGAAACAAGAACAGTGCATCAGTTTGCCTTTGATGCAGCTGCTCTTCAAAGATCAAGAGGAAGAGGTGGGAGCATCTTCAAGGACGGGAGAAAGTCGGCCTCCTTCCCTCCCCAGCAGGTCAATTGATGAGTAACCACCTCAAAGGGATGTTTGCTCCCAAATCATTCCAGTGCTACTTTGTGTGTGAATTAAGAACATGCAAAGATCAACATGAGAACACAGGTGTAACGATAGGGGGGGCAGGGGGGGCACGTGCCCCCGGCACCACTCTGCTTGACCACGTGGGGGGCGCCAAAAAGAGCCCCTGCCTTTCCGTTTAAAATTTTTTTTTGGTTCGGGAAAAAAATTTTTTTTTGGCGCAGCAGGCAGTGGGAGGCATTGGGCAGTCCCCCTCCCCCTCCCCGGGTCCTGGCGCCCCCCATGGGCCATTGCTCTTGGCGCCGCCGCGGCGCGGGTGCCTAAAGTGCAGTGACTTGAGTGCCTGCCTGGCTGCTTGCTGCTGCTTCGCTTCCGGCGTCCTGGGTGGGACCGTCATTCAACAACATCACCTCATCAGTCCGCTGACGTGGCGTCCCCGCCTCATGGCGCGCCCCCCACCAGTCGTGCATGCGTGTCTGGCCTCACGCAGCGACCACGAGGCAGGAGACCGCAGCGCTTTGTGCAGCAGCAGCAATGGAGTGGGAAGAAGAGGATTCGAGGGCCTGCTGGCTGCCTTATCATCACCAGTGTTGTGCCACAACAAGCAAAGCAAGCCAGCGTTACAGACAAGGTGTGTGTGTGTGATGATCATTGATCTTTCTTATTATTTCAAAAAGTTTGCTCAATGCTATTATGCTCTCTCAAAGCAGAGAGTGGGCGCCGGCGTCAAAGCCAGGTCCCCCAGCACAGCGTGCCTTCCTCAGTGGCTTGTGTGCTGTTGTGTCGCGTTCTTCAAAGTGGACCGCACCTTTGTTTTCGCGGCGGCGGGAGTCGGGACTGAGACTTGGGGAAAGCAAGGCGAGGGCCGAGGGCGAGGGGTTTGTGGCTGGGCTGGGAGGGGAGAAGCAGGAGATCCTCTAGTCTGGAAGTTACATTACTGAAGCCCCGGGTTGCTCGGGGTCGGCGGGGGGCTCCCTCCCGCTTCCTACGGTGGCAGCTCAGCTGCTCGGAGAGTCCAGGGGAACGAGATGATGAGGACGGAGAACTTAAGCGTCGCAGATAGCGCGAGCGGGGCGCGCGCCTTTTCTCTTGTGTGCCGAAAAGTGCCCGTGTGTGTGGGGCTGTGTGTCTCCACGGGACAAAGGCAAAGTGTCTTTTTCATTAAGTTTAAAAACTCGACTCAGTGGTGGTGCGTAGCCCTGCGTTTAAAACATGCAACATTTTTTGGGTTTGGGGGAGCACGAGGTGAGCATGCGCAGATGTCGCTTCGGTTTCAAGGCGCGTGTGAGGAAGACTGTTGGATTGCTGCGCAGACACAGTCTATGGCAGACTGCTGGGCTTGGGTAGCAAAAGAAGAGCAGAAGGTGGCATTGTAGGTCTCTGCACAGCCAAAGCATCATGGCGTTGGCTGTGCAGCAGTCGCTGTCCTCTTCCGCCTGTTGATAAGCCTGCCTGCAGTTGGGTGCTATGCGGGATGAAGGTAAACGCAGCCAAGGGAGAGAGAGCGTTGGGCTGAGGATGTTAGAAAAAAAACGAATAAACGTTGGTGGCTAATGTAAACAGAGCAACAGTTGCTCTGTTTACATTAGCCACCAACGTTTATTCTTTTTTTTTTTGCTCAGCAACTAGCACTGTCAGTCGCTGGCTGTATCAATTGCACGGGGCAACCCTGCAGTCCTAAACACACTCACTAGGGTGTAAGCTCTCGTCTTAGGATAGGAAAGCTCAGTGCTTGCCCCGGGCGCCGTTTTCCCTAGTTACGCCACTGCATGAGAACATAACAGGACAAGAAGGGGCAATCTCAAAAAAGTTCACTCCTCTTTTCCCGGTATGAAATGAGCTGGTGTACACATACCCAGAGGCGTATCTAGGGAAAATAGTGCCTAGGGCAAGCACTGAAATTGTGCCCCCTGCCAAACATTTGACAACCATCTTTCAGATAACTTTACCATAATATCAGCTCAAAAATACAAGACAAGCCCATTAATTTTTTAATATTTCAAAAAATATTTAGCAGTGGATGTAGCCAGACCAAAAAATGCTGGAAAACTACAAATTTCAGTATGCTGGGGCTCATGAAATATCCAAATACTATGTGGAGGTATACTTGGAAAACTAAACAGAAGTGCCTGTCTAATTCTCTACTATGCATTGTAGCTATTATATAAGTTTTAAAAATAAATGGAGAATGTGACTTTTCCCAGCTCTCTGAAAATAATTAAAGGATATGCAGAGTAAACTGTGTCACTGCTTGGAAAATATTCTAGTCTTTCAGAAAGACAGTTAAAATGAGAGAAAGAGCAAGAAACTCCCAGTGGGCCTTAATACTAAGGATTTCACACTGATTCAAAGACAAACTCACCATTAATAGCCATATTATTAAGACATCACATTTAACTCACTTATCACAATAAGCAAAGTAAGAACAAATGAATACAATCCTAGCTCATAAGTTTCAGCTCAGTATTCACAAGCCCTGATTCTCTGTACATAGTGCCACACTGAACATGTGCACAGTGACATATTAAATTAAAAAAAAATTACCTGTAGCCCCTTTGGGGGTCTTCCTAAAGGCTGGGGGCAGGGTCTGCAAAAGTTCCACCCCCCACCCCCACTGGCCTCTAGGGCCTCGCAGGGACCATTTGAGCATGTGTGGTGGCCATTTTAAAAAATAGCTGTTGTTTTTTTTTAAAGGCAGGTGAAAACAAAATGGCCACCATGCATGCTCAAATGGCCTCTGTGAGACCTGGCATGGCCTAGGCCCTCACTGAGGCCATATGAGCATGTGTGATGACCATTTCAGTGGCCATTGTTTAAATTTTTTAATTTAAAAAAATGGCACCCCCTTCAAGTGGCGCCTGGGGCACTTGCCCTGCCTGCCCCACCCTAGATACGCCCCTGCACATACCCTCAACTCCAAACTACATGTAAGCACATTATTTGCATTATCTGGCTAACCGCCCCCCCCCCCCCCTTAAGTAGCAGCTGCGTAGGGCCCAATCTGGATCAGGACCATTTCAGGGGGGAGGGTTAAATCATCTCTTTCCCTCATGCCATGGTACAGATCTGGATTCTTTCCATCATGACCATCCCACTCCCCCCGCCCTGACTACTATTTAGGTAGTACTAAAAGATGCACAGCACAGACGTAACTTGCCTAGGGAGCAAGAGGTTGCTGGTTCAAATCCCCGCTGGTATGTTTCCCAGACTATGGGAAACACCTATATTGGGCAGCAGCGTTATGGGAAGATGCTGAAAGGCATCCTACTGTGCGGGAGGTGGCAGTGGTAAACCGCTCCTGTATTCTATCAAAGACAACCACTGGGCTTTGTGGTCGCCAGGAGTTGACACCGACTCGATGACACAACGTTACCTTTATAATATGCTACCCACATGATTATTATTTAGGTAGTACTACAAGATGCTGACTACTATTTAGGTAGGAGGAGGGAGTGATCGTGTGGGAGCCTCGCACTGGGTAGGCTGGCTTTTCTTCCTACCTCATTTAGCAGTTGAATACAGGTGCTGGAAGGACGTGCAAGGCTCCCACATAATGACTTCACCCTCATCCTACCTAGGTTATTACTGGCACACAATCAAAAACCTACCTAGGTTTTTACTGGCACATGATCAAAAATTCAGGGGCACCCAACTCCTGAAGTTGGGCAGGACACTTGTCCTACACAGTTTATGGTTGTGAGAAGAAACCTAGGGTTATGTGAGGCCAAAGACATTACCTGGATACTGAACTGCTGGCTCATTCTGTGGAAGAAAACAGTCTTGCAGGCTTGCCACCTGGGACAATGACCCTCTTACTACTAATTTCAGCTCCTCCAAAGTGTCCTGGAACAACAAAAGAGATTTTTGGCACCAAATGCTGACATAATGAAGGAAGAGGCATGCAGTTTAGACATGTGGGGACACAAACACATTGGCACTGACGTTCGTTGCACATACAAGCCCTATTCATACATTATGTGCAACACTTGAAAAAAGAGTGCATAGTGTACACAGGTACAGTTATTCACACATGACACTGAACACAGGTACAGCAGCACCACTTCCTATCTGTACCATACATTTGAGGGGCTCACTTTTAAAATGAACGGAGGTACAGTCATTCACACAAAAACATGTAAAAATGTACAAACATCTGTACACTTGTAAAATATAGTTGGGCAGTTCATATGATCAGCACATTTGGGTAGAAGATGCATCCTACTCAATTTGGGAACTGTTTGCACTCCCGTTTTGTGATTGCTCATGGGTGTAAAACAAGGTAAGAGGCAGCAAGCTTGGTTGTTTTCAAAGCCCCAGCTGGGTAGGACAAACGTGCCCTACTCAGATTCCGCCTCCAGCTTCACAATAAGGTAGGAGGAAAAACCATCCTACCCAGCTGGGGCTTAGCAAATGAGCAATCTTCCTGCCTCCAACCTTGCTCTACACAAACAGATGATCACAGAACATCTGCACAGCTCTCAAACTTAAGAAGGATGCATCTCCTACCTCGTACCGATCATGCAAACTGCCTTAGTGTCTGAACAGGGCTACAAGCTCTCCTTTTAGACAGCTCAGCACAGATGACATGAGTCCCCCATTGAAGCACTGATCAACTCCAGGCAGGTTTCGGAAGATATTGATTATCTAGATCCATTTAAAACTAGCTTTAGAGCTGGCTATGGTGTGGAGAAAGCCTTGGTCAGCCTGATGGATGATCTCGACCAGGGGAATGGATAGAGGGAGTGTGACTCTGTTAGTTCTTTTGGACCTTTCTGCGACTTTCAGTACATGGTATCCTTCTGGGGGATTTGGGAATAGGTGGCACTGCTTTGCAGTGGTTCTGTTCCTATCTCTCTGGTAGATTCTGGATGGTGTCACTCGGAGATAATTGCTCTCTGAAACAAAAGCTATTTTATGGTATCCCTCAGGGCTCCATCCTATCTCTGATGATTTTTAACATCTACATGAAACTGCTGGGTGAGATCATCAGATTTGGAGCAGGGTGTTATCAATAGGACAATGGCACCCAAATATATTTCTCCATGACATCATCATCAGGAAATGGCATAACCCCCCTAAATGCCTGCCTACAGGCAGTAATGGACTGAATGAGGGATGTGGGATAATGGACTGGATGAGGGATAAGAGGTCAGACTTAGAGGAATGTGATAGATCTTCCTAGTCTGGATGGGGTTGCACTTCCTCTGAAGAAACAGGTACGTAGCTTTGGAGTACTTCTGGATCCAGGCCTCACTCAGGTTTCTCAGGTTGAGGCTATGGCCAGGAGCGCTTTCTATCAACTTCAGTTGACACAACAGCTATGGCCGTTCCTTGAAAATAGTGATTTCAGGACTGTGGTGCACTCTCTGGTAACCTCTAGGCTTGACTACGGCAATGTGCTCTACATGGGGCTGCCTTTTAATGTAGTTCGGAAACCTTAGTTGGTTCAAAATGCAGCGGCTAGATGGCAGCCCCATGTAGAGTGCATTGCACTAGTCAAGGGATGTCTCAGAGAGACCATATTATGACTTTTAAAAAGCAATTGCCTTGGCTACCAATAGGTTTCTGGGCAAAATACAAAGTGCTGCCGATTACCTTTAAAACCCTAAACGGCTTATGACTGGGTTACCTAGGAGAATACCTTCTTCTGCATGCTCCCCATCACACATTGAGATCTGTGAGAGAGGTCTGTCTCCATATGCCATTGGCTTGTCTGGCGGTGACTTGGGAGCAAGCCTTCTCTGTAGTCACTCCTAGGCTGTGGAATGTGCTCCCTATAGACATTCGTGGTTTAACATCTTTGTCAGCCTTCAAAAGAATCCTTAAGACATTTTTTTAAAAAGCCAGGCTTTTAGTAACCTTTGCATGTTTTAAATTTTAAAATTGCTGTTTTTAACAGTTTTACTGTGTTCTTTGTGTGTTTATTTTTGTGAACCGCCTAGAGCCTTTGGAGTCCAGCAGTATATAAAATAAAATAAAATAAAAATAGCACTAATCCTGTTACACTGAAAAGTTCATATTGGTCTCTGGGCTGTAATGTACCTAGGCCTGTAGATAGGGTTGCTACCTTTCCCCCCTCTCCCTGGCAGTACACCTGTCTCTAACAGCTTCATGGCACACAGACATTCAACAGGTGAATTCTCACCTCTTTGCTAGGGAAAGCTGTACATATTAAATTCCTGCCTCTCATAGCTGTTACAAGGACAGATGCTCTACCAGTTACCACCGGTTTGTCTGGTGGCGACCCAGAGGTGGGCCTTCTCTGTATCTGCTCCTGGGCTGTGGAATGCACTCCTGGCTGCAATCCGTAATTCGGGATCATCACTGTCCTTCAGGAGAGCCCTTAAGACCTAACTGTTTGGCCTGGCCTTTTAGGGTTTTAAATGGTTGAAAAACTGTTTCAAAATTGTTTTAAATGGCTGCCCTGGATCTCCAGGGGTTTTTAGCTGTTGAATTGTTTAATTGGTTTTGTTTTGTTTTGATAGTTCTGATTTTAACTGTTACTTGTTTTAATTGTTTTTACCTTGTTGTAAACCACCCTGAGCCATTTTGGAAGGGCAGTATATAAAATGAACAAATAAATAATAATAATAATACCAGGAAAAATGAGGCAGCAACTCTAAGTGTAACTAATCTGCATGTATATTTATTTATGACATTTATACTCTGCCCTTTCTCCAAGGAGTTCCGAGTGGCATGCATGGTTCTTCCTTCTCACTTTTATCCTAACAACCCAGTGAGGCTGGGAGAGAGTGACTGGCCCAAAGTCACCCAGTGAGCTTCATGACTGGGCAGGTCTCTTTAACCACTACACTGCACCCCTCTCTTATGCAACATAATACGTGGAGGTCTGATTCTTTGCCTTGTGTTCCTTCCAGGGAAACAGAGGTAAGCACCAGCCTACCAGCCATCTGCACAGAGATCTAATATTACTAGCCTTACGAAATCATCACAAAGATAGCTCCTCAAAATCATGAGGTGATTTTACATATTATGAGGTTGGTACAATAACATGGTGGTGTTCCTCTTTCTTAAAAGACATGCTTGTTCCATGGTTACAGAGGTCAACAGAAGAGACTTATTCTCTTTTGAAATGACTGCATAGAGCCAGTGATCCAATCCCTACGACACAGGCTCAACAGACATGGGTTTTCCTGTCCTGCAGTTGCAATGACCATCCAGGGCAGTCCAATATGTGAATTTGGATCTGGGTTCAAGTCCAACCATAAGCTCATAATCGGTGCCTCTGAAAAGTCACCCCACACCTCAGCCTCACTTTCTCATTTGCAAAATGGAGACAACAGAGTCCTCAGAGGGTTCTTGTGAAGGAGGACACATAAAGATTCTAATACCATAGTAGATTTCCTGTGGCCCATTTGCCCAAGCCCTTTCTTCCTGGCAAGCTGAATGAGATGCATTCTGGTAGTGAGCAAGCTAATAAACTGCTCTTTTCTGTGTCTTAAAGGACCACTGGCACTTAAAGGTATCATCGTGTCTTAAAGTACCACCCCTCTTTACTGAGGGAAGACTAGGTGATTAGCTTTTGGATTACACGGCCAGATTTTTATTAGGCAGTCAAAAGTTCACCTTCTGACCATTAAAACCAGGAACATAATGTATATACATGTTCAGTATTTTTTGTCGTAATTTCTCTGCTTTCTATTAATTACATTAGGGGGAAAGGACATTTAAGAGAACGTTTTCCGCTATGAGCCCCATCGCCCTTTGAGATCATCTGGAGAGGTTTGTCTACAATTGCCACGGGCTCATCGGGTGGCTACTCAGAGATGAGCCTTCTCTGTTGGTGTCCCTGGACTTTGGAATGCGCTCCCTGTTGAAATAAGAGCTTCCCCATCTCTGGCAACTTTTAAAAAGGCACTGAAGACACATTTGTTCACCTAGGCTTTTAATTAGATTTATAGTTTTTATAGTTTTTAATGTTGGGTTTTAAATGATTGTAATGTTTTAATAATTTTTAATTTTGTTTAATTAATATTGTTTTTGTTGTACACTACCCAGAAATGCGGTTTGGGGTGAAATATCAATATGCTGGATGAATAAATAAATAAACAAATAAATAGCAGAATGCAGCACTTTGCACATGCTCAGAACCATTTATATTTTTCATCAACATCTTTTAAAAAGCTACTTCATATCAGAGAAGGAGGAACAACACATTTTCTTACATTTGAGGGAGAGGGAGAGGGATATGACCAATAGTGCCACAAAGCTTCTTTTCTTTGCTAGCTTCCCAATGTTTGTGGGATGTTTAAAAGTAAGCATATGTACTTTTAAAAAAATGCTATTTTGTTATTTAATGTTTTTGTTAATGCTTTTTAACATTTACATGAAACCACGGGGCGAGATCATCAAGAGATTTGGTGCTGATGACACCCATATCTATTTCTCCATATCAGCATCATCAGGAGAAGGCATAACCTCCCTAAAAAGGCCTGCCTGGAGGTGGTAAAGGGCTGGATGAGGGATAACAAGCCGAGACTGAATCCAGATAAGTTGGAGGTACTTATTCTGTGGTGTCAGAACTCAAGAGACAATTTTGATCTGCAGGTTCAGGATGGGGGTCACACTTCCCCAGAAGGAACAGGTTCTCAGTCTGGGGGTGCTTCTGGATCCTAACCTCTCCCTGCTGTCCTAGGCTGAAGTGGTGGCCAAACGTGCTTTCTTTCAGCTTTGGCTGATATGCCAGCTGCGTCCGTTTCTTGAGATGAACTACCTCAAAACAGTGATACATCTGCTGGTAACCTCTAGGCTGGATTACGGCAATGCACTCTATGTGGGGCTGCCTTTGTACGTAGTCCAGAAACTGCAGTTGGTTCAGAACACGGCAGCCAGGTTGGTCTCTGGGTCATCTCGGAGAGATCATATTGCTCCTATACTAAAAGAGCTACATTGGCTACCAATAAGTTTCCAGGCAAAATACAAAGTGCTGGTTATAACCAATAAAGCCCTAAACAGCTGAGGCCCTATGTATTTAAGAAAACGCCATGAGTCCCACCCCCAATTGAGATCATCTGGAGAGGTTCATCTGCAGTTGCCACCAGCTTATCTGGTTGCTACACAGGGATGGACCTTCTTGGTTGCCGACCCGAGGCTCTGAAATGTGCTTTCTGCTGATATAAGAGCCTTCCCATATCTGACAACTTTTAAAAAGTCTCTAAAGACTCAATTTGGGGAGGTCTACAAATTCAAGGGAAAACAACAACAACAACAAATAGTAAGCTGCTTTGGTTTTAACATAGGTCAAGAAACATAGGATATTAAAATAAAGATAAATAAATGGACTAATCATGACAGGTAGGCGTACAGTACTTGTCAATCTCTTTCCAAGCAATTAGGACTGAAGAAATTAACTGGAATGAAACTGACTGATGAATTTGCTCATTTTCCCTGCTCTCTCTCCATCCTGGCTTGAACTCACCAGCAGTGTGTTCCAGACATGGCTGGCTGCCAGACAATCAGCAAGCTCTCTGCCATAATATTCCAGTCATTTTAGATAAATTTGCAGGGAGGGGGGGATCCCAAAGTTTTGAAAATTGGCACAGATGTTGAGGACACTGTTCTAAGTAACATCTTAGAAGTCCTGATCGTTATGACTTGAGTTTTGGCTGCCATCTTGGAAAAATGACACTACCACACATTTTCAGTCACATGAAACTAAAAACAAAGAAGGAAAGTCCATCACTGCCATTGGCTTTCAACATTCTGATTTAGATGAAGGTGATGTCCCTGAGCAAAGTTATGAATGGGATATTCCCAGTATAAACCAAGCTCTGAAGAAAATAAGATTTTTCTAAATTGCAGCTTGTGGATTAGGCCTAAAAAGGATACCATATTTAAAAAAATGCTCCAGTACTCTACCTCTTGGATGGTGTGGAAATGAGAATGTAGGAGGCATCTTTCATGAACTGCATGTACTTGGCCCTCCTTGCAATCCTTAAACTGCATAGCAAAAAAGAAGGGGGTAACCCCCTCTTGTGACTGACAGTAAATTTCATGTTCCTTAATTACATGTAAGTTGGGTTTTGCAGGAAAAGTTAATATTAATGTGCTACAGACAAAAACCAGGGATGGTCCAGTCGCCATGAAGTAGAGTTCCATGGAAACCTTCACTTTATGGCAAAACTGTTGGTTGTAATTTACACTGAATACCACATTTTTATAGAGAATTTGATGCTCTACAATTTTTGTATTTGACATTTTCCCATCAGAGCAACGGTTTGAGAGAGATATATGAAAAATGATTCTTGGTGGTCATTTTCCCAAGATGGCGGCCAAATCTCAAGTCGTAATGATCAGGATTTTTAGTATATTACTTATATCATTGTTCTCAACATCTGCACCAATTTTCAAAATGTTGCCCGCCCCTCTATTTGCTAAAAATTGAGCTGAAAGGACTGGACTATAAGTGAAACAGAACTTCCGCATGAAGGTGCCATTGCTCCTTCCATAGCTGCTCACCTGTGCTTTTTTCTGTAGTGTTCGTAATTCCACAGACTCTGAGCTCTGCAATAGACCTGAAAAGGCTTTAGGAAGTTCTTGAATGGAGTCCATCTGCACACAGTCCACATACAGTTCGGCTTTGCTGGAGCCACGTTGCAAGCTGCTTAGCCTGAGGAGGACTGCATGGCGCTTCCCATCAGCCAGCAACACATTGCTGAAGATCACGGCGTTTAATTTCCCATCGTTCCTCAAATATCGAAGGGAGACTAGCACAAAATAACAGTATTGTAAGGTGAGAATGCAATGTAACTGGTCTACAGCAAAATATCTGCTGACAGGGCAGGAAATGCATGGAAGTACCAGTGAATTCTTGCCAGCTTGGCTGTTCTTAGTATAATCCCGTCTATTGTGATAATTCAACTTCCCAGGCAGTCAAATGTATATGCCAGGTGGAATATTCTCTTAGATGTGGATAAAAATACAGTAAGCCTGCTCACATGAGCATCCCTACCCAGGCTTAGTAGCCCTACCTAAGTAGAGGTGCTAGTGTGAAGCACCAGGATCGAGGCTGATCATGCTGGCTAGCCCGAGAATTTTCCTCAGGCTTTTACTGAGGTAAGAGGGTGCACACACACCCTCTTACCTCAGTCCCCAGTAATCCTGCAGTCCAAGCCACCATAGAGGCTGGGGGAAGGAGCGCCCCGGCCTCTAGAAAGCCTTCAATGCATCGTGCAAGCAGCACGGTGCATTGTGGACTTTCTGGAGGCCAGGCATCGAGGCTATTCCCATGATCAGGTGAAATAGGGCTAGGGGAGCCTAGCCTGATTTCGCCTGACTGTGAGAACCACCAGGCTCGCAGGCAAGACCGGTGGCCTCCAGGCAGTTAACCCGCCAAACTACCCCTCCTCTTAAACCAGGTTTGTGGAACAAGCACTCACGCAGGGCATGCTGGATCTTCTGGGGGGCTGCACGGCCCCCGATCCTCCCAGCCCCCGCCAGCTCCGTAACGGAGTCGGCAGTCTTGTGGGCGGCCGATCCAGCCGCCCAGGGCTACTGCCCTGCTCATCTGCGGGAAGAGCGGGCTAAGCCCACTCTCCCCGCTAACCCCCTCATGGCTCTTCTCACTCATTGTAAGAAGAGCGTCATCCTTTTCCCCAGCCTCCCTGCTGTTGCGCTGCTCACTGCAGCCGCGCTCATCTGAAAGCATGGTGCAGTGAGGAGGACCTCAGCAATGATCATGTGAGGGAAAGGCAGGATCGTGCCTGCATCCCACCCACCCCACACACATCCCTTCCTGGCTCTGAGGAAAGAGGTTGTGTGTATGACCTCATTAGCTAACAACAGAGAAAACATACACTACTGAAATCTAGTAACTAGGGTAATGGACTTGAATCACGAAGAGCTCTGGGTTCAAGCCATATCCCTGGCCACAGATGTGGTGGGTGGCCACAGGCAAACCCCTAGTTGTTAGCTTCAATTTCCAGTTAGTAAATCAGACATAGTAAGGGGGTCTACCTTGTAGCAGGGCTGTCCTGAGCAAGACACTTCAGTGCCTGAGGCAGAAAATCCAGATAGTATCAATCTCCCCTCCATGTTAAATAAATTAAATACCTGTTTGTTTACTGGTCTTTAATGTTGCCTCAAATTTTCTGCCTAACTAGACTTAATGTGGGAGATCTGTGATCAGATCTCTTAACGTTTTTTTTTTTTTTTAAAGCAACTACATGGGGTAGGGTTCATTCATGACCACAGGGCTTGGAGAGGGATTTAACCTTTTTCTCCCCATACCATTTGGGGAAAGGAAGTTACAATATGGGTCTCTACCCCCTCAACCCCCTCAATGAATAATTACAGGTCTCTCCCCTCAACCCCCTCAATGAATAATTACAGCTTTGGTGGTAGGATTTGAATTGGGGAATGGCGTGGAGAAAAACTAAAAATAAACAGATTTGCAAGCCCGATCCAAATCCAGCCCCTCTTCATGGCTGTTTTAGGCAAAGACAAAGATGCCAGGAAAGCTGATCACTCACATATCTAGTTTGGCAACCTGAGCAGGAGTACAAAATGGGTCAAAGCAGGATATGTATGCTTACAACTATTAAAAGAAAAACCAGAGATATATTATTCAAGGTTGGGCAACAGAAGGCAGCATTTTTATTTTTTTTTAAACCTAGATTTACAACATCTCAGGAACACGTACAGGCAGGACTGTGGGGTGGTAAATGAGTCACAGGTGCGGCTTGTTCCTTTTTAAAAAAAATGCTTTTATTAGTATTATAAGTAGAAACAGAAAGGTTACATCTCTGAGAGTCCAACAAAACCATACAAGTTGACATACAACATCTTGTCCATCAAAAAAACCATAAGAAGAATACAATAATATTAATTGTGTCTAAAAGATCGAAGACTAGGCATCAATAGCCATCAATAAAGAATCTTGAACCCCTCAAGGAAAAATCACCCCCAACCTAATTGATCATCATACTGTCAAGCAGTCTAAAGAGGAGAGAACCAACCCAGCCATGACATACAAAATATCAGTAATGTAAATAATTCAAGCACAGAACCAGACATCCTCAGTGCTCTGCAGTATGGGCTCTCCCCCAACAAACCCACAAGCTCAAAAGTGTTGTTAAATATTAATGATTAGTTTCTATATTCTATAGGAGAGAATGTGAGTTCCAGGTGCAGCTTGTTCCTAATCCCCTCTCCCTGCCCTGGCCGCCTCCATCTGCCTTGATTTGCCCACCACTGTGTTAACCCCATACACACAAGCGGGTTAAAGAGAGCCAGCATGGTGTAGTGGTTAGAGTGCTGGACTAGGACCGGGGAGACCCGAGTTCAAATCCCCATTCAGCCATAATACTAGCTGGGTGACTCTGGGCCAGTCACTTCTCTCTCAGCCTAACCTACTTCACAGGGTTGTTGTGAGGAGAAACTCAAGTATGTAGTACACCGCTCTGGGCTCCTTGAAGGAAGAGCGGGATATAAATGTAAAAATAACTAAATAGATAGATAAATAAATAAATATTCATCCAGTTGGGGAACGGAGAGAATAACTGGGTGCAAGGTTAATGCAGTGGCGAGCAAAACAAATCACACCTGTAGATCATTTACCACCCCATCTGCCCCACCCATACAGGCCACTCCTTACAGGGAGCAATAGCAGCAATGAATTCTTGGTATTCCTACAGCAATATCCTTAAAGGTACAGTATCCTACTTCACTCACCCCAAATTTCACCACAAGGGCCAAGTGAGGAGTAACTTGTTATGTATTATGCACTACACTGCCTGGACCATTCCGCGTATTTAGCCTGATTCAGCCTTTGTCATTTAGTTGTTCGAGTGGCTGCGGAGTCCATATCAGGCTCCCTAGCATAGTTTTTGATCTGACCTTGACATAATGGCGGACATCCTGACAAATGCTGCGTGCGTGCTTCTATCAGTGTTCACACAACGGTAGCTCCCGCACTAGTTTCCACGTTTCTGAAGTGTTGGCCCTCTTGTGAAAGAGCATAAATACTTTTGGAGATCCCTTGTGCACCAAAACACTCTGTAGAAGTGGAAACCTGTCCCTGTTCATCCGATATGTGTTTCCGCACTAACAGAGCACTTCCGGAGCGCGAGGGAGCTGTCAAAGTATTTGCACTCTTGCCCAAGACTGCTCACACTTTGGAGCACAAAGACTAGCATGAGAACTACGTGTGTGTGTGTGTGTTGATGTTAGAAGCATCATGCACACAGCAGTAGCCAGGACATCAGCCAATGTGAGTCTTGGCAAATCCCAGGAATTTGCAAGCTTGACAATATGATAGGCATTTTATTTAAGAGAATAACACAAGGAAAAGCATACGTGCTAAGCAGATCTGGACCTGGATCTGGATCCCTGGATCTGGAGCATGCTCAATGCAGCAGGAAGAACTAGAAAGTAGGAAAGGGCGGAGGAGCCCTCAGTTGGCCAGTGGCCATGAGACAGCATTGCCTGGGGGTAGTTGGATTGGATGGAAGATCAAGGTTCATCTGAGGGGGTGGAATACTTTTTTTGGAGAGAGCAGGGGGAAATGCTTGCAAGGACCAAAGACACAATTATATTTAAAACAGCTGTGCTTCTGCACCCTTCCACTGTGGGAAAAGTTTGAATTAATGGTGCCAACTGACAAGGAAAAGTTCAGTTGTTCTCATTGTTGAGAAGCAAAAAAAAAAAAAAAAAGCCTGCTGTTTCACTTCTGAAAAGCAATAAAAAGAGTTTCAATTTAGGATACCAGAAATCCCATCTGATATTTAAATAAGCTTCAAAGAGTTGTTATTAAATGAGCTCACATTGTGTTAAAGAATATCTGGGTTTAAAGGTGGGCAGATTTTTCTCTGAGTATATCTCCAGGTGAAAGGGAAGAACAGAAAAAAGTACTAGACAATGCGGACCTCAGGGGAGTCCGTTGGATATATTAGGAGGGTCAGGGACCCAAGAGTGGAAATTTAGAATAACAGATGGTTTTGTGATTATTTTGTCCATATTTGAAACTCTCTAACCTAACTAAAAAACTTTTATTTTCCCCTCTGTGTGTGTGTTTTAATTACCATTATAATAATTTGAGAAGGAAAGGGGAGCAGATTTATCATAAAAATAGTGCATCTGTCACTAATCACTAGTTCAGATGGTTCTATGCAGATCAATCTATTCTTAGCAGAACTCAAGTAAGGGAGTTTAATATGACATCTAAGAATATTTGCAAGCAATTATTTCTGTACTACAATAGGAGTCACTTTCCCCATTACTGCTACTGATCCAGCAGCAGTAGCTCAAAAGTTAGGCAAATGTGCTGGAGAAGCAGGGGGAGCCTTCCTACAGGAGAAAAAGCAATTCACTCCCCCTCCGAATTCCTAATTAGAGTTGCTTCCCCTGGTCTCACATGTCAATAGGTCCATTCACACATTATGTTCAGCACTCAAGCAAGTGTACAGCATACACAGGTAGAGTATCTGTACACAGATCCAGCCATTCATATTGAACACAGGTAAAGAAGTACACTTCCCACCTGTACCATGCATTTGAAGGGCCTGTACCCAGGTTCACTTTTAAAAGGAATACAGGTACAGGCATTCACACAAACACATGTACACAGGCATCTGTACACTTGTACAGCAATGCATAATGTCTGAATCAGGTTAATGGATTGGTGAAATTAATTTGACTGGGGGCTGGTTCAGATGATCATCAGCCTCTACACATGAGGCGGATGGGGTCATGCCGAGATCAAGCCTGTCCTGACATCATTGAAGGACTTCCCAACAAACTGCTGGGGTGTCCCTTTAATTGCATGAGAGGAGTGATAATCTGAATCGCCCCTTTACCTATGCTACAAAGCTGTGTTTAAACAAGATTTTGTAGTGAGTGTTGGAGGGCAATTCGGATTATCACCCCTCTCACAGGATTAAAGGATGCCCTGACAGCATGTTGGGGCATCCTGCAATGGTGATCATCTGAACCAAGTCTGGGTCACAAACAGCTTTCGGTCTTGATAATCTGCCCCCTAACATTTTTTTCAAGAGAGAGGAAAGAATGTGTTCTTGAAGGACAATATTGTGTTGAAATTGACTAGACCAGATTGCAAGGAGGTTCTGGTCTAGTTAGTTCCACTCTTCAGGAAATGGTTTTGAATTGTGGGACTGAATTGTGTTTTACTTTTTTAAAATGGCCTGTCTAAGTGCTAGTATATCTGTGGATATGCAGCCACCTTTTCACATAACAGTAATATTTCAAATTTTAAAATGAGTTCCAGTACTGCTCCAGGCATGTACACTCCCATGACAGTCACACAACATCATGTGTCTGTCTATTGCAGCCATTCTGGTCATGCTCCTAATTTTAAGCTTTGCCCCAATATAGATTTGAAGTACTATGAAAAACTGTAAAGCCAGTTTGACCAAAGACCATGGAGAGGCCCCAGAAATAAATGTGTGTACTGCAGGCATTGACAGCTTTAATACACTACCTCCAAAACTTAAAAAACAAACACAACTCTTCTTTTTGTTTGCTTAAAAGCAGCAAAACTCTTAGACTCGACTGCAAAAATAAAATTTTGGGCCTAGACTTTCTGTATTGGTTGAATTCCATATTTGGAACATTCCAGTGCAAATCTCTTTCAATGAATAACATGTCCTTGCTTAGCTGCCAGTCCTTTAATTATCTGGTGTGTGCATAAGCTTAGTAGCAAAGCCTTCCCACTTTCTCTGAGGTGTAAACTTGTCTTTTCACGGCTCACATTCTGTGCACTGTTAGCAGGGCGGCGGAGAGCAACGTGGCTGCAAAAATGCTGTCTTGGTGCTCAGCCCAGAGTGGTGCCAAGTGGGCAGATGCATATAGAGGGAAGATGGGGAACAATTTTTGCTGCGACCCTCAGGGACACATTCTGAAGCCAAAAAGTACTTATGCAGGGAGGGTCATGTCCAGGGATATATTCCTGGCAGCAAATATGGCTTTCTGTAGGAAGGAGAGCGAAGTGGACATCGCTTCCCAATCCACCTCCTCACATTATGCAGTGAGGCGACCCTACATTACCTCTAGTCTACCGTCTCCTAGCAATCTCATATGGCTATGGAGAACATGATTTTAATTCTCTGTTTTGTGACTCTTTTGTTTGCAATGTACGTCGACAATGAGTTCAGTGGTAACTATTAGCCTGAGAAGGGGGATATTTTTTAAGCGGCTCATTAATGTTTTTATGAACCCTGCTCTACACTCATACTATAGTAGTGTAACATAATTATGGTTCTGTGACAGGAACTGTGATTCTTCGCTAGGCCTTGGTGCTTTTAAAAAGAACATTACTTTGCCTGCAATCCTTAATGTAAATAAGCAATTTACAATGTTTTTCTATATTTCTGGGGGGAAAGAATCAGAACATAAGAACATAAGAACAGCCCTGCTGGATCAGGCCTAAGGGCCACCCAGTCCAGCATCCTGTTTCACACAGTGGTCCACCAGATGCTGCTGGAAGCCACAGGCAGGAGTTGAGGGCATGCCCTCTATCCTGCTGTTACTCCCCTGCAACTGGTACTCAGAGGCTGGAGGTGGCCTATAGCCATCCAACTAGTAGCCGTTGATAGACCTCTCCTCCATGAAGTTATCCAAATCCCCTCTTAAAGCCATCCAGGTGGTTGGCTGTCACCACATCTTGTGGCAGAGAATTCCACAAGCTGATTATGTGTTTTTTGAAAAAGTACTTCTATTTGTCGGTCCTAAATTTCCTGGCAATCAATTTCATGGGATGACCCCTGGTTCTAGTGTTATGTGAGAGGGAGAAGAATTTCTCTCTATCCACTTTCTCCACACCATGCATGATTTTATAGACCTCTATCATGTCTCCCTGCAGTAATCTTTTTTCTAAACAAATTTATTATTATGAGATTAGATAATAATGATTAATCTAATCATCATCATCATCATCATCATCATCAGATTATTATGAGATTAGATAATTTATAATTATCTAATCTCAGAGGCTAGAGGAGAAAAAGTTTTAGGCTCAGCCTAAAGAAAAGGCCCACCTAGAGAAGATCTGAAGTAGTAAAGTTATTATTAAGCAGGTTTTCATATCCATCTTCCAGGGCCCATGGAAGGGCTTTCTCTGGTGCTGCCCCTTTACTCTGGAACTCTCCCCCTCCCCATATATGGTCTGCCTCCTCCCTTTCAGCCTTTAAATCTTTATTGAAGACATTTCTTTTCCGCCAGGCATTTGCCCTTTAATTTAAGATGGTTTTTAAATATATCTGTCACCTTAAGTGGTGCAGCAGGGAAATGCTTGACTAACAAGCAGAAAGTTGCTGGTTCAAATCCCCGCTGCTACTATATTGGGCAGCAGCAATATAGGAAGATGCTGGAAGGCATCATCTCATACTGCACGGGAGGAGGCAATGGTAAACCCCTACTGCAATCTACCAAAGACAACCACAGGGCTCTGTGTCACCAGGAGTCGGCATCGACTCGATGGCACACTTTACATCTATCTATCTATCTATCTATCTATCTATCTATCTATCTATCTATCTATCTATCTATCTATCTCGGATGCTGTTCTTTCTTTGTACACTGCCCTGAGTCTGTGGATTGGGTGGTATATTAAATCTTTTAATAAACAAACAAGCAAACAAACAAACAAAATATCTCCCCTTCTCCAAACTCATTAGGGCTTTATCTAAATATCCATCTCCCCTCTCTCACCTAAGACCCTGTCAAAACTTAACAAAAAGTAAAACTTTACCTTATCTGCTTAGAATGAATGGTAAGGAAGTAACAAAAGAAGCTGGCAGACAGTAGCAGCCTCAGAGTCCAATGCGGCTTTGTTGCTGCTGGACAAGAACTAACGAGCACCAGATTACCCATCCTAGGCCCTGCCAATGAATAGCTACTGCTCCTCCTTCTCTTTTCTGGTGGCTCACTGGGAAATTCACTTTTCTTCATGATTAGCAGGAGCAGAGAAGAGCCCTCACCACTCCTTGAAAAAGAAACTCTGAATTCCTCATTATTTCACTACTTATTTTGAATCAGTTACCATGGGGGGTGGAGGAGTGGTGGTGTTTCCGTTCTGGTTCAGGTTTAAGACAACCTTGATAATTTTGATTCAGGTTCACCTCAGCCCAAAAGAGTTTTGCAGCATGTGGAGAGGGGTGATTCCAGGGCAGAGCAACCATTGGATGAACAGGTTCAAAGAACCCAGGCTGCCACCAATCAGGGGCCACAAGCGTGGCCCCAGACACGCCCCCCCCGACATCAGATGTGGGGGCATTATTTCGGTCCCAAGTGGGGCTGCGCAGCCTGGTTTGGAGCCGAAATCGGCCCGCACTGCGTTGGCAGTCCCCCAGAGCTGCCTTAGCACCTGAACCAGGGGTGTCAAACTGCGGCCCTCCTGCAGATGTTGGCTTACAACTCCCATCATTCTTGGGAACTGGCCACTGTGACTAAGGCCAACAATAGATGGAGCTCTGCAGTTTGACACCCCTGACCTAAACAATTGGACTCATATGCAAACATATTGGGGCTATTCCCATGATCGGGAAAAATCGGGCTAGGAAAGCCTAGCCCAATTTTTTCCGATCGTGGAAACCATTGGGCTCGGCTGCGAGCCCAGTGGTTCCTAGGCGGGTAACCCGCTTAAGTGCCCCTGCCCCTAGCCCGGGTTTGCGGAACGAGTGCGCCGCAAAACCGGGCTCCCTGATCGTGAGTAGCCGTGGTGCGGCTCCACGCCATGGCTACTCATGAGTAGACCCCCGGCCGGGGGTCTCCCCAGTATGCCCTGTGCGCTCGCGCAGGGCATACTGGGGCTTCCGGGGGGTGCGGCCCCTGAGCTCCCCAGCTCCCGCCGGCTCCGTCATGGAGCCGGCAATTGTGTGGCGGCCGATCTGGCTGCCCAGGGTTCCCTGCCCAATTGTCTGCTTGGCACGCTCTCCCTGCAGCTTTGCAAAAAGCGGGTCTCACGGATCGTGAGACCCGCCTCATTATCTTTCTTCCTCCACAGGTAATCCCTCAAACTGTGTACATACCCACTAAGGTACACGTACACAAAATATTTAACTAAGCCAAATTTTTCAAACTCACAAATGCGCAGATTGTTCAGTTGATAAGGTTGGTGGTATAAAACCCAAGAACACACCCAGAATACTGAAAACTATTCCATAGCACATATGTGTCATAAAGGTGGCACAAACTCATGGACTGGCAAACTCCTCCTTGATATTGACCTAATATCTTCAGAGCTCAGTTGCAGGCAGGCAGCAAAACCAAGAGGTTGACTGAACCCCTGGTGAGCTGCCATAAGTTACTGCTGGGTTGCTTTTGGCTTGATGGATCATATACTGTACTGTTCATACCTCTGGATGTAAACTTAACAATATATTAATCAAATATTTAAATTCAATTAACCAGATATTTAAATTCAGTAATTGGCTAGGATGCAACTTGATCTATCAGATACATGCTTATAACACAATTATTTTGCTTTCTGAAGAGAACGGCACACATTTTTCATGCTGTACATTTATGAATTTACCATATCATGGCAGAGCTTCACACAAGTCAGTGCTGTGGCTCTAAACAAGTGCATTCCTCTCAACCAAAAGCGCTTTCTGTCATGTGGCTGATCTTATAAGGCCTTTCCAATAGGAATGTTTATCTTGCACAGTCAAAGCTAAACTTCGGGATCAACTAAATTAAGTTCCCATCTTTCATATGCTGAATGCAGCCTGTGCGTGTATCTATTGAAATTCCTCAGTAATTTGAAACAGTGATTTCCCAAGGGGGAAAAAGAAAGCAAAAAAATGGACGTGATTCTTTGAGAACCATTCATCACGGGCGACTTAGCTGGCAGAGCGATACCAGTTGACTGTCTCCCAACAGGCGAATCAAGGCAGTTCAAGAATGCATAAAGGGCAGAGACAGGATGTTGTCATAAGCTAATGCTCATATTTGTCTGAAAAGAGGAATGCAACAAGTATGCTGGTAGACTGCAAGAAGCAATGCATTCAAATTGTATTAACGTTAGGCTTCTTTCTTGGTCTCATCACTGGTAAGACCTGGGCACCACACATCAAGAAGGATGTCAGCAAGATTAAAAGATTTCACATGTGGCCCTAAGAACAGGGGCGTAACTATAATAGGGCAAGGGGAGACAGTTGTCTGGGGGCCCACTGCCTTGGGGGGCCCCCAGAGGCAAGTCCCATGACTGACTCCCCCAGCTGCGCACCTGTCCGGGCTTCCTTCAGTTTTATTTATTTATCAGTTGTATTCATCCTCCGAAATTGATGTGCGTGTTAAGACCTGGAGCTACCAGAACAGCATGTCTTTCTCTAGTACCATTAAATGACTTGCATCATCCACAATTTACAAAACCTTTAAAAAAATAATTTAGGGTGATGTTCTATTGTGGCGCACACACACACACACACACACACACACACACACACATGCTTTTTGTTACCACTATTCAGCCTCATTTAAGATTTCTTTACTTCATGAGCTGAGCTTCAGTAAGGGGGGTGCATTTTAAAATCTTGTCTCTGGGCCCACTACAACCTTGCTACGCCCCTACCTAAGAAGATGATGCAATGGTCCAGGACAGGGTTAGCAAACTGGTAGTCCATAGACTGGATCTGGATGGCTCCTACAACCCTACTCAGTTTTAGATAGGAGTTGTAAATGTTTGCCCACAGTTTCACTTATAAGGAAAAGAAAACAACTGTGCATCTCACTATTAGATTGTTTGTAATACACATATTAGGGTTGTGAATCAAAGCAGACTGAGAATGGGACCCAATTCAATGCTGACCCTATTGGACAATTTTTCATCACATTGGGTACAGTTGCCCAATAGCACCTGATCCAATCAGATCTGATACAAGGGTGTCCGATACACTCTGTATTGGTTTGGACTGGATTGTATTGATGGGATATCTTGACTTGATCCAACAGCATGCCACAATTGTTACAGACACTGCCTATTGCACTGGCAATTTGTTGCACTCAGATCAGATCCGATTCCAGTTTTTCAGCACAGTCCTAAAAACATTTATTTGCAATGCTGTGCCAAAGAACATGTAACCAGAACTGTGAAGCACTTGCAACTAGATGGCAGCAACTTTATTCAAGAGTCAGTTTGTGGCAATATACACTTCTGGCCCCCAGACCATTGTCTGGAGACTGAAGTGGCTACAGAGAATACAGAAGTCGTCCATCACTGGGCTGGAAGAAAAACTATAAAAATAAAGCCCTTAGGTATTCAATATGGAGAACTGATAAAGGAGAAGAGAATGTATAGATAAGCAGCAGTGGGCTCAGTGGTTAGTTTCTGAGAGGAAACATACTGGTATTCAGCCTCAAACCTATCTTGAAAAGAGGAAGCGCTTTCCTCTAACCCCAGATGTGTTGGTTTGGCTGCAGCTACTCTGCAATAAGGGGGAAATACTTTGCATCTTTTTGGAGACAGTGGCCAGCATCTCCCTGCATGCAGAAAGCATCTATAGCGCTTAGTAATCCAGAGTCTCACAGCACGTACAGAGGGTGGAATTATTTGTCTCATCCTGGGATAGCTAAGGTTGTCTGTAAGGCTACTCCCATGATTGTCCTGGGCAGATGGGGAGGGCACGGTGGGGGGAGGCTGCTTTCCACTTACCTTCCCTCCCAGACGACCAAGCAGGTCGGCTTTGGTGTGCCTCCCACACGTTCACACGGACAGGCCTGTTCCATGTAGCTCCATGAAGCACGGAGCAAGCCTAGGTGGAGGGATCTGGAGTCGGAACTTGTTGTTCTAGCCGCCAGGCATGCCTCAGTGCAACGCGTGGCACACACGTTGCATGGGGGATCCCCCCCCCCCCGCCATGGGTGCTTTATGCGCCCATCTCTGTGATTCCTCGGGCTGCATGCAACCTGAGGAATCACACAATTCCTGGTAGCTGGGTTAAGGGTGCAAGAGCATCCTTAACCTCAGCTAAAAGCAGGGTTTATTAAGTGGGGTAGGCAGGAAGGGAGCAGAGGGATGTGAGAGGATCTCACCACTTCTCACGAGCAGCCTAATCCTGCTTGGGGAAGCCCAAGCAGGGTTAGGCTGGTTGTAAGAAAAGCCTCTGTATCATCTTGACCATTGGAGACAGTGGTGCTGTGTTCAGAATGCCTCTGCAGTCTAGAGTAATTCAGTGTGTGTGTGTGATTTTTGCTGATTTCTCCTTCTTAAAGGTTAGGGTTAGGGTTAGGGTTAAGGGTTAAGGGTTAAGGGTTAGGATCTTTAACACCTCTAAATATGTCACTAAGGGTCTCACAGCCTCCACTGGTCAAGATGATACAGACAGCTCTAGCTATCCCAGGATGAGGCAGGTAATCCTGATGGACCTTTTTTTCTTCCTGAGCTCTTAGGATAATTCTGTCCACTGGGAATGTCTATAAAAAACCTCTTAGAAATGCAAAGCAATTACGCAAGATCTCCTTGTGCAAGAGACATTCTGAAGGGAATATGCCCAATACCGGTAGCACCCACATCCAATTTTCTAAGGTGCACAAAAACATATTTGTGCATATTAGGTGCACAAAAACATTTTCACTTTTTGCCTTTCATAGGACCTACCTTTATTCACCCGCCCCATCACTGTGAATTCAAAATATTTCCTGTTTTCAGCAGAGGAATATAGCCCAAATACAACAGCTGTGCTTTTGGGTTGCAGTTTGAATGTTGAGAGCACATAGACTTCGTTCAGTTTTGAATCAGCAAGCGTTTGTTGCAGGAAGGTTTTTACTAGTCTCTGGCTGGGAGTTGAAAGAAGATCGAACACTATAAAAATGGGAGAAAGAGTTTAATGAGATGGTGATGACAATATACTAGCAAAATGTATGAGAGGAGGAAGGCTTTCTATAGTGCAAAGACTCTTGGAGCAGCTTTTCATGAGGCAGGGTGAGGCAGTAACCTCAGGCGGAAGATTATTGGGACACTCTTTTATAGCTGCTTCCCTTATACACACACAAGAAAATACCATGCAGATCAACTAAAAGTTTATTCAAGGGTGGGGGAGAACATTTTTTCCTTCTCCTCCCCCCTGCTTTTCTTTCAGACTCCACCCCCACCCTCGCTCTCTACAGGATCTCCACTGGGACAAACTTCTCAAATGCACAACATAAAAGATTACTCGATAGAAAACAACAGGCACCAGCAGAATGGCAAGATGCTCCCTTCCATTACCATCAGAGCAGCTCTTCAGGACCAACCCGACCTTTACAGTCTTTGCAATGAGTGCCTCTTCTCATACTCCTTGTAAAGCTGACAAGAATCACAAGGAAGCTGCTAGCAATCTTCCCACCTCCCTGCCGCCTGCGCCTCTTTCAAAGCGTGCAAAGGTTTTGGAAAAGGGGCTGGCCCCCAGAAGGATCATGGGGCAAGGCAGCAGTTGGCACCTTGCCTCATGTGCCAGAATTCCGTGGAGCACCCCTGAGGCTGCAGTGCATCTCTGTGTACTTGCACAAGATGTACTGCAACCCTTTGTAGGATCCTTGTCAGTGAACACCAAGCCTCTAGGGCCTTGTTCAGACAATACTGCCCCTTACATTCTTTCTACATGTGGTGGAAGAGTGAAGTTGTGCCTTCCCACCTGCCCACTGGGCACAACTGGCCCACTTCCAGCACCCCAAACATTCCCACATGTATGTGCAAATAAATTCCAATGCATATAGGTTTAAATCAGCCCCCCCGCCCACAAAAAATCAGCAGTTGACCATGTGTTTGGAACCCACGTGCATTGTATCTTTTGCACATACACCCTGTTCAAACATTATGCCCATCATGTATGGTCTTTTGGGATAAGAACATAAGAACAGCCCTGCTGGATCAGGCCCAAGGCCCATCTAGTCCAGCATCCTGGAGCCCTCCCTCCAGCTGTTACTCCCCTGCAACTGGGACTCAGAGGCATCCTGCCTTTGAGGCTGGAGGTGGCCTTTAGCCCTCTGACTAGTAGCCGATGATAGACCGCTCCTCCATGAAGTTATACAAACCCCTCTTAAAGCCATCCAGGTTGTTGGCTGTCACCACATCTTGTGGCAGAGAATTCCACAAGCTGATTATGCATTGTGTGAAAAAATACTTCTGTTTGCTGGTCCTAAATTTCCTGGCAATCAATTTCATGGGATGACCCCTGGTTCTAGTGTTATGTGAGAGGGAGAAGAATTTCTTTCTATCCACTTTCTCCACACCATGCATGATTTTATAGACCTCTATCATGTCTCCCCGCAGTCGTCTTTTTTCTAAACTAAATAGCCAATACAATATACAATACAAGTGTTGTAGTCTTGCCTCATAAGAAAGGTGCTCTAGGCCCCTGATCATCTTGGTTGCCCCCTTCTGCACCTTTTCCAGTTCTACAATGTCCTTTTTTAGATGTGGTGACCAGAATTGTATGCAGTCATGTATAATACATTTCCTATTATAATCAATGGTACTTAGAAATGTTTCACTTTGGCTGAATCATGTCCTATTTTTTTTAATGTCTATTTTTTCCAACAGTTTATTTATTGAATTACTTTAGTCCTGAATCTGAAAAAGTAAAGTAGATCAAAGGACATTAACTGAAACGAGATTAAAACTTGCCCCGGTTGATACCTATTCCTTCAAATTAAACAAAATTTCAAGTCATGTGACTTCATACATGCCAAGAATTGAATTACACTCTGTTTTTTCAAGAATTAACATGGTGCTATTTCCATGACCAAGCTGTACTCTGATATAAGCCACACTGTTGATAGAAAACATTGCTGCCTGGATGCTTCCATGGTAGATGGTAAGTTTTTCACAGCAGACAGCATTTATTTCTGGCTTTGGATGGAGACACTTTGGATTTAGCCAGTTGCTCAGTACAGAGAACAATTCTGCTCATTTCAGTGAAGTGAGAGGCTGTTAAGTAGACAAAATTATAAAACCTTTTGCTTATTAAAAGTGCCATATAAAAAGACAATGGTGAACAAAGTTGAGATCTCTGTAAAGGGTGACAAAATACAGGAACACACATATTCAAGACCAGTTCAGATATTTACTTCATCTGCTGACCCCAAAACACACAATAAGGATATGTGAACTCTGTGAGTGTTCATGTCCTTCCCTGCCTGGGTCACTATTTATTAATTGTGGTTCATCAGAAATGCCTCTCTACCCATGCAACAAATACTAGTATCTGTAGATGAGGAGTAGTTGAGAAGTAGTTTGGCTGCCTGTCCTCCCGCACGTGATAAAGGAAAGGCACCCTGGCACATCACGAGGAGGGAAGGCTGGTGGATGAGGAATCCTCTGAACTGGCCTTCAGAACTTAAAAATAGGTCTTGATTTTGTGAATCAAGGTTGCCATGTCCTCAATCAAGAAAGAAAGCTGGAGAGAAGCAAGTGGGACAGGGAGACAAAGACAATCTCCTATTTATGGCTCAATTCAAACCTGAGCAGTGACAGCAATCATGAAGTGGATGTCTCTGCAAACACTTCCATATCTGTCAAGACGTAGAGAGCTGGGAGCTTTGCAGGGGCCGGGGGACAAAGTCTGACCGGCAGCTCCCCTGCGCCCTGGGTGTTTTTCCGCACATGTGCCCCAAGCTACACCCCCTGTGTCTGATGTCAGACACAAGGGGGTCAGGGCCAGTGCAGAGAATGGGGCTTTCGCAGCCCCGACAGAGTTCAATTCCCCTTGTCAGCAGTTGGTGGAATTGCTGAAAGGGAGCTCCTACAAGGAGTTCCCTTTCAGTAATTCCACCAACCGCTGACAGGGAAAATGAAACTATGCTGGTGTGGTGACAGCTCCATTCTCTGCACTGGCCCTGCCCTCTTGCATCTGACATCAGACTCAGGGGAGGGGCCAATGCCCGGCGGGGGGGGGGGGGAGAGGAGAGTCCATTCCTCTCCTACAACACTGGCTGGAGAGGTAAGGAGTGTGCCGTCTCATGCTGTTTGCTCACTGGCTGGATGTGCCATGAGGCAAAGGGGAGCATTGGGCACCCCGCAGATCCTTGGGTCCTGGAGACCATTGTCTCCCCTTGCTCAGCGGTTGCTATGTCCCTGGTATATGTAAATGCCCAATTGGTGCCATTCTTTCTCTTCAAGAAAAGGGGGGAAAGATCATGCGACTCAGGCTTCTACAAGCACAGACTCCGCAGGAGCACTGATGCCACACGTTACATTTATGTGCATGGTAGACAGGAAGAGTGTTTGTCTGCTGCTTCTCCTCCACACACCGATTGCCACCATCTGGCTAAGTGTGTCAAGCTGACTTTAGTCCTATCTTTAGTGAAGTGAATATATGTAATTTGCAAAGCTGTAAATTACCAAGGTGTGTGAATAACCAAGGAGTAAGCTGGTCATCTGTAACATCTTTCCAATGTGGTGAGGAGAATTCAGTCATACATTTGCCCTGATCAAAAATCCTATGAATTGTCCTCATCACTCAGCAGGTGGTTAAAGATAACTAGTATACCCAGCAGCTACATGGATGGTGTGGTAAATTGGGGAGGAGAGCTGGTGTTGTGGTAGCAAGCATTAATTGTCCCCTTTGCTAAGCAGGGTCCACCCTAGTTTGCATTTGAATGGGAGATTACATGTGAGGACTGTGAGATATACCCCTTAGGGGATGGGGCCACTATGGGAAGAAAATCTGCATGTTTGCTTGTAGAAGGTCTCAGATTCCCTCCTTGGCATCTCTAATATAGGGCTAAGAGAGACTCCTGCCTGCAACCTTGGAGAAGCCATCGACAGTCTGTGTAGACAATACTGAGCTGGATGGGCCAATCGTCTGACTCAGTATAAGGCAGCTTCCTGCATCCCCATGTATTGTCATCTGTGTCTACACTTAACAGTGCTTATTTGAGGAACCTGCGGCTGTCTTTCACAGAAGTTAATTAACACAGAAGAGCTGAACATCTACAAAAGCACATTAGCCTGTAAGTGTACACAGAATGCATGACTTCCCACAGTGAATTAAACCAATTGTTCACGCAGTCCCAAGATCACTTGGATAGAGACTAATGACTTTAGAGCACGGGTGATTCAAACTTTTCCAGAATGAACCTCCTAAGTTAAAAGAAACAAATGGACTTTTTCCAAGGGTGACTGCGAAAAACAAAACAAAATTTCCCAATGACATTTAAAAATTAAAATGGCCATCCTTCCAGATTCAGCACTTCTCACTCTGATTGATTTCATGGGGAGATATCAATGGGATTTACCAGTGATTTACTTTGGCTGAATTATACCTTTCTCTAGATCCTTTACTTTGCCTTGGTCTTTGAATACCCTTTCTTCTCCATTTGTGTTTGCTTCTTGCATTCCTTTCACATTTCCCTCACATTTCAGCTTTAGGGCTTGTCTCCATATCCACCAGTAGCAACTGCCTATGCCAGAAATGGCCAACCTGAGGCTCTCAGCTGTTGTTAGACTACAGCTCCCAACATCCCCAGCCATTGTGCTGGGGATGATGGGAGCTGTAGTCCAATAACAGCTGGAAAACCTCAGGTTCCCTGTCTCTGGTGTAGACAATTGCTAGTGGTAGATATGAAGACAAACACGAGTGGTGGATATGAAGGCAAAAGTTAGGAAAAAGTGAAAAGAATGCAAGAATGAATAAGGTGTACATCCCTGGTATACACCTTATATTTGAGAAACCTTACTGAAGCTATAAGGAAAAACACACAAGCCCCTACCTTTCAGAGGGGACAATCATTTTTTGAGGAGGCCCATGGCCACAGTCCCAGAGGCTATAACCACAATTCTTATGGTTATAGATTCTTATGGTAAAGGAAAGTTTTAGGCCTGGTTCACAGAATCATTCAGATCTGGGCTTAAAATTGTTAACCACCAGAAATGTAGTTGCAAATTCAGAAGTGCAGGTGATCTCCATGACTGCCCCAATGACCTCCCCATCCCAATAGCCAGAGAACCTGAGAAATACCAGCGCCCCGCCCCTGCACCTCCCCACTCCACTACACCCCAGTAACCACCATTAGCATGAGTGTGAACCCACACCAAGTTTACCAGTGTCAGTTTGTGTCCCGAGATGAATCTGAGATTCCCACCTTGGCGTGGCTTCACACGATCACACTAATGTCAGTTACCAACTTTTAGATTTGAATGATTGTGTGAACCTGGCCATTTTCTCCAGGCAGCAGCTCGCAAAACAAACTGTGTGTATGTGGCGGGGGGGAGGAGTATTTGAACTCATATGCTCACCAAGCTAATCCCCAATGCATATTTCCCTCCACTTAAAAGACTACAGAACATATGTTGGCTCATTCCTTGCCATTTCAGAAAGCTTCATTACTTGCATACAAAGGCATGTGGGTACACAGCAGGTCTGTTTAAGACTGTTTTATATCAGAACCCTCTTTCCTCTGTGTATGCTACTGGTACATCACAAGCAGCATTTTCAGTTCAGAGGAGTTTAAAAATGTTTGCAAGGCAGCTCTTGAGGTAGTAGATGGATAAAGAGCTGCAGTTCAGGGAAGTGAGAGAGAAATCCAGCTGTGCACAGGAATCAGCATGAATGCAACTCTGGACAGTGTTAATGAAACTGCTCCGGGGTGATTGGCGAACACCCCAAAATCTGCTTTTGGGCTTGTGTGGGGAAAATTAGCTCAGCAAGGAACAGTTTCACGTTTGTTTTAATTTGCACAAAGTTGTGGACTCGAGAAATGACTGGACTGAGGCAAGATTCAAGTTTAAAAAATAAAAAGTGGACATTTATTGTAGGGAGGGGTACAGAGGAGAGGAATGTGTGGTTAAAGCAATATTACTATCAAAAATATGTTTAACTGCAATGAGGCGTTTTTAGCTTAAAGTCCTAATTGTGTAAGTTCTTGGGTGGGCAAGAGAAAGAGGCTTTTAAGAGAAGGAAGCGGTTGGATTTAAGAAAGGGGAATAGAGATAGATTTGGGTCCAGTGTGAGGCAAACACTCATATCACCTGATCTGGACGAAGGACTAGGGGAACAATAGTTGAACCTCGTTCCTCAGGAACAGCTCAGGCCAAGTTGGGTGCAAGGGGGTTGGAGGGGTTAGTTGATAAAGGTGAATCCATGAGGGTGCTTCCTCCGTGGAACCAGCTTCCTATGTTAGTGAGGAAGACTGGGTAGATCAGGCTGGGCAAGAAATCCGATCTGGAGAGTTGCACAAAGTACTGAATACAGCCTTGTGGGATGGCCTGTGGACAGTAAATCGCCCCCAAAGCTGCTGGTAACTCCTAGGTAGCTGATGTGTAGAGAGCATGAAGATCGCAAGGAACACACTAGATCATGTAATTGAGACTTCTTATAGACATATCCTGGGGGCAAATTCCAAGTGACCTTTTTTGTCAGACAGATGGGCAGAACTGGCAAGGATTCCATTGCTGCTGATCCTTCTTCCTGTGCGTAACAATATGGGAATTGCCGGAGTATGCCAAGGCTTTTGTCATGAAAACAGACAAAAAGGGAAACGTGAAAAGACGTGAAAAGGGAAATCTGCATGGATGGAAGGTCCAGTAATCCAATCAGTACTTTTAATGGGTGCATCTCTTAGGTCTGTATAGCTGACTCCACCTCTTTTGTGAGGGGGGAGATTTACCTCCTCAAGCCTGTGTTCTTCCTGTTGAGCTAACTGGCACATTAGCTGACTGCTATCCTTTTTGCGAAATGAGAGGGGGGGGCAGTTCACTATGAGGGCAGAGTGGCCTTGGCACTGCTTTTAGCTAACTTACGGGGTCTACTTAGAATATCCCAGCATAGGGAGGGCATGCATTTGCTCCCCTTTCCAATTTGCTTGTTAGGAGCCAAATCTAGGGGTGACTGGCCCACGGTCACTAAGTGACCTGTCCCCACATGCCATAAACAGAGAGCTCACAATACTGTGAGACTCCTGAGCATGTCCAGATCTGAGATCTAGAGCTCAGAGTTTGCATAGCTTTCTGTTTCCCATCCCATAGTTGTGATTCTTTTCCATGCAAATCATTTTTAAAATCCTCTTATTTGTCCAGTGTGACAAATGCATTTCAAAAGTTAATTTGATAATAAAACATTTCACTTTATTACCAGGATTTTAAAAGTGTTGCCCTTGACTTTATTATACTCTTGTTCTCAGTTTTGTAGGTGAACACACATAACTCTTTTAAAAATAAGTTGAGCCACATTTCTATATATATAAAATCTATTATTAAGCTAAAGCATTCCAACTTTTCAGTGTTTTTTTGGTTAAGTGTGCCACACAGGTGCAGTTTACTTTTGCCAAGTGTACAATAGGAGATGTATTTGCAATGCTAGTAACTACCGTAGGAAACTAGGATTGTATATTTTACAGCCTGATCCTAAGAAGTCCTACTGAATTCAACGGGTCTTGAAAATGTCTTTAGGATCACAACATTAATCAACTAAATCTTTAACTGCTTAATTGTTATCTTTAACTGGCTAATTTAACTGCTCAATTGTTATCTTTAACCACCTAATTGCTTAACCAGTGTGGATCATTTTAATTGTCAAGGTTGTGAGTGGAGAATTAATTTTTGAGGAAATTTTTGGGAATGCAAAAATAAGGTCTTCTAACAATGAACAGTAGTTTTTACATATTACAATATATGCTTTCTTGCACTTTCTTCAGTATCTCAAAAAGACATTTATACGGATGTTCTGGTAATATGCAAATTCAATTACTGTAAAGTCTGGTGATTAATCAACCAAAAATTCATTGAAAGCTACTAGTAATTACTGAGGTGCAGAGGTGCAGAGGCGTAACTAGGGAAAACGGCGCCCGGGGCAAGCATTGAAATGGCGCCCCCCCGCCCCCCCAACACACTACATTATACTTAGGTTTTTCCTCACAAGCGCCCGCCGCCGCCAAGCCAGGCCACTGACTGGCCGCCAGGCGCCAGCAAAGCAATGGGGGGGGGGGCGTGGGCAGCGCGGAAGGGACCACTCATGGGGGAGGGGGTGCCGACACGCTCCCTTGACTGCTGCAGCGCTGCTGCACTGAGCAGGAAACATCTGTATTAAAAAAAAATTTAAAAAAAATTTAAAAAATTTTTTTTTGTTATGGCGGTGCCCCCCACGTGACCAGAAAAGATGGCGCCCGGGGCACCTGCCCCCCCTGCCCCCCCTATAGTTACGCCTCTGCAGAGGTGCACCTAGATAATGTTGGAGCTTGGACCCAAAGACCTTTGGAGGCCCCCACTCCTGCTTTAGAGGCTGCCCCAGACACATACAGTATTTTAAACTTGTGGGTTCTTGAGGGCACAAACAGCAACTGAACTCACAAGAATGTAAGAATATAAAACAGGTATATGTATGCAAATATGCATTAGCAGAAACATTTCAACACTCAACTTAACATATTCTCACCCCATATTTATTTATTTATTTATTTATTGTTAAATTTATACCCCACCTTTCATTCAGTCAGTCAGTCACTTTATTGTTACGGTCACAGACCAGTACAATATAAACAGTACATTAAGTAAAAGATTAAAAGAGCTTAAAATACATTTATATCTAAAACTGAAAAAGTTAAGAGAGCAGTAATTCCTTATTAACCAATCACCGACGAGTACTAATAGCAGCAGCACAATATCTAGCAACAATATTTGTAACTGTAAGCTCAGAGTCTGACAGTAGCAAAGAACAATAAAAATGGCTCTGACGACCTGGAAATTTACCTAATAATGGTGTAATAAGTGCTTCACGGATATCCTTATAAAATAAACAAAATAATAAAACATGTTCGATGATTTCAGTCTGCTCCAAACCACAAGGGCAAAGCCTCTCTGAAAAGGGGATCCCCTTATAATGACCCTCAAGAACCGCTGAGGGTAGACTATGACAACGAGCTAAGGTAAAAGCTGTTCTGTATTTAGGGATTTCGAGCCGTGTCAGATAATTCATTGGGGAAACTAAATATCTATGTTCTTCTGTGATATAGAATCTTGAGACGTTACCAAGATCAGTTTGTCTCTCACAATCCAAAATTTGCTGTTTAATTAGCAATTTTGCTTGATCATATCCCACATTACATAGGAATAAGGAGGAAAGGCCCAGTGTAGTTATTTTAGCCTCAATAGTCTGAATCCATCTAAATTGATGATTGTCTTGTAAAACTAAAGGGGCTAATCCAGCTGGATGATAGTCTAAGCCAATAACCTAAAATAGTCAACCAAACATTGGCCTCAACAATCATACCTGTCTCCAGGCGAATAGCAGCATTAGATGCAAATCTTGGAAGGCCAAGTGCAGTTCTTAGGAATTTAGACTGCACTCGTTCTAAAGTTTCCATGTTCTTAAAGTTTCCATTAAGAAAATCCCTTTCTTTCCTAACTCCCCCCTCTGTCTCTAAAACAGAGGTCACGCTGGGCCACCCAGCACAGTGGCAAGCCAGAACCACCCAAGATGGCCCCCAGGGTGTGTGGAGGCCCTGGACATCGGCATGGAACTCCAGGGGGAATAGAGCCTCTGCTGAAGTGAAATATTTCCACATTCACATCATATAGCCAATATTGCTTAACCAATAGTGTTGCTCCATAAGTAATAGAAAATCCTGTTATCACCGGGAAACTTATTTGAACCACAGAGTTATTTTTTATGGTTAGACCACATTTTGACACTGATGTGGAAAAAGTGCTTAGACCTTTCCCCTCTTTCCCATATAGGATTGCCAATTCTTCTGTATGATCCCCATCTCACATTGAGGTCATCTGGAGAGGTCAATCTCCAGTTACCACAGGTACGTCTGATGGCGACTGGGAACCGGGCCTTCTCTGTAGCTGCTCCTGGCCTATGGAATGCACTCCCGGGCAGATATCCACAGTTTAGGCTCGCTGTTGGCCTTTAAAAGAACCCTAAAAACTTACTAGTTTGGCTTGGCCTTCCAAGTTTTTTAAATGTTTAGTATTTTAATTGGTTTTGAATTGCTTTTAAATTGTCTTTATATTGTTTTAAGCAGTGTGATTTAAATTGTTTTTATGTCTTTTTCAAAATGTTGTGCAGAGCCTTTGGATGTGGTGGTCTGTATGTAATTGGATGTAATAAACAAACAAAAAACTCTGATTGAACCTCTCCCTGGAGATGTTTCCCCACAATATTTTTCACAATAACAAGCCATTAAAATCTCTAGGATAGCTTTTCAGTTTGGGGGGAATAGGATTGTTGCTTAGTGGTAGAGCATCTGCTTAGTGTGTGTGGAAGGTCTCAGCTTCCATCCCTGGCATCTCCAGATAGGGCTGGGAAAGATTCCTGCTTTGCTAAGTGATGGCGGCTTTGGAGATGCAAAAAGTATTGAAAGGGGTCTATTCAAAAATGGAAGGTGGGGAAATCAGGGGATCATCATTGGAAGCTGACTGTGGGAAAGGTATCATGATGACCAGTCTATGCATGTGAGACAAACAATGGCCATACTGCAATGCGCAGTTATGTGTACCTAAGTCCCAGTCAGTGAAACCTGACTATGTGGATGGATTATGGCCATTCACAAATGGATTTGCATATGCTTTTGCAAAATATGTAAATACTTAACCTTCATCCCAAGAAGCTCAGGTTCTTCCCATGTATGTCATCCAAAGCTCCTTGGAGGTCAAAGAAAAGCCATTCACTTTAAGCCTCACCACAACCTTGTGAGGTAGGTTAGGCTGAGAAACAATGATTGGCCCAATCACACAGTTAGCTTCATGGCTGATTGAGAATTTGAATCCAGGACCCCCAGTTCCTAATCTCACACACTAACCACTATACCACGCTGGCTCTCAAGAAATAATTTTCTCTAACTTTTACCAAGAAAAGGGTGTAATGACAAGCTGGGGAGGACAAATGACTCCTGAGAGAGGAGGCCTGCCCGCTTGTTGAATGCTCACACTTTGCTCTCCCCTGCGCGCCTCTCTGAAGAAGAAGAAAGGGGGGCAGGGATCCCATCCATTTTTGTCCAAGGGCCCCCTGCTTTCCTCCTCCTCCTCAGCACACAGGGGAGAGCAAAGTGCAAGCTTTTAGCAAGCTGGCAGACCTCCTCTGTCAGGGGACAAGGGACATTTGTCCTCCCCACCTTGTTAAATTGTAGTTACAGCCCTGAGTTGAGTAACACACATTCTTACAAGTGTTGGCAGCCATCCTATGGATCTAGCTCCAAAATTGTCTGGCAACCTCCCTGACCAATTCCTGCCAGTGGGTAAATACTTTCTTATATAGGAAAGCCATTTTATGGTGGAGACTGAGTCTATTGGAGAAGTGGAACTGAAAAATGCTCTTCTGATGATATTGTATTTCTAGGCACGCTATTTCAGTGTTATGTATGGCTTTATTAGACTGCAATTGTTTCATTAATTGTGGCTGTAATCTTATACATCCTTACCTGAGGATAAGCCCTATTGGAGACTGAGGGACTTACTTTCAAGTAAACATGAACAAGGTTTCCCTGCTCATTGGATCTTTTAATGTTTTATACCAGTTTGGGCTGGTTTAGCAGAAAAGCAAAAAATAAAATAATAAATAAATTGTAATGTACCTATATCTAAACTGGCCCTTGACCAATGTCTGATGAATACTGTTGACTTGGGTATAGTCTGTTCAGTGTTAGGAATATGTGACAAAACTCGCTTTGCTTGCCACCCAGATTGTAAAGATGTTCATTGGAGCCAGTGGCATTGATACTATAATAAGGGGAAACTAAGAGGTTCAAAGCAAATGTTTTCAAGATTATTGCTTGATGGCACAACTTATGGATAAGTTTTCCTGGAATTCTGAAATGAGTGCAGGCTACAGAGCACCATGGTATTCATCTTAATAGGGCTTGTGCAGAAGAATTTTTCAGGAAATTGTATCTTAAAACAACAACATAATAATAAACAATAATATCTTCCTGTTATTTTCTTTCAGTTCTTTAGTGGTCAGCTCAAGTTAGCACAAGTAACACTCCAGTTTTTTGAGCTTGAGTTAATATGTTATGATCATATAAGTGTCATCATAACATATTCTATTCATCAAAATAATTCTTCATATAAAGGAAATTATTTCAAATGTCAGTGCTATACAAATAATTAAACTCTAGATTACACATACCTACAGTCTTGGAGTAATACATGAAAAGAAAAAAATAAGGTGGTCAGTCAATGCATTGATTAACCTTGAATGAATGAATGAACAAATTTTCAGTGTTTTCACACTCTTGTCATCACACAAATCACTGAAAGAGCATGAGTGAAAACAAAAGTTGTCCTTTGTGCCAAGTAAATAATATTACCATACAGCCTTTCTACCTACATAGGGAAAAATAATAAAATGTGATCTGCAAAAGAGCACAAAGTGTAAATCTCTGTTTTTTTAATCTCTTATCTCCAATTCCAATAATATTACTCAACTATCTCAGTCTTTGTAATATTACAACACAACAATGTACGCCATATACATATCTTTTACATAAAACCAGATATTATATATCAATTCATAATTAGTTGAATTTTGAATTATATTATAAGTGCAAATATATAATTGTATAATGAAAATACAAATTCAAAATCAAATCAAAAATTATCTTCTAGAACCAATAATACAGTATCTCTAAGCAGGTAATATGAGGACATTAAGACAACATTTTATCTAATCGTCAAAAATCATTTACTGTTGGAAAATGATCTTCAGGAGACAAAGATATACATACATTGTCTACATCAGTGCTATACAAATGGCACTCCTTTCACAAGCTAGAGCTCTGATACTTTAAAAAAACCATATCTTAATAATACAATCAATCATACTAATTTTTTGCCTGTATTTACCCAAGAAGAAGACCCTGAATTTAAGATGAGCTCCTTAAAAAAATAGAGGTGAAATACTCAAAAGGTACAGCACTCTGAATTTAAGATGACCCCCCAATTTCTAACATCTTGGAAAAAACTTAGTATTGGAATTGGAATCAGGCAAACACAGCAATGCTTTGAGTCCTAGAAAAAAAGAGAGATAACACAAGATACAAGAATGCCTGTTTGCTCCTACAGATTATTTTTTCCAAGGTGCGAGATTTTTCACAGAATCAGTTAGATCTGTCTTCATAACTCCAAGTGTCTTGTGTCTAAAGAGTTTTAGAATAAGTTTTACGATTTTTATTTTAAAGGGATTTTTAAAGAAGAATGCTTGGTTAAGAAAAACATCCAGTGTCCCCGCTTTCCCCTCAAGGTTTTTCCCCCAAAACCTTAATTCAAAAGGAACTCTTGAAGAAACACATGGCTTCATATTTCTCTCTCCCCCAGCTACAGGGTCTACTTTAAAAATTAACCTCTTTGTCAGGTTTGATTTGTATATGCAAGCTCTTCGTTTTCCTTGCCTCAAGGGTGGTGGGGAGCCCATCTTGAGCATCCTGTTGCTGCCATGTGTTTCCCATCAAGGCTCCAGCCCAGGACAATAAACCCTCCTGAGGACTGGTGGGGATTTTCTGGGTCGCCTATTCCCACAGCATTGCAAAGTTCAGCCTGGGCAACCAGAAGAAACAGACGCCTTTTCCTAAGAACTGCTGTTGCCTCTTACCTTGAGGGGAGGGCTGAGTGCCAAAGTTCGGAGACAGCTGCAGGACAATCTGCAAGAGAAGGAAGGTGGCTTTGCGCTTGTTCATCCTGTCCCCCAGTCCAGTTAAGGAAGATGCCCAAACCTGTTGCTGCGGTTCCCTTTTGCCGCCGCCGCCTCCTCTTCTGTTGCGCCTGGATTGGGATGCAGAGGGATGCGCGGGGGTTTGTTCTCTAGGAGAACGGCATGGAGACAGGTTGAGGGCTGGGGACTTCTGCCTGCTGCTTGGGCACTCGCTGACTGGTATGCAGCCGCCCGGACAAGAGCGGTTTATCCAGGACAGGGGATTGATCTAGCCCAGGCAATGGAGGGCGGGGCAATGGAGGGACGGATGGAGGCTGCAAGCCATTGGCCAGAAGGTGTTTTTCTACCGGCCTGGCGCTCACAGCGGTAGCAGGAGGGTGAGCCGAAGAGGGGAGCAGCAGCCTGGATCTGGAGGCTGGGGCTTGTGTGGGTCAGAGAGTGCAGATTGATCTCCAACCGGCTCCAGGTAGCCAAAAGACACACGCCAAAAAGTGACGCGTCGCGGAGCGCAGCATTAGGCAAGTTGTAGACCATAGAAAGGGAAGTCTGGCAGAATCCGGTGGTGAGAAAAGTCATCAATTTTATTAGAAATATATCACAAACCTGGTAGCTAATAACAACGTTAGGGTTAACCTGAGATGGTTTTAAAAACACAAATTAAAAAAATCTATGAGTTTAGAGTTGGTGAAAACAAGGTGTTTTCAAAACTATACCACCGCATTCGACAAATGGCATTTCTTTGTTTTTGTTCTGATTTAGTTGCACTGTTTTTGTTATGTTCTGTGATTGCATTGAATTTTCTTGTAGAACTCTTTTCTTCTTTCACTCCGCAATTTGTAGTTTGTTTTCGAAATGTTGGAGTATATTTTGGTTACAGTGGGAATGTTTTGAACATTCTGAGGAAGGAGTGCACACAGAGGGAGAGCTTGAGAAGCAATTAAATTCTTTTTGTGGGGGAGAAAAGACACTTGGGTGGGGGAGAAAAATATATTTTGGTGGATAGAAGAGTACTTTAGTGGGGAACTCCTGGCTCCTGCATCCCTATTCTGAAGCTGCATGTGTAATGCAGTTATAGTTCATTAGGGATAAACTGATTTCTGATTGTGGTCTTTGGTTCCTGTGAGAGTTTATTTTGTCTAATGTGATTCTTGAGCTTTCTTTCTTTTTTCTTATGTAACCAGTTCTGCACCTTTAGAGTGGGATGAAACATGTAAATGATGATAAGCAGAAAGAAGAGGGGGATTTCCCTCAACAGTGTGCTTTAGTATCTTTAGTCACTGGTCATTACAATACAGCAGGAACTGAAAAACTTTGTGTAGAAATGAGAGAAAATTTGTGGAAATAAATTTTAGCATCCTCTTCTCAATTTGTAAAGTTTGATACAAATGAAAATCAGTGAACTTTTTGCTAGGTAAATGAACTATATATATATATATTCATTTTGCAGAACTACTTTTGATTTCTTTGGATTCTATCTTCCTCAGACAACAAACTAACAGTAAACTATTTACAGTGCAACCAGCGTGCATATCTACTCAAAAATATGTCCACTGGCTGACATCCTGACTAAATTTACTCAAAGAAGTCCCATCGATCTTAAAAAGACAAGTTACTTGTCCTTTTAATTTCAATGGAACATCCTTGAGTAAATTTAGTCAGGATGTCAGCCACTGAGTTAGATGGGATTTCCTCCCAAGTAAGTCCATCTTCAGTCAATGAAGAGTGCATTGTTTAAAGTCTGGGGATAGGTTTGAGTGCAGGATATCACATGATAAGTAGCTGTCATGGAAAGCTGTAAAAGAACTGTGGCTTTTAAAAAGAGTTTTTTGGGTTTCAGAATTAATCACTTTTGGATAGGCTCCTGGCTTTTGCTTTTTTGTCTGAAGCGACTGCTGACTACATTAAACACTATGTCATTTTCTCTAGAATTGAGACTATTTGCTGCTCCCAAACTGTTACATTCCAGTGTTTTACCAGTTGCACATCTGCCATTTTAAGAGTTTGTGCCAATGTTTCTGATTTTCTGTGCAGTTGCAGTGTAGACTTGTGTGAACTGGCAAACTTGATGCTCTTGGTGGAGGAGTGGTCTGTGAGCCCATTGATGATGTGGCTTATGATAAGACAAAATCTCTCATATTCGGGCCGACTTGGATTAAGACTCCACAATTGTTACAGAGTCTGATGCTGAGGTGTCCAGCAGCTCCTCTTATGTGATGACCCTGGTTCAGTTTCATTTCGTGACTCCTGAGGATGTGGGCAAGTTGCTTGGAAAGTTGCAGCCTACCACCTGCCCTCTTGATCCTTGTATGGCATGGCTTATACTGTCTGGCAGGGAGGCTGTTGTAGAGGACCTGGTAGAGATTATAAATGCTTCTCTTAGGGAGGGCAGGATGCTTCCTTGTCTTAAGGAGGCAATCATTAGACCACTTCTGCCTGCCTCCCTCCGAGTTAAATAATTACAAGTCTTCAACCTTCCATAATTGGGCAAGGTGATTGAGAAGGAAACTGATTATCTAGACCCATTTCAAAGGGCTTTGGGGGGCTTTTGGGCAGGCTGTGGGGTGGAGACTGACTTGGTCTGACTGATGGATGATCTCCAATTGGGAATTGACAGAGGGTGTGTGATTCTGTGGGTCCTTTTGGATCTCTCAGCGGCATTCAATACTATTGACCATAGTATTCTTCTGGAACAGCTGAGGGGATTGGAGGTGGGAGGCACTGCTTTGCAGTGGTTCCACTCCTGCCTCATGGGAGGATTCCAGATGGTGTCTCTTGGAGACTGTTCTTCAGAATCTGAACTATGGTGTCCCTTAGGCCTCCGTATTGTCTCCAATGTTATTTTAGCAATAGCAATAGCACTTACATTTATATACCGCTCTATAGCTGGAAGCTCTCTAAGCGGTTTACAATGATTTAGCATATTGCCCCCCAACATTCTGGGTACTCATTTTACCGACCTCGGAAGGATGGAAGGCTGAGTCAACCTTGAGCCCCTGGTCAGGATCGAACTTGTAACCTTCTGGTTACAGGGCGGCAGTTTTACCACTGCGCCACCAGGGGCTCTTCATCTGGGAGAATGAAGATTTTACATCTGGGAGAGATCATCAGGGGATTTGGTGCAGGGTGTTATCAATATGCTGATGACACCCAAATCTATTTCTGCATGTCAGCATCATCGGGAGAAGGCATAATCTCCCTAAACGCCTGCCTGGCAGCAGTAATGAGCTGAATGAGGGATAACAAACTGAGGCTAAATCCAGATAAGACGGAGGTACTTATTGTGTGGTGTCGAAACTTGGGAGACAATTTTGATCTGCCAGTTCTGGATAGGGTCACACTCCCCATAAGGAACAGGTACGCAGTCTGGGGGTGCTTCTGGATCTGAACTTCTCTGTGGTGTCCCAAGTTGAGGTGGTGGCCAGAGGTGCTTTTTATCCGCTCCGGCCGATTCGCCAGCTACATCCGTTTCTTGAGATGAACTACCTCAAAACAGTGATACATCTGCTGGTAACCTCTAGGCTGGACTACTGCAATGTGCTCTATGTGGGGCTGCCTTTGTACGTAGTCCGGAAACTGCAATTGGTTTAGAACGCGGCAGCCAGGTTGGTCTCTGAGTCATCTAGGAGAGAACATATTATTCTGAAAACACATCTCTTCAACCAAGCTTTCTCAGCTTTTTAAAACTTGTTTTTAAATTGTTTTGGCTATTTAATTGGTGTTTTATGATGTTTTAATTGTTAATTATTATTTTATGCAGTTTATAATTTTTATTTTAATTGTTAATTGATTTTAATGGTGTTTTAATGTAAACCGCCCTGAGCCTTTTGGAAGGGCAATATAAAATTTTAATAAATAAATAAAAATAATCATAAATATTACTCCTGTGTTGAAGGAATTGCACTGGCTACTGAGAAGTTTCCAGGCAAAATACGAGGTGCTGGTCATTACCTATAAAGCCCTAAACAGCTTAGGCCCTGAGTATTTAAGAGAACGTCTTCTTCGCCATGAGCCCCACTGCCTGCTAAGATCATCTGGAGAGATTTGCCTGCAGCTGCCCTTAACTCGTCTGGCGACTACGCGGGAACGGGCCTTCTCCTTTGCAGCCCCTCAACTTTGGAATGTACTCCCTGTTGAAATAAGAGCCTCCCCATCTCTGACAACTTTTAAAAAGGCACTGAAGACACATTTATTCACCCAGGCTTTTAATTAGATATATAGTTTTAAATAATTTCAATACTGGATTTTAAATGTTTTTAATCTTTTAAATGATTTTAATTGTTAATTGATTTAATGTTTTAAATGATTTTAATTGTAAACTGCCCAGAGATGCAAGTTTGGGGCAGTATAGAAATATTTTAAATAAATAAATAAGCTGTACCATTCTGTCTGCCCTGCCCTATATTTCCTGCTTGTCCTAATGCCATTACCTATTCTACTGTACCCAAGGAACACTTTGTTTTCCATGAACTGCTGATCTTCAGTGTTGAAGATCAGCAATTCATGGAAAGGATTCATCACCACCCTGCCCATTCCCACCAAGCCACTGATTGACAGAATTTTAACATGCATGGGTTGCTTGCACCTCTGAAATTATCAAATGTCTGGCAATGTGGTCCATTCCCTCATCATTTTTCAAGAGCTACCATTTAGCTTGTACTTCTTTTTTTAAATTTTCATGTCCTTTTTGCACTAAAGTGCAAGAGTGCAAATGAAAATTCATGAGCTGCTTGCAACTCTACCATCATATGTCCTGCAGTACAGTCCTTTCCCTTATTAACTTTTTAATGGCTAGCATTTGACATTTTTAGCTTACTTTCCTTAAGCTTTCCTTAAGGAAAAGGATCACTTTTAAAGGAAAAGGATTACTTTCCTTAAGGATAAGCTTATGAGATCATCCGTCTCTCTCTCTCTCTCTCTCTCTCTCTCTCTCTCTCTCTCTCTCTCTCTCTCTCTCTCTCTGTGTTTGTGTTCCCCCCTGGATGAATATGAACCAAATAGGGCGTAGTTGTAGGGATATACAGGGACACCTCAATGGCATAGTTTGTGATGACATCATCCACTTCAATTCAAGATGGCAAATGCGTAAACGTTTGAGGCAGAAGTGGGCTAACTTGTGAGCTGTGTAACCAATTTGAACCAAATTTGCTACACCTGTAGGGACACATAGGGACACCTCAACGGCATAGTTTGTGGTTATGTCATTCACCCCAGTTCAAGTTGGGTGATGCATGAATGTTTGAGTTGCAAGTGGGCTAACATGTGCAGGGGCATATCTAGGGTAGGGCAGGCAGGGCACGTGCCCCGGGCGCCACTTGAAGGGGGGCGCCATTTAAAAAAAAATGGCCACCGAAAACAAAATGGCCACTGTGCATGCTCAAATGGCCTCTGTGAGGCCCTAGGCCATGCCAGGCCTCGCAGAGGCCATTTGAGCATGCATGGCAGCCATTTTGTTTTCAGCAGCCTATATCTATATCTATATCTATATCTATATCTATATCTATATCTATATCTATATCTATCTATCTATCTATCTATCTATCTATCTATCTATCTATATAAATGGCCACCACACATGCTCAAGTGGTCCCTGCAAAGCCCTAGAGGCCAGCGAGGGGAGGGGGAACCTTTGCAGACCCACCCCACAACCTTTAGGAAGCCCCCGAAGGGGCTACAGGTATTTTAAAAATTTTAATATAATATGTTACTGTACACATATTCAGTTTGGCACTATGTACAGAGAATCAGGGCTTGTGAATAATGAGCTGAAGCTTATGAACTAGGATTGTATTCATTCGCTCTTACTTTGCTTCTTGTGATAAGTGAGTTAAATATGATGTCTTAATAATATGGCTATTAATGGTGAGTTTGTTTTTGAATCAGTGTGAAATCCTTAGTATTAAGGCCCATTGGGAGTTTCTTGCTCTCCTTCTCTCATTTTAACTGTCTTTCTGAAAGACTAGAATATATTCGAAGCAGTGACACAGTTTACTCTGCATATCCTTTAATTATTTACAGAGTATCCGGGAAAAGTCAAATTTTCCATTGATTTTTAAAACTTATGTAATAGTGATGCTACAATGCATAGTAGAGAATTAGACATTAGTTTTCCAAGTATACCTCCACATAGTATATGGGTATTTTATGAGCCCCAGCATACTGAAATTTATAGTTTTCCAGCATTTTTTGGTCTGGCTACGTCCACAGCTAAATTATTTTTGAAATATTAAAAGATTAATGAGCTTGACTTGTATTTTTCAGCTGATATTATGTTAAAGTTATCTTAAAGATAGATGTTGGATGTTTGGACAGGGGCACAATTTCAGTGCTTGCCCTAGGCGCTATTTTCCCTAGAAACACCTCTGAACTTGTGAACCACCTAACTGATTTGAACCAAACTTATTACAGCTGTAGGGACACATAAGGATGCCTCAAGGGTGTAGTTTGTAATGATGTCATCCAGCCCAGTTCACAATGGTGGATATGTGAACATTTGGGTGCAAGTGGGCTAACGTGAACTGCCTAGCCAGTTTGGACCAAATTTGGTGCAGTTGGTGAGTGACACAAAGGGATACCTCAAAATGGCATAATTTGATGTTGTCATCTACCCCAGTTCAAGATGGTGGATGCATGAACATTTGAAGTACAAGTGGGAACTGATTTGGACAAATTTGGTACAGTTGTAGGGACACATAGGGACACCCCAAAGCATAGTTTGTGATGATGTCATCCACCCCATTTAAAGATGATGGATGAGTGAATGTTTGAAGCACGTGGGCTAACCTGTGAACTGTCTAACGAAATTTAGTCCAGTTGTAGGGATAGTGAAAGGAAAGTAGGCAGATTAAGCCAGAGGCGTATCTAGGGAAAATAGCGCCTAGGGCAAGCACTGAAATTGCACCCCCCTGTCCAAGCATCTGACACCCATCTTTCAGATAACTTTACCATAATATCAGCTGAAAAATACAAGTCACGCTCCTTAATCTTTTAATATTTCAAAAAATATTTAGCAGTGGACTTAGCCAGACCAAAAAATGCTGGAAAACTACAAATTTCAGTATGCTGGGGCTCATGAAATACCCAAATACTATGTGGAGGTGTACTTGGAAAACTAAACAGAAGTGCCTGTCTAATTCTCTGCTATGCATTGTAGCATCACTATTACATAAGTTTTAAAAATCAATGGAGAATTTGACTTTTCCCAGATACTCTGAAAATAATTAAAGGATATGCAGAGTAAACTGTGTCACTGCTTGGAATATATTATAGTATTTCAAAAAGACAGTTAAAATGAGAGAAAGAGAGCAAGAAACTCCCAGTGGGCCTTAATATTAAGGATTTCACACTGATTCAAAGACAAACTCACTATTAATAGCCATATTAGCAAGACATCACATTTAACTCACTTATCACAAGAAGCAAAATAAGAGCAAATGAATACAATCCTAGGTCATAAGCGTCAGCTCAGTATTCACAAGCCCTGATTCTCTGTACATAGTGCCAATCTGAATATGTGTACAGTGTCTTGTCTTAATTTTTTTTACCTGTAGCCCCTTTGGGGGGCTTCCTAAAGGCTGTGGGGGCAGTTGCAAAGGTTCCCCCTCCCCTCGCTGGCCTCTAGGGCTTTGCAGGTACCATTTGAGCATGTGCGGTGGCCATTTTTTAAAATAATCTTTTTTTAAAAAAAAATGACCACTGAAAACAAAATGGCCACCGTGCATGCTCAAATGGCCTCTGCAATGCCTGGCATGACCTAGGTCCTCACAGAGGCCATTTGAGCATGCACGGTGGCCATTTTGTTTTTGGCAGCCATTTTTTAATTTTTTTTAAATTTTACAAAATGTCTCCCCCTTCATGTGGCGCCCGGGGCACATGCCCTGCCTGCCCTACCCTAGATACGCCCATGGATTAAGCTTTTAACAGAATTTTCTGTTTTACAATGTTTCCCCCCCACTTTTTGCACCAAAGTGCAAGTGCACTAATTGAAAAGGAAGTAGAAAATGACAAGCAAATGACCACTTGGGCAGGACTTCAGATTGATTTGGGTGGTGCAGTAATGTACCATCCACTTTTGCCTTTGAGATGAGCTTCGTAAGATGGTGGTGATGTAACACTATAAGAGCCACGTGGAACCATAGTGATAGCTCCCCTTCTAGCTAATTTTGGAAGAGCAATTTCTCAGCAGCACTTAAGGGGCTGGATAATTTTTAAAACTTTAGTAATTCACTTATGTAAAGATATTTTCAGCCACTTTTGACCTTAATACAGTGCCTGTATGAGTTTCAACTCAACTGTTAAAATATTTGCCTTTCCTCATTTTTATGTAATCAAGAGAATACGGCATGTATGGCATATAAAAGTTGTCAAATACTGTTGGTTTTACTTAAGAAAATGTCAGTATCTTGTTCACATTCCAAGCCATGCAAAATGACTCATTGATTAAGACAGGTTTTGCAGTTTCTTCATAATGTAGCACAAAAGACCTACAGTCTTTCAAAAAAGGTCCTGAGTCAGTGTTTTTAGGGAGGGAAATAAAGCTTCAGTTGTCAACGATGATAATGTGGATTATATCCAGGAGTTCAGTATGACCTCCAGGAATTATGGGAGTTGAAGATCACAGCCCTGCAGGAGCCTGTAGGAACTATCACTAAACATTTACACTAATGTAGTCCTATTAAGACACATAAAGCTGACTTCTACTTTCCAGACCATTCATTCATCTAGCTCACTACTGTCTACTCTGACTAGTTTTTGCCCGCCATGCTACCTGAGATCCTTTCAGTTCGAAATGCTTTGCCAGGAACCAACTCTGGGACCTTCTGCACCCCTTAAAATGTTCAGTAGTAACTCATAAAGTGTGCCATCAAGTAGATTTTGACTCCTGGTGCCTACAGAGCCCTGTGATTTTCTTTTAGTAGAATACAGGAGGGGTTTACCATTGCCTCTTCCCACGTAGTATGAGAAGATGCCTTTCAGCATCTTCCTATATCACTGTTGCCCGATATAGTACCATACGATATAGTATAGTAGGGGATTTGAGCCAGCAACCTTCTGCTTGTTAGTCAAGCATTTCCCCGCTGTGCCACTTAAGGTGGTAGTAACTCATAGTCAAGTCATTTTACTCTCTAGGCATGTGGTAACTATATCAGAAAGCCTGCAAATGTCTTCCAGCCTTAGGTGAGCTAGTTCTGTGACTCCACCATGCAGAGGATTCAGTTTTTAGCACAACATAATAAATATTGCCATTTCGAGGTATTTGCAGTAGTGCGCCAAAAGCCATAGCTCACTTGAGCCATCATGCACAACCTTCACCAGTGCTTCAGTGGCAGAGGCGTATCTAGGGAAAATAGCGCCTAGGGCAAACACTGAAATTGTGCCCCCTGTCCAAGCATCTGACACCCATCTTTCAGATAACTTTACCATAATATCAGCTGAAAAATACAAGTCAGGCTCCTTAATCTTTTAATATTTCAAAAACTATTTTAGCAGTGGACTTAGCCAGATCAAAAAATGCTGGAAAACTACAAATTTCAGTATGCTGGGGCTCATGAAATACCCAAATACTATGTGGAGGTGTACTTGGAAAACTAAATAGAAGTGCCTGTCTAATTCTCTACTATGTATTGTAGCATCACCATTACATAAGTTTTAAAAATAAATGGAGAATTTGACTTTTCCCAGATACTCTGAAAATAATTAAAGGATATGCAGAGTAAACTGTGTCACTGCTTCGAATATATTCTAGTATTTCAGAAAGACAGTTAAAATGAGAGAAAGAGAGCAAGAAACTCCCAATGGGCCTTAATATTAAGGATTTCACACTGATTCAAAGACAAATTCACCATTAATAGCCATATTAGCAAGACATCACATTTAACTCACTTATCACAAGAAGCAAAGTAAGAGCAAATGAATACAATCCTAGCTCATAAGCATCAGCTCAGTATTCACAAGCCCTGATTCTCTGTACATAGTGCCAATCTGAATATGTGTACAGTGACTTATATTATATATTATTATTTTTTTACCTGTAGCCCCTTTGGGGGGCTTCCTAAAGGCTGGGGGGGTTGCAAAGGTTCCTCCTCCCCCCACTGGCCTCTAGGGCCTCGCAGGGACCATTTGAGCATGTGCAGTGGCCATTTTAAAAAATATTTTTAAAAATGGTCACTGAAAACAAAATGGCCACCGCGCATGCTCAAATGGCCTCTGCAAGGCCTGGCATGACCTAGGGCCTCACAGAGGCCATTTGAGCATGCACGATGGCCATTTTGTTTTGGGCAGCCATTTTTTTTTAAAAAAATTAATTTTACAAAATGGCGCCTCCTTCAAGTGGCACCCAGGGCACGTGCCCTGCCTGCCCTACCCCTAGATATGCCCCTGTTCAGTGGTGAATATATTCTGAATGGCCATATGAAGAGGTCCCCACATCTTGGTTCTGTAAGGGTAGTATTGTTGCTACTACTGCTATCCTGCTCTTCCTGTCACATAATGCTTATTTCAGGCCAATAAGGTGTTGTACTGGATCCAGAAGTAACACAATTCCACCCCAGATGGGCTCACCATCTATAGGCCTGCCTCACACACTCTAATATTTCTGATGCAAGAATTTATACTGCCAGAATAAGCTTGCTCGTATGTTTCACTCACAGACTGGGAAAACACCAATACTTGTGTTTTTTAAAAAAGCATAGAGTGAAGCAGCCATTTAAAAAGTCAAACAGAGGCTTTCTGGAAAATAGATATTTGCGGGAGAGGACAGGGGTTTGATGGCTACCAAAGGGTGGCAATTATGCCAGGCAATTATTTTTGCATATAAATGGGTACAGGCAGGATTGAGAGAAGGGCAGAAGATGAGGCTTAAAGGAGGGGTGGCATGTGAAGGACAAGGGGGTGGAAGGGGTGTAGATAGATGTGAAGATGGGAAGTCCTTAGATGTACAGATCAGGAGCTTAATTATGAAGTACCAAGAAGCCAGTACAGAGAGGAGTGACACAGAAGAGGAAGATGATTATAGCAGAAGCATTCTTCTGCTTGGCTAAGGTTGCAACTCCCAAATCACTGATTGGGGACCTTCTACATCACTTTTTCCAATACTGCAAAGACATATTTGAGAAGAAAACCTCCTTGAATTAGTAATATTTTATTTTCAAAAGATATACTGAAAGAGCATGTACTTTTGTCACTGGTAAGGAAGTATTTATGCTTGCATGCATTTATATTCCACTCTTCCTCCAAGGAGACCAGAGAAGTGTACATAGTTATGTTTGTCCTCACAACAACCCTGTGAGGGAGGTTAGGCTGAAAGAGAAGTAACAGGCCCAGAGTCATGCAGCAAGTATCACAGCAGAATGGGGATTTGAACTTGGGTCTCCTCGGAAGTCCAGCACTCTAATCACTACACCATGCTGGCTCTGTGTGTGTATATGTGTTTTTATTAGTAAAGGATACATCTTTCTTCTAGAAACTCCACGAAGTTCCCTGACACATTGTTCTTCTCAGATATGTATGTATGGAGGATTACAAATACATTAAGGTTTGTTTGTTTGTTTTTATCATACTGCATGATCAGAAAACCAGGTTTGTAAACTTTAGGGCTGTGAAGCTAGAATTAATAGTATTTGGTCAATGTCTGGAAAAATCTCAGAAGCCAGGGGAAGTAGGGTTTCAATGCCGCTCTTTCTCCCAGTTCTCAGCAAAACCTGAATAAATAATACAAATAATCAAAACTATGCAAATTAGTGAAATGTTTTGGTTTTTTAAAATGATATTTACAGCCATCTTTTGTGTCATCTCATTGCTGGTCTACGACCGAAATAAAGTTTTACTTACTTATGTCATCTTTAAACACAGGGGGAAGCCTCTATCTCTACAATCTTCCCTTTCTGTTGTGGTACCCTTCAAGGACAAAATAGAACATTTGCCAGAAGGATGTCTTCTCCCTTATGAGAAGACCCTGCTCTGGTACTCCAGCTTTGAATGGTCAGGCAGGAAGTTACCAGGAAAATGGCCTTCCCAGTGGTGACATCCAGGCCAGCTTTCTCCGGAGACATTTGCTTAGCTCCTACTATTATTTATTTATTTATTTATTAAAATTTTATACTGCCCCATCCAAAAGCTCTGGGCAGTGCACAACAAAACAATCATTAAAACAATCCGCTTAAAACATTAAAAACAATTTTTAAAACAGTTTAATACCGTTAATAACAGAAACATTTAAAAGCAATTTAAAGATCCTGGAAGGCCAGACCAAACAAATCAATTTTAAGGGCTCTCTTGAAGGGCAACAATGACCCCAAACTCTGAATTTCTGCCGGGAGTGCATTACACAGCCCAGGAGCACAGGGGCGTAACGAGGCTGGAGTGGGCCCAGAGACAAAATTTTAAAATGGGCCCCTCGCTGATACACACACACTCACTTCACATTTGACTTGCCTTTGGGGGCCCCCTCGAGGTGTGGGGGCCCCCAGGCAGCCGCCTCCCCTTGCCTAATGGTAGTTACGCCCCTGCAGGAGCAGCTACAGAGAAGGCCCAATTCTGAGTTGCCACCAGACGTACCGGTGGCAGCTGGAGATGGAGCTTTCCAAATGACCTTAACATGTGATGGGGATCATGCAGAAGAAGTCGCTCTCTAAAATAACCTAAAGCTGTTCAGGGTTTTAAGCTGTTCTGCTGACTTAAGCTGTTCAGGGCTTTAAAGGTAATAACCAACAATGTATTTTGCCCAGAAATATATGAGCAGCCAGTGCAACTGTTTCAGTACAGGCATAATATGGTCTCTCCAGGTTACCCCAGAGATCAATCTGGCTACTGCATTTTGGACTAACTGAAGTTTCCGAATGACGTACAAAGGCAGCCCCATGTAGAGCACATTGCAATAGTCAAACCTGGAAGTTACCAGCTGATGCACCACTGTTTTGAGATCGTTGTCTTCAAGCCAGCGTGGTGGTGTGGTTAGAGTGCAGGACTAGGACCGGGGAGACCCAAGTTCAAATCCCCATTCAGCCATGATACTTGCTGGGTGACTCTGGGCCAGTCACTTCCCTCTCAGCCTAACCTACTTCACAGGGTTGTTGTGACGAGAAACTTAAGTATGTAGTACACCGCTCTGGGCTCTTTGGAGGAAGAGCGGGATATAAAATGTAAAAAAAAAAAGGAAGGAAGGAAGGGACACAGCTGTCAAATCAGCTGAAGCTGATGGAAGGCGCTCCTAGTCATAGCCTGTACCTGAGATATCAGGGTGAGGCCTGGATCCAAGAGCATTCCCAACCTGTGTACCTGTTCCTTCTGGGGAGAATAACCCTTTCCAGCGCAGGAAGATCTAACTCATCCCTCAAATTCCGATCTCCTACAATGAGCACCTCCGTCTTGCTTGGATTCAGCTTCAATTTGTTATCGCTTATCCAGCCCATTACTGCCTGTAGGCAGGCATTTAGGGAATGAATGCCATTTCCCTGATGATGTTGATGATAATGACAATAACAACGATGTTGATAAGGAGACATAGATTTGGGTGTCAGCATACTGATAACACCCTGCACCAAATCCCTTGATGACCTCACCCAGCAATTTCATGTAGATACTGTATTAAAAAGCATTGGTGACAGAATGGAGCCCTGAGCGACTCTATATAATAGCTCCTGTTTTGAAGAGCAACCATCACTAAGCTCCACCATCTGGAATCTACCCAAGAGATAGGAGTGGAAACACCTCATTGCAGTGCCTCCTATCGCCAACTCCCCCAAGCAATCCAGAAGGATACCATGGTCGATGGTATCTAACACTGCCAGGAGATCCAAAAGAACCAACAGAACCACACTCCCTCTGTCAATTCCCTGGTAAAGGTCATCCATCAGGCCGACCCTGGCTGTCTCCACCTCATAGCCTGCTCTAAAACCAGTTTGAAATGGCTCTAGATAACCAGTTTCCCCCCAAACCGCCTGGAGCTGGTTAGCCACCATTCTCTCAATCACTTTGTCCAACTGTGGGAGATTGGAGACTGGCCTATAACTATCTGTCGCTGAGGGATCTAGGGAAGGCTTCTTAAGAAGTGGTCTAACCATTGCCGCCTCCAAACAAGGAAGCATCCTACCCTCCCCCAGAGATGTGTTAATGATATTTAGATAGTACACCAACAGATGGCGGGTTAGATGGTACACCAACAGAATCCCTAATCTATCCCTAGTTTCCAGCCTCAGAAATACACACTCAATATAAGTCAACTGTCTCACAGGGGCCCTGGTTAGGGAGATGGTATTCTTATGGACCACAGCCACTCCACCCCACCACTTCCCCTAACCTGCTCTACAACAGATTAACCTGGGAGTTCTCCACACAGCCGGCTTTACTATGGGCTTTCTGGGAGGCTTTACTGCAAACTCAAAGTTATCCCAAAAACTTGATGCAAAAGGTGGATTTTTTTACCCCAGATATAAATTGGGCTGCACTCTAAAGCGTAGTGAAAAACCTGAA